>NC_091691.1:28258214-28882500 GCF_041296265.1 Equus caballus | reverse complement strand
TGGGAGTGATAATTCCTGCCTCATGGAGTTTTTGAAATGACTTCCGGAGACCCTGTCTGTGAAATGCTGAGCAGGCGGGAAGCACTCCAAGATGTGAGTTACCATTGGTGTAGGGTCGCGGAGTGTGGGAACGTTTGCCAATAACGTTTTGGGAAAGTCAACAAAAGGAGGGTGAAAGCACCTCAAAAAATGAAACTCAGGCTACCAGATGATCCAGCAATCCCAGTTCTGCATTTATATCCCAAAGAACTGAAATCAGGATCTTGAAGAGACGTTGGTATCTTATGCTCATAGCAGCAGTATTCACAAGAGGCAAGATGTGGAGACAACGCAGATTCCACGACAGACAGATGAGTAAAGAAAACGTGGTGTAAACACACAATAGAATAGTCGTCGGCCTTAAAAAAGAAGGAAGTCCTGCCATTTGCGACAACGTGGAAGAACCTGGAGGACATTGTCCTCAGTGAAGTGAGCCAGTCACAGAGGGACAAATACTGTGTGACTCCACTTACGAGGCATCGAAACGAGTCAAAGTCATAGAAAAAGAGACTGGAATGGTGGCTGCCAGGGGCTGGGGGGGGAGGAATGGGGAGATGTCGTCCAGCTGCTACAAAGTGTCTGTTGAATAGACGAGGGGGTTCTGGGGATCCGCTGAGCATCATGGTGCCTGGAGTTAACAGGACGGTGAAGACGTCGGAGGAGGCTAGACCTCAGGTTGTGTTCTCACCACAAGGAAAACCGAAAACGAAGACACAAAGGACACAAGGAAACTTCGAGAGGTGACAGGCATGTTTGTGACCTTGACTGGGCGATGGTTTCCAGGGCATATGCATGTGTCCAAACTCAGGAAATTGGATACATTAAATACATGCAGTTTTTCTTCTTTGTACATCTATTATGCCTCACTAAAGCTATTTTTTCTTAAAAAAAAAAAAAAAAAAGGAGAATGACAGGAATCCTGAGCATCCCAAGGGCTCAGGAGAAGTGACGGAGATTGACTCCCTGCGGGTGAGTAGAAGGATGGAGCCGAGATGGGGAGGTCAGTGGGGGGAGTGGGGTTCCGGGGGCATCGGGAAGTGGCTGAACCCTCCTTTTGGGGCTTCATGAATGCACAGTGTCCTCAGCTGTGGACCTGGCCACAATGCGTGGGCAGAGGGCAACTCCCACGGGGGCAGGATTTGGGGCAGAGAGGTGGCATGGCAGCATTGCACCCTGTGTAGACGGCACCCACCCGGTCGGTCAGCCATGGCGGCTCGGAAGTTCTCTGTAGACTCAGAAACCGAATGACAAGCTGCTGAGGGCTCTTACAATGTCCTGCCACAGCCCTGCGAGGCACAGTCACGCTGCGGGCTGCCTTTCGTTAATGGAGATCTGTTTCAGGGTCCGTGGGTCACCTGGTAGCAGGTGGCCCCTCAAAGGGAAAACTGGAACTCTCCCCTGTGAGTGTTTGGAAGGCAAAGACGCACTTTTCAATAAAATCAATGAATGTGCTGATTTTGACCTTTTTAAACTCTGTGACAAAATCCAGATGGAGGCCAAAAAAAAAAAAAAAATCTCATTTCATCTAGCTGTTCTTGTATTAATTTATAAAGCAAAATACTAAGATTAATTCTCATTCAAATCTGCCGCCACCTACGGTTCCGGAAAATGAAATTCCAGTAATGATTTCCTTTCGTTTTCCCTTTCACGGATGTTCAGGACGCACGGGCTCTGGCCTGGGCGATTTCTGCACTTGTGTGCAGTGGGGATGCTGTGAGCGTCTGGGAAACGTTCTTTCTCTCCCGGCACAGGAGACAAGGTGGTACCCTAGAGAGCTGGTTACTTACAGTGTCTTAACATCCTGTAAGCATGTATCTGAGGTAACAGTCACGTTTGTCAGGGAATTTTAGGTCTGATTACAGTGAGAGATTTAAACTACTTGTTCTGAGTGACCCCCCTCACTTCTCACGTTCGTGAGCGACGTGTACGCCCGTACCAGCCCGGCCTCTGTCAGCAAGGGAGGACTGCGTGATGCTACGCCTGCCGGACAGTCGTGCTTGGAAAGGAATCCTGTCCTGCTCGTGTCCTTGTTCTCTAATAAATCCACTCTTTTCAAGGCGCCTTCAGAAGGAAAGGAAGTGAAAGGCACACCACAAATCTCAAGCCACTAATGACAGTCACTTTAGCCTCTAACACAGTCAGGGCAGAAAGCAAAGTCCTTGGTTTGGTGCTGAAACCTAAAAGGGGATGAAAGGAAAACTAACGAAGAAACAAACATTAGATAGAGGAAAGTGGGTTTTACTTGGTTTGCAGATACATTCAGGCAGGGCTGCCAAGTACAGTTGGGCAGGCTTTGCACTGCACAAGGGCTCCACATTCACATGGCAGACATCACCGATTTTCTGATAGAGGGAAGTTGAGTGCCTTATGGAAGGGCATCTCTTTTTCTAATTTGCATGGAGACACAACTTGGGCCAGTGGTTTGCACCTTCCCTCAGGACATCATGAATGTCAGAATGGAAGTGCACAGACATTTTCACAGCTATCTATCCTAAGACAGAGAGGTAGTGGTTCCTAAATCCAGCCCAGCCTTGTTACGTTTCGATTTCATTAAACAAGGGCATGTCAATTCATGTAGCATGTAGGCAGGAACCTTGATTATTTTGTTCACGCCTTAAACTTGAAGTCTAGAACATTCACTTGGCACACTGCGGACATCCAATAAATATTAGTTCAGTGCATGAGCTGATAGGTCATTCTGCACATGAAGCTATGACTACAGTTAGTTGCACCAATTTTTTGGTTCCTAAGACCAACGGATAACTCCTATCCTTTAAAAGTTTGAGAAAGCCATACTGTTAGATATGGAGTTTCTATTACCAGATCCACAATCTAGTGTTAGCTTGACATCTGCCCTTAGCTGTTGTCCCGTTGCCTTGGGAGTATTCATCACTATTCATGAATTTTTGGGGGAAGGTCACATGAAGGAGTGAATAATAAGCTCCACCAGCAAGAGGATTCTAGATGGAGAGGTAAATAAATGCTCACGGATAACTCACACATTTGTAAAGAACCGTTTGTCAGGAAGACTAGATTTCAGGGTGAGAATGTGGGATTAGTCTCTCCCTAAACATCTCTTCTTATGCCTAGTATTCAGTTCTGCCAGCCCCACTCCCCAGGCCAGGGATTCCCAAACGCTTGGTCTCGGGATCCCTTTAGAGTCTTAAAAATGACTGAGGCCCCTAAAGGACTTTTGCCCATTTAGGTTACACCTATCGGTATTTATCGTATTAGAAATTAAAACCAGAAGGCTTAGAGACTCCAAATTTCAAAAGCACACGTTCCCTTGGCTGTTAGAGCAAGGATCATCTCCTGCCTCTGTGCACTTGTGACAGGAAGAGTGAAGAAGGCAAATCACATCACGCATCTTGGAGAGGCAGCCCCTCCAAATGGCCCCCCGTGATCCTTGCCCCGGTGGTCACGCCCTGTGTGATCCTCTCCCAGGCTGAGTCAGAGATGGGGGCTGGAACCATAGAACACAGCAGAACCGACGGTGTGAGACTGCGGGGGCCGACATAAAAGGCTCAGCAGCTCCCTCCTCAGTCTCTGGGGAGCCAGCCACCACGCTGTGAGGCCCTCTGGACAGGAAGCCACTTGCCAGCCATGGAGTGAGCACCTCAGAGGAGGCCCCTCCGGCCCCAGTCACATCTTCAGACATGCAGCCCCGGCCAACATCCTGACCCCCAAATCGTGAAAGACCCTGAGACAGAACCCCCGCGCAGCAGACTGGTCCTGAATTCCTGGCCCTTTCCTGCTATTTTAAGCCACTGCATCTTGGGGTAAATTGTTATGCAACAAGAGATAACTACAACAGTATTATGAAAATAGTTTCCATCACAGGCTCCCTGAAAGGGTCTAGGGGTTCCCGGGGGACAAGGGCACATAGGATTGAAGGAGATGAATTCCATCAAGATCTGAGGACGGGAGAAGCCTCTGACCAGAAAAATGAATGAAAGGCAACACGGCTAAACGCTGAGGGGGCTGCCCTGGCTGGACTAGTTCCTCGATCCTGCGCACGCCTGAGGGGCGCGGAGAAGACTTCCACTGCCCTCCGGCTCTTTAGAGCCCAGAGGCTCCTACTCCGTTATCTGCTCATTTTCATAGTCTTAGGGGAAAAAAACACTCCTGTTTTTCTACTCATCGGTAATTAAGGGCACAATTCCACCAGATGTGTTGGGGCAGAAATTTGCATAATATTAATGAACTTGAGTACTTACTTGAAGAGCAAAAGAACATTAATAAAGTCTGTACGGATCAACAAACAACAGGAATTCGCTCCTTCATAGTAAATAAGGCATTTTATTATGAATGTGGAGGAGCTAATTAATTAATACTACTGTTCCTATTGCTACTCACAAAATAGCAATGGCCAACATTTATCCAGCATCTAATACGTGCCAGGCACCATTCTAAGGGCTTCAGAAATATTAACTGATTTAATTGTCACCACAACCTGATGAGGTAGGGACTATCATTATCTCCATTTCCTTTTTGCTGAGGAAGACTGGCCCTGAGCTAACATCCGTGCCCATCTTCCTCTACTTAAATGTAGGACGCCTACCACAGCATGGCTTGCCAAATGGTGCCATGACCGCATCCGGGATCCGAACTGGCAAACCCCCGGCCACCGAAGCAGAACGTGTGCACTTAACCACTGCACCACCAGGCCGGCCCCTCATTATCTCCATTTTGCAGGTGAGGAAACTGAGGCACAAAGAGGGTAAGTGACTTGCCAGTGAGCACACAGCTCCAAAGGTAGTGGATCTGGGATTGGGAACCAGGCAGTTGCCAAGGTCTATGCCGTTAGCCTCTGAATGATCCCTTATTCCGTCTTCACAACACCCCACACGAGGTGGCCAGGGAAGAATTTAGGTCAAGAGGAGGAAGGTTGGTGGCTGTGGAAGCCAGATGCTTAGCTCAGGTTGGGGCTCTTACTCCATGGAGAGTAGTGAACCACAAACCAAGGCTGCAGAAGCAGACCCCCGCCCAGGCTGTCTGGAAAGCCAGGACAATGGGCATCTGTTGGGTTTCATCTGCTAAGCCCCCGATGGTCCTTTCCCCATTCCCCCTCCAATACCTTGTGGTTCCTTTCGGACCTGGCTTTCTTCTGGGGCACACACACCGTGCTTGGCCAATCATAGTCAGTGTGGTTGCCTCAAAAATGGCATGTCAACACAAGCTAGGCCCAGGGTGAGGTCTGAGACTTGCTGGACCTCTTGGGAAAAAGGCAGATTTCCTCCCGGGGAGGCTAAATTACCTGGATGGAAGCCTGCAGACAGAAAACCCTTTGGGAAACCCTGCCTGAGAGGGAAGCCTGCAGATAGAAAAGCAGAACTGAGGAAAAGAGACAAATGCCTGGAAAGGTTATTTGAGCACCTGGATCCAACCGTGCCTGAAGTCTTATTGACAATCTAGTGATTAATCCAGTTGAGTTTGGTTCTTGACAGCTGCTCCAGAATTGTGCTGATAAAACTCAAGGAATTCAAAGATCTTCTATTATGCTTTTTCTTGAGTTTAATATACCAGATCATATACAGTATGAAAGAAAAATGTAGCCCCAACATTGGAGGGTCCCATAAGAACTACACTGGGGGTTGAACAGATGAAGGACAATGCAGAGAGAGGCTGTGTCTCACAGCGGGGCTGGAGCAGAATCTGGACCTGTATTTCCAACATCGTCCCCTGCATCATCATCATCTATATCCCCATCCAATGGAGGAGCCTCTAAGCGCATGTGGCTACTGGCATTAAATTAATTAAAATTGGGTAAAGTTAAAAATTCCATTCCTCTGTTGCTCTGGCCAATTTTAAGTGCTCAATGACCCCATGTGGCAGGTGGTTCCCATACTGAACAATTCCCACACTGGACTGGGTAGATATGGGACATCGTTACAGAAAGTTCCATGGGATGACATTGCTTTACAAGTTTCTAAACATGAACCTTTCCTTCCCAGGCTGTAACTGAACTTCTATAACATTCAGGAACATGTAGAAGGCATATACGTCATCATCACTCATTCATTCACTGTGGGTATGTGTGGACCCTCCGCTACGTGCTGAGCACCTTCTGGAAGTTGAGGCCACGCAGTGAACAAGCCTGAGAACCTGCAGACGCGGAGATGAGCGGCCAGAGGGGAGATGGACGACCGATGGGTCAACAGATACACACGTGACATCACGTCTGGTAGAGACGGGGGCTGCCAGGGGACATGGAGCAGAGAAAGGGGAAGCCCTTCCATCCGGGGCCGTGGTCCTGAGTGTGGTCCTGGACCAGCAGCGTCCGTGTCACCCGGAGCTGGTTAGAGATGCAAATTCTCGGGCCCCACACCCCCCTCCTGAACCCTAACTCCGGGTGGGGCCGGCCAGCCGTGTGTTAACCAGTCCTCCAGGCGACGCTGACCGTCCTGAAGTTTGAGAACCACTGAAACAGTGCAATCCGCCCTCCTCTTCGTCCTCAACTTGCTTTTTCATTCTCAAGATTTATTAACAATAGCTGAACAAAGAACCCTGCGTAGCACTTGAACTCTATTCTCCTTTGAAAAATGAATGGATAATGCTGTAAAACAGGTCTCCACACACAGAATATCTGCAAGGGAGACTGCAATGGCTCCAGAGAATCCATTACGTCCACATGGACGCGTAGTCTGTGTGTTCCTGCAAAATATTTCCTCTTCCTTCCTGTGTGACAATTCCTTAGAATGAATTATCAATTCATTCACAGATCGACGTCTATCGTGTTTGAGGTGCTGACACAGTTAGGGGGCTGTGGAATAAAGGCTGACAATTCTTTCACATTGGCCGCAGCACCGCTGGTAAGACACCAAACAACCAGGGTGATGCGTCTTCCTTCAGGCTCCACAAGCTTAGGGAACAGGTGTTCATGGAGCGAGTTCCATTCGGGAGGAGCCATGCTAGGCACTGGTGACCCCATGACGGAAAAGACAACAGTTCCTCCCCTCGAGGAGCTTATGCTTGTGGGGTGACTCATTCACTCATTCATTCATTGAACAGCTCCTTATTAGCACCCACGGTGCACCAGGACAGTGGTGCTAATAAGGAGTGGTCCCTGTCTTCACGGAGCTAACATCCCAGTGGGGAAATTCAGACAGTGAAGCTATAAATAAATATGCAATTTTCTGTCATGTTCTGAAAGAGAATCAAGGGGCTCAGGGCATGGAGAAGGACCCGGCTGTGGTTCTAGACTAGGTGGTTGAGGTTGCTAGAGAAGATTTAAGCAAGAACCTGCATATGGTGAGGAAAACACAGTATGGATCTGGGGAGAGGCTCTAGGCACAGGAGACAGCATGTGCAAAGGTCCTGGGGCTGGAGGGCAGTGGAAGGGGAGGTGAGAAGTTCAATGGATCAGAGAGCAGCCGTGGGCCAGGCATTGAGGGCCATCCGGGTGCTGGTGAGGCTCATCGCACTTATTTTTCTTTTTTAAGTGCAACGGGGAGTTGTCAGAAGGATGAGATCCCCGAGGAGAGAGATCCGGTCAGGTTCTCAGTGTGGGGAATGGGCCGTCGGGGTCAGGACAAAAGCAGGGAGACCAGCCAAGAGCTGATGGTGGCTCGGACGAGGCTCCTGGCCGGGAAGGTGGGAGGCCTGGCTGCCTCTGAGATCTGTTTGAGAGACAAGACGACGCAGACGGGTGGGCGCCACGTGAGCGTGCGCGGCAGCAGGAGGGGAGCAGGCGGGGGCGAATTCTGCGCCCACGGATTCTCGCTGCGGCAGCGTTTCACTGGCCGCTTGGAGCCTGCGGGAGGCTGGCTGTTGTCCTGTCCAGTAGTCTCGGGCCCTGCTCGGCTTCCTTCCCCTGGCGCTGCCAGGACCCAGCAGCCCTGGACGGGGCGCCGGGGCCTGGGGAGCTGGCCGTGCAGCGGGAGCGTGTCCGGGCTGCGCACCCGCCGTCTCAGCTCCGAGGCGGCGCGAACAGGCGAGCCAGGCGCGCGGGGCACTTGCAGTGGGAGCGGCCGGGCGATCCTCGGAGCCGGCCCGCAGGGGCAGGGGCTTGACGTCCGCGCTCTGCTGTTCCCCAGCCTGGACACAGCCGGCCCGCGGCAGACGTTTGATGCAAGATGGAAAGAATAGAAGGGGGGAGACTCGAGGCTAGCATGAACTAGAGACGACATCCCAGCTGTCACGGGGCCAGCACGCCGGAGTGGAGGGGGCCAGGGAGGCAGGCAATAAATACGTAAAATCATAGAAACATAAGAAAGAGAATGTCAGGGAACGATAAAACAATCATTTGATCAGATAGGACGGAACGAAGGAATGGTAACAGATAGCCTGGGGGCGCAGGAGGCCGCCGTGGGTACCATCAGGAGCTACGGGCGGACGAGGGTCGGAGGAGACCCTCACGGGAGGACGTGGCGCAGGGCCTGGAGTGCTGGGGAGGAGCCAGGCCTGCGGGTCTCCAGGAGGAGGACAGGCGGGGACCAGGATGCTGGGGGGGCGGGGCTCGGCAGCAGCTAAACGATGCCTGGCATACAGTAGGGGCTTAATAAGGAGAGCTCACCATGGTGCGTCCCTTCTCCCCGCAGGCTGGGGCGGGGCGGGTGTGAGGATTTACTTCTCCTTTTAGCCTGTTTTTGTATCACAGGCGGCTCTCACTGGCTGGCGAGGTGGAGGAATCCCTTCTCCGAATAAAGGTTTGAAATGCACAAAATAAAACATGCAGGCTTACAAAGGAAACCAACTGTGCTGACACACAGTTATCACAGTATAAAAACATCCCATTTCAGATAGAGTAATACGCGTGCTTCCGCGTTGCTGCACTGAGAAGCGACACGTGGAGCTGGCTGTGATAACCACCACCGGTTCACGCTGGTGAAGAGTGGACACGGCAGCTCGAGGCCTCGCGGACGGCGACTGGATACGAAACCTGCGACGCGGCTCAGTGCGGGCTGCTCGTCCTTTTGGGGCTTGGGATGTGAGTTCACAGTGGGAGGGAACGCCGAGCTTCCGCTCCAGGTTACTGACAATGAAGGTGCAAGGTTCCCGGTTCAGGTTCCTGGACCTGTGCGACTCTCGGTGGTTCCCCAAGGGACTACGGAGCCCTGCAGGGACACTGTGACATTTTTATCTCCTGGTCTTCTGTTTGCACAAATGTAGGGTCAGTTCCTAGTGAACAGCATTTCCCTTTAAATATAAATAGAGGTTTAACGCGGAGTTCATTTAATGCAAAGCAGCTGGCGTTTCCTGAAGGCTTACTTGGCACCAAGCAAGGGGTTCTGGGGACATTTAATTCTCAAAACGGTCCTAGGAGTCTGGTATTATTTTTTATTATCATTTACAGATGAGGGAACTGAGGCACAGAGAGATCAAGCCACTTGTCCAAGGTCACACAGCCATTCGGAGGAAGAGCTAGGATTCGCACCAACACCGTTGGCTCCTGAGGCTGAGTTCCCAATTCCTACACTATTGTCTAGTGAGAGAAAAGATTAAGGAAACGGTAGACTCAGCAGTGAGCGGCCAAGCCCAAAAGAGAGGCTGGTGCAAAGGGCTGGCAGCTGCTGGACGCTGCGGGGTGGGGCTCCTCTCTTGGGCACCCCTCCTCCATCACATGGGGCTCCTGCCGACGTGCAGGGTGAGGAGGAAGCCTCTGCGCACCTGAGTCGTGCCTGCTGACTCTCCTGTCGTAGCATCACTCTTTCACACCACCTGCGTGTTCTCCATCTTCATCCCTCATCTCAATGAAGTGACACAGTCTTTAAAATTAGAACACGGTTTTCAGTAAAGTACGTAAAGTCATGGAAAGTACAAACTTAGAGGAGACCTGAGCCATCCCTCACTTTCACCCTTCCTTGCACTGATGGGGAAGCTCAAGTTCAGATAACACGGATCCTGGTGCCGACGACAGCAATCATCGCTCACCGTTTTTGAGCATCTGCTTTGTGGCAGGCGATGGGCAAGGTATCAATTATTGGATAATTAATCCGTAACCCTGAAAACATTACTACCAAATCAAAACGGCTTCGTATACGTCATAGATTTGCTTTTCAGACAGAAATCTGTGCCGTAGAGTTGGAGGGAGGGATATTTTAAAATTTAATTCCAAAGTAAATCTCCAGCTGTGACAAGGAAACACTTATTCTGCCCATAGAGTTATTTTTCAACCGAGCAAACATTTTTCAATTCCCCCAGAGCATCAAAGCCATCCTTAAAATACTCTTAGAGAATTGCAAAAGTAAAATTTTCAAGTTGGAGATGGACCATGGACATTGAGGTAGGATGTTTCTGGAAAACAATAAAACATTATTTTTCCATTTTCTTTTTAAAAACAATATTCTCCCATCCCCGTCAAAGGAGAGGCCCCCCAGCTCTTTGAAACGCCTGCCTTCACCTTCCAGAACCCGGAGGATATCACCCGCATGCTTCCCTAGGGACCCCAAAGCGGGGTTAAGCCATCTGTCACTTGTAGATTGACAAGCGGATCCAACAGCATCTCTGTGATGCCGCAGACCTGCTCACGCACACTCAGTTCCCCACGCCTGGCTCTCTGGATTTAGCAACAGGAAGGAATGCAGAAAAGTATCGACGGGAGGCCACTGGGTATAAAACTCAGACTATGGGCTTCAGGTACCTCAATGAGATGCCTTAATGTCACCCCTCAGTGTTGAGTCTGTGAAGCACGGAAGAAAGATGACCCTTTGGTGATCAGGACTGCTTCCTGACTATGTCTGTCCAATCGTGGTGGGTTCTCTCGGAGGGAGAACCTAGAGGGAGCATGCAGCACATACTCCTCAGGTACCCCTCAGGGTCCTGGCTGGAAACAGATGGCCCACTCAAAGGGGTTGACTTGGGGAGAGTGGAATGGCAGAGCTGCGGGCAGGATCAGAGGAAGTAGCCAGGGCGGGTGCAGCACCCAGACACTGATCCCCGCTGGGAGCTGTTAGGGGTCCTAGGCCTATAGCCAAGGGAAGGCAGCCCAGTTACTGGAACCAGACAGCAGAAGCACTGCAAACAGACTCCCTGGCAGGATGGGAGCTGTAGGCAGAGGACCACGCCCCCGGCAGACCATCCCCTGGGCTGGAAGATGGGGCTGCAGTAGTGTTCTGGGGCTGCTGGAACAAAGCACCACACCTGGGCCGCTTAAAACACCACAATGTCGTCCCAGGATTCTGCAGGCTGGAATCCAAAACCAAGGTGTCAGCAGGGCCACGCTCCCTCTGAAGCCCCTCGGCGAGAACCTTTCTTTCTTCCTCTTGGATTCTGCAGGTTGCTGGAAATCCTCGGCGTTCCTTGGCTTGTAGAGACACCACTCCCATCTCTGCCTCCATCCTCACATGGCCTTCTTCCCTGCGTCTCCTCCACGTCCAATCCCTCTCCTTACGAGGATGTTGGATCTAGGACCTCATCTGAACTTAATCACATTTGCAAAGACCTTATTTCCAAATGAGGTCACATTCACAGGCACGGAGGTGGAGGATGGGGGGTTAGGACGTCCACATATCTTTCGGAGAGGACACAATGGAACCCACTACAGGAGCCTGTCTCTCTCCACTCTGTCCAGTCACCTCTGGTGCCTCCCCCTGGCCAAACCCACCAGAAGCCAGGGCGCGAGGGAGGCTGGGGGCTGCGGTCCAGAGCAGGGCGGGGCAGGGCAGACAAGGAGGGGAACTGCTGACCCCTGTGTCCCCACCACCCTCTCCTGCTGCACGCTTCCCCCGGGGCCCCCAGGGATCTCTCAGACCTTAATGAATCTCCACGACACCCCAGAGAGGATTAAGGATTAAGATCATCATTTTGCAGGCTTCAGAACAAGGAGCAGTCTCTCCTTTAAACAGCTCTAGTGACGGCCACTTTATTTGCAATTTGATTTTATGCAGAGAGATAGGGACACATTCTAAGAATTTTGAAAGCTTTATATAAGAAAAGACCCCAAGTTACCACTGTTTTGCAGGGGTCAGGGGAAATGATTTCATCTTAAGTTTGCAAAGGTGAAAAATGATAACCTTTCGAAACTTCAATATTCCAGGAAAGTCTCACCACCTCCCAGGAAATTCAATCCGGGATCAAGTCAGTCAGTCCTGAAGCAAAGGGCCTCTTCCCACAACTGCCGAAATTAGGGGTTCAGCCTTCTCTAGACTAGGCAGAAATTATTTTATTTTATTTTTTTGGTGAGGAAGATTGTCGCTGAGCTAACATCTGGGCCAGTCCTCCTCTATTTTGTATGTGGGATGCCACCAAAGCATGGCTGATGAGTGGTGTGTAGGTCTGTGATAGGGATCTGAACCTGCGAACCCCAGGCCCCCAAAAAGGAGCATGCGAACTTAAGCACTATGCCACAGGACTGGCCCCTAGCTTTTTATTTTTAAGTAAAGTCTAGGGAGAAACTCTGAGACACTAACAGAATTAGAAACCAGTTACACTCCACCCCCTTGCCAGCATTATTCGCTTTCACAGCAACATCTTATCATTTTTTTTTCATTACCTGGTCTTATCTTATGAAGCATTTACCAGGCTGCTGTCTGTTGGCCTCCAGAATGTAGACCCCATGAGGCCAAGTCTTGTTGTTTGCTGCTGCTTTCTCAGGATCGACTACAGTGAATAGCCACACAGCCTGCACATCCTGAGCTCAGCTTACGGTGGAATGGATTCTGTGGCCCCTTTCATTCTTGAAAAGACATCAGCCCGCTGCCAACATGCAGAAACTGCCACGGGGGGGTCTGTGCCTGGTCGATGATCGTGGGGCTTCACCTTGTGATGTGAATACTTTTTCTTACATCAAAGAAGAGCTGAACCCCGAGAACCAAAGATGCTCCTTCATCTCGTAGTCCGTGCTGCCCACAGGCACCCCTGGACAGCCCTCGGGCCTCAGAACACTCCCTCTCCTCGCCCAGCGTAAAGTGGGTGCAGCGAGGGCCCCGGGTCTGGGGCAGGGACAGAGGGGAGGGAGATGCTTGAAGGCCCTAGAGCTGGAACCTGGAGCTTTCCTGCCTCCACACCAGCCTGAAGGGGCTAGCAATGGCCGCTTTGTGGGTCTGTGTTCTCCACATGGAATAGTGCCGGGGGACAGTGTGATTCTGGTGGCTCCTGCCTCGACGGGTCACTTGGTGGGAGAGTTAAGACACTTTCCTCTGCTCAGTCCATCTCGTGTACTCGTCGGAGTTGGGAGCGGCCGCTGGGGGAGAGGTCAGCCTGCTGGGATGGCTGGGTTCACAGCTTTCTCCCCAGATTTAAGAAGGGGTTTGAGAAGGTCTGATTTTAAGGTGAGAACTTCCCCAATCTGCTAATCCTGTCTTATGTTTCTGAAGTTTGTTTTCCTTTAGAATGAGCAACAATTGGGGGAATTAATTTCTTCAAGGATGTAACCATTGGACTTACTGGCTGACAACAGGTAAACTAAGGATTCGCTTCTTGCTCCGTTTTTTTCTTTTAATTTCTCATCTCCTAGTCAAACTCCAGTTTTATTTGCTACTTACTTCCAAGAAAAGTTTATGTTTTGGCTGCTTATAAGTGTAGTAAAGCTCATTCTAGAAAAACCTTTGAAAATACAGAAAATAAGAGAATGGAAGTTCCTCTAAACCGTCTCATGTCTTATCGACCTTTCAGTAAAGTTCCCAGTTTTTCACATTGCTTGGCAGAGTTGAGGTCAAATTGTACATTCCAGGGGACGCAAGATGACGCCATCACACGAGAACCTGCGCCCAGCAGTCAGGACTGCCGTCTCGGCCCCGTGCAGAAATGGGAGCCAATCAGTGACCTTTTGGATGAAGCCAGTTTGCATTCACTTACAGTCACTTGCAAACAAAAGGATTCTGGGTACGATATAAGTAGTCATTTCATTTTACCTTAAAGGCATTATGAAAATATAATAACCACAATAATAATATATTGCTTCAAAGAGGGCTCTCTTGTCCCTTGAAAAGTGTGGCCAAAATAATATCTCATATCCTTATAAAGATTTTACTTTACTAAGTATCTGAGTGTCTTATCTTCTTGAAATAGCTAGGACAGTAACCAGGCACCTATACCCTAGAACTGATGCTGATGTCTACGACACGGGTCCACAAACATTGTCTCCAAAGGGCCAAACAGAAAGTGTTTAGGGTTTATGAACCAAGAGGCAAAATTGAGCATATTAACAAGCTACTTATACAACCGTTTAAAATGTAGCTATTTGAAAATGCAAAAGACATTCTTGGCTTGCATGGTGTACAAATACAGGTAGCAGATGGATTTGGTCCATGGGCTATAGATTGTTGATGCCCATTCTAGGACAGGAAAAGTCAAGAGGAAACATTCTCCAACCTCTAAGCATTAACAAATCTTTGTGGTAGGTAATACGTCCTGTGGTGGACATCTGTTGTGTCTGACCAGCATCCATTCCCCACTCTGTCATTGGAAGCCAGATTTTCCCATCATGCACCATGCTCACCAGCTCTCAGTCTGATTCCACACCTGCTCTGCGGGGACATGTTCCCCAGGCCTGGCCAATCAGAGCATCACACCCTTTTGGCTTCAGTGATTGGCTTCAGGTTGGGCACATGACCCAAGCCAAGCCAATCAGTTCTAATCAGAGACAGTCCCGGAGATTTGATTGAGCAATTGGCAAGGAGGCTTTCCCTCTTCCTGTCAGACATGCTGCTGTGAAAATATCAGCATGGCACTGCCAGGGGCCACCTTGGGGACAGAGCCTCCTGCACAGTGACTCCAACCACAAGGCACACAGAGAAGAGAGAGGAAGAGAAACCACCTTCCACAATGACACCATTTGCACTCCTGGACCCTTGGTACTCAACATATGGTCTGCAGACCATAAGCACTGGCATAACTCAGAATCTTTAAAAAATACCTAACCCAGACCTCCCAAATGAGAATCTGCACCTAAGAAACATCTTCCGGTGATCTGTATGCACATTAAAGTTTAAGAAACACTTTTCTAGACTTTTAAGCTACATGAGGCAAATTTAAACTGGGTTGGGTTTGTAGGCTTTATAACTCAATGAGTTCTGATTGATCTATTTCCTGGAATCCATAAGGCAGTTCAGTCAAGTAGTATGTTTGCTTATAAGTTCTTATCAATGCAGGCTAACAACAGGAGCAGAAGAGCAACGACATTGTAAGTCAGACTGAGCGCATGGGTGCTACTCAACTTCTACCCTTGGTTGCCCAGTGGAATCACCCAGGGATCTTCTAAAAATCACTGGCACTCACTTTCCACCTCCAGCAATCTTTATTTAATTTGTGAGGAGTGGGGCCCAAATAACAATAATTTCTAAAACCCTCCTAGATGATTCAAATGTATGGCCAGGATTGAGAAATAGCTTTTAGTTCTTCCATAGCAGAGTTTGGTAAGCTTTCTCTGAAAAGGGCTGAGAGTAAATATTTTATTTTATTGTTGAGGAAGATTTGCCCTGGGCCAACATCTGTGGCCAATCTTTCTCCTTTTTCACTTGAGGAAGACTAGCCCTGAGCTAACATCTGTGCCAATCTTCCTCTATTTTGTATGTGAGACGCCACCACAGCATGGTTGATGAGTGGTGTAGATCCATGCTCGGGATCTGAACCTACGAAGCTGGGCCACCAAGCAGAGCACGCAAACTTAACCACTACGCTACAGAGCCACGGCCCCAGAGAGTAAATACTCTAAGCCTTGTGGACCATACAGTATCTACAGCAACTACTCAACTCCTCGTCTTTGGAGGGAAAGTGACCGGTTCATAAATGAGCAGGCATGGCTGTGTTCCGACGAAACTTTACTCGCAAAAACAAGATAGGCTGGTTTGGCCCCAGGGTCACAGTCCGCTGATCCTGGCTGTATGGAATGGCTTCGTTATTTGAATGGGGAATTTCAATCTCCTTGCACATCATGTGCAGAGAGGGGCCATCTGTTGTGTCTGCTGCCCAGTGTCCCTCCATACCTTTTCTAGTGAATCCACCCTGAAGTGTCTTTTTGAAAACCTCCCTCCTTTCCTCTCAAACTCATGTGGTTTGTGGGGTTGATGCATCTCTCAGTTTGGGTTTTTGCAGAGGCTAATACAAGCGAGACAAGGACTCCACTGAAAGCGGTTTATTGGGAGCTGCAGGCAACTTCAGTAAGGGAGTAGGGAAGTGAGATGGGGCGGGGAGCAGAGCACCCAAGGGTGCGTGATCCAGCAAGGGACCACTGTGCACTGGAGCTGAATCCCACGGGGGAGATTCAGGGTGCCAAGTGGAACTCCTGCGTCAGAGTTAACCCAGGGGAGGGCCGAGGGAGCTGGAATGATTATATGCCGACTCCAGTGAGTCATTGGCTGGGAGTGCTTCTTGGATGGGGGTGTGCTAATTCCTTGGTGCTTCTGTCCTGCTGTGCGGGTGGGAAAGAGGGCTCTGAAAGTCAGACAAAATTCTCAGGCGAATATGTGCTGGTGCTTTGGGTGGAAGAGACCAGGCGTGCCCTGAAGGGGTAAGGTGAGGGGATACGGGGGGCACTGACAGCGTCTATTGCAGTCCACCCCAAGCTCTAGGGGAATGCCCTCCCTGCCACAGTGACTGCTGTGGCCCAATAAGAGTGGTGAGTGGCAATGACACCTTTGTCAGGGATTCTGGAAATGGGCCAAGTGCTCCTCCTGGGCTGGAAGCTTAAACCATTTGGCAGGAGCATTGGCTACCACATTGCCATCATGAGTAGACTGAGAGTGCAGCCAGGAGAGAGAGCAAAATGCGTCCTGGTGGCAGAGTCTGAGTCCTGATCAGGTGAACATGGAAGGAACCAGGAAGAATCCTGGACTTTCAGTTACACAAGCCAGTGAATTCTCTTTGCCCTTAAACTAGTTTGGGTTGGGTTTTCTGTCACATGTACTCCAAAGAATCCTAATTGATACATTTTTTAACTTGTGGCAGTGAAGCCTGGTTATTCCAAAGCTGAACAGAAATTAATTGTAGACTGTCCATGCCAGGCTCCGTGTCTGTAGGGGAGAATTCTGGCAAAGACACACGAGAATACTCCTCACATGCCTCTGAAACTCCATGCTCTTTGCATCTCTTAGCAGGGGGTGCACAAGGATAGGAATGGCCCTGGAGAACAGTCTCAGGATATGGCCAATGTGGGTGAGTGCCCACAGAGTAAAGTTACAGACTAGCCTCTTACGCTTCCCTCTCTTCCCTGCTCACCACCAGCTCCACAGGGTCTAGAGTTCCTAACACAGGATTGATACACTGTATTTGTGTTGTGTTCTATCTGTGTCAATGATGCGTTGACTGATCATGTAGTGAGGCAGAGACAGTGGTGTTCATGCCCCTCTTCCTCTGTACCCTGTTTCCCAGCCCTCGTGAAATCTGATGGGCCATGGGACTCCTTCTGACCAACAGGATGTGTGTGGAAGTGGCACATGTCACTTCTAGGCCATTGCTGAGAAGAGACTGCATGTGACTCTCTGTCTGTTCCTCAGTCATGGTGACCAAGAAAGCCTCGTGTTCGTGATGTGACAACTGCAAGATGATGAGGTATCCATCAGTCTAGGTCTAGCCCCACCATTAAGCTGGGTAGTATAAGCAAGAGTAATTTACGTTGCACCAGGCACCTGAGATTTGTTTGTTTCAGCACATAGCATACTTATCCTGACTGATATACGTGGTGGTCTAAAGTTGCCGTACAAAAAAGGAACAGAAAAAAAAAAGAACTGGAATAGAATTAGAAAAGAAAAAGAAAGCAAATAATAATACATTTGGTATAGAGATATGGCAAATATCATGGAGCTGGAATAAAAGTAACTGAAATTGACAAAGGCTGGATGAATGAAATGTAGCAACTTCCAAGGAGGAGGAAGATGAGAAACTTTTAAAGTAAACAGCCCATAAAACCATTGCAGCAAACATCCTGAGAAAGACAGGAAGGATGCAACCAGACAGCTGAATACAGGCGCATCCCTGATCACACCGCTTACCATGGCTAAGGGAACGATGCCGACCAGGTCCTTCTGGCTGATGAAGATCTCAGACACGGCGATGTCCGTGGTTCCCTTCCGTGGGTATTCAACCTGCCAGGTGATGGGCTGAGTCCCTGAGAGGCTGCTGAAGCTGGCTATCTCGAAGTTCATCTGCACAACCTCATTGAATAGACTGCTGCTTCTGGAAGGGAGCACAAGAAAATAGCCTTAAGCTGCCTGTTCAGTGGAAGGATCCTTCTCTTTGGCTCTCCTCCTCACAATTGTAACTAGACTATAAGGACAAAGAAAACACCTTTCAGGGAACTCACCTGGGACATGGCACCAGCTATAAGTTAGGGACCTGGGTAGCTGGGATGGAGCAGTGCCCGTAAGTTAAGGATCTGGGCAGCGTCTTCAGCTCTGAGCATTAACCAGTGTACGTATTGATGAGTGTTTTGGATTGGTTTTTACCAGCTCTTCAGACAATGAGTTAATAATCCACTTTGCTTCACCCTTGCAGTGTGAACCTGGATGACCTTTGAACTAAATGGACCCCCTTTAAGTTCAATTTCATAGATGTGGCAGATGGTGTAGGCAACTCACTTACCATCTTTCAACCCCTTTCTAGCTTATCCTCCTGTCCTCTAGAGGCTGACAAGTATAAGACAGCATTTCCAGACTCCCTTGCAGCAACAGGCAGGCTCAAAGCAGATTAGATGCCTCATTTGGGATTAGATGGAGAAGTGGGTTATGAAGCAACAGCTGGGAAGGGAGTTAGGATTTCTGGGCAAACATCATGGTCCTGGTCTTTCTGGGGTGGCTGTGGTGGCGTTTCATGTGTCCAGACCCTCAGTTCACCATGCCAAGCGTCTACCAGTGACGCTTCCACTACAACAGTCCTCTGCAGGGCTGGTCATTTTTCTTGTCTGTATTTTATTCCTGGCTGCCTTATCCCTGGCCATGTAGTAAATAACTTCAGTTCAACGGCTCTCCTGGAGATTCTCTGAACTGCCTACCATCCTTTAATGAAACGTCTTCTGCTCAGAGGGACTAGTTAGCTAAAGGGACTCTGTTGTCTGCAACTAAGAATTCTGACCTAAATTTGAGGTGGGCCCAGACATATGTATTTTTAGCAAGCTTGCCCCACCTATTCCGTTTCTTTGGGAACTACTGACAGTCCAAACTTGTCCATTTTTTAGATGATGAAATTAAGGCCCAGAAAGGGAAATGGCTCACTCACAACCACACAGCTAGTTAGGGACAGAGTCAAGCACAGTGCAGCATCTCTTGATTTCTAGTCCTGTGCTCTGGACGGCATTGTCCTCAGACAGTTGGTGGTCAAGTGAGAAATCACACAACCAGTTTCTCTAGGACAGGGGTTGGCAAACTACACTGTGAGCCCAGCCCAGCCTGCTGCCTGTTTCTGTAAGCAGCTTCATCAGAACACAGCCTTGCCCACTTGTCTATGTTTCGTGTTACGAGAACATGGTTGAGTAATTGTGTCAGGTGATGGACAGCCTGCAGAGCCCGCAGTACTTTTTATCTGGTCCTTTACAGAAGAAGTTTGCCAACGCTTGTTTTAGGAGGTCAGAGAGGGGAAGTAGGAGGAGGTTTCTGGAGCTGTCGAATCAAAAGAATCGATCTTGGTGGAGACAAGAAGGAAGGACTTTCCAGGCATACGGCTGGGTTTGTAGGGTGGGCCAGGCTTCTGGCAAGACCTTGAAGCCAGGCTGAGGTGCTTCCAATACTTGTCTGTGTGCTAAACATTGCTGTAAGCGGTGGGTCAACAGTTAGCAATATCTCAGCTGGCACCCACTGGGAAAGCGACGGGTGAACTGAGGGGATTTTTCCACAGTACAGCAAGAAAGAAACACCAAAGATGCTTAACAACTGCATCCTAAGCCTGTGCTGGGACCACTGTGAAGAATGGTAGAGAAACCTTCCTTTTTGCTGGGGTGATAATCAGTTAAGGATGCACCCACTCAATTTTGGGGGCCTGCTCAACAGACAGAACGCTAATTCCTCACCCCATCGCCCTCAGCCCTGCTCAGTGAGGGCCAGGAGGTAACAGGAAGGCTGCTGTGCCAACCGAAGCTCTGGGACTCATGAATCTCCCTTACGTCCTCTGGGCTGGAAGAGGGGTCCGGAGAATTGCAATTTATGTGACGCTGGATATCCCTCTGTAGGGAAAATAAATCCGGAGTCTGGAACATCAAGCCATGGTCTGTGCAATCTCAGGAGTGAGTTATTTGCCTTGGAAAATGAGGGAGAAGTGTCTGGCGTCTGGAGTGTTTCCAAACTAAGAGGCGTTCTTGGTCCAGCTGCTAAGGCCTGCAGGGGTGTAAGCCCACTCAACTCAGCTTCTGCAGGTCCTGCCCGCATGCTCCAGCCCAGCCTCTCTCATCACTGGGTGACAGACACTCCTTCATTTCAGGGGGTTTAATCTTGTCCTCCTAGCATGAACACCAAGCCTTGGCATCTCCTGACGTATAGGAGAGCTGGGTACTGGCTGAGCATGCCGGAGATGTCTAGTAGCTGCTTGGCTATTTGATGGACTCTATTCAATGAACAATTCACTTTCCTTAGTCCTGGATCCAGTTGTCCCAACACCCATCGTGGCCCAAAGGGATGCCTACACGGGAATAAGACTAGAGTCTGCAACGTGCCTTCAACCTACGCCATCTTCATTCTCTCACAAAATTCTTTTTTGAGCATCACAACTGCTCACATCACCTCTCTGAGACTCAGCTTCATGGTCTAGAAGATTGAAATAATGCATTCCCATTGTCCAGGGAGGAGCTGGCATGCAGAAGGGGCCAGGGTAACTTCTCTTCCTCAAGCTGTGTCCTCCGCCATAGCAATTATGCTAAAGAAGGGCATTAAGGACGGTGGAATGCCGGACGGACAAGAGAAAAGAGAAGCGGAGTTTTTCTTTCTGGCTTTGAAAGATATTATGTTATCTGATTTTGTGAGTAATGGGGTTACCTTCTAGGATATTCTGCTCCAGTTCACATAAGAATAAAGACAACAAGCTCTTGTGTATAAAATGTTCCCTATGTACCAGGCACTGGACCAGGTTCCATGCATATATTACTCCAAATCCCAATAGAAACCTTCATGGTGGTAATTATGGTTCCCATTTTACACAAGTGCCATAACAGAGACTTTTCCATATTTCTGTGTCTAGGGAGTGTGTTTGCATCTACTTGGCCTTCACCGGTGGATAGAAGGCAGTGACTGGGCCAGTGTCCACTTGAATCATGCCACAGCCCCCACTTAGATCCCCCCCCCACTTGTGAACCAGTGAAACTTAATCTTGGTTTCAGAATAAAAATTTCACAGTCTGAGGAAAACTCTCCACAGAGCTGTGCAGAATTCTTGGTCAGAGTGACATCAGGGCAAGCGCTGGGTGTGCTGGGGGCACGTGCCTGTTCCGAACGTTGACCTCCACTTGCAGGGAGCTAGAGACCTCAGAGGAAGGGAAGAATCTGCTCTGTGTCCACAGGGACCCTGGAAATGTGTGTGAGAGAACAGGCCAGACACGTGTAACCCAACAGAGAGATGTGCCCTGGGGAGGCCTCGGAATGAAACATTCTGACTCAAGACCAGGAATTCCTCTGGGAAGACACAGAATCGACTTCCTATTTGTTTACTTCTAGGCAGCCATGCCACTTCCTGCTCTGCCTCATTCCCACATGGCCTTTAATTTTTGTCTCCAAAAACTGCATAATGTGATATACCCAAATTAAAGTAAATTAAACCATATTTTGAAACCTCAGACTTTTGTGGAGATGAGGGGAGAAGGCCATATGGCACCAGGGGTCCCTCTCTGTTCATCTAAATGGGTACATCACCACTTCGCTCCTGCCAATGGCTGCCATACGGGAAGGCAGGCCGGTGAGGCTGCGTGGTGACAGGTTTTTCTAGAGAAGCTGGGAATCTGGAGTTTTTCTATAAAATCCCTGGGTTTTTAAACATAAGGACCTGACCCTTTTAGCCATGATGCTGGCTGGCTGGCTGCTGTCTCTGGCTTAGGGAGAGGGCACGCTGTGCTCTGAAGGTGGCGTTTTGTAGAAGTGCTGTGATCTGAGGTGGAAGACGCCTGCCCTGAAGGCAGTGCAGGGTGCTGACTTTCACACTGTGGTTCCCAGGACCCTTAGCGTAAGAAGGGGGTGTGACAGTGGTGGCCATGGGCTGGAGCTGGTCCTCAATACCACTCCTTGTCCCCATATTACTCCAGTTGCAACAAAAGCAGCCCAAGTCTCATATGTTGTAAAGATCAGGTCTCTAAGAAGTATTTTATTCAAAGAATGAAAAAAAAAGGGAAAGGATGAAATGAGAGAAGGAGGTGGGAAGGAAATGAGAGAGGGAAGAAGGGAGGAGGAAACTTAGGGGTTAGAACCAAGACTATAAGCCATGGCTCTTTAAAGTGAACACAGCAGGAGTTATGATTCATGCTGTGGGCTCCCGAACAGACTACCTGGCTTCACCAGGTACTGGCTGGGTAACTCTGGGTATCTCTGCCTCTTTCCCCCTATTTTCAAAATGAGCATGCTAATCCTTCCAATTTCATAGGGTTGATATGAGGATTAAATAAATGAGTGAGTAAGTCTCATGCACTCAGAACAGAGCTTGGGGCTAGCAAACATCAATAAATGTTAGCTGTTCCTGTTTCTAGGAGCACTTAATGCTATACTTATTATCAGTGACTTTAGGTTTGGCTGCCTAAAGCCACCATCAAAACATGCCCTTTCAGGGCTAGTCCAGGAGTCCTGAGAATAAGTCACTAGAGATGCTGATGCTCTGCCATTCATTGCAAACTGGGATCCATTCAGATTGGTACACAGTGCATTTACTCGATCAAGAGATCCTGTCTGTCTCCATCAGACATGACACCATGGTATCATACATTATGCTGGTAGATGGGGACTGAGAAATGAAGAAATCTGTCCGCAATTCTGCCTGTGGTCAGTGCCCTTCTACTGTCTCTGAGCCAGCTGAAATCTTTGCTGAGACTTTGCCTTGAAGGGACCAAGGGCCCCCCCATGCCAGCCTATATGGGACTTGTGATATTGTTGGAGTAATAAAGAGAGGAATTTAAACATTTAAGTGACTCCAGAGAGCGCCCAAGAACCACCACTTGCTAAATCAATAGTGTAGATTTATTGCAGTAACCCTTGAAAGAAATTTTCAAAATTGGCTTTAAAAAAGCTCTTACTCAAAAGCAAATAAATTCCCCCAGTAGTCACAATAAAGTTTGGACCAGTGGAAACCCAATTTACCAAACCTCTTAGCTATTGAACTCTATCTTGTAAGAAAATGGAGTCTGAGAGTGTGTTAAGAAGCCAAAAGGGCTTTACCTCCCCACGATGGTGGGTAAGGGATTTCAGCTCCAAAGTCATCAGCCACTGTTGACAGCTTAATGCCTGCAGAAAGAGATGAGACTAACAAAATGAAGAAATCAAACTCATAATAGGGAATCTGCTCCAGGAGAACAGAATCATTTGGCCCAGGCTTTGTTTTATTCATTCTATTTCATGTGTATTTCATGAAGGCAAAGGACACATACTTCCCCTCTGGGAAGGCTTTGTTAGATAGTCCCATTGACCCCAACGTCAACACTAATGCCCTGCCGATCCCTCAGAGCTCTCCACGGTGCTGAAGCATATCAGTTTGAGCTGTAAGTTGCAAGCAACCGAAAACACTTTGCACTGATTAACAAAGAAAAGGGAATTTAACACATGCCTCAAAATCACTAGGAAGCCCAGAGAAAAAGACGTGGAAAGTAGGTGAGAGCAAAGGAAAGCTACAAACGAGAACCTCGGACAAAACCAGTTCTGGACCGGACATCACTGCTGATTCCAAAACTAATTTTCTCCTGTCCTTGATCCTTTGCATCACTAATCCCACATTCAAAGAGCTGAGTGGGGATATCTGATTGGCTGAGCTGAGCTAATACATCCTAATCCAGTACGTCTGGGCAGTGAGCAAGATCTAGTTTGTCACTGAGGGAGGGACCTCTTTGATCCCTGCTTTCCCAGACCCCAGGACAGAATTCAGGATGTGGGATCGTGGTGAAGGGCAGAGGGAGGAGAAAAGTCATGGAAGGTTGCCTTGTTTCCAGGCACACTTGGATTAGATTATGAGTTTGGACGTCATATAATTTTCTTTCTTCTATCTCAGTCCCCAAAGCCTAAAAATTTATAGGAGCAGGTAAATGTGGAAGGATGTGGAAAGACAGTACTTTACTGCAAATCATATTGATGCCAATGACATTGCTTCAAAGGAGAATTGTAACCCTATGGAAGTAACCTGAACCTTTCCCTCCTATAAAGCAGGAGCTCCCAACCTTGGCTGAATGTTATGGTCACTTGGGGAGAGTAAAAGAAAAACTATTGATACCTGGGTCTACCCTGGACCAACAGAATCAGAATCTCAAGAGGTGCCAGTCAGACCTTAGTATTTTTAAAGCTCAGGTGATTTTAATGTGTTGCCAAGGTTAAGGATTACTGCTACACACAAAAGTGTTCTTTCTCTGTGGTCACCAAGCATTTCGCTTCTAAATTATTATTATTTTTTGCTTCCTGGTGTCTACGCAGCAATTGTATTGGGTAGGTGTTACAAGCAAGCGTTCTGAAATCAGATATACTTGGGTTTGAATTCTGAATTTGCTATTTAGTTGGGGAGGTTATCTTGGGCAAGTCACTTAACCCATTAGTTCTCAACTTTGGTGACAATCTGGAATTATTTGGTGGAGGAACTTTAAAAAATTCTGATGTCTGGGTCCCATCCAAGGGATCTTACTTGGTCTGGAGTAGGACCTAGACATTGGGATTCTTAAGGACTCCCCCCAGGTGATTCTAATATGCAGCAAAGTTTAAGAACCACTAACTTTACCTGTAGAAGAATTGGTTTCTTGATCTATGATAAGCCAACTTTGTGAGGCTGTTGCAAGGATAAATGGTATAATGCGTATGCGGAGCTTACTGCATACCATAGTAACTATCCATCAAGTGGGTAGCTCTTACTATTGCTACAATTATTTCTCCTGTTCAATAACCTCGCAGGAATTGCATACCTTTGTCTTCCTAAGGCCATGTGTCCTGGGATTTGCTGACACAGCAGGTGAGGAAAAACAAGATCTTACTCAAGCTCCCCAGGTCCTGACTTAAGTGTCCTTCCTAGGCATTGAGTTTGCAACCAGCTCTACCTCTGAATTTGGCTAGACCAGGTCCTGTTGTTTATTTTCCTTGCTTCAGCCTGGTTGGGTGAGTGTGAGCACATATTTTGGAGTCAAAGCCCTGGAGATAAATCCCTCACTTACCCTTGGGACATTACTCATGTTACTCATGCTCCCAAAAGCTCAGTTTCCTCATCTCTGAAATGGGGATATACATTCTGGTCTTGCAGGGTGTTGTGCATATTTAGGGAGAGAAACGTGCCTGCTTAACACACTTTAAGAGCCTGGTGCACGGCTCTGTCCTTGCTGACAGCTAATCCAATTAATAAAAGAGGCTGGGGGTGGTGGGGGGTACACAGGTAAGCTGGACAAAACCGTGGACCACATGGAGCTCCTGATAGGTGGGGAGAAAGAGCAGGGAGCTTCCAGGTCTTCTAGACCCCTCCTGTGTGAAAGCCCCTGACAACGGCTCCAGGGGTCCCTCGGCCACACAGTTGAGGATGCAGCGGTGGTCATGCATTCCTGCTGGCTTTTATTTTCCATGCAGGCTGCAATTTCCTGAAGCGGAGCCTGTGGCTTACTCAGACCTAACATACCCAGAGTCTATGATACATTAATTCTCAAGCAGCTGAAATGTTGGCTACATCAGGTCATACTTTAGGAAGTGCAGCTGCCAAGGGGGCCTCAGAGGTCCAGGTGGAAGAAGCCTGGCCCCATGCAATACTCAGCAGGCTCTTGGGGCCCTGAAGCCACCATGGTGGGCTTCCCGGTGCTGCCACGATGGTCTCTACACCATGGGGTAGGTACTGAGTCCATCCTTTCAGATCCGATTGGGCCATGAAGATGCCCAGATGCAAGATCATGTGGAGAGAGAGAGGCCCAGCCATCCTGGCTCCAAGCCATTCTATTAGATAAATATAGCTCTATGAGAGGGCCTGGAAAAAACCAACGGAGGAATTGCCTAGAAAATTCCTATTCATCATGAGAAGTAATAGTTGTTTGAGGACAGCAATGTCACACAGCAATAGAGAACTGCTGAAGGCTCTGATTAATACAGTCCTTTCACTTGGTTCCTAAATGACCCTACAGCCTCCTCTGCACTTTGCCAGCGGGATATGGCAGAGGTAGAATGGAATTAGCTTGAGATCAGAGGCAGGAAGGGCCTGAGGAGGAGGCCATCCCACTGCCCAGCCTCCTAAGGCCCTGAGTGGAACGGGAGAGCAGTGGAATTTTCACCTGGTTTCAGGGAAGGTACTGAAGTTGGCCAAGAGAGAGAAGTGAGGCAGACCCTGGCCTGGGCCCAGTCTCCTGCACATGGGCATGTCTGGAGCAGCAAAGATGTCATGCACGGTGCACTCAGAGACCAGGTAGAAACATGGAAACCTCATGCATGTCAGCATTGAACGATGGCCATGCCCAAGCAGAAGACGGCATCCCTGTGGATGAAGGCACAAGAGAGAAGATCTGAAGACCTAAGGTTTCCCCCACAGTCTAGTGCCATCCTGACTCTTCCCACTTGGGTCAATCTTGAGGAAAATCAGGCAGACCTCCACGTTTCAACTTGAAACGCCTTAGAAAACTTGGAATCAACCAGATTAACTTTTCTGCTACCAGGCAGACATCAAGAGCAACGACAGATAAAGGGACAGAGTGGTGCATATTGTTTGCACTCTGGAGTTTGAAGATTGGAGATACACCCAGAATATTTGTTAGCAGACGTTGAACGTGGCATAACAAATGCTTATTGAGCAACTCTTCTGAGCCTGGCCTGGGGTTAGCAACGCTTTCATCTCCCAATTCCTGATAATCTGAGGTGCCTCCCCCACTCCTCTACCATTTTCTCCCCACTTTATCCCACTCTGGCCTCGTTGGTGTCATCAGCCACCAAGCTTCTGTCTACCTCAGGGCCACTGAATTTGCTTTTCCCCAGACATTCCCACAGCTCACCCATCCCTGCACTCAATGTTCCCCACGGCTCACTCAGCCCCTTTATCTATATCCCCATGCGACACCTTATACATTTATATGCATTTGGTCATTCACCATCTGCATCTTCTTTCTCAACTGTAAGCCCCATGAGCAAGAACATCATATTGTTTCCATCACAGCGCTGACCCATAGGAGATGCTCAATAAATATTTGTTGAATGAATAATGAATGAGCGATGGCTCCAGGGGCTGAGTTCCCTGATAGTCACACTTTCCTTTCCCTCCACTTGTCAGGTTAATATTAATTTCCACTCAAGGAGGGAGGTGGAGTCTCCGCTCAGTCGGAGAGGAGGGCAGAAGCATCCTTTGAAGCTATCAGCCTTTCCAGAAGCGTTGAACTCATTCCAAGAGAAAAGCGAAAAGCAGAGCCCGTTGGAGACCTTCCAGGAAAGACATGCTCCAAGGTCCACTCCTAAAACTTCGCGTTTTCCAAATATCACAGAAGACAGGAATTGGATCTGCTCCAAAGCTTGCCATTGAATTTTATGCCTGCTGAGCTCCACTAAATACATAATGAAGAGGCTGAATTAACTATGCAGAAGTATAATTTACAGTTAATGTTTGTAATTGATGAGTCGAGGGTCTCCGTGGCAGCATGAACTGCTAAGACTAAAAGGACCAGAGGGGATAAAGGGAAATTGTACTTTTGAAATAGAAGGCCTGCTCTGCTCAGCATCCAACCCATTTGGCCATTCAGCCATCCATCAAGCACTGACCAAGCAACCGATTGGCGCCGGGCACTGCGGTTCGATACTAGAGACACAAGGGAATGCACTGCAGTCACCGCCACCAGGAGTTCCCACAGAACTGCTGTCAGTGCCCCATTGACTTCGCTAAAGACACAGAGAGGAGAGTGACAGCGCGAATGCAGATGTGGCCCATCTAGGGGCTGTTTCCTCCCCTCCCTGGGTCCCTCCTCAGCATCCTGCTGCAGCGGCGTTTTCCAAGCAGGCGGGGCTCCACCCGAGTTGGGAAGGCAGTCTGATTCTTGCTCCACCACGTCTTGTCGTAACTGGGGGCCCATAGCATCCTCATTCTGGAAGAATTGTTACTGACGATCTCTGCTCTTCTCTGTAATGTCTTCAACCCCAGCTGTATGATAGAATAACCTGGTGAGCTTTTAAAAAACACCAGTGCTTTTTAAAAAACATCTTCCTCTCGTCCCTACGGATTCAACTGTCTGGGGTGGGCCTGGATATCATTTTCGTGTGTGTGATAAAGCTTCCTAGGGTATCCCCAGGTGCAGCCAGGGTTCGGAAGAACTGTTTGCTTGTTTTTTGTTTTTCTAAGGGAATAGTTTCAAATGTGGAGGCTGCATTCTTGTTGCAAACTCAGCAGCAGCAAGACGACAGTCTCATCCAGAGCACCAGTGCAGAGGCAACCCTGAGTGTCCCAGTTCACTGTCCCTGCCCCGCCGTCTCCCAGTGCAAACCCCACCTGCCGGACCCGAGAAGGACTCAGTTTGCTGGAGGCTGCTACGCTGTGGTCATCAGTCAGGAAACCGAGCCCATGCCAGGTAGTTCTGTAGAGCAGATTTCATTCTAGTTGTAGAGGCGTTGGAGGGGCAGAAAGGACCAACAGGGGATGACGAGTTACCTAGAAATTATCAACCAGAGGAAGATGCTCTTACCTCCAGGGCCAAGGGACAAATGGTGGGGGTGGTGATCCCAGGAGCTAGGTCATTGGTGAGGGCTGCAGCCACCTCAAGAGCTGCCCAGAGGAGCTGGGGCCACTGAGAAGAAGGACCCACTGCCTGAGACACCACTGGAAGCAGAGAGGGCAACAAATGCCCTGACTTCTTTCCTCCATCTCTCACCAGGGCCTCCCACAGGCTAAACACAGCCATAATGCAGTTGGCGAGGGATTCTGGATAGTGGAGCTTGGAGGGGTCACAGGGTGAGGGATGGCAGGGAACGGATTTGAGATCAAACAGGCAAACAGCTGGCACACACTCCCACCGCCACTCCCGCATGTAGTACCACATTCACCGGGGAAGCTGCAGACTGGTCGGCTTCGCTGATGAGAACACCGTGTAAATGACCATCAACAGACATTTAGTGAGCACCTAGTTATTGTAAGCCAGGTGCTGGGCTATGTGATGCTGAGCGAGAAAGATGAGGTCCTTCCCTGGAGACTGGTTCTACTGTAGGATCAGAGAAGTGAACAATGACCGAAAGAGGTTGTGTGGGCTGTGACATGAAGACAGTCAATGCAATTCCTGAGATCAGGACACTAAACCTAGAGAGTTAGAGGAGACTCCCTTGAAACAGTGCCTGTGAGCTGAGAGCCCTGAGCAAGGAGTGGGAGTAAGTCAGGGGAAAGGAGGCAAGGGGTGTTCTAGGAAGGGGGGACACCATGGGCAGAGATCCTTTGGGGAACTGGAAGATGGGTGGGCTGGAGTGCAATGAACACAGTTATACACACACATTCTAACATCTGGGGCCACAAGCTTGAGGTAGGGAGGGCAGGGCGGGGCCAGCACTGTGGCACCTCTTGGTGGTGGAGGTGGTGGTCGTCTTTCACACTCATTCCTCTTTGTTTTGTTTTTATTTTGTTTTGCTGAGGAAGATACGCCCTGAGCTAACACCTGTTCCCAATCTTGCTTGTTTTGCTTGAGGAAGACTCACCCTAAGCTAATATCTGTGCCAATCTTCCTCTGTTTTGTATGTGGGTCACCACCATAGCATGGCCACCAACAAGTGGTGTAGGTCTGTGCCCAGGAACTGAACCTGGGCTGCCAAAGTGGAGCATGCCAAACTTAACCACTAGGCCACTGGAGCTGGGCCACCTCTAACATTTTTTAAAATGTAGTCTTAATAACTGTCAGGTCAACACTTTATCTTTAAAAAACCCCCAAACAAGGAAGGCATCATGTTGAGTGGATGTGTGTGGGGGAGCAGCTGTTCTCCTTGGCTCAGCCCCTGGCTGGGCTTCCAAGAAAATCTGAGAAAGATTGCTGGGAACTGAGAGTGCATGGCAGGCGGGGCAAGACCCAGTATGAAGGATTTGGGGCACTATTGGATTAAGCAGGAGAGTAACAGCAAGAATTGATCCATGCCTCCGGCCTCAGTGTGCAGACCGCCTTGGGAGGAGCCGTGAGGGGGCGAATGCACGCCATCAGAGGAGAATAAGGGCGGCTTGGATCGGAGGCAGCATGGAGAGGGGGCCGGCAGTCAGAGAGAGAGAACTCCATTAGTACCTGCGATGGAGCGGATGCGGGAGACGAGGGAGAGAAGGGTCAGCGTGACTCAGCGTTAGTGGCTTCTTCCTTCACTTTCTTCTTTGGCCACTTAGCGTGTGGGTTAGGAAGAAGATGTTCTGCTTGATATTAAGGGCTCCTAGTTCTTAAAACAGGCTTTATTGCTTAAATTTCATCCATGGGTCATTTGTCTTCCCTCCTGGGGTAAGTGGTACCATCGTCCTCCCAGCTGTTCAGGCCCAACAACTAAAAATAACGATTGATTCCTCCGTTTCCCCGCATTCCTTCCCCATCCCTGCTCCTCCAGCCAGTCCTGTTGGTTCTGCCTCCAAATGGATCTTGAATCTGTTCACTTATCACCGTCTTCTCTGCAACCTTCTTAACCCAAGCCCTCTTCATCTTTCCCCTGGAGCAGTGTGGCTGCCTGCTCTTCCAGCTTCTAATCTCATCTCCACAGTCTATTCCCTGCCCAGGAGTCAGAGGGTCTTTCTATGACATATAACTCATAAGGCCACATCCACCCTTAAAAATCTCCCTGACTCCCCACAGTTAGACTACAACCTCAAGTCCTTCCTGGGACGTCTCCTCTCCCTCTGACCTCACCTCTGTCTCTCTCCCTTGACCCCTCTGGGGCTTTTGTCTGCTCCACAAACAAGCCAAGCTCATTCCCACCTCTGCATCTGCTGTTCCCTCTGGCTGCTCTTTCCATGGCTGGCTCCATCTTGTCACTTAGCATAGAAGCCAACACCTTCAAAGACTTGAACACCCAACTCAAGGAGACACCCCCAAAAACCCACACTCCAGAAACAGTCATATTGCTAGATTTTCATCACTTGACTTATCACTATTGGAGATGTTGTTTGGTTTCCCTTTGTTCATTTTCTGCCTTCCCTACCAAGAGGTAAGCTTCTTGAGACAGGCAACTTTGCCTGTTGTACCCCCAATGCCTAGAACGGTGCCTGGTAATATAGGAGGACATGAATAAATCTTTATTAGTTAATCGAATGAATCTATGTTCCTTTGTTGTAGCCTCCAGCTGTGTTATCCTTGGATAACATCACTCTTTGCATCAGCCAGCCATCCCATAAACTCGCCTGACATCCTTTCCTAGCAACACTTATAGGCAGCATCCCAGAAGGGCACATCTAGTGGGTTAAGCATATTTGGGGAAGCCAAATTAAGCTGAAGAAAAACTGGAGAGGAGAAAACGCACTTCCGGAGGTGAATTGTTGAAATGTAGAGCTACAGCCATTCTTCAAGCATCCGCCATTTGTCATTGCTCAAGAGGAAAATCAAATACGTAGGAATCAAGGGCTAGCCCAGCTTGCCTTTACAAACCTTCCTTTTGGTTTACAGAGGCTCTTCAGTGTCCCAAAGGCAGGCATGGGGCCAAGCCTCCTTGCCAAACCATCCCCTCTCCACTCAACTAGGTGTATTTGTACCAATTGGCACCTCCTGTTTAGGACAAGCCTTTATTAAGTGCCTTCAAAGTGTCCCTAAAAGAAAATAGATGAGCTGAAAAGACCCACCTCCATCAGAGAGTAAAGACTTCAGTTCTGCGAGGGGCCGGTACCATGAGATGACAAAGCGTTTGCCTAATCCAGTGTTAACAAGTGGACTTCAGCAGGAAGAGCTCACGAGCGGTGAAGTTTCAGTCTGACGGGCCTGTCGTGTTACACGTAAGGGGAAGGCAGATTCTTTAAGCCATGCTTCCCATAGGCTCAGGACCCACAGGAAAGGCAGCCCAGCATGACAGAACACTGCGTCAGGAATCAAGAAACAGCCAGGGCCCTGACGTGGAGGATATCTGTCATTTCAGAGCTTCGCAGTATCCATCCAATGGAATCCGATTTCATAGCATGGCAGTTTCCTTCTGGAGAAGTATTCTTCTCCTAATATTCTGAGCTGTGATGGGAAGTTAATTTCTGGTGGCTACCCCTACTTTAAAGAGGAAGTGGCTGAATCCTCCTTTTTTCCAGTTCTGTACGGCCGACGGGTCTTAACCAGGTGGGTGCACCCTTCTGGGACCTTGACAGCAAGGTGGCAAAGAAGGGAGAAAGGAAGGAATGGCTGGGCTAGGTCATTATTCTGGCCAACGCTGGCTGACCTTTCTGCCTGAAGGCTCCTGCTACGGTCACTACTGCCCTGTCCTCTGTATGTCACTGGTTCTTGACCACTCCCACGTCTGTTTTTCTGCCTCTTACGATCCTGTGACCTCCTCCTCTGGGCCATTCATTCCCTTTGGCTTAAGTTACCCGGATTCAGTTTCTCTTGCTTTGCAACCAACAATGGTGACCAATACACCTGGTTTACCCTTGCTCTTCCCTGGGCCTCAGTTTCCACTTTTGTAAAAGGCCAATAAGGTAAAATAACCAAATAATCTCTGTGCTATGCTTTAACACTCTGGACACGGTGATGTTTATCCCACAGCAGATGTCCGCACTTTGGGAAGCCAGGGCCTGGAGAAACGGAGCCTCAGAAGACATCCCTGCCTTCCTCAAGTTCCCTGGAAACCACATCAAACTCTTTCATCTCTAAACAGTTCCTTGTGTTCTAAGACCGAGGCAATCTGGCTTGAAAGGCAGGCAGATGCCAGGAACAAATGTCTCCCCTGTGAGCCATCACCAGACACAGCAAGAGAATCAGATATCAGGAAAAAATGTAGTGGATGGAAAAATAAATGGAGGATCAAAACAATATTTCCCCACTCCGTTCTCTGGGGAGCTGTGTTTTTCTTCCAGCTTTGCTGACCATTTTGACCCATCGTAAGAAAGGAATGCTTCCTGGCAGGCAGCACTCTCCCTCCTCAGATGTGAAGGATGCAGCCACCGCCAAATCTGGTCTCCTTCGCGCAGCCGCGACGGAAAGCCAGGGGGATTTTTCAAATCAAAGGCACTGAAGCCGTAACTATTTAGCGGAGGCAGTCCGAGGGGACCTCCAATTTAGAAAAAGCCACTCTTAGGTGTCTTGGAAGCTGCCCGAAGAGAGAGTAGAGACGCTGAAATGAACCGCATCCTCTGAGAATCAGTTTAAAGGCTGCAATTTCATCTCAGAGCAAACTCTGCTTAGGTGAACTCCCCAGACGGAGGGCTGTGGGGACCGCATGATACTGTGTTCACACTGGAGATGGAAACATCGCCCTTGTTGAAGAGCAGCGCCCACCCCGGGGCCCTCCTATGCTGAGCGGCACAAAGCAGCTGCAACAGCTGCTCTTTCCCTTTCTCCAATTCCCAGCCTCGTGTGGGAGGGACAGCGGCCCTGAGTCCTCCAGGCAAAGGATGGGGAGGTCTCTGGCTACCTCTGTTTGCACCGTGCAATATGCACTCTTTCAAGAAATAGCTACTGCGTGCTCACAATAGGCAAGGCGAGTTCTGAGGAACTGGGCATACAGCATGACAGAACGGACAAAGCCCCTCTTTCTCATGAGCGTTCATGCTAGCGTACGCATGTTGGGGGGCAGGAGGGTGGCGGGGAGACTAGTGTAAACAGACCGACAAGGGTAGTGATACTGACTGGTCATAGTGGGTGTGGAGCACATGGCCCAGCACTGAATACAGCTCAAGAGATGGTTGCTGCAATATTAGCTCATAGGTGCATCTCCTTACCCCTGGCCTCCCAAGTTGTCGGGACCTGGCTGGGAGTCTGTGCAAAATTGTGCAGGTGGCTGGGTGCTGATTCTGGCAAATGCTGACACTCAGATCCCAGAGAGACCGCCAAAGCTGTTAGTGAGAGGAAGTGTCCTCACCTGGCCTCATTTCTTTGTCCTCTTGTTTCCTCAACTGGGGGCTCAGAATAAGCCTCATATTGGGGGCACAAACAGGAGCCCCATATTCCTGCCTGACCCTCAGGGAAGCTGGGGTTTGGAAGCCAGCCTCCTAACACACCAGTTGGCACTCTTTCCATGATTCTGTAGGCAAGCACAAAACCCTCAAGTAGAGAGAGAGGAAAATTCAGACGCACTGGGAGGAATACAGGAGAGTGGAAAATGGCTTGCATTAACCACCTGAACGTGTCTGCTATCTTCAAAAGCGTCCAGTGAACTGGAAACGTGGATGAAGTGGGGAAGGAGATGTGAGCCACTGTTTGTGGGGCCTGGGCGCTGTGCCTGGCGTTTAAGTGCATCAGACAACACTATCCTCAGAACGATCCTATAATGTAATCCTATGCAGGCTCACACAGAATAAATAAGGACATGGAGCGCGTAAACTGAGACGTGAACCCAGATCTTCTCGACTCCAATTCCCACGCAGGCGACAGACACATCCAGGGAAAAACCTGAATTCCGCTTGCTGACTGTGTGATGTTGGGAGAGTGTGTCTCCTGAGACCTGCAAAATGAGAGTGACGTCACCGCTCACAGAACTGGCTGGAAAGCTCAAAGCACCAGGCTCCCACTTCAGTGGAGGACGGAAATCTTTCTCTTACTTTAACTTGAAGAGAGAAGACAGGACAGAGGGGAGGGAGAACAGAGAGAGAGAAAGAAGGAGAAGGGGGAGAGAGAGAGAAAGAAGAATGAGGAAGAGGAGGTGGAGGAGGAGGAGGAAGAAGGGGGAAGAGAAGAGAGAGCAGACAGGAGGATTTGGGAGACGTCCCTGACCATCATTTCACTGCACCCCACTGCAGAAGCAGGCTGGCACCAGAGGAAAGTTGGTCCTCAGAGCTCCCTGAAGGGCCCACGCCTATCAATCATTGACCAGGACAAACGGCACGGCCAGGACCCGAATGTTAAATGGTCCCTAAGGAAAGGGACTTGGTGGGTCTCAGAGCCCTGGCTGTGGGAGGCCCTGGAGGTCAGCCACCTGCTCTCCCCACCCCTCTGGCAGGTGTTCCCTCTGTGGCTGTCCTGCCAGGGGATCTCTCCTATTCTGAGCACCTGCCATATACGAGGAACCGTACTGGAGGTGTGTGATGACTGAGGAAGGTAAAAATGGCAGAGCTTCCGCTCCTTTGGGGGTCAGGGTCCCGTAATTGGATGCCTCAGGGGGCTGGTGAGGGGGAAGCAAAGATGAGTGAAGTGGCCTGGGCAGGTGAGAACGAAGAAGAAGCTAAGTGTCACGGCACCTTCTGTTCAGCCTGCTCCTCTTTCGCTCCATTTTTCAATACCTTTGACCCTTGAATCATTTCCTCATCTTCAAAACAGGATACGTTAAAGAGCCTCGGTGGGTCTTTACAAGGATGAAACGAGTTAATGTACATGCCGTGCTTCTAACAGACTCTGCCCCAGGGGAGCTTTCCCTCCGTGTTGGGCCCCGACGTTTCCATTCCCATCGTCCTTTAGTGCGGGTCTCTCAACTTCAGAGTTGGCACACGCACCCCCTGCATGACCTTTGGCCAAATCCAGGTGCCATTTGTTTTATTATTTACTTTGTGTTTTCTTTGTAAATGGTCTCACTTTTTTCTTAAACTTACGTGAATCTATTTAACAGAGCATTTTATATCAATACATCAAGTTGGAAACGAGCCGCACTTGCCAATGTGACATAAACGAGGTGAGTACACGCATTCCATCTTGCCGCAGGGGAACGCCCCAGCCCACGGCTGCTCCTCAGCCTGACTCATCAGCGGATTTGAAGAGAACAGGGACTCGAGGTCACTCTCCCTCTTTGTGCTTTGAGTGATGTAATGTCACCTGGCGCACAATACAAATAGTTATTGTTAGTGATACTTTGGGGGTGCGGCTTTTGTGGCTTATTTGGCTACTGATGGTCACCGTTGCCAACATTCACTGGAGATGCTGCCACCAAGAGGAAACGTTCTCTGAACACAGCTGCACCCAGAAATTCTGCCTGCATTCTCCTTCCTCCCCCGGGGCCTAACGCATCTGCGAGGAGGACTGCCCTAAGAAGAACCGGACGGCGGTGACTGGGACTCCGGTCTCAGGTCCCCAGGATGGCACTGTCTCTCCACTCCCCGTGGTCTCTGCACCCACAGAGGCGACAAGCAGCCGCCAGGACGCTCTCTGCAGGAAGCCGAGTTTGCTGGTGCTGCGGAAAGGCCACCAGGACGTGGAGCAAACGTGGCTGCAGAGGTGTGTTCAGGATGGAGAAGTGAGGAAGACCCGAACAAAGCCATCAACACGGCACACCTGATGCTGGGGCCTTTCTTTCCAGTTTAGCGTCATGTGCGTTCACATCGGCTTCCCGTGAGAGAGACACCGTCCTTTCTGCTCCCGGTTAGTATCTGCTTAACATTTGCCCCGGTTTTCTTTCCACAAAAGGCATCATTGTTTCTCTTAAAAGAAAGAGAAAGAAAACACGTGGAAGATGCGGAGGAAAAGTCTCACGCATCATTAAGGAATCTTTAAGTAAAGACGGCAGTTTGTTGGTTTTATTTGCTCATGTAACAGTGGAAAAATACAAGCCCGGAGCTCAGCTCCCCCTGCAGCTAACAATCCTTTTCACCACAACAGAGCCGGCTTCTGGCCTTGCAAAGTAGGTCAGAGATCGCTAAATATACACTGCTAAGTATATCTTTATAATATACACTGTATATTTATATAAATGCAGTGTATTAATATAAATATCTAATATAAATTACATATAAACATACATTATATATTTATAACATATGCTCTTAAAGTATATTTGACTATTGTAATTATCTACCCTTTTTTGACACAAAAAAGATACTTTCAAATGAACACAGTAACAAAAATTCAAACGTTACTAAAAAGAATATGGTGAAAATGAGGTTTCCCTCCCACCTCTGACCGTTAATTTCTCAAGTCTGCTCTCACTGAATAGCTTTCCAGAGATCTGCTATCCATTTACAAATACATTCCTTTGTTTTTAAATTTTTAATACCATCTTAGCTTTTTTTTTTTTTTTTTTGCTGAGGAAGATTGGCCCTGAGCTAACATCTGTGCCAATCTTCCTCTATTTGGTATGGGGGTCACTGCCCCAGCATGGCCACTGACAGACAAGTGGTGTAGGTCTGCATCTGGGAACCACACCCGGGCTGCCGAAGCAGACCATGCTGAACACTAGGCCATGGGGCTGGCCCCACCATCTTAGCCATTTTTAAGTGTACAGTTCAGGGGTATTAAGTACATTCACATTGTTGGGCAACCATCACCAACATCCATCTCCAGAACTCTCTCATCTTGCAAAACTGAAACTCTGTCCCCATTGAACATTAACTCCCCTCCCCCTCCCCTGGCCCCCACGCTTCTACTTTCTGTCCATATGAATTTGATCGCTCTAGGGACCTCCTGCAAGTGGGCTTGTGCAGTATCCGTCCTATTGTGACTTGTTTACTTCACTTAGCATAGTGTTCTCAAGGGTCATCCACGTGGTAGCATTCCTTTGCTTTTTAACATCAAATATTCACATGCTACACATACTGCTGGGTGCCTGGTTTTTATCACTCAGCAATATTTCTTAGAGAAGTTTCCAGATCAGTGGACACAGACATGACTCATTTTAAACGGCTATATAATATTCCATTTAATGGAAGTTTCGGAATTTATTTGACCAGTTGTGTCCAGTCCATTACAGATGATGCCATGATGGATGCCTTTGTCCACACCTGCAAACACACTGCAGGAGGCCTTCCTCCAAGGGGCCTGCTGGGGCGTAGGCGTGGGGCAGTTACAATTTCTCATTGCTGAACTGCTGCTAGACCAGTCGTGCCAAATCACGGTCTCACAGCAGTACCCTAGACCACATCCGGGCTCACTTAGGGTTCAAAGAAGTGAGCACAGTCTATCTCCCGGCTACAAGCATGAAGCCAGCTGATTGGTTGTTCAGGCATCCATTTCGGCCCCCAAGGAACCACGCCTCCTGGATTCGAGCCTCGGTTAGCCAGCAACCCTTGAATCTAGGCTGGCCCTGTGATGGGTTTTGCCAAAAAGAATGTGGCAGAAGTGATGCTGTACTGGACCCAGACCCAAGACTTAAGAAGTCGTGGCACATAAACACCCACAAGCAATAATAAAAATAAATAATAATAATGATGATGATAATAAAGGGGCGGGGGGCAGGCCTGGTGGTGTAGCAGCTAAGTTCGTGTGCTCTGCTTCGGCAGCCTGGGGTTCACCGGTTCGGATCCCAGGTGCGGACCTACTCACCGCTTATCAAGCCATGCTGTGACAGGTGTCCCACATATAAAACAGAGGAAGATGGGTATGCATGTTAGCTCAGGGCCAATCTTCCTCAAGAAAATAAAAAATAAAAAATTAAAGGGTGGGAGGACACTTTGGGAGGTGATGGAGACATCTATGGCCTCTATGGTGGTGATGCTTTCATGAGTATATACTTCTCCCCAAACTCCTCAAGTTGTATACATTAAATATGGACAGATTTCCTCCTGTCAGTCAATCCTCAATAAAGCAATTTTTTTAAAAAAAGAAGACGTAGCAGCTTCTGCTTTGTGCCCTGGGGAAAGCCAGCCTCCGACTCGCCGAGACCGCCGAGGGGAGACGTCCAGTCCAGCTGCGGGAGAACCACCCAGAAGAGCCACGGCGCAGGCTCTCAGCCTGGCTGAGCTCCCAGATGACAACAGCCAGCGCCACCTTGTCAGCCGCGTGGATGGGGCATCTCGGACACGCCAGGCCCCGCTGAGCTGCTTGTTGCTGACGCCCCGGAGACCAGAATGAGCCGTCCCTCCTGAGGCTTACCACGACTACAGACACCTCAGAAGCGGCAGGAAAATAGTGGTCGAAAACCACCTTTTGGGGTTGCCTGTTACCAGCAATAGTTACTTCACAAATCATTCAGAACACTGCGGAAAATGCAAGTTACGAAAGCAACCCAACCCCCGATAGGGTTCGGGTGGGGAAAGATCCTGGAAACAAATACGCAGGACCGTGCTCAGGGCAAAAGGATAGAGTGTGTAGGACCCTTATGGTTCAAGAAGGGAGGGAACAGCTAACTTTTACCAGCTTTGATAGGATTCAAGGAGAGCTTCATGGAGGAGGTGACATTCGTTCTGGGCCTTGAATGATATTGCAACTTTCAAGCAGGAAGCTCCAAAAAGTTCCTCAGTAATTCATGACGGTTCGACGTTCCGGGGGAGGGAAGTTCTTCCTACAGTCTAACCACGGTCAGGAGGCCTTCTCTGAACCGTTTTGGAGGTAGGGGCGAGGCTGCGGGCTGAGAGTGACGTGAAGTCAGAATTATTTCCAACACTGAGATTTCGGGCTCACTTCCACAGCAGTGCAGCTGCCCCTCTGAGCTCGGAATTGAGGAGTGTGTCTGAGCAGGACCACGTTCATCCCGCTACAGAATACCCAGAATGCACTGCCAGCAAGGAGCTCTCCTTTTGCTTCTCTCAGGGTGGAAAGCCCACAGTTAGGTCTTCCCCTTGTCAGCAACTCCGGCTCCCAGACGTCTGCCCAGCCATTCACAGCAGACACCCCCGGGAGCCTCCTCCGTTCAGCTTTTCTTTGTGGGGAGCAGAATGGGGCACGGCCGCATTTTCATACTGTTCTTTCCGGTGGGGCTGCCAACTCCAGGCGAGGCTCGCTCAGCCCTCGCTGGGTGCAGCGTCGGGGCTTGCTGGGAGCAGGGCTGCCAGGCCCTTGCTGGGTTCCAGGGTGGGGGTAATGTGAGTTGGGAACCGAGTGGTGAGGCTCTCCCCCTGCTCTGAGCTCCGGCCGCTCCAGCTGCCGACAGCTCTCGGGGGGCCCCGCCTCGCCCCTGTGCCTCGCACTGCGTGGGCCCAGTGGGATCGATCAACAGCTCCTGATGAGTGGTGAGGCCGTCCCTCAGCTGTTCCTTAGACCGAGAACCCTCTGGCACCTGGGCAGCCACTGTACATCCTTCAGTGCTCAGCTCAAAATTCTCCTTTTTCGGGAAGCTTTTTTTAAACCACTATTTCCTCTCCCCAATTTCCTGCATAAAAAAGACTTCGCATCTCATCACTGAAATATTTTCCCCAGTGTCTCCTTGTCTTTATCATCTTCAAAAATTCCTTATTTGTGTATATGGTTCACAGTGTGTATCAGCATAGAAGTCCATCTATATAACCTGGCAAAACTCTGCATATACTGAATGGCATGCTCAAAGATGATTTATGGTGAGGGGTGCAAAATCAAAGAGGTCTGGAAGCCAACGGTATATATTGATCTAATAATAGGCCGTATCCATATTGGTGAACTTTTAGGCTGCTTTCAATGTTTTTCTCTTGTAAATAGTGCCACATTAATAAAGTCTTGATGCCTCTTTGTAAGTTTTCTAGTGTAATCAGTAGGAAGTGGGAAAGTTGCACCTAAGAGTTGAACACTTACACATTGAATGGAAAATTCCAAATTGTTTTCCAAGCGTCTACCAACGTATAGTCACTTGGGGTGTGCGAGTCGTTTCTCCCACACCCCACAATACGGAAGATTACTAAAGGCTCAGGTTGACACTAATCCAATAGGTGAGAAATGAAATCTCATTGTTGTTTTAATGTACGTTTCCCCAATTCCCAGTGAAGCTGAGCGTTTTTCCTGAAGTTTACTGGTGACTTTTATTTCCATTCCGACAAAGATCCTGTTCCTATTCTTTGCCCATGTTCCATTGGGTTATTTCTCTTTTTCTTATTCTCAATACCACTCCTTGTTTGGTACGTGGGCTGCAAATATTTTAAACCCCTTCTTTATATGCTGGTCTCCCCAACAAAGCCCTGTGGTCATTGAAACCTGTGAACATGTTGCTTTGATCCTGGTCCCTCGATTATCTCGCACCCTGTCTGCCACATGCGTGGGGGGCGGTGTTTGCTGAGGAAATGCAGTGGGGAGTCGTGGAGTGGCAGCCCCGTGTTTGGGGCTGCCACGCTGGAATGGACAGCATCCTGCGCCTGCTTCGCTCACAGCTCCACTTTTCTCAATGGCATAAAACCATCAGCTGTACATCACCCCCAATTCCTCTCTTTGGGGAATGTGGATAAAACATCTGCTTTCTCCATTTCCTCATAACTTTGTTCCTTTATGACTTGGCACCACTCGCATCGCCCTGAACCAGAGCCCCCTCGAGCTAATGCAGTAAAAGAGAAGATGAGAAGTCGAGAAAATCGACATCAGCTGCCTGGCTCTGGAATCCTCTCCAGCTGGGTCTCAAATGTGTCTAATATCCTGGCTGGTCATTAGAATGCTGAACTCTGCATTTTAAAGACTGGGAAAGAGGTTCCAATTCAAGGAGCCTGGGATTTTTCCTAACCGCTGTGATGAGAATCGATCCTCTTCAAAGGAAAGTCAAAGTGAGCTATGAAATATTGCTAAACCCACTGATGCAACGTGCCCTCGGCAAACGCAGTAAAGAGTGTTTCCTCTCTCACGGATGAAAGCCGAAGTCTGCAAGGGGCCTCGTCACCGACATATGCTGTACATTTGTTCAAGGACTGGCTGTGTTTTGGAGCTCACTGTGATTTGCAAATTGAACATTTCTTTTGTTAGTGTGTAGTTTAAAAGGAAAGAAAAGATATTCCGGAATGGGGACTCCAGCAGCGTGGTGATAGAATCCAAGCGCTCCATCCGTGTGGGCCCACGTCCACGCTGATCATCTGCAGCAGTGTGGTATCTGCCCCCGATCCGGTGCAGCTTCTCCTGACACCCTGGAGCCCGAGTGGTCTCTGCCATTCATTGACGTCCCTTTGCTTCTCCACAGTGTCCTCAGTTTCTGTAGGGTAGGAGGGTGTTGGGGGTAAACCAGTGGCTCTCATCCAGAGGTTGTTTTGTCCCCCAGGGGACATCTGGCACTGTCTGGAGGCACTTCTGGTTGTCACACTGGGGCAGGGAAGTGCTATCGGCCTCCAGTGGGTAGAGGCCAGGGATGCTGCAAAACATCCTACAAGGCACGGGACTGCCCCACCACAAAGACTTACCCCGCTCAAAGTGTCAACGGAGCCGAAGTGGAAATATAAATGCCTACTTCAGAGGCGGGGTGAGGCACATCACCAAGTGGAAGACGGCGGGGGAGGGAGGGCGTAAGTTCCTGCACAGGGAGCGGTGGGTCAGGCTATGAGAACAATCACGCCCAGCCACCTCTCCATCCCAGGCCATCAGAACCACGTGGAATGCACCTCTGTCCTTTGCAAGAGACCTCAGAAATCTAGACTTTTAGGTAAAATGTGTTGGCTTTAAAACTTCTGCATGAAATAATAATAATTAAAAAAACATGTACCTTGGTGGTCCAATTGCCCAATTTGGACTGAGACCTTGGGCTCCTTCTAAGCAGGCTACAGTGAAGGAAGATTTATCTGTGCCAGCATCTTTACATGGGTTATGTATTTATTTTCATCCTTATGACAACTCTCCACAGTATTATTCCCACTGTACAGAGGAGAGAACTGAGGCTTGGCGAGATTAACCCACCTGGCCAAGCCCCACAGCCAGTACCTGCGGTGGGGTCTGGACTCCGGCCTGCCCGAATCTTTCCTCACTCCTTGGGAACACCGTGCTTTGTGCTCTCCTCGCTTGAGCTGTTGCTTTCTCTCACCTTCCCCTTTCTCTTTACCTAAATCTAAGCTGCCTGTCCAGGCCTGGAGTAGTTCAAATTCCCCCATGAAGCCTTGCCTGACTGCACCCAGGCCATCCTCATCTCCCTCTGGAGTCCAACAGCCTCGTGGATCAGGACAGTCATTTGGTTAATTCTGGGTCAGTATCACGCAGCTCACCTCCCCAGCTGGACCAGAAGCCTGTTGAAGGCAGGCACTCTGGCTATCATCCTTCTCCTGCTTTCCCTCCCACCCGCCCAGCATGGAGGAGGCACAGAAACAGTGAACACACCATTTCTCTAAGTGGCCTCTCTGGGGGCACCTTCGGGGGAAGAGATTCTGCTATCCAATACATTTGGGAAGCAAGAACTTATCAGAGCCTTACTGTGTAATGTGCACCGGGATGCTCCAAGAAACGGGATATAAACCGCACTATTTTCCAAACTTATTTGACTAGAGAACCAGAGGTCAAGGTGTTTGGAGAAGGAGCAAGTAATGCAAGAGGATTGTGCCTGCTTTCACTGCCCTAGCCTTTTTAAGGTAATATGTTGATATGATGATTGATACACCCTTAATGGAAGACATTAGGGTGGAAATGATTTATCAATAAGGCCCGGTCTGTTCAGTGTGTGAGTGAAGCTGGACTATTAGGTGGTAAGATACACGGGGGAGGCAGCAAAGGGGCTCCTTCATGTGCACCCGTTCTCCAGCCAACCACCGAAACAGAGGCTGCACCGGGCCGGAGGGCGCTCCCTCTCTGCACTCATTCCCCATACTACAAGACGGGGCCACTCTCCACATCCACCTGTGGAACTTATTTCTCTTTGGCAGCGTTTTTTGTTTGTTTGTGGCAGAAACAAACCGAGGAGACTACTGGAGAGACTGTGGGAAATTGATTTAATTGTTGGAAGGTGGGGTGGTATGGACAATGTCTGGAAAATAGAAATCCTATTTATTAATTTATTTTTTAATTTATAATTATTTATAAATAATCATTTATAATTAAAAATTATTTATAAATATTATTATCATTAAATTATTAATTTATTAATAATCCTACTTTTTCTATTTGGAGTAATGCTTTTTATGGTATTTTTTTCTTTCCTAATTATAACTGTCTTTATTACTTTTTAAAAAACTTAAAATTTCCCATCCACAGGTAAGCATAACAGGAGGAAAGGATCTATTTGGGAAATAATTTGCCTCTGATAATTCATAATCAGATGAGAAGCCGGCTTTGAGGCTCGGGGTGTCTCTGGATGGGTGAGGAACTGGAAGGGTATTATTGATGGGGAACCAGAAAGAGCAAAGTCGTGAGTGGACACCCAAGGAACTCAGAGGTGACAGGAGGGCTGGCTAGGGAAGAAGATAAGAATTCACGTTCACATATTGGCCGTGACCTTTTGAGGAGGGTCTGGAATGCCAGGGCAAGACGCCTCCACCTGACAGCCCAACATCGCCCATCGGGAGGTGCGCCTTCGGCAGGCAGCGCTGCACAAGACTGCAAGTGGGACTCTCCAGGTTGGGAGGACGGAGGCACGCAGCTTGCTTAGCTTCAAGGCATGACCTACATTCTAATTTCAAATGCATCCTTCTGCTCATACAAAAGAGGATTAAGATGAAAGCTCTCTCGGGCATTGAGAGAGGAGGGGGGCAGCCTTTGGGATCACAAGGCTCCAGAGGAGTGGAGAGAAGTGGGCCCCAGACCAAGCATTTAACTGCATTTATTTTTATGTTTCCCTTCTCTCATGGCCAACGGTACTGGGTTTTTCATATTCAGTAATGACATAAAGTTTCCTCTTGAAAAACATTTATGTAAGTAGAAAAAAAGATGAGTTGACTTTAACAGAAAATAGTGACTAGATAATAATAGTGCTTATGATCTATGGATGTGGCAAAAATCATGAATGGCATTTAAGAAACTCTGCCATGGGTACCCAGAGTCCCTGCAATCATCCGGGTGGGCAGCAAGGAAGGTGGAATGTCAAGGCTTCTAACAAGGCAGTGAGGGCAGGACCAAAAGTGCAGATACCTGGTTTGGTTAGCTGGAAGGAGGACTCATTGCGTACCCTGGGGGACCTCAAGGCAGCTGCTCTCTTTGTGACCCTAAGATGGGATCATAAAACTTTCAAAAGATCAAGAGCCACTTCAGGAGGGCAAGGCCAGAAGGGACAGCGGAGTTAATAAGAGCAGAGTGGGCCAGTGCCCAGAGGCGCGGCTCCATTCCTTTACGGGCCAATTAGTTTACAAGAGGAATGTTTCCAAGGCTGGGGAACAGATGCTCATCCAAGGTCTCGGGGTGTTATTTCACAGAAGCACGGCTCTGGTTCTCAGGACGCCTGGGAGAGAAGGGCCACTGGCTCAGGTATGGCGCGTCTTCCAGGCTGCCAGGTGCTCCCATCCCACAGTGAGCCAGAGCCACAACCTTGGAGTATGAATGGCGGTGTACCCCTACTCTTAACTTGCCAATTTTTCTCCCAACAGTGAAAAGAAGTAGGACAGAATGGAATTAAGAGCACAGGTCCGTGCAGAGGGATGGATAGAGAAGAGGTGGTGTACATTATAAAATAAAAAGAAAGAAACTCTGCCATTTGTGATAGCATGGATGAACCTGGAGGGTATTATGCTAAGTGAAATAAGCCAGACGGAGAAAGTCAAATACTGTATGGTATCACTTATATGTGAAATCGAAAAGGAAAAGGAAAAGTTGAACTCATAGAAACAGAGTAGACCGGCGGTTGCCAGGGGATGGGGGCGGGGGCGATGGGAAGATGTTGGTCAAAGGATGCGCACCTTCAGTTGTAAGAAGTTCTGAGGATCTGATGTGCAGCACGGCACTTAACAAGACGGGGCTGCACACTTGGAGTCTGCTGAGAGAGTAGATCGCAAGCATTCTCACCAAAAAAAAAAAAGTAACTGTGAGGAGGTAACGGATGTGTTAACTTGATTGTGGTAATCATTTCACAACGTATTCGTATGTCAAATCATCACAGTGTATACTTCATACAATTTCAGTTGTGAGTTATATTTCAATAAAGCTTGGGGGAGGTGCATAGGACCCTGTGGTTTATCCATACAATGGAATCTTATTCAGCCGTAAAGTACTGATGTATGCCGCAACACGGAGGAACCCTGAAAACATTATGCTGAGTGAAAGAAGCCAGTCACAAAAGACCACGTATTGTATGATTCCATTGATATGAGATGTCCGTTATAGGCAGGTCCCTAGAGACAGAACATTGATTAGTGCTTATGAGGACTGCGGGGAGGAGAGAAATTAAGTATCTGCTCATAGTTTTGGGGTTTCCTTTTGGGGTGATGAAAATGTACTAGAATTAGACAGTGGTGATGGTTGTATAAATCTATGAACGTACTAAAACCCACAAGACTGTACACTTTAAAAGGGTGAATTTTATGGTATGTGAATTAAACCTCAATAACAATAACTGTATGAGAGGGCCAGCCCGGTGGCGCAGCGGTTAAGTTCGCACGTTCTGCTTTGTCGGCCCAGCAAAACGGATCCCAGGTGCGGACAGACCCACCGCTTGGCACACCATGCTGTGGCAGGCATCCCACGTATAAAATAGAGGAAGATGGACACGTATGTTAGCTCAGGGCCAGTCTTCCTCAGCAAAAAGAGGAGGTTTGGTGGCAGATGTTAGCTCAGGGCTAATCTTCCTCAAAAAGAAAAAAAATTGTATGACAAACAAAAGGCAGGAGAGAGGTTGCTTTTTAAAGCTTCTTTAAAGTGTTTTTGTTTTCTTTTTAAAAGATTGGTACCTGTGCTAACATCTGTTGCCAATCTTTTTTTATCGTTCTTCTTCTCCCCAAAGCCCCCCAGTACGTAGTCGTAGATTCTAGTTGTGGGTCCCTCTGGTTGTGCTATGTGGGACACCGCCTCAGCATGGCCTGATGAGCGGTGCCATGTCTGCACCCAGGATTGGAAATGGCGAAACCCTGGGCCGCCGAATCGGAGCACATAAACTTAACCACCCAGCCACAGGGCCAGTCCCTAAAGTGTTTTTTTTTTAAATTGAGGTTACATTGGGTCATAACAGTCCATAAATTTCAGGTGTACATCATTATATTTCGGCTTCTGCATAGACTGTACCATGTTCACTATCAAAAATCTAGTTGTCTGCCACCATACAAATGTGCCACTTTACCCCTTTTGCGGTCTCCCCACCCCCTTCCTCTCTGGTAACAACCACTTCTCCTCTGTTCTCCCTATCTATGTGTTTGTTTGTTTATATTTCACACACAAGTGAAATTATGTGGTATTTGTCTTTCTCTGTCTGATTTATTTTGCTTAGCATGATACCCTCAGGGTCCATCCATGTTGTCGCAAATGGCAAGATTTCATCTTTTTTATGGCTGAGTAGTATTCCATTGTGTATAAACACCACATCTTCTTTATCCATTCATCCCTTGATGGGCACTTAGGTTGCTTCCAAGTCTTGGCTATTGTGAATAATGCTGCAATGAATATAACAGTGCATATATCCTTTCAAATTAGTGTTTCCATGCTCTTTGAATAAATACCCAGAAGTCGAATAGCTGGATCACGTGGTATCCTTATTTTCAGCTTTGTGAGAAATCTCTATACTCTTTTCCACAGTGGCTGCACCAGTTTGCATTCCCACCACCAGGGTACGAGGGTTCCCTTTTCTCCACAACCTCTCTAACACTTGTTATTTCGTGCCTTTTTGACAATAGCCTTTCTGACTGGTATGAAGTGAAAAAGTTCAGAACAGCGTTCTCCCAGCACAATAAAAAAATCTGCTTCAGCATCATCATCTTCACCAACAGCAGCAGGATACAGGCATCAGGCGACTGCCTCCGATGCTCTGCAGCCCATTAGTGCGTGGACGTGGGCAAGCCGCTTCGCCTCTTTCAGTCTCAGTATCCTCACGTACAAAACATGGATCATTGAGGATTGGCGTGACAATTAAGAGATGCAAAGTGCTTAGCAAAATTTCCGGCAAATAGAAAGCATACAAACACATCAGCCATTATTAATGATAGAGAGCGGCTGCTGGAGAGTCGTGCGTCAGTCCACTCGACTTACTGATGCAAAGGCGAATCTCGGGTCGAGGAGGAGGGACTCAAAGACAGGCACCACTGAACACGGAGAACACGCCTGCTGATGGGCTGTTTTAATGAACCGAGCGCACAGAACCACACGCTACAGATGGGCCCTCCTATCCTTATGCAATGGCGCGCCCTTCTCGGCCCCAAATAATTTCCAAGGCTTCAGGAGACGGTTTTGATACAGGGACGCGGCTGATTATGCAGGGTCATCCAGAGCATCAATTATACCCCAGGGGCATGTGATGTCAGCAAAGGTAGGTTTCACCTGCTGATAATTTGGTGGCCACATTTTGTAGGGAAATATTGCCAAAGACTGAAATGGACCAAAAGACGACTGAGTATCTTCAGTGGAAAATTATGCTTTTCTTACAAGGCATCCTTCCTATTATCAGATCCTATGATGTTGTGCCTTTCATCGTCTTCGCTCTATTTTATAATTCTGTAAGTTGTAGATAAATGACAGCAATGTAAATAGTTCCTGTCAATAGACATGCAGATAAACTATGTCCAGTGGAAGGACAATTGAGTTCTCTTCCCACTCAGGTGGAAAAGATCCGTTTTCCGCCTATTTATACATTTATTTCATGGCCTAATTACGTCTCTGCTTTCTAAATGCTCCTTGGAACAGTTATAACATTTTTCAGGTTCCCTCATTAATCATTGGTTAACTAAATTTTTTGGCACATGTTTGTTTTACATTTGTAAGAGAGTCATCATTTTACTGTTGTTTTTTTTTTTTTTTTAATTACCGTATAACAATGTAAAACCTGCTTAAAGTGAGGTATTATTCCGTAACCCCGCTGCCAAGAAAGAGAGAGAAAGCACAGGGCTCTCTCTGCTCCAAAGAGGACAGAGCAACGAAGTGTGTGCCTACAGGGAGGCATGTATGCTAATTCAAGAGAAACTTCCTTAGCTGTCTTCCTTGATTTCACCACCCAGTAACTCTGCCATGACCTATTATTCTCTTACTGACCCCTTAGGAAACGAGACTGCAAACACAGATGTCTTCAGGAACCTGTCCCAGAAGGAAAACGCATGAAGACGCTGGGCTTAGAGTAACATGAGTGGTAAGGATGGCTGGAGAATGGGTTCTCAGCGACATAACCCGCAGATCCAGGACTCTCCTCTAGAGGGTTGGGGAATCAGTGTTGGTGCCACAGGGTCACGTGCTTTTGTCACTTGGCATCCCCTGAGCCCATGGATCTGGATCTCATGGAGAGACCCAGTCTACACTGAAGGACTGCCAGTTTTCTGGAATGAAAGTCCCATGCCTCCCCTCAGGAAGGGGAGCATTGGGAAGGACAAGCCAAAACTTGGCCAAAGGAGCAGAATGACCCGGTGCAGAGGGCCATGGGCTCTGAATCAGTCAGGCCTGCCTAGGGATGTCGTTCTGCTACAGGTAACAGCCATGAGCAAACGAGCCATGAGCAAACGTTTCTTAACTTGTCTGAGCCTCAATGTTCTCATCTGTAAACAGGGGATAATAGTTACTCCACGGTAGGGATGTTGGAAAGATTAAATGGCGGGGGGAATGTGCTTCACTCTGTCCTCAGCGTAGATGGGCACTCAAGACACATGAGCCATTATTGTGCAAATAGTGCTCCAGATATTAGCATTGGAACGCATCATAATTAATAAGCATTGATGAGGCCACTTATGGGAGAGACGCTTTGAGAGATACAAGGGTGAATGAGGAAGAGCGTACAATGGAGCAGGGCAAGCAGAACTGTCCAAAGTCAGGGAAACCAGGGGCAAGGAAGTGGGGTGCTACATAAGAGCCTGGTGGGGAGAGACTGTGGCCCCACTGGAACACATGTACGACCTCCTCCACTTGGGTTACAGCACCCCCGCAGTGGGCATCTGTTGAGTCTGCCTGTCCAGCACACATTTTTGTCCCAATAACAGCTCCCAATTTTCCTTAGGAAAATCTCTCTACTCCTCTTTGGTGCTGAGGGGCTTTACCACAGGGTCGTATCTCCACCACGCTTAGTCCATATGCTTCCAAATAAACCCCTTGAACTCAGTTCAAGAAGTGGGAATGCAACCCAGGCCTGGCCAATCAGAGGTGAGCAGAAGTCACAAGCAGGCATGTGACCCAGGTTCGTGCCAATCAGACGCGAGCAGAGGTCACATGATTGGTTCAGGGCTAAACATGTGACTGAATCAGAACCAATAAGCGACTACCCTGGGATATGCGTGGCAACACTTGAGGGGAGGTCATCTCCTTTCCACTTCACTTGAACCCAAGGAGATGGAGAGCTGGCACCGGACAGGAGAAGCTGCCTGCAAATGGAGCCTGCAGAGAAGAAAAGAGCACTGCTACGGCAAGAGGAGGGACATCTCAGTGGCACAGTTCTGGTCCCTGCATCCATCCATCCCTGAAACCAATTCTCCTGTGGACTTTGTCATTTCATGAACCAATATATTTCTTAAAAAATTTCTTAAACAGATTCCAGTTGGAATTCTTTGCCACCTACAAGCATGGAAGTTCCTATCCAAACAGTGTCTTTTAAAGGACAAATACTGCACAATTCCACTTATATGAGGTAACTAGAGTCAGAGACTGGAAGTAGAATGGTGGTTGCCAGGGGCTGGGGGAGGGGAATGGGGAGTTTTTGTTTAATGGGGACAGAGTTTCAGTTTGGGGTGATGAAAAATTTCTGGAGGTGAATAGTGGTGGTGAACACACAAGAATGTGAACGCTCCTAACGCTACAGAACCGTACAGTTTAAAATGGTTAAAACGGTAAATTTTATGTGACTTATATTTGATCACAATAAAAAAATTCATTAACCCCACTCTCCTATACACAGGCTTCACAGAGGGAGACAGAATATGTTGTTGGTTCCAATATTTTGACTGAAGGTTCTAGAAACTCTAACGCAGATTGGATTAAATGTTGTGAAATGTATCACTTCACTACAGAGGAAAGGTATAAGGGGCTAGTCCAGGGCTGGCTGATCCAGTGACTCAGAAACACCATTGGGGACACAAAGAGCCTCTAATTTCTGTTCTACCGTCCTCGGAGCACTGGCCTTGTTGTCAGGCTTCTCTGACACCAGTTTCAAGGTTGCTGCAGCAACGCCAGCCATTACACCTTCACACAGCTACAGCCAGAAGCCTGAAGAAAGGATGTCCCTCCTTCTCTCCCACAGCAGCCACTGTTGGTTGGGTACCCAACATCCATTCTTTCCTTCTAACCAAAAGAACCCTGATTTGATTGAGATGATGACGTGCCCCAAGTAAAAATTTCCGCCTCCCCAGTCTTCTTTGCTGCTAGGGGTGGCCACATGGGTCTAGCCTTAAGATATAAGCAGATGTCTACAGGCTGAGCTTACAAGAAAGTTATTGATTTTCCGATCAAAAGAGACAGGCCAGGCCGGCCTCCCTCTATTTCCTTTGCCACACACTGTCCCCCATTTGTCCTACATGGAACACAAAGAAGATACCTGGAGGTATAGCTGCCTTCTTGTGAGCACGAGAAGGAGTACCATATGCCAAAGACAGCAGAGCAGGAAGAGAGAAGGAGCCTGGGTCCCTGATGGCTTTGTGGAGCCACTAAACCAGCCCGGCCCCAGCCCTAGCCTCCGCACCTCATGCTGCGTCAAAGCAGAAAACACCTGAAAGTATTTGGCTCCGCCACTGTCGTCTGGTTTCTGTTCACGGCATCGGCAAAAGCATCATTAGGGCAGTGCATGCACAGAAAAAGAAGAGAAAAACTACCAGATCCTGGAAGGAAGTCCAACCCAAGCCTCATTCATCAGAGCAGCTTTTCGTGACAAGCATGTCAAAACAAGATTTGTGAAGGCCTATGACTGCACTCAAGTGTTGTTAATTATTTGCAAAGGAAACTGACAACAGAAAGCCCATCCCAAATGGCTGTGCTCCCACAGAACGTCGGAAGGCGCCATGTGCCTTTTCTCAGGGTGACTATAGCATGTGTGTGTGCGCGGGCGTGTGCATTTTTCAGTCCTTGCATTTTCTCTTTTCCATTTCTCTTTGGTGTGAAGGGGCTTTATGACGAGAAAATAAAACCCAGATGTATTCACTCCAGGTTATATGCTTTTTCATATTTTTTCCTAATATGGCCAGAGTTTATTCCTCATCTCTCCTTTCCCTTCTCATGTTAACAGCATGATAATAAAAAAGCATCGAGATTGATCAAAAGAGAATGTGGTGAAGACAGAAAGAATCCAGGGCCTCGGCGGGCAGGAATGACTTCAGTACATCTGAAGTTGGTCTTTGATTTTATTTAACTTTTTTGTGTGTGTGTCTTTCATGATTTTGGCAAAAGGCAGAATGCTATCAAGGTTCTATTTGAGGCAGCTGTGTAAGCAACCCTCGTTTAACGGGAGACAATGAAAAATTAATCCCAGCCCAGGGTAACTAAGTTTTCAGAGAAACAATGAAACCCCTTGAATATTATCATCCTCAGCAGCTGTTTGCTGACTGTCTGGATTTACCAAATTACCTGTCAGGCTTTACTGCTCTCTCCACAAGCGGTGTCGAGAGCAGGCTCTGTCTTGGTGTCACCTGGCTAATAAAAAGCTGATGGTATAAATGGAAAATGTAAATTGTGCTTTCATTTCTTCCCTCCCACCCGCCCTTCCCCTACTCTTCACTCCTTGGTTAGGAACATCTCTGTCCTGTTCTTTATATGCGCATCCTTTGGAAGCCCAGGTGTACACCTTCGCTGAGGTAGGTGAAAGCTTTCCTTTCTTCCCCGTTTAACAGCTCATTAGTGCTTTCAACATTCGCCTTTGTGAGACAGGCGGAGTGGAAACCATACTCGGACCTGATTTTTGCTGTGGAGAGGAGACTGCAAAGGAATCTGGCCCCCAAGCCCCTGATATGCTTGTCCTGACTGATAACATCATGAATGGCCCCCACTGTCCTCTCTGACCTTGGCCCCCACCACTGCCCCCGCATGCATCCTGTTTCAGCCACACTACTGGTCCTTGGACACACCTAGCACGGTCTCAAATCCAGCCAGCCATCCCTCTGCCTGGAATTCCCTTCCCCCACAGAGCAGGGGGCTCCCTCGTGGACTGCGCTCTGGTGTCAGACATCATCTCCTCCCAGAGGACGTGGCTGACATCACATCCTCCCACTCCCTGCCTCAGTATCCCTCATCCTTCTTCTGACATATCGTCTATTTACCTGTTCTCTCTCCTCTCTGGACTGCACGCCATGTGAGAGAAGGGTCTTGTCTGTTTACTGCACTCAGCCTAGGATACTGAGTGCCTGGTACAGGGAAGCATCTTAATAACTATCTGTTAAATGAATGAATGAAATTGGACATTGCGGTATCCTGCACAAAACCCACAGTAGCGATTCCTTTCTGGTTTCACCTTGACTGTGTTTCTTCTGGGAAAACTGTTTCCATTGACCTGAGATGGGCATTTGGAACTTCACAACTGGCAGTGTCGGCTGTTGAGGTTCCCAGAAGGTGCAGAGACGCACGTGTAGCCCGCCCTAGCAAAGGTCCTGACTTCCATGGCACCTGTCTTCGTATCGACCTCACTCTTGGATCTACCTTGCTTTCCTACCTTCCTTTTCTCCTTGTCAGGTTAAGAACCCAGCTCAGAGCTGGACTCCTGGGCTGACATCCCAGCTCAGCTGCTTCCCAGCTGTGTAAACCTGGAGGTTCTCAATCTCTCTGTGCTTCAGTTTCCTCATCTGTAAACCAGAGATAATAATAGTACCCCTCATAGGGATGCTGAGATTAAATGAGTTTGCCCAAAGTACTGAGAATCACACCCAGTGCACGGCAAGCACAGTGTATTTGCCATTATTATTTATTGGAGATTTGTTTTGGCTTCCTACATTGGATGGACTATATTAAATCACCTGAAACCCTTTGCAGAACAGGGCATGAGCACAGATCATAAAGCTGTTGGAGTGAAGCCAGAAGGAGCACATACCCTTGCTGCCATGCACAGCTATGCCTTATTCTTTTCCAATTTCATACAGTTCAGTCATGTCCTTCTCTCTGGAACCCCTTGCCTTCCATGAGCCATTAAACTAAAGGTCTTTACCACTAAGGGGCTCCGTGAAAGACATTTGGTCCATCATTGCAAGGGAACTGCTCTTCTCTATGATTGCAAGATGACACTATGAAGGGATGTTTTTGGAAGGAAATGAAGGAACCACAATGTTTAGGAAATACACCCTCAGCATCATTTCTTCCCTAAATCACAGACCTCTTCTGAACACTCAGGCACAGTGGAAGGAGAAGGTAGGAAACGTCTGTGCATGTGGTCCTCGCCTCAGGAAGGGCTGTGTAATGGACGTTGGTTCCTATTTCTTTTAACTTGGGATTCCTGCCATCTCTGCCTCTTGGTCCATGGGGTCCAGATGGGGCCCAGTGGTGCAGCACACGACATAGGCTTAGCGAATCAAAGCGCAGCACATCCACTAAAGCTCCATGCTTGGTTCAGACACAGGCGCTCAGCCGAGGACCTAAATGACAGAATGGACCTCAGAACTTTGGCAGGGCCACAGGAACAGAATTCTCTCTGCCCTGGTGGACTGGAACTTGGGAGGGCATGAGGGTGAAGCTGATGTGGTATTATGCAAGAAATATGAGAATGACTCGAATGGAGGGAAGCAGAGAGAAATCACACATCTTAAAGTAGAGGAGGCCACTTTCTGTTGACATAATTTGAAGCCAAACCCCCTTGTGTGGAATTCAAATTTCTCAGTTCAGTTTGCGTTGGCTCTTCTTTCTCTTGAATTGAAAGAACATTTTTGATAAAGACAAGTCTGGGCGGACCACTCCCTGAGAAGCATTGTAATGTTCTGATTTGTGAAAGGGGTCTTCAAAGACTCGCATACTCGAGTGGTCCCGGGAAGACTGGGAACTGGGTCTGGACGTCTTCCGAAGGGGCCATGAACTGAATCTGCTCCTGAAAACGACACATCCCTCTGGTACTATGGCCCCCAGTATCTGGCTGTGGTCCTTGCAGCAACTAATAGCAACAACATCAAAATAGAACTATAATGCTTAATGTCTGCCAGGCACTTTGATAAGCTCTTTCATTTATTCTCAAGACAACCGTAGGAGGAAGATACTATTCTGATCACCCCTATCTCACAGATAAGAAAACCCAGACATAGCGAAGTTCACCACTTGCCAAAGTTCAGTGGGAAGTCAAAGTACTAGATCAGAACCCCGGCAATCTTATTTTTGAGTCCGAGCTCTGAACCATCATGCTATATTACTGACGTGATGTGGCAATGTAGCTGGGAATATGGCTACTTACTTCCCATTACTCCTCTGATGGAAGATTCGTGCATCGAGATTAACCCCAGGTATGAAGAGCAACATTCCTCTGTTCATCCTCAGAAATCATTTCACAGTATTTTTATGTCAGCCTGACATAATCAACACTGGGAAAAGCGAAAGCAACTAAGATTCCAGATCGTTTCTCCCATGGTATGGTTGCAATCAATACAGGACTAAAAATGCTTCAAAATTTCAGGTATTAGTGAACCAACCCAATATATTTAAATAAAATAAGTGAAGAAATGATGTGTTCAGGTGCAGAAAGTCAATAAGTTCCTTAGGAAAATCTCCCCCAAACAATACAGGTCGTCAGAAATATGTATACAAACGTCAATCATTTTTCTCTATGTTAGATCTCTGTTCTTACCCATGCAATCTTCTCTACTTGCCTTCCTTAATCTGAAAACCTAGAATGCAAGGAATCCGAAAGATCAGTGATGGCTATTGATTTTTTAAAAAATTATTATCTATTCAGGTAATATTACATCACTGACCTTCATGCAGTTCTTAGGGGTCAGTCAAATTATGGCCAAAGATATGTATTCTGGGCTTGGCAAAGAGGAATCCTCAAATAGGTGGTGAGTTTCTTGGAAAGAACATAGCATTTGAGGTGGAATACAATTTGCCTCTCTTAACTGCTGGGTGGTTATGGATTGACTACACCTAATGCCTTTGAATCTGAGTTTCTTCATCTGTTACGTGAAGATAATACCCATTACCCTGTCCAACTGTCAAAAGTTTTCTGTGATGATCAAATGAAACATACCCATCAAAATGCCTTTGCAAATTATAACGCTCCATCAAGACATGAGGAATTTCTATGTCTTACATTGACATATCCTTATTCAGTATCATTTTCAATACCATGAGTTTATATGAGCAATCTTAGAAAGTATGCTAGAACATTGTATGAGTTATCTACTGCTGTGCCACAAGTTAACTCCAAAGCTTTGCAGCTTAAAATGACACCCATATATTATCTTGAAGATTCTGTGGGTCAGGAATCCTGGAGAGGCTCAGTTCAGCCAGCCCCTTCAGGGTCTCTGCAATCAGGAAGCTGCAGTCAAGCTGCTGGGCAAGGCTAGGGTCTTGTCTGAAGGCTCAACTTGGAAAGGACCTGCTTCCAAGCTCGCACGGTTGTTGAGAAGATTCAGTTGCTTGTGGGTTGTTGGCTAGACCCCACCCTCAGTTCTCTGCCACGTGGGCCTTGCCAACATGCAAGCCAAGAAGACAGTGGAGAGAGTCTCTAGTAATACCTAAGTCCTAATCTTTGTAACCTAATCACAGAAGTGACATCCCATTGCCATTGTTTAGTTTGATATCCCATAACCTTGGTTAAATGTAAGTCACCCATCTCCCCATACTGAAGATGACAGGATGACATAAGGGCTTGAACACCAGGAGGAGGAATCTTTGGGGGCCACGTCAGAAGCTGCCTATGAAAACCCCCAAAACTTGGCTTCCATAACCACAGCAGCTGTCATTATGGCCAAGCATTTGATCCAGGATAACTCATTTGCTCTTGGGGGCAGTCGCATGAGGTGGGAAATGCAGCCTCTGTTCTAGAGATAAGGACACCAAGACCCAAAGAAGTTAAGGATCTTTCCCGATGTCACACGACAAATATGTGACAGAACCGATTTCAAATTGCAGGTCCTTTCTCTCAACCAGTGTGCCATGCTTACATTGTTTTCCCATAGGATGGGACGACTAATACCCATATCTCAGGGTACTGTAAGAATCAGAGGTCATCAGTGGCTATAGAAGGAGCATAGGGGCAGCCACCAGTTGTGATGGGCACACAGGAACGCCGGAGAGAGGGCTCGCCTTGAAGCTGCTTTGGTGCCACGGCCATGTTTTCACTTGAATTTTATGTTGGTGTAGCAGACTGCTGTAGAAGATGCAGGGGTGCCTGACGCCCCTCCTAACCCACTCCTTAGCAAAGCTGCTAGAAATAATAATTATTATAAAGGTAGTAGTTAGTGAGCATCTACTAGGAAACAAGCACACTTCTAAGTTTTTTCATATTAAATCACTTTTCATCCCCTCAGCAATCCTATGATATCCCCATTTTACAGATGAGAATCAGAGACCTGAAGAGTAATTTTTCCTGAGACTGTACAGAGCCAGGGTCCAGGCACATCACAGCAGCCTCGCCTGGAGTGCACGGGGCACCATGCCAGGAACACAGTGGTTGCTCTGCCAACAGGGATATCTGAATTTTATGTTGTTATTGTCATTGTGACAAGGACCAAAGGAAAAGTCTTGCTTGAGGCAATGGTGGCCTTAAATATTCAGTCCCTCCTAGCGATAGCCAGCTCTCCTGGGCCCTCCTGGTTCCTACTCATGTGAAAACCCTGCCCAGTTCTGCCCTCTGCAGTTGAGTCTGGTGACCTCTCCCCAGACAGGGCTCGGGGGCCACCAAGACTCTGGCTCTGCTGTCTGATTTCTGGATGCTCTTCCCCTTCAGAGTGCCTCCCTTTTCCTGGTCTCTTGCCTCCACCTTGGTTTCCCTTCAACTCGCATACTCTGAATACTTTGAAATTCCTACTTGTGTCAGGCAATGCTGGCTCTCCCCTTCTTCCATTATAGCTTGGCACACAGCTAATCAGGATAATAGATGATGCTTCCTTTGCAGCTAGGTGGGGCTATGTGTGTATGTTCTGCCCATGGGATGGGAGTGGAAGTGACATGTGCAATTTCTGGGTCCTGCCTTTAAATGGCAGAGGCAGAGTCTCTGCTTCCTCTTTGCCCCAACCCATGGGCTGGAATGTATGGTGGTGATGAGCCCTCTTGGACTGCATCCACCATAGCAACACCTTAGAGCGATGGAGCAACAAGCTGGAAGGAGTCTGGGCCCCTGATGCCTCTGTAGAGAGGACCTGTCTCACAAACTCAAACATCGAAACAAAAGAGAAATCAACTTCTATCTTGTTGAATCAGTGATTTGAGGGTGTCTCCATCACAGCAGCTGACCCGTTTATCTGAACAAATGCACACTGACATGGTGTCTCCAGACATGGTGGAAACATGGTGGCCTCCAGAGAGTGACTTGCTGTTGTCTGCCCAGTGCAGACATGTGAAGAGTGAGATCCTCAGCAAAGAGCCAGGGAGGTATAAGGTGACTGCTTTTATCCTCCACTGAAGCCACAGTGCTTCCTCCTAGAGTGGAAAATTAAAGGCGTGATGGATGAGACGTCTTTGCCATTTAGCTGGCCCAGTTTACACACCGCTGGTGAGAAAATACTGCACTTGAGATGGAACAAGTGAGGAATAATAAGGACCACTTATGAAGAATTAATGTGATGTGGAAAACAGAAAGAAAAAGTTATTAGGTTACCCGGGAAAGGCATGGAGAACAGCATACAAAACAACCTGTCAGCATGTCTTGGAGAAGAGAAGGAAGTGAGGGGTCTGGAGGACTAATTTAAAGTTATTAGAATAATCTCTTTGAGTGGAGACTGCCTCTTTTCCATATTCTTTTTTTCCTTCCAATAAGTGTGTTTTCTCCTGAACAAAACCCCAAGTATTTTGCCAGCTCAGGCAGTTTGGCTGTCATTTCAGAACGCTTGGTGCCAGTGGATGTGGAAGGCGGTAGAGGAGAGAATAGATGAGGTCCCTGATCCTGTGGAGGAAGACAGTGGTGGGAAGGTAGAACAGACTTCTAATCCTTCTTTTGGCCTATTATACTAGGCTAACTTGTTGCTTGTGTCTTCTTGGATTCCCCCTGCCCCCAAATCTGTTTTCTATACATTCACCGGTAATATTTTTTACATAAATGTGACTCTGCCACCATCCTGCTTAAAACATTTTAAAGGCTTCTCATTGTTCTAAGATAAAGACATAAACACTTTTCCATGGTCTGGCATCTACTGTCCTCCCGCCTCTCTACCCACCCCTGGGCTGGGCTTCTGGGCGTGGTGCGCCATCTTGGATCATGTGAGCAAGGACAGCCCCTAGCGGTACCAGAGCAATGAGAGAAGGAACCTGGCAACGCAGAGCAGAGGCACCAAGCCACTTTAGACTCCTTTGTGATGCAAAAATAATGTTTTCTTTGCCCTGCTTTAAACAAGGTCTCTTGTACAAATGAGTGACCCATATCCAAGGTAATACACTCCCTTACTGAGTTCTTGAATACCACACACCTCTTCCTCATAGCATTTGCCAGTGTTGCTTATTTCATTATTTTCCATCTTTTCAAATAAACAACGAATTCCACGAGGTCAGGATCCATACCTGTCTTGTAAACCCTAATATGCCCAGGGCCTGCCAGGCACTCAATAATTATTAGATTATCGAATATAAATACAAAACTTCAGCCTCTCACTCCAAGAGCCTTTAATCAGGCCTGTGTAGTCAGAAGATTCCTTCCTGTGAGGGCGTAATGGACCTCTGAGGCAACACCTGAAGACTCCTCAGTTCCCAAGCTTTTGGGGGAAGAGCCTGCGCCTTTCTGCTCCCTGCAGCTCTCTGAGTCCCGTGTGGCAGCCTGGCAGGGGATATCAGATGCAGTAGAGCTGTACTTCCTGAGGACTAGCAAGCACAGGCTTGGGCAGAGCTGTGAAGTTCTTGCCAACTGCAATGACACCTTAAGAAAATGTCTGTATGTCTGTCAGTGCCTAGTTCAACACTGGCATATACAAATTGCTTGATAAATCCCTGACTGGATAAACAATATGTCCCCCTCCTTTATCACAGCTATGGAGAGGGTGACAATGGGAGAGGAGCGCAAGGGAGGGGGAAAGAAGCAGGGAGCACAATGGTGGGCTTGGTTTCCATCTGCATGCTCCTGCCAAACCTTGAGGCTCCCATCATTGGCTCCCAGGACACCATTGTCCCAGCACATGCATCCTCTCTGAGCTTACTCCTTCATCTGTGCAATGGGACAACATGCTCTAACTCAGTATATCCTAATACACATCATTCATTTATGTAGTCATTCAGCAAAGATTCCTCACACTCTGAACAGAGACCCTCTGATCCTGCCTCTTCATCTGTAAACTACAGACAAGATAATCCAACTCAACATACTGTTGCAAAGATCATCCACGTGTTTATTCACTCAGCGACTATTTTAGTCCCTCCTTGGTGCCGGGAATTGATCTAAGCACTAGGAATGCCGGGGTGAAGCTATGAGCAAGTCCCTGCCCTTCCTCGTGGGAGGGACATTCCTGTGGGGAGACAGGTGGTAAATAAACAAGGTAATTTCACACTGGTGAGTTCTAGAAAGAAAGTGAAACAGGTGATCAGTGTGAGTGGCCATGGGTCGCCTCTCTGAGAATATGGCATCTGAGCTAAGACCTAAAAATTAGAATGATCCAGCCATACAGAGTGCGGTCAGAGGGAACAGCAGATGCAGTGGCTCTGGCAGGAACAAGCTTGGTTCATGAGGGACAAGCCCCACAGAGGCCACGGTGGAGGATGAGTGGAGACTGATGGGAGAAGCATAAGGGGTAAGATCAGGGAGGTGGGCAGAGGGCCAGGTCACCCAGGACCTTGAAGGTCACAGTCAAGAGCTGGGATTTCATTCTGGGTGTGATGGGCAGCCTGGAAAATTGAGGGACAATAGGAATCCTGTGATCTGACTTACGTTTTGAGGAGAACACTTTGGCCATTTTGAGAAGAATGGACGGGGGCTGGGATTGGGGGAAGAATTGAAATGAGAGCTCAGACTAGGTGAGAATTTAGAAAACACCTAACGTAGAGCCTGCACACAGCACGTGTTTATAAATAGTAGCTGTTAATACAGCAGACCCACGGCACACCCAAGGGAGAGGCTCCAGGAACGTGGCAGAGCCCGGGGCCACAAATGCCAGTCTAGAGCTTCCCAGGACTTAGCAGGGTGGATTGGGAGCAACAATCTAAAAATCCACACCATGATTCCCAAGTTGAGTGTTACTCTCAGGGTACTTGCTAGCCAAGTCAGTTGTGAGGAATTAAAATACGAGCATCAAGAGATCAAACAGCTTGTTAGCAATGTGCAGGCGAGGGCGACGGCAGGGCAAGTCGGCACAGTCTCTGCAGGGTGACACATCAGTCTCTGTAAAACAAATGCCCCTCCCATCTTACTCAGCTAGCCCACTTACAGAATTTACTTCACAGATATTATCACAAAAGTGCAACATGGTGTTTGGACAATGTTATTCAAAGCAGCATTTCCAGGCAAAAGACTGGGAATGATGTAAATACCAGTTAATAGGGGGTTGGTTCAGATAAATGATGCTCGATGCCAAACTACGCAGATGCTTTAAAAAAAGGAGAATGAAGAACCGTATGTATTGATATGAAAAATTACAAGGTATATTGTTAGGTGAAAAGAAAGAAGCAACGTTGTTTAAAGCTGAAGTGGGGCAGGAAAGAGCTGTGTATGTGTGTGTATGTCTGCATATGCACAAAATATCTTTGGAAAGGTTTATGATAAAGCGCAAACTTTGATGACCTCCAGGGCAGGGTGGTGGGGAGGTTGACGGCAGGGGTGGAATTTTGCACGTTGATTTGTCTACATTTTGAGTTGGAAACCGTGCAAATATATTACCTGTCCTCCCCTACTGGTCCCCCAAAATAAACAAGGAGTAAAAAATAACAAAAGCAGAAGGGGAAAATGTGCCTTAGCAAAGTGACAAATTATAACGAGCCTTAGACCTTTGCGGTAGGCTTATAAATAGTCGAAGCAAGGAATATTCAAGCCACAGGTGCCACAGGCTACGGCTGTTCCTCTGAAGGCTCTGCCACCCCTTAAAAGTTCAGGCTGTCCTGAGGGTGGGGACAAAGCCCAGGGGCGACCAGCTACCGAAACTCCAACAAGAGAGCGAGCCAAGAGGATCAGCAGGGGGACCAGGAGGGACGTGAGCAGGACTGAGCTTCCATTAGAATGTTCCGGATGAAGTCCAAGCTAGCAGGACAGTGTGACTCCATGATTGACCTGTGCCACCAACGGGAAAGAGCACTGTGTCTTTGTCACAATTCTAATGCAAAGAAGTCTGGGCCACTGTGTAAAAAGATCAGAAAGAACTTAAGGACTCCTTCCTCGTTGGAAAATACAAGAACCAACACTCTGTGTGGGCACTTAACACAAAGAGACTCCTTTAATCCTCATAAGTACTCCACAACGAAGGTCCTTCTGTTATTTATCATCTCATTTTCAGATAAGATGCAAAGAGACCGACTCATTTGTACAAAACTACACAGCTTCCAAGTAGAAGAGCTGAGACTTGAATCCAAGTTGCCTGGCCAGCTCCAGAGGCCACACTGTTATTCATGGCACCATATTGCTTCAGGGGATACTTGGGATGGAGGCACCATGTGACCATCCTTTTCTTTTCTTTTTTTTTGCAGGGAAAGATTTGCCAAGAGCTAACGTCTGTTGCCAATGTTCTTCTTTTTTTTTTTTCCCTCCCCAAAGCCCCAGTGCCTGGTTGTACATGCTAGTTGTAAGTTCTTCTATGAGAGCCATTGCCACAGCATGGCAACTGACAGATGAGTGGCGTGGTTCCATGACCAGGAAATGAACCTGGGCCGCTGAAGCAGTGAGAGCACCGAACTGTAACCACTAGGCCATCAGGGCTGGCTTGCAAAGCTTTTACTTCTGATGCAGAAAAATTTTTAGAAAAGGGAAATAGCTCATTTCTACTGCTGTTTTCCATTTTCTTGTGAAGACCGATCAGATGAGAGAAGGACCCTTAATCTGAATGAAAGTTCCTAAATAAAGGACTTAGACAAAGTGGATAAACCAGTATCTTGCGGCAGCTCTGTGGTGGCTGGGAGGGTTTGGGGCATGTCCTGTGTGTCACACCGAGCCTTGAGGTATTACAGTGCCGTCCCCACAGCCCTTTTCTCGCATGTGGTCTGCTTTCTGAGGACCAGTACTGGGGAGACTGCTTCAGGAAGACAACTTCACCCACGCCCCTGGGTAAGATGGGGTCTCCATGGCAGGATCCGGGGTTCTGAAATGCACCTGGTCTCGTCAGAGGCTGCAGCATCGGCTCCGCCGCCTTCCCTTAAAGTTAATTACCGGGCTGGCAGGAGCCTGAGAGACTTGGTAACGTGATGCAATAAGTCACTTCAGGACAGATGCTGAGAGATATATTTACTTTATACATTTTCAGCTTGGACTGGGGACCACATGTCAGACTGTGATAGAAGGAAGAAAACAGAAACTCTTCATTCTGGCCATGAAAGGCCTTCAGTGAGGCACGGGCGCATAAAGCCAGTAATAAACTTGTAGATAATAAACAAAAATAAACTTGGAGAAGCGATGTGGGGCTGGGAATTGGGAAGGGCCATTTGCTATAAGAAGACAAGCCCTTCTGCATCTCTTCATTTAGGAATCGCTTCCTTGTTGGGGGACAAATAGGAGGATTTAGAATTAGAGAGAACAGGGTTAAAATATTGGCCCTGGCCCTGAGTAGCTGTGTGAAGTCAGAAAGTAGCTTAACCTCTCTGGGATGGCAGTGTTCTGGTTGTGTGTTCCTGTGTCATAGATCGCCCTTGAAATTTAGCAGCATGAGACAATCCTTTTATTGTCTCTGTGGGTCAAGAATTCTGGAAGGGCTTGCCTGGATGGCTGGCTGCACGCCATCCTCTCCCTTGACCAGGGGTTCTCCTTGTGGTCCTTCCACTTGGGATAGTTGAGCTTTCTCACAGCACAGTGGCCTCAGGGCCTCAGGACCGCTTACATGTTGGTTCAGGGCTCTTTTGTGACCTCGCTCTTGAAGTCACGTGGCATCACCTCTGCTGTTCGCCATCCATTGACAAGGCACAAAAGTCTACCCAGTGCCAAGGGGAGGAGACAGACTCTACCACAGGGATCGTGAGAACATGCCTGTTGCGAACATTTTTGGAAAACGACCTCTCATGCACAGTGTCATCATTTGAAAACTGCTTATATTAATATCCCATGTAGGGTTTGGACAAAACAGGTGATGATGTGTACAAAGTGACCAACATTGTGATGGTCTCCCAGGGCTATGCCCTCAGCACTGGTCTCGACTCCCGGCATCTACTCCTTCTCAGTAGAAGCATGCCGATTTCCTTTGGGGAAATCGATTTCCTCCATTGTAGGCAGCCTCGATGGGACGAGAAACCAGGGGCGCTGTACTTTTAAACAGCACCAAGCAGTGGAGCAACCCAATAGCCCTTTCAGATGTCAGATCAAGGTCTGATGCCAGAGCCAGCCCTTCAGGCTCCAGGAAAATCTGCTCCTCTCTCAGCCTCCTTTAAAGCCTCTTCTCTACCTGTTCTCCTACCCCGAGGTGCTTCCAGCAAATTCTCTCGGGAGACTGTAGCTTCAGCAAATGATGGGAAACACCAGTCACCTCCACCGTCTTGGGCTTTAACCTTTGCCGCAAGTTGAGAGTGGGAGAGAAGGGAATATTTTATGGAGAACACACACAATGTGTAGGTCAATAATTCTTCCGCCACAGGTGCTGATGTGAGCCTGCCGTGACTTTAGGGTGGGCCCTGTGGGAACACTCTTGACTTCTTCCTTTGGGGACCTGGGTTGCACGCTTCTGCCATCAATTGGGAGAGTTCCATTTGTGGGAGTTAGCCTGGGAGAATTCTGCGCTTCCTTTGAATAGGTCTTAAAGAGAGGACTCGGTCTGGGCAATTTCCTTCAGGGAAGAGCAGATTATCTTAGTGGACTATTCGCCCAAGCTCTGCTGAAACTGTTTACGCTGGGCAGCTACGGGCACGTTCATATTCCAGAATTCTGCGAAAACAAAGAGCTGAGAATATTTATGAATACAAGGTCTGCAATTGAGACTGCTTAAAGGAATATTAATGGGCATTTTATTCACCGGTTTCCATGATTTTTGCTTTGTGAAAAGCCCTTCCCATTTTACTATCTGCCTGATTTTCTTCTCTCCCCTGCAGCAGAGCGTCCCTGAAGCATGATGACTGAGGGGCTTGGGGGCTGTGGCAGCGGCTGCTGTACCAGGAAGGAGGAGATGGGTGTCACTTGGTGTTCGATGGAAGCACGTGGACCAGAGAATGCCTCCCGTGTAGACCACCTGGGGAGCGCTGGCTGACCCACCGCCCCACCAAACCAGAAGCTAGGCGACAAGGAGAGCAGGAAGGAGGGAACGCCAGGCCCCAGGCAGGTATCCTGGTAGGGCTGACATTGTGTGAAAGCTGAGGGTGAACAAGAATAAGGAGCCAGAGGACAGATGCATATTTACAACATGTGCTGGACACAAACGAGAGTGTGTGCGCCCTGATCTGTGAAGGAGGGATCCTGTGATGAGAATGCGGGGCAGCCGAGTCTCTGAGGGGGCTGACCACTCTTAGAAGTCCCTCTAAAAGAGGCCCACAGTCCAGGCCTGGGACAGCTATTCTGCTGCAGACTTCACACCTTGAAGAAACAGACTACCGACGCATTAAAGAAAACAGGCGTGATTTTAGCCAGAGCGGAAGGTATGATTGGCTCAGACTGGCTGCTTTTGCACAATTCACTTGTTGATGAACCATTTTCCTGAACAATATTCCTTTTGTTTGATCTGCACAGCGATTTTAAAAATTGAGCAAAAGTTAACAAATTAGGGTATTTCATTTGAGAGTCTGGATTTTCAGCTGGATCTTTCTGGAAAAATCCAGAGATGGGGCAATGCAGCCTGCATTCCCACATGTGAAGACTCCCAAGCCGAATGAATGGATGCTCCCTGGAAGCAGGTGCAGACTGCCCCGTTCTCCGCCCACCTCTACAGCACGCAGGGCTCCTGCATCTACCGGTCCGGCAAACGGTCTGACTTCCGTGCAGATGCTTCTGCTTGAGCTCTGCCATACAGTCAGCATCTCAGCTGGCAGTGCGTGGACTGACCGCTTGAATCTGTAGCCTGGGTTTGCAAGTCTTACCTGCAGGATCTCTAGGGGCCCCCGCAGTCTCCCAGGAAGTGTCTTCTGAAGGGCAATACACTCCTCTTGAGTCAGGTTGAATTATTTAGACAGAAAGCACTTCCCTTTTAGATTCTTTCATAAGCTTTAAGGTTCGTTAAAAAGAAATTCTCCCTGATGGCCTGAAATCAGACCTGGGCTCAGATTCCCCCAGAGCCCCAGCGGGGAGTGGAGGATGGGGGCACAGGGGGCACCTGTGCCTCTTCTCACCCGCACTTCCCTGCTCCCAGCCCCTTCCCTCAGCCCCTCTCCTAGTCTGTCCCAGCTGTCAGCTTTGTCCCCCTGTTTATACCCTGGGTGTGTGCGTGTTGGAGGAAGGCGTGATGCCATAAACTTAGGATGGCAGGAACTTGGGCGTGGGACATCTCCAGGAGCCCTAAAAGTAACCCACCTGTGCCCAGGAAAGCAGGGTGGGGTAGGGCAGTCTCAGCGTGCATGTACGCAGCACCAATTTATTTATACTAAAAAGTTAGGAACAAGCAACCAAGGTGACCCAGAGCAGAGGCTGGCTAAATAAATTATGGTCCATCCACTTACGGAAAACTAAGTTTGGGACAGGCGAAGGGCGTTGGCAACATTAAGTTACAAAAGGAGATATATTGCAGACTGATCCCAACTATATAAAAATATTTATTGGGACAATAAGGGTAATTGCTACATAAGATGTGGAATATGGGTTTTAAAAATGTCTTTTTGAACATGTCTTTTCTGATTATAAAAGTGAAACGTGGGCATTGAAGCAAATAAGATCAATAAAAAGATAAAGAAGGGAAAAAGAAAGTCACAGTTTCGAGCCAGTGTACCTTCAAACCTCGGGGACATTTGCCAATGTCCCTTTCGAACCCCAAGGGTGGGCACAGAGCCTCCTGCTGGTAACACTGGTGAGCGAAACTTCCATGGGGTTTGCATGTTTTCTCCTCGAGGAAGATTAGCCCTGAGTTAACAGCTGTGCCAGTCTTCCTCCACATTGGATGTGGGAGGCTCCACAGCGTGGCTGACGAGTGGAGCAGGTCCACACCTGGGATCCACACCTGCGAACCCGGGCCACCGGAGCGCATGGAACTTTAACCACTGCACCACGGAGCCGCCCCTGGTTTGTACGTTTTAATCGTATTTGTTTGTGCTCCCCTTTAATTCATGCAACAGATATGAAATTTTTCCATCTATTTATAGACATGAAAGTTATTTTGAAAGAAAACTTTTTTTCAATCATTTGCACAAATATTCAGTTGGACGCTTCCTCCCTCTGAGTGTCTTCATTTCTTTCCTTTATCTGCCCAATGGCAAGACTCCTCAGTTCATGAAACCATGCAAAAGAATTACTGAAATAATGTACACAAAGCATGTGGTGAATGCCAGGTACTGTGAAACACACAGAGCATTGTTTTGCATGCTGTCAGGCAGTTTGAAATATACAGAATGTTACTGTTACTTAAATTCCTATTTTGGAGATACCATGTTTGCTTCCCTGATTGTAACAGCAATATTTTAATAACAAAACCTAATGGGAAACTTTTAAAAGGCACATGTAAACCAATAAAGGTATTCAGTCAATAACAGCAAAGGCGTATGTAGGGCTAGGCTGGGAGTTGTGTAGATGGCATGCACGGACCCTCACTGGGGAGCCCTTCTCAGTCACAGCTGCAGAGGTCGCATTCCCAACATGGAGTTCCCTGTTAACTTAAAAGAATGGCCACAGTTTACAGAAACACCTAATTTTTGGCATTTCCCGTGAAGGAATGAACATCGGCGAGTAAGGCTCAGGGAAAGCTTAGGGTAAAAGCCTGTAGCTGATAAAGGTACACCATTGGGCTCAAGAGGAGCCCAGGGTCAGCAGTGCCTCCTCCATGCTGGGGTCAGCCTCACAGGCTTTATGAAATTCTTCCTTAATGGGTCCCCAGCTGCTCAGACTAGCCCAGCTACCTAGGTTTGAAAAAAGATTCAGAATGAGGAAGAGAGAGGAAAGGGCAAGTAGAAGATGCCCCCTAAGGAACGCATACCAAAAGGTTCATACAAAACCAACTATATGGTGCGATGTGGACAGGATGTTAATTGTTCCACTGGCCTCACACCCTGTAAGTAGGAAGTACCATCTAGGAGGTTGTTAGATGGTGATTTCGTGTGATTGCTAAGATGCTCAGACTGCTAAATTATTAATCTAAGGGGGTTTAAACTAAACATAACACAATTTGGTGTGTATAGTGACCAATGGCGAACTCTATTCCTGAATCTGAAGTTTTACCGACTGACGGCTTCAGGACCATAAGGGCTCTATCGAAACAGCTGTCTTCCTAACAAGCTCTCCCTCCCAGCTGTGCATCTAAGAGGCCACTTCACCAGGGAAGGAAGCAGGGGGCCCCGACTTGTGTCTGAGAATCTCAGGTTGAGTTTGTTAGAAGCAGACCCTAAGATGGAGATTCATTTGTAAGTGATGGATAAAGATAAGGGAGAGCGAGAGAGGCAAACAGTTCATGGCAGGGAAAGGTAAGATTTCAGAAAAAGTCCCAGCCCGTTGTGATCCCGAGAGAGCTCTGGAGTATGAGTTACAAGTTAGAGTTGCCCACACAGGGGGAGGAGGGGTAGGCGTGGAATGTGTGTGGCTGGGCTTTCCCGCTCCACAGCCACCCGGCATTTGTAAGGGCTACCCCAGGAAGATGACAACTCCCAGGCTTTTCCAGCTCTCTTCATGAGTGGGCAAAAGGGCCCCAGGAGCCCCAGGGTAGAGCTCTGAGAGACGCAGCTGCGGGAAGTTAGAGCAGAGCCCACTGCTGTGGACGGAATTGTGTCCCCATCTCCAGAATTCATGTGTTGAAGCCCTAATCCCCAGTGTGACTGTACGTGGGGATGCGGCTTTTAAGGAGATGATTAAGGTTAAGTGGAGTCATCAGGGTGGGGTCTGAACCTGATAGGACTGGCGTCCTTACGAGCAGAGGAAGGGACAGCCGAGTGCTCCCCTGACAAGTGCACACGTGGAGGAGCGGCCAGGTGAGGAGCCAGCAAGAAGGCCAGGGAGACAGGTCTCACCAGGAACCCACCCTGCCAGCACCTTGATCTTGGAGGTCCAGGCTCCAGAACTGGGAGAAAAAAATAGTCTGTTCAAGTCCCCAGACCATGGCCTTTGTTACAGTGGCCCGGGCTGACTCTGCTCCCACCCAGGGGCACAGAAGCAGAATAAGGGTTTGAAGGGGAGCCTGTGCAGAGCAGCGTCCACCACCCTGGGTGGCTCGCTGACTGTATTTCCTGTTATGACATGAACATGCATAAATTATGTCTCTGTTCTAATCACCAAAAAAAATTGTTTAAAATAACTTCTTATAGTTTTGTACTTAATGTAACGTACATTAGAAACTAATACAAGTAGCTTCAATGTATAATTTCAGTGACGTTATTTAAAAAAATGAAGGTGAACTTTTAAAAACCAGAGCAATTTAAAGTTGATTTAAAGAAAACTCTTGAACGACCAGAGGTGAGAGTGGTACCCAATGAGGTATGATCTGGGGCGAGTTTGCGGCTGTTGCTGATTCCCCTCCTGGTGTCTGTTTCCCAAGCTGATTCTACAGCCTTCCTAGCAACATCCTTTGGATAAATTCCTCTTATGCTCAAATAAACCAGGATCATCACTTTTTAATGCATCTAAGAACACTCACTAACACAGGTAGAAACACAAAATTTCCCTTTTAATCAACTGGCTTAAGTAAACCAAAAAACATAAATGGATTTGAAGATTAGGAGAGGTGACAAACAGCTAAGGAAATGCCAGTCACATTCCTCTGTTATACGGCCTGGCCACCTTCCCAGAGTAATCCTTGTAACTCCCACGTCAACTCCAGCAGAGCCGCCTCACTCTCTCTTCTCTGCACAAGCTCTCCCAACTCCACAGGGCCGGCCACTTGCCTCTTCCTGCGCCCGCAACGCCATCATTCTCTATTTCTGCACATCTGATTCTCTCCTCCTGTCCTTCAAGAAGATTGCACAGGCACCAGCTCCAGAAGGCCCTCTGTAACCTGGAAGAGCCGTAAGGTGAGGGAGGCAGTGCAAATGGCCACAAACGGCTCCCAGAGACCCCTACCTCCACGTATCCAGCCTCTGTGTAACCTCCTCCCCTTGAGTGCGGCCCAGACTTACTGCTAATGGATAGAATATAGCAAGAGCATTTGGATGTCACTTGCAAGCTTCGGTTATAAAATGCTGTGACTTCCATTTGCTGTCATCCCCTTTCTCCCTGGATCTTCTCACGTGCTTGCTCTGATGGAGAAGGATACTTGGCAAGGAAGAAGAAACTGAGGCCCTCAGTCCCATGGTCCTTGAGGAACTGTCTCCTGCCAACAGCCACAGGAGCTTGGAAGTGGACCCTTCCCCAGTCGAGCCTTCGGCTGAGACCACAGACCCTGGCCAACACTGACTGCAGCCTCTAGCAGATGATTCAGGTAAGATGTGCCTGGATCCCCGACCCATAGAAGCTACCAGATGAGAAATGTGTGTTGCTTTAAACTTCTAAGATTTGGGGTAATTTGTTACACAGCAGCAGATAAATACACTTGGCCTTTGCTGTACAGGCAGAGGGAAGTAAGCCCCCCACCCCCTTCCACATCACTGAACGCTCTTATTTGAGTTGTGGTGTCTGGTGCCAGGTGCTCCTCAGTGTTTAGACAGGGTCTTAGACATTGAAGACAGGGTCTGGATCTGATTCAGTGCATATCCACCGGGCTTGGAGCACAGCTCCTCACACTTAGATGAACCAACCAGCACCCTCTGAAGATCTCAGTTAGGAAGTGAGTGGGCAGGGAATCAGTGGTGTGCCGGTAAATGGGCTAACCAATAAGAACAAAAAGTCCTGATTTGAGGTGTTTGCCAATTTCTGTGCTGTAAATACTGGTCAGTTTTAAGCTACTGACAGTCACTGAGTGAGGAGTGGGCAAGAGATGTGCACAGTCCCAGGGGCTCTCACGAGCTGGCATTGAACTGGTCCCAGCACACTGCTGACTCCAGTCCCAACATATCAGCTCTTCTGCAAAGGCTAAAATTACGTCCTAAGACATCACATTAAGAACCTGAGAGTCTGCAGAGCGTAGCCAGGCGTCTGCCACCCACCCAGCTTGTGGCCAGCCTGATGCCATCTCATGGCAGTAAAAACCCTGGAACTGGAAAGCGAGGGACACTAGTATTGACCCACAGCTCCCTCTGCTGAAACATCCACAGTGACTGACGGTGGACAATCAGGCATGACGTTGACCCCCTCAGCAAACACCACTGGCCCAAAGTGGAGGTCCCAGAGACTCAGAGCAAAGAGGGCAGCCACCGGGACTCTCCAGAACTTGCCATGACAAAGCCTGTCTGCCTGACTTCAGTCTCCCGCTTGTGACATGAAGAACTACTTACATACACAAACTCACTCTCTGTTAATTAACACATTCACTTGTATTTGCATAATCAACACTAATCTTGTGGGTTAATTAGACTTTCAGTGCATCTGATTCAGGAGATTTAATTTGGCCTCTGATCTCTGCTTCTAACAGGGGACCCAGGCATGCATTTCGTTCTGGCCCTTTTTTCACAAGTTGAAACATTTGGACACACAACCCTCGCCCCAAGATGTGCTAACAATCCTTCCCCAGGGAATGGTGGTGATGGTTGGCATTTGAACCAGGAAGCTGTTCAGGACACCAGATGTGTTTGCTGGCGGCACATGAAAGGAGGGACTGAGGAGGGGGCTTTACAGATAAAAGAACTGGGTGTTGTTAAACGAAGTGGAGAATTTGCAGGATTTTTCTTGGCAGCCTTGTAGCATTCACTTAAGAAAACGTGTTCAGTAATGGCAGATTCCTTCCCGCAGTGCTGATCCCTTTAAGAAAACACACTGACGAAATGTATCAAGAGCCCTAAAAAAGGATCAACCTTTTTGATTCTAAGAAGCTACTTTAAGCAAAAGGAGAAGTGGACAAAGATTTATGTGGAAGGCGGTTTCCTGGTGCATTATCTATGAGACCAAACTTGGGGACAACTTAAATGTCCAAAAATATGGATACAGTTATTTACCTAACGTTAAATCTATATGACGGAATATTATGAAGCCATTAAAATGTTTTTCAGGAATATTTAATGTCAAAAGAAGATGTTATCAATATACGTGAAAGTAACTTAAAAATCTGTATGTATATTATGATACCAAATTGTAAAATAAATCAATCGACTACACATTGCTATTCGTAGATGTTATATATATTTCTAAACATGGGAGGAAACGAACTAGCATGTTCTCTGTGGGTTACCCCTGGGTGGTAGGGATATTTAGATTCTATTTAACTTTTTTCCTCATATAACTGTGTTTCACAAATATTCTAAAATGAGTATGTGATGCTTTTATACACAGAAAACAATTATTGTAAATAATAATCCAGATGTCTATATAGAATCTCACATAGCATGCTCTTATTTATTATTGCACTGATGGTCACCTCCTGTCTTTAAATTCCTCCTTATTGAAGACTAAATCTAATTCTTTACGATTCTGACACCAGTTCTAACGTGTGTTTTTTTCCACATCACCAAGCAATTCTCTGACACCAGCTTAGTGTCCTACAATTCAACTCACTTCTGACCCTATCTACTTGGAGATGCCTCAGATCCCCTAGGGGGAAGGGCTCGGTCCCACAGACTGCACCGCCGCCATTTCAGATGCCCATAGCAAGTCCATGTTGTCACTTGTGCTTCTGACCCACTGGCTATAAGTCAGAGGTTCCTACGACTTCCTCTTTGGGTTCAATTAATTTGCTAGAATGGCTCACAGAACTCAGGGGAAGATTGTACTTTACCAGATGACCAGCTATTATGAAAGGCTAGAACTCAGGCACAGCCAGATGGAAGAGACACAGAGGGCATGGTCTGTGCAAAGGCCAGGGGCCCTCCATGCCTTTCTGAGGGCCCAGCTCTCCCCCGACCTCTGTGTGTTCACCAACCTGGAAGCTCTCTGAACCCAATCCTTTTGGGTTTTTATGGTGGCTCCATTACACAGGCATGATTGATCAAATCTTGGCCATTGGTGATTGAACTCAGTCTCTAGTCCTTCTTGGCTCCCTAGAGGTCAGGGGGTGGGGCCGAAAGTTCCAACCCTCCAATCACAGGGTCGGGTTGGCACCCAGCCCCCATCCTGAGTGACCCAAGGGCAGTCCAAAAGTCCCCTCATTAACAGAACAAAAGACACCTTCAGGCTCCCATCACTTAGGGAATCCCAAGGGTTTTAGAAGCTCTGAGCCAGGAAGTGGGACGAAGACCACATATCTATTTCTTATTACAAATCACAGTGTCACCCACTTTGTGCAGACGAGGAGCACTCTGGAAGAAAGCAGCCTCTGAGAATCTAGGGAGGGCACCGAGAGATGCCACAGCCCCAAGCACATAAACGCAGGTGAAGAGAACGCAGCAGCCTCGGCAAAGGAGAGCAGAAGGCCCCTAACCAGACTCTGCTCCAAAGGCCGAACGACAGACTTTGAGAAGCAGGGCCCCGTACCCGCTGCGCGCCCTGTGGGAGGTGGCCAGATGGCCCTGCAGCTGGTGGATGTGGCTCCAGATTTCCAGGCTAGGGTTCAATAGCTCCACTAAGCAGCAGATAACCTGAGTCTAAGGCAAGCCTCTCGGGCGGTGACTGCGTCATCCGGACCATGCGCTGTGCGTGCAGAGGGAGACGGCACCACCTACCTGTTGCTCGCGCTGGGCCCCAGGCGCTGGCACACCACCGTGGTGGTGGCGTGCTTCCCGCCGTTCCCCATCTCCTGCTTGACGTCCCATTGCCGAGGCTCGCTGGGCTGAGCGCTCAGGATGGTCACGCCCTTCTTCACCTTGGCCCTGCGGGCATGGAGATGGCAAGAGAGAGCCGCAGATTAATGACTTGGCCTTTCCAAACTGGCCGGAGCTCCAGTGAGCTGTGATGGTTGGTTTCTTTTCAATTTTCCCCTTTTTCCATGTCTGGTGGCACAGACGGACAAAGTACACCAGGCAGTGGGAATGCTGGGGACGGCAGGATGGGAGTGGGCGGGGGATCTGCCGACAGACTCGAGAAGCATGGAACTTGCTGTCCAGGGCCGAGGTGAGGGGCTGGGGCCCCCGGACAGTCCCTATACCAAGAAGGAGCACAGTAAAGCCCCAGGAGAAAAGTCTGCCTGCCCGGGCTAGTCGTTCTCCATTGAGGGTGACTGCGTCCTGCAGGGGACAGGTGACAATGCCTGGAGACATTTTTGGTTGTCACAACTTGGAGGAGTGGTGTCATCTGGTGGGTAGAAGCCAGGGAAGCTGCTAAAACTCCTATGATGCCCAGGACAGCCCCCACAACACCGTCTTATCCAGTCCAAACTGTCAGCAGTGCCCAGGTTCAGAAACCCCGGCACAGGTTTACCACTTTGTGGCTGTGCAACTTTGGGCAAATTATAATGTCTCTGTGCCTCACTTTCCTCCTCTGTAAATGGATATGCTAATAGAAACCCCCAGTATAAGGCTGCTGTGATGATGACATGTATTAATGCATATAAGAGATTGCAGCAGTGTCAGACTTACAAGAGGCACTTAATAAATGTTATTGTTATATTGCTCCAGGGAGGTCCCCAACCTGCTTGATATGACTTGCCGGGCCTCTTCTGTGCACAGACCCAGCCAAAGTGCACCAAGTCAAGGAATAAAAAAAAGGCAGAGCTCCTCACAGGACTCTTGCTCTGGCCACGTCTCATAGCCTCTCTGACCCTCAGTGTCCTCATCAATAAACTGATGAGGAAAATAGCCGATCGAGCACAAATACCTGCCGTCCTCTCTTCCCAAACCCACTTAAGGAGAGGAAAGAGACTGTTTTCAAAGGCATAAACTCACAAAGTTGGGGAGAAGAGACGCAGCAACCGCAAACGACTTTGGAAACCAGAAAGCAGATGTACAAGTGGGTAAAATGAGCCAGCAGAGCTTCAGATTATGTCGTGAGCTGTCAGTGAGGGAAGCTAAGCACCCACAGAGTTTACACCGTGCAATCCCCTGTCTCAGGAACTGGTGGTACGGCTCCAAGAGTCGGAGTGAATGAGGACTACAATGAGGAGGGTTGGCCAAAAGGCTGTTGAGAAGTTGCCAATGTTCTTCCCTTTGCCATGCAACAGGGTGAATGCAGAGCCCCATATCAGGCCATCATGAAGATTTGAGACTTGAGTTACCATACCGTGACAGAGTGACTTGTGACACCATGTATGCTGAAAGTTGAGATTCCTAGGCCTTTGACCCCACAGCTGGACCCTCACCCTCCAGCAAAAATCCCGGGTTCTGACACTGGGCCTCTCCAATAGCCAGCTAGATTCCCTCCCAGTGAAGCGTGTGGCCAGCAAGTCCCCTCATGGGCTCAGAGCTGCTAGTGGCTTTTAGTCCCTCGTTCTTTGATACGAGCAAACAAGAACTTTGGACACTGAGAAAGTTCCCTACATGATACAGAGTCCAAAACAGGCAACCTGTAGGAAGTAGAGACCATGAGGGAAAGACCGTAATCAAAAAACACCCCGTCATTCATGTTCACAGAGAGATCGGAGAAGAGACGCAATCATGACATGAGAACAGAATGCCATAAAAAACACCCAGAAAGGAAAAAACATGAGCCTTTGGAAATTAAAAATACTGTCGCAGAAATGGAAAGTCCACGGAACAGCAGATGGATAAAGTTAGGAAATTTGCCCTAGAAAGTAGAAAAGGACAAAGAAATGGAAGACGGGAGAAAAGATAAACTAAGAGGACCACTTCGAGGGTCAACATCTGAACAACAGAGAAAACAGAGAAAAGGGAAAGTAGGAATCATAATGAAATAATTCAAGAAACATCCCCAGATGAAAGGACGTGTCTCCAGGTTGTAGGGGCCCTGGGGGGTGAGCACAGTCGATGAGGATAGAGCCTCACCACGGCACAGGACAGACGCACTCAAGACACAGAAGTGAATTCTGCAGTCCTCCAGAGGGAAGAGAGGACCAGGGACTGGAATGGATTCAGAATTCACAACAGCCACTCTGGGAACCAGAAGACAATGGAAAATATCTTCAAAACTCAAAGGCGGGCTTGACCCCCTGGCCCAGTGGTTAAGTTCCTGTGCTCCACTTCAGCAGCCCGGGGTTCACTGGTTCGGATCCTGGGCATGGACCTAGCATCGCTCGTCAAGCCACGCTGTGGCAGGCGTCCTACATGGAAGAACCAGAGTGACCTGCAAGCAGGATACACAGCTGTGCACCAGGGCTTTGAGGAGGAAAAAAAACAGAGAGGAAGATTGGCAACAGATGTTAGCTCAGGGCCAGTCTTCCAAAAAAAAGTACAAAGCAAAAAAACTTAAAACAAACTCAAAGGGAAACGATTTCCTGCCTAGCTTTCTATATCCAGGCTAATTAGGAAGAAAATGTTTCCGGATTATGCATGTCCTCCAAAAATGTATCTCCTATACCCTCGCTCAGAAAACTACATGAAGGTGTGCCCCGTCAAAGAAGGAAGTGAATCTAGAAAGAAAACGTCATGAGATTCAGGGAACAGAAGATCCAGCACAGAACACAGACGAACGGGAGGTTAGTGAAGAGAGGCCCCAGCACAAGAGCTGAGCGCCAGCGTGGGGAAGGTTCTGGCAACGATGTCTCCAGGAAACGGAAATTTTCCTAATAAATTTGATGTGAATGAATGTTCTGAGAGGAGATTTAGATAAACAGTTGAAGAGTTTGGGAAAAAATAAGATCTAAATCCACGGAAAATAAAGAAAAAGAATAAAACCAAATTACTGTTTAATTCCGAAGATAGGAAATCACTATGCAGAAAAGGGAAAGTAATCATAATTTAATACTTGGTTTTACTGTGACTAGCACACATACTTATAATATTTTAAACACTGAATATTAATCTAGATAAAATATGATCATTATGTCAGAAGGATGGAGAAAAAGAAAGGAGAGCACTTATGTGGGAGAGAAAAGAGAGATATATCCATAGCCTTCATGGTGGAAATCTTATAGATATTGCCTGAAATTTAAAAAAAAATTAAGCAGTATCAACCTCACTAAGCCATTTAGTGAAATGGGTGTAAATACCAGACAAGGTAAGAATTTTGCCTCTGTACAGGGAGAAAGGCAGTGGAAGGGAATAGAGCACTGTAGTATTTTTTTAAATAACTTTTAATTTTGAAATAGTTTGATGTTTCAGATTAAGAAGTTGCAAAAAAAAACATGTAGCGAGAGTTCTTGTGTCCCTTCCCCCGGCGTCCCCTGGGATCAGACCCCACGTAATCACAGCGCGTCATCAAAAGCAGCAAATCGACGCTGCTCCTGGGCAACGAACTGAGTTACCACCCTCACATTTAGATTTCACTGTTTTCACACGTGCGTTTTTCTTTTGGTGTGTAGTTCTATTGAGATTATATCACATGTGTAGATTGGAGTAACCACCACGATCAGAATACACGATCAGAATGCAGAACACTTCCACCACCACAAAGACCCGGCCTCCCGTTCCCCTCAGTAGTCAGGCCCTCTCCCCACGCTCCACCCGACATACGTGGATCTGTGCTCTGGCATTACAGTCCTCTCACTTTGAGGATGTTATACATGGTTTTGACCAACAAACTCTACAGAACTATTTAACTCCTGAAATTACATGCAAAGTTATATCTTACGAAAGTAACAGCTTAAAAATTATACACACACACACATACACACACACATCCCGGCCCTGCTGAGCTCCCAGAGTGGAGGAGATAAATCCTTGTGAATAGCTAAGAGGCTAGACAGAGCTGAGCGAACAAACGTGATTACCAGGCTGTCTCTGTGAGAGAACCAAGGGGGTGGGAGGTGGCGATGGGCCACGTCTCCACCTTTCAAATTTAGGGTATCCGAATTAGCATCAACCCCTACAGCAGCAAGAGCACATCAGCAGGCGTTTTTTCTTTAGAAACTTCTTCCAAGTTTTACATTAAAATGATTTGCTAAACACACTTGCCACCTTGGCCAGGACAGGAGAACAGGGATAAAGATGAAAGACACATTAGCACATGAAAGCCCTGTCTGTCCTAACACCGGGAAATCCACGCCCAGGCGGCTCAGAGCACCGCCACCTTCCACCTCCACTGCGTGTAAGAAACGCCACACACAATGTGACTCTGCTTGAAATTGGGTTTTGCTGCATTTGAATTTTGCTCAAGACTCCAGGTTTCACTGAACCTACAAATTGTTCTTTCCACTTAATAGTTCCTGCAAAGAGGAGGATTCTTGTTGACTGGTGCAGTGGCTGGGTTCACCTGTGTGTGGGCTGGGACAATGAGCCCCTGAGCAGGAGAAAGGCATAGGTTTTAAGAGGTCAATTTTGTTAATTAGGCGTTTTCTTTGATGACATCAATAGGTGTTCCCATCTACTTCAAGGAATTAGCTGTTGCAGGAATTTGGGTCCCAGGACCAGAGTTTTGCAAGCAGAGTCAGCGCTGAAACCCAGTGGAATTACAGGATAAGCCCGGGGGATGCCTGGCTTCCAGGGAAGGAGCAAGTGCAAGCCGGCCGGGGCGATGTGACAGCTGCCCTTTCTGAGCATCCAGTGTCAAGAGGGAGGCTGTGGACCATATGCAGGAAACCCAGCTTCTGGTCCTGCCTCTGCAGTGATGAGCTCTGTGACCTGGGGAAAGTCACTCACTGGATCTCTGCTCTTTTTCATCATCTGTCACTAGGGGGTGGCCCCAGTTCAGTGGCCCCCACCTTGTGGCCCTGCTGTGGCTGACGGTCGGGGAGCTGATTTTGGATCCTCAGGCACAGTGCTGAATAACGCCTACGCTGTCATTTCAAGCACCAGCTTAATACTGGGTACCGGCTCCTGGCAGGCACCCATGCTGGCTGCTGGGATGCACCACCACGGGATTCAGGCCACGGCATGTTCTGGTGGCGCTTCCAGTCCTGTCTGGATGTACCTGGGCCGGCTCATGCCACCTACATAATATGCTTATAGTTGATGCTACTATTCATTTTTTCAGTGGTCAAAAACCAAAAATACTCCCCCTCTTTTCAAACTGTGCTTGCTTCAGGTGTAAGACAGGGATGATTAAGTGTTGCTTAAAGAAAACCAATGTTCAGTACAAATTTTGAACACAGGAAGCCTAATTTCTATCCTCCAAGCCACCTGTCTCAGGGTCAGCCATAATCTCCATGTGAAATGCTCTCCTAAGAAGATTGTCAAAGCCAATGAGCTTCTAGAAGCCACTGAGATGGTTGCTGCTGGAATGTGTGAGCATCTGTGTGTCGTAGGTGAGGGTGGGGGTGGGAGGGGAGCGCTTGGGCTCCGGGGCTGCAAGGCTGAGTCTGCTGAGGGGCTGAATCTGATCCTCAGAGTAAGTGAAAAGGAAAAATAGAATTAGTTGCTATTATGGGTTGGACCGTACTTCCCTCCAAATTCTTATGTTGAATTCCTAAGCTCCAAGACCGCAGAAGGTGACCTTACATGGAGATGTGGTCTTTATAGAGGTAATCCAGTTAAAGTGAGGTTATTGGAGTGGGCCCTAATCCAGCAGGACTGGACCTTATAAGAAGGGGAAATTTGGAGGCCTGCTCGGTGGGATAGTAGTTGAGTTTGCACACTCCCTCTGGAAGCCCAGGGTTCATGGGTCTGGATTCCAGGCATGGACCTAGCACTGCTCATCAAGCCATGCTGTGGCAGCATCCCACATAAACAGAGGAAGACTGGCACAGATGCTGGCTCAGCAACAATCTTCTTCAAGCAAAAAGAGGAGGAAGATTGGCAACAGATGTTAGCTCAGGGCCAGTCTTCCTCACCAAAAAAAAGGGGAGGGAGTGCGAAATTTGTAAACAGACACTATACAGGGAGAACGCCATGTCAAGATGAAGACGTCCATCTACAAGCCAAGGAGAGAGGCCTGGGATAGATTCTCCCGCAAAGCCTCAGAAGGAACTAGGCCTGCTCAAACCCTGATTTTGGACTTCCAGCCTCCAGAACCGAGAGACAGGACATCTGTTGTTGGAGCTCCCCAGTCTGTGTCTGTGTCCTGGCAGCCCAAGCAAACACATACAGGTGCCAAGATTGACATAATCAAAAGCTTCCATATAAAAATCTGGATTTCTGCTCCTTAAACCATTGTGATGTTTAGTCATTCAGTAAGCCCTTATTGCGTGCATCGCATGTGGCGGGTGCTGTTCCCAGTGAGGAGTATCCAACGAGCCCACACGCCTTCCCTTGGGGAGCTCACATCCCAGTTGGAGACACAGACAATAAACCAAAACATAAGCAGAATAAATAGCATGTGAGATGCTAGCAAAGGTTATGGGGGAAACAGAGCTGGCAAGAGAGTCTGGGGTGGAGCAGAGGAGGCGCGATTTTAAATAGGATGGCTGGGGGAGCCTCGCTGAGGAGGGACAGGCACACGGAGCCTGGGAGACCGTGAGGGAGACCCAGGCGGACAATGGGGACCCATTTCCAGCAGGGAAAGCCCACTGTGAAGGCTCTGTGGTGGCAGAATTCTAAAGACGCCACTCACAACTCCCATCCTGGTTGCTCAAACACTAACCCAGGGACTGCTCTTAAGGGCCTTTGCAGCCCCCAGTGAGAAGATCTTAAAATAGGGACAGAGCTGCGTGAGTCGGGTCTTAGCCCAGCAGCCCTTTAAAAGCAGAGTTTTTTTCTGGCTGGCCGCAGAGATTCCAAGTATGAGAAGGATACCACCTGCCATTGCTGGCTTTCAAGATGGAGGGGCCTCGAGCCAAGGAAGGAGGCGGCCTTTAGGAGCTGAATTCAACCCCTATCTGACAGCCAGCAAGCAAACAGGGTCCACAGTCCTATGACGGCCAAGACTGAGTTCAGCCAACAACCTGAATAATTTGGAAGCAGTCATCCCCAGAGCCTCCAGAAAGAACCCAGCCTGGCTGACACCTTGGTTTCAGCCTGGCCACACCCTAGCTCAGAATTCAGTTGAGCCAAGAGACGCTTTTGACCCCCGGTACCTGAGCTAAAAAATGGGTGCTATTTTACATTGCTAAATTTGTAATAAATTGTTGAACAGCCTAGAACACAACTATAGGCCCAGTGTTGCAGGAGCAGCAATGAGCCCAGGGAGGCTGGGGGGAAAGTGCGAGAACAGAGGGCCTGGGGTATGAGATCTGGCAGCATTCCCAAAGGGAACAGGGAGTGACTCTGAGAAGCGGCCGCTCCACAGAGATTCAGCAAGCTTGCTTCAGCACAGTTCATCAGAGTCCGCTCTCTGCTTCCTTCATCCATTTACATCAGGGTTCCTCAACTTAGGCACTGTCAACAGTCTGGGACAGACACGATTTACTGCAGGGGTTGGGGGCTGTTCTGTGGTTGTAGGATGTTCAGCTGCTTATACTTTCTAGATGCCAGCAGCATCCTTCCCGACTTGTGACAACCAAAAACATCTTCAGACAATGCCAAATGCCTTCTGGGGGTCAAACCATCCCTGGCTGAGAGGCGTGATTTATAGGACCCTTCTTGGCACGGAGCAGACCATCCTTGTCCTAAGGCCTGGACCAAGTTACCAGACACCCACCCAGGAATCCACTTTGTCTCCTAGGTTGGACTAGATGCTTCGCTGCTAGAATCTTCCATTAATTCTTTCCTTAGAGGTTTTCAACAAAGAGGCAAACTTTGGTGGATAGCCATTCTCGGCCAGAGAGTGGATGTTTTAAATTTCCTACAGTCATTGGAATCTACAACCGACACCCCAGAGCACACGTCAGCAGCATGCTTATCCCACAGGCTGGGCTGTGTGAATAATGCAGTGGGGGAAAGTGAAGAACGGGCTGCCGACACCAGCGCATGAAAGGTTTCCCTTCTCTGGGCAATGCAGATAAAAGGAACTCACCTGCACCCAGTGTCTATGGACTCCCCAAAAGGATCAAACGGATGGAGAGGAAGGTCAGAGAAACCTCTCTGAGATCAATGTCTGTCTCTAAATGTCCCACCTCACTTCCTGGTCTCTGCCGTGTGCTTTCGAAAGGGGCTGGCTAGGACAAAATTGAGAAGCCAGCAATCACTAAAAGGGCGCACCCCGGCCGGGCCCCCCGCAGGAGCTGCCATGAGGCAAAACAGTGACATCGCTGAACAAGCAGAACAATCGATGTCCCACTGCATCTAGCCTGCCAGGTCAGTGTCCTGCACCAACATCCCCCGGGGTCACCGCTGTGGGAAAGCCCCCTGCTGCGTATTCGTAACAGCTTCTGCAGCCAATACAATGAGTAGATGGCCCTCTGCAAGTCGTGTATACTACACAGGAAGGCGTGACACACTGATGGTTTGTCCTTCCATTCTAATGGGAATCGTAAGTTTATATCTACATCCGTTCAGTAATCTCACAAGTCCTACAAAGCTAATCTGGCAGAGAAAAGGGGCTGGGGTTCTTGCTACTTCCAAACACTCAAGAGAAAACAAACATTTGCCCAGGATCAGGGTCCACATGTAACGAAAATGACATAGGTGCCATCCTTGCTGTTATAACCGCATCAGGTCAGTACGGCTACCCTGGGAACCATGGGCTGATTACATGCTCCCTGGAGGGTAGATGCATGTGAAATATCCACTTGGGTTTTCTCAAGTCCCACCTTCCAACTGTTGACATAGTCATACACTCTCCGTGACAGCATTTATTAATATTTTTCTTTAAATGGGCTACCTCCTTCTTTTTTTATTTTAGCAAAGTTATTTAAAAAAAAACTCTATTTGACTACCACAAATGAAAAATAAATTACTTTTTGTAAATGCACATTAAAATAAATACATGATGGTACAAATAAAAAAAGTATCCGTTCATGAATCTCATAAAACAGCGTCTCTTGCTACCAGCCCGCATATCACACTCGGGCAAGTACCAACATACAGATAATTGAAAAAATGCAAAGTTTCTTTCACCAATGCAGCTTGAATACACAATCTTTCAAAGATGGGAAGAAAGGGTCACCAGGAGGGTCCTGAGTAGTAAAAACAGTGAGTGTACTTGTTCCATGCTTTGTTCTTAATAGTGTGAGCTTGTTTCTGTCTTCTTGTCCCCCACCAGGAACCCTCTGACCACAGGCATCCATCCCACCAGCCATGTCCTGACCTGGGGACAGCTGAGCTCAAGGGGACAGTGGCTGTTCCAGGAAGGACCCATTTCTTGCTCACTTGTGGCAGCCCTCTTTAATTGTTCCTAGATTACCTGTCAGGGCAGGCTTTCTGATCTCCTCTGGGAGTGGAGGCCCCAGGAGTGAGGGGGCTCAGACTGCGTATAAGGGTGTGAAAAATGGTCCAGTGGTCACCACCACAATTCCAAGTTGGGTGTGCACGTGTGTGTGAGTGTGTTCATGTGTGTGCATGAGCATGTGTGCTGTGAAAAAATGCTCCAATTGTCACCCCTGCAATTTCCTAAAAAATGGTGTATATTTGTGCATGCACGTGTGCATGTGCTTGTGTGCACACGTGCATGCATGTGTGTGTGGCCACTGAAACGCAGCTCTTTTCCTTGCGCGTAGAACTCCTTCCTCCCTAGTTGACTCAGATCAGCAGCCACAGCCAGTTCCTCTGGAACAAACGCTCCACTCCTCTCGCACGTCTGCTGTGGAAGCAGCTGGGTCAAACGCATTGCCCATTGAGCACAGGGTTCATCTTCCTTTTAGCTTATCAAACACTGACCCCTATTGGCTGCTACCTTCTGCTGCTTCAAATTTTCCTTTGCTCTTGGGTGCTAATGAAAATTTCACTTCGAGTATCATGTCTATTCAGGCAAGGGAATGAAAAGAAAAAAATAAACAAATGGGACTACATCAGATTAAAAGGTTCTGCACAGCAAAGGAAACCATCAACAAAACAAAAAGACAACTCGCCAAATGAGAGAAAATATTTGCAAATCATATATCTGATAAGGAGTTAACTTCCAAACTATATAAAGAACTCGTACATCTCAACAGCAACAAAAATGAACAACACAATCAACACATGGGCAGAGGGTATGAACAGAGTTTTTTCCAAAGAACATATACAGATGGCCAACAGGCACATGAAAAGATGTTCAGCATCACTAATTGTTAGGGAAATGCAAACTAAAACTACAATGAGATATCACCTCACACCTGTCAGAATGGGTATAATTAACAGGACAAGAAATAACAAGTGTTGGAGAGGATGTGGAGAAAAGGGAACCCTCATACACTGCTGGTGGGAGTGCAAACTGGTGCAGCCACTATGGAAAACAGTACAGAGATTCCTCAAAAAATTAAGAATAGAACCATCACATGATCAGCTACTCCACTGCTGGGTATTTATCAAAGAACATGAAATCAATAATTCAAAGGGATTGATGCATCCCTATGTTCACCACAGAATTATTCACAATAGACGTGGAAGCAACCCAAGTGCCCATCAACAGATCAATGGATGAAGAAGATGTGGTATATATATACAATGGAACACTACTCAGCCATGAAAAAGACAAAATCATGCTATTTGCAACAACATGGATGGACCTTGGGGGTGTAATGCTCAGAGAAATAAGTCAGACAGAGAAAGACAAATATCATATGATTTTACTCAAATGTGGAAGATACACAAATATACAGATAATGAGAACAGATTAGTGGTTCCTGGAGGGGAAGGCAGGTGGGGGGAGGGTGAAAGGGGTAAAGGGGCACATAGGTATGGTGATGGATAAAAACTAGCCTACAGGAGGTGAACACGAAGCAGAAGTCTATACAGAAACTGAAATATTATAATGTACACCTGAAATTTATACAATGTTATAAGCCAATATGACCTTAATAAAATAATTTTTTTAAAAAGAAAATTTCTCTATCAGAAACTCATCAGATGTTTGAAGCCAAGCAAGGAGCTCAGAGAACGCTGGGATTTCATAAGCAATGTGGCTACTTCAAGTTCCATTATTTATTTTTTCCCTGTTCTTCTGGTTGCAGGCAATGGGCTTCTCATGCCTCCTATTGCAAACTTTGGCAAAACGGACATTTATTCATAAAATAAACACCAATGTTCTGCTTTGATAGGTCTGTTCATAAGAACTCTCAATTCTACCTCCACACGCCTACCGTTCTCCTCACTGAAACTTCAGGCTGTGAAACTTGAGCACAAGCCAGTGGTGTACCGGCTGTGAAATTTCTAGGAATTTTGCAAGCCAGTTGTTAAACACAGCAATTACTCAAGTCTGAATCATATGAACTTACAACTGAATAATCTATGTTAGGAAACAAAGGTAATAAATATTCAAAACCCATCACTCCCTTGTTATTTGACCACAATTTACTATTACCTGTGCTCCTCTCTGCTCCCCTCTCTGTACGGAGGAAATGCCGTGTATGGGGGCTGCTGCACGTGTCTTCCGACTCCGTGCTCAGTGACATCGCATTGATAGCTTGGAACTGGTTATGGTGAGAGCATTTACACCAAAGAAACTGGCAAACATTTCAAATGAAGGGCTTTACCCCCTAGAGAGCCAGTTGTTCAAGATTTACCAGCATACAATGGGGGACGTGCTGTACGGGATGATTTACATAGCAAAATATTCCCAGCATCACATTTGCAATCACTGCTTTGTGCTCATCACATAACCTCTAGTCTGGACGAGCCTCTAATACGTGTGCTAAGGATTCCCCATTTGTGCACCCTCCACCCCTGGTCCATCTCTGCCCTTCTTTGTTCTACTCTGTGCCCTAGCTGGCTGCCCTCTAAAAATAGCACCACACAGAGATCCTGTCCCTTCTGGCTCCAGTGGAGTTTGGCCGGGGGGGACACAAATGCCAGACTGAAAGGCAGGAAAGAGAGAGGTGGGTATTTATTGCCCTCCATCCTGTACCATGACCTGGGCTGCGGCTGTATCCCCCCATGGGGACAGCTCGCCTCCAAGGCTCCAACTCTCACCAGGCTCCAGCGACACTGGTCCCCTCCCCAACCTGTCATGCCGGATGATAAAGCTGGTCCCTGCGTGCCTCAAACCTGCCCACACCTCTACAAATGGTCCCTTCAATGACAAACATTTTCCATCAAACTTGTGTGTGCCCTTGTTTGCTGCGGGACCCTGATGGGTGCACCAAGGTGTCTTCCATCTGTGGCCCATCAGTCTTGGGGACTTCCTCCAAGTGAGCAGTGATGTTTCCTAAGTTATTTGTAGGACAAAGAACGTGTACCCATCCCTCAATGATGGCTGACCTTACCATGTTTCCCGAGTTTCTCAAGGGGCGGACCTGCCTTGAGTCACTATAGAGTCTGTATTTAACAGACAATAGACTCTTTCTTGGCATTTTCGCAACACGCTTAGGGGCATCTCTTGAGTAGTTTAGTAAATCATTATGGATTAAAATAATTCCCCAGAATGAAAGCAGAAGGAAATATCATGGCAAACATCACTCAGGCTAAAGAAAGCAGAATTTGGTGCACCAATTTTCTGTGTGTGAATGGACATTATGGACTTGCTCTAGCATGAGAAAAACAGGTTAAATACTCAGGTGTTTAGTAGTGAAAATTTCAAGCATGTACAAATGTAAGAAGAATAATGTAACCTGAACCCATCAGTCAGTTTCAGCAACTGTCCACATTGAGCCAAACTTGTTTTTTCTATCCACCTGGAATTTTTATGCAGAAATATTTAGAACCAAAGCCCAGATATCATGCCATTTCACTCAAAAGTACTTCAACATTTTTTAAAACACAATCACCTTGCTTTTATCATACCTGATAAAATTAATAATTTTCTAATATAAAAATTTCCCTAATGATCTCAAAGGTATTGTGTTTTGTAATTGGTTTGTTCCCATCAGAATTCAAACAAGGCCAACACATAGGATTTGGTTGTGAAGTTCTTAAGTCTCTTTTATTCTATTAATATTTATGCCCCCAACTCTTATGCATGCACTTGATATTTTTTTAAATATGAAGTCATTTGTCCTATAACATCCATATTCTGGGTTTACCTGACTATGTGCATTGTCATTTCACGTGTTCCTCTCGCCCCTGTTTTTCCTTTAGACTCGTTGTTAGATGTAGAAATGTGGTTACATCCAGATTGAAAGGTTTAGGCAAGATGCTCCATGGGTGGCGCCCAGCATCTCTTATTGCATCACGTGCTGAACCCAGATGGGGTCAACCTATATTAAAATATTTCATATAGGTATTTCTGTGGTGAATATGCTCTAATAAATCAGTGCTATCCAAGGCAGGGTCAGGCAACCTATGCCTTTGAGAAACGCCAGGTGGGCACCAGTTGAGAGTGCCTGTGAGAAGATGCATAATTCTGGAAAGGGTCAAAATGTCAAGTGAACATTTAGCTTTGAAACCAAAAGCCCTGCAGAGTCCTAGAAGTTTAATGCAACTCTCCCTGAGGCAGGGAATCTGCCCTTCCAGCCCTGCATGCAAAGGTCGTTGGTTCCTGGGTATCACGGAGGACTCAGTCCCACCCTTTCTGCCCCAAACATCACTCTGAGCCAGGCTCCAAGGCCATGGATCTTGACCAGGGGATATTTGCGCCCCCTTTCCTCCGCCCCAGGGATAGTTGGCAAAGTCTGGAGATGTTTCTGGTTGTCCCGACTAGGAGATGGGGGTACAGCTGACATCTAGTAGGAAGAGGCTGAGACAGGGCTAACCACCCTACTATGCACAGGACAGCTCCCAAAACAAAGCGTTATCTGATCCCGACTCTCAATAGGAGAGGTTGTGAAACACTGCTCTAAGGCAAAGCACACAGCCCAGCTGAGAGAGTCTGGCACACGGAAGACGCCACAGACTAATTACTAAATAACTCGAATGTGCTCTCGCAAACACTCCCCACGCATCTGTTGCTCTGAGATTACTGTGCTCTGCGCCTACTTGTGCAGACAGTAAAGAGTTTTTATGGTCTCACCTTATCCATTCCAGAGAGTATGCTGGCACAATGCTAATTCAATTATGGCAGAATAAACCATCAGGACGATAGTTCATGCCGCGGTCCAGGCGCGATTCGCTGCAGGGACCATGGAGAGCGAGGACATGGAATTCCGAAGGTGGGGCTCACCTGGCTGTGTCTGAATGCCGGCCAACAGAAAACAAAACCAGCTCTTTTCTGCTGCCTTAATTTACTAGACACTTGTGGAGGTAGAGAAACAGCCATGGAGTGAGTGCTCTGCTGTGACTGTGAGAATGTCCAACAACAACGACAAACAGCTAACACTCGTTATTAAAACTTTTAGTATCAGCCAGGCCCTCTGCTAAGTGTTTTCCGTGTGTTACTTAAACAAACAAACAAACAAAAAAACCCTACAACTCCATATGTCATCAGAGAAACAGAAAATAAAACAACAAGGAGATATCACCCCACACCTATCAGAATGGCCAAAATCCAGAACACTGACAACATCACATGCTGGTGAGGATGCGGAGTAACAAGATCTCCTTCATTGCGGTGGGAATGAAAAATGGGACAGCCGCTTGGAAGAGTTGGGTGGTTTCTTACAAAACTAAACACAGACTTACAATATGATCCAGCAATCATGCTCCTTGGTATTTACCCAAAGGAGCTGAAACTTAGGTCCACGCAGATGTTTACAGCAGCTTTATTCATCATTGTCAAAAATCGGAAGCAACCAAGGTGTCCTTCGGTAGGTGAATGGATAAATAAGCTGTGGCCCATCCAGACAAGGAAATGCTATTCAGTGCTAAAAAGAAATGAGCCAGCAAGTCACGAAGAAACACGGAGCAGCCTTAAATGCATGTGACTAAGTGACAGAGGCCAACTGAAAAGGCTGCACACTCTATGATCCCAACTCTATGACGCTCTGGAAAAGGCACATCTATGGAGACAGTAAGAAGATGAGTGGTTGTCATGGGTTACGTGGGAAGGAGGGATGGATAGGCAGAGCACAGAAGAGTTTTAGGACAGTGAAATACTTTGGATGACCCCATAATGATGGATACATGTCATCACACATTTGTCCAAACCCACAGAATGTACAACACCAAGAGTGAACCCTGATGTAAACTGTGCACTCTGGGTGATGATGATGTGTCTGTGTAGGTTCATCCTTGGTAAAAAAAAATGTACCATCTGGTGAGCGATGCTAATAGTGGGGGAGGCTGTGCATGAGTGGGGGCAGGTCATATACGGGTAATCTCTATACCTTCCTCCGAATTTTGTTGAAAACCTAAAACCGCTCTAAAAGATTAAAATCTTAAAAGACCATAAAAACCTCTTAACAATCCCATTGAGTAGGTTCTGTGCTGGTGTTTTAAACAGGTGAGAAAAAAGAGACACAGACAGCAGAGAAACTCGCTTGAGGCCACACGGGTTAATCGGCAGACTTGGTGTTTGCTCCGGACGGTCTGACTCCAGAGTTCGAATGACCAGTGTATCCCGCCCCCCAGTAAAAGGACAGTGATCCATCAGAAGATGTTGGCTTGAAAACATTCCCCTATGGCAGGGAAGCTGTCTGGGGATAACACACATCACACGCACACTCCACTCCCAACCCGAGAGGCAACCAGACTACTCTTTAGTCAAGAACCACTGGTGCAAAAGAATGTATTAATAATAAAACCGAAAAGGGCAAAGAGTCCATCCATCAAACCCATAATGGCCCCTTAAGTAATTTCTTGCAGGTATCCGAGGCCTCCCTGAAAGACCCAGTGGCCAGTCACGGAGGGCCTTCAGCAGGAGGAAGATGGCTTCGGTGCAGCTGGTCCATCAATATTTGATGAGGCTGACCTACTAACCGGCCCCCGAAGGAGCCCTGAGTCTCTCAACAGCACTGCTTTCTCCAGCAGGGAAGTGAAAAGTCCTTCCAAATAACCAGCTAAGGATGAGATAATAACACCAAGCCCCCCAGTGGGGGAAGCAGCACATCGCAGCTGCTTTTGTGACGCCCCACCGCCCCAGAACTTCTTTCTCTTGTTCTTTTGTGGGAGCACAATTCAGGACGCAGCGACAGACCGCCGTTGCTTTCCAATTCTTGCACAAATTTCCCCAAATGCCTTTCTTAGTTGCATCAGAGGTTCTCTGGAGGGAGACCAAGAGAAAGGTCAAAAGGGTGCACGGGCTGCAACACATTTCTCTAGCTTTCCAGAAGGTCAGGCGGTGGGGTGCGGGGAGTAAAGGCATGAGCTTAGGGGCCACTGTCTGGGTTCAAATCCTGTCTCTGCCCCCTTCTAGATGATTTCTACTCTTGTTCTTTCATTCAGGGCCCTAAGTGGTCTGCTTCCCCACCTTCTGCCGCCCACCTGCCTCTTTCACCTCACTCTGCAAGCCTCGCTCACGGGAGTCCAGCCAAGCCAGGCTCCAGGTGCTCCTGCCTCTGAGACTCATTCTTCCTGTTCCCTCCTCCTGTATGCCCTTCCCTCAATATCTACACAGCTGCGTCCTCGTCCCCTCTCTACTCAACTCTCACCTTAGATGGGTCTTTATAAAATGGGCCCTGCCCGAGGTTCCCTTAGTCCCACTTTATTTTCTCCATAGCCTCTCTCACTACCTGACACATACAATGGTTTATTTTCGTTAACGCATCTCCCCCAACAGAATGTAAACTTCACCAGAGCAAGCATTTTGCTGCTTTGTTCATTATAGTATTTCTAGGGTCTAGAATAGTGCCTGGTACATGCCCAGGACTCAAAAATATTTATTGAGTAATTTCAATAAATATTTACTTACCGAGTGACTGCCCTATGACCGGCACTGAACTTGGTTTCTGAAATACAGAGATAAGACCTAGCGTCACGCCTGCAGGGACCTCATTCTGTGACGTTCAACATTTCAGTTGAGTGTCTATTTTCTGCTCTCGGCAAAGTAGCTTGTAGAGGTCGGTGCAAGTAAGCCTGCCATCTTGGACTGTGAGTTCTTGAAAGGCAGGGCCATCTTTATGTGGCTCCCCCATTGTGAAGACAAAGGCAGGCCTTTTGGATGCCAGTGGCACCTTAGGTGTCATTGGTAGCCATTGACCCTGTTGCACCTCAGCATCCCGGCAGCCCCAGGGTTTCCGCAGGATGTGCCCATGGATCTCAGGGGCTACCTGCTTAGCTCATCAAATGTAAGCCGCTCTCGCAGACCAGAGGCACTGAGGAGTTAAGCACTTAGAGCCAGAAAGGGGCCAGGCAGCTGGGCTCCAGAATCTGCATTCTTAATTCTTGCACTGAAAGAAACGATATGTCTCTTGGGAGGACACGTACAGAATTCGGGCCAGCCAGTGGATGTCACGGACAGAAAGCAAGTTTGAGCTCCGATGTTATGGATTAGTAATGCTCTGGGCTGCAAAAGATGATTGTAAGGAATGCTTAAAAAGAAAGACATTTCCTCTTCTCAAGGAACGGGGCATATGGAAGTTGGCTGCTGCTGGGTTGATGTCTCCACGATGCTCTTGGGTTCGCTCTCATTGTTTCAGGATCGTTGCCATAGAGCTTAGCATTGAATCCTTTCACTACCATCACAAGCAGGAAAAGAAAAAGAGTTGGGAATATGAATAATGGCAAAAGACTTTCTCTTCAAAGAACTTGTGCCTGAAACACACAAGAAGATGTCCCTTTATATCTCTTGGGCCACGAGGCCACCCTAGCTGGAAAGGGAATTGGGAAAAGGACTAGCTGGGATTAGACTAATCGTGGTTCATCCTTGGAGACTTTGGGAGGGCGACCGCCCTGAGATCAGGGACCTCCACCTGCAATCTAAACTGCATCAGACCTCTACTGGCCTTGAAGAAGGGAGGACGGCCTCTGGGCATTGAACCAATTCCCTCAAGTGTCTGCCTCGCCCCTTATCCCAGGGGCGCCTTCGAGATCAAGCTACAAGAAGTGCTACAGTGGACACAGAAGGGAAGGACAGTCACCTACTCCACTCCTCAGGGAGGCACATTCACAGGGCACTCTGGGCAGAGAGGGAAGAGATGGCTCTCACTAGGAGACGTGACAAACAGCATCTCTTGTCTGGGTGAGTGGGCACTTGCATTTACAGCCTAAGCCCAAATATTTATAAAGTGCTGACATGTTACTATCGGGAATTCTGTTGTTTCCACACGTGCCCTTTCTGTAAGAAAAAACGAAAAAGGAAAACGAGAGCAAAGAAACCCATCCACCCCAAAGCCTGCTTTAGAAGGGTGTTTCAGCCCGAAACCTCACCATCAGCTTCTCCCCACAGAATCCTAATGAGTGGGCTTGTTTTCTCCCAATTCACAAATTACCGTTTGAAGCTTCCTTTTTGATGAATCCTGCCCTGGAGTTTGTCTTCCAGGGTTAGAATTACATTCTTGGTTGAAAAAGGTGAACATTAGAAGAAAGAAATAATATCCTGGGCCATAAATGACGCCTGCACACGAGCTATGTAGGGCTAACGCCAGCAGGAGCAGGGCTCTCTGTGGAAAAGCCACGTGTCCATAAGAGAGAGCGCCCACGGCTTATCGACAGTGCAGGCAGCGGGAAAGTCCTGGAGAGGAGGTTTTTACCACTGCTGAAGCGTTGAATGCACGCTCCCAGTGTTATAATGTTCCATAGTGACTGGAATTTGTTCTACACATTCCCTAACTTTTTCCAAAAGGTCCCTCACATCAAGGATACAGTCGACCTTGACTCTGTATCGCTCTTCCTTTCTAAGAATGGAACCCCATTTTACTCCAAGGAACCCATTCCATGTTGTTCTAACATAGCTAAATTACATTAGTTCTCATGTAGCTAGAACTACAATAGAACCACCATAACCCACAGAGATTGGCTCAGGGCTGAGTTGTGACTCAGGCTTGGCCAATCAGAGTTCTTCACAGACTTTTCTGACACAGCAACAAGAAGGCATGTTCCTTTTCAAAAAAGGGTCATTAAGCTGGGAGGTTGTGAGTCTGAAGCTGTTGGTGGCATCTGGTCTACCTTGTGGAAATTTCCTGAGAAATAGAGAAACTTGATGACATCATTCAACGTCACCGTCCAGTCGACGTCCCCTGGATCCAGCTCTCCTTGAATCTAGTATCACCTCCAGACATTTCTGGTAGGAGAGTGAATCAATTTCCTTTTTAAAAAATAAGTTGTGGTAAAATATACATAACGTAAAATTTACCATCATAGCCGTTTCTAAGTGTGCAGTTTAGTGGCATTAGGTCTACGCTCACTGTCGTGCAACCATCACCACCATCATCTCTAGAACTTTTCCTCATTCCAAACTAAAACTCTGTCCCCATTAAACACTAACTCCCCCACCACTCCCCCAGACCCTGGCGCCCACCACTCCACTTTCTATCTCTATGAACTTGACTCCGGTAGGGACCTCATATAAGTGGAATCTACAGTATTTTTCTTTTTGTGACTGGCTTATCTCACTCGGCATAAACGTCCTCAAAGTTTGTCCACATTGTAGCACGTGTAAGAATTTCCTTCCTTTTTAAGGTTTGAACCACATTCTACCGTATGTATGCACCACATTCTGTTTATTCTTCCATTGATGGACATTTGGATTGGTTCCACATTTTGGCTACTGTGAATAATGTTTCTATGAATAGTGGTGTACAAATATTTCTTTGAATCTCTGCTTTCAATTCTTTTGGGTATTTACCCAGAAGCAGAATTGCTGGATCATTCGATTTCCTTTTGTTTTTGCTTGACCAGTTGAGTTGGGATTCTGGTGAATGCAGTCAGGAGTATCCTATCTAGTACCGATGACACCTGCAGCACCAATGGCAGTGAGAATATCAGAACATCCCCAGTAGAGAATAGGCGCAGCCTGCCTTTAACTACATGTCAGTAATCATCTCGGATAGATGTGAAAAAGTCAAATCTTGTTCAATACTTCTTAATCAGAAGAGCATTTCTAAAACTTGGGAACCGTTCTGATGGCTCTGTTTGCCAAGAAATTAGGAACAAGCCATCACCACATAAATTTGGCAAAACACAAACAGGGTAGATGATTCATTCATTTTCCATGGCTCAATTACATGAATGATTCCAACCCCAGGGCTTTTGCACTTGCTGTTCCCTCTTCCTAGAATATTTCTCATTCCGTTCTTTTGGGGATGGGCTTATTCTGATCATCTGAGTCTCAGAGAGGCCATCCTTGCCCACCCTGTCTTAATTATACCTGCCTCCTTCACTTTCTAACACAACACCCTATTTTAGTTTCCTCACAGTGCTGATTACTAACTGAAAGGGTCTTACTAATGTTTTGTTTATTTTTTATAGACTATCTTCCTGGTAGAATATAAGCACCATGAGAATAGGGACCTTGTCCATGTTGTTCATGGCGGTCTTTCCCCAATTGCAATAGGCATTCCATAAATACTTGTAGTTGGTGTGGACAAACATGCACTGCGTGTGGCAGACAGTGGTAACCACTGTGCTAAATCTCGCTCATAAATTGCTGAACTCCTCGTGACCAGGATATCTGCTGGCTGCTGGCTTGGGGAAGGGAGCGGAGATTGCCACGTAGACAAATCAATGTTTGGGGTGACAGATGGACGATACAGGGTGAATGTCAGTGTGTAGGGTACCACACAGCTGTCCGTGGACCTCCAAAGGTGGTCCAAGGACCCCTAGGGCTCCCCAAAATTCCTTCAGAGTGTCCATGAGGTCAACCCTTTTCCAATACACATCTATGTGAGGCCAGATGTCTTTCATGTACATCAGACACAACGATACAGCATATCAGCTCGAATGCAGAAGCAGACAGGGGAAACTGGGTGCCTGCTCATACACCAGGTCTGCAAAAATGTCGAACGGGAAACGCTTCTCACTAAATTTGCTGTTATCTTGCAAAAATAGTTATTTCTCATCAAATATATTACTTATGTTAACATGTAATAGGCTTACATTGATATTTTAAATGAACCGTGATTATTAGTTGTAAAATTAATTTTTGAAATATCAGTTTTGATTTCTAATACTGTAAGTACTGATGTATATAACCCATAGAAACAACTGTTCTCTGAGGGTTGTCAATAATTTTTAAGACTATAAAGGGGGTACTAACACCAAAAGTTTGAGAAGCGTTGGTCCAGATACACAATAACAACTTGGATGGGTCTTAAAAACTTGGTGCTAATGACCAAAGTAAGAAGCAGAATGAATGGATGAATAAAGCAGGAGAGGGGTATTTACAGACCAATGATGAAGGTGGCCTGGGAATGGAGCATAGCCACCCCCACTCTCTGAATCTGAGGTCCACTGGAATGTGAAAATAAAATACCAGAACCACCTGTATTAATAAGGGGCTCTGATGGGAAATGTATGGGCTGAGGGGCTGGCACAGCAGAGAGAGGACCGCTCTGCCCAGGAGCTGTGGGCAATCTGGAACGTCTTCATGGAGAAGGGGATGTCTGGGTCTGCTCTCGTGGTGAGCAGATCTAGAAACCGATTGCACTTACTACAGAGAACTGCGTGGCTCCCACAATATCCGCAGACGTCTGAGGGTAAACCCGAGCAAGCTGTGCCATCTCCCCACTGGCTGTGTGCATCGCTAATTGTTATGACAAGATGTTACAAGGGCCTGCGTGAGACAGCCGGGGGGAACATGCACCCCGGTGTTCTCGAGATCATGTGGAGTTCAGATTTCCTCCCCCATTGTCTGACCATGTGTCAAATCAATGTGTCCCAAGTTTGGGTCTAGAAGACATGGTCTCCACAGTACCCACGATCCATCGCTCAGATACGACAGGGCAATCACTGCACAAAGGACTTACGCATTCAGCCAGGCAGTATAAGGAGACCAAGTCCGTCACGGACTATCTGTAGAGCAATCTTTACGCACCGGTGCAGCCATGCAGCAGTTAGCACAGGGGCTCCCACTGTGATCAATGGGGATTGAATTATGGCTCTGCTGCTTGTCAGTTGTGAGCCCTTGGGCAAGTGGTTTAACCTCTCTGAGTCTCAGTGTCCAACGGTGTGAAATGCGGCTGCCTCATAGACCCATTGTGAGATTAACTGGTTCATCAGGTGACGCACTTAGCTCCAGGTCCCACGCTGAATGGACGTTGAGAACTGGGAGTTATTGCTATTGTTGTTACTATTATTGTGATATTTGATTCCTCTGTTTAAAGACCCATTGTGGAGGTCATCCCCAATTCCAGCCTCTTTGGTGGACCAGCTCGGGGTACCCAGCCCTGCTGATGGAGAATCGAGTTTCCCTCAGATGATGAATAAGGACATATGTAAATGGGACTCTATTTTAAGACTACGTTTCCTTTAAATGAAGGAAATGAACTCCATGGTTAGAGGGACGGGCTCTGGAGCCAGCTTGCTTGGATTCGAATCCAAGCTCTACCCTGTGAGACCTTGGGCAAATGAAATTAGTTAACTTTGCCTCAGTTTCCTCCTCTGAAAATGGGGCTACAATAGGATTTACTCCACAGGCTTGTTGAGAGGGTTGACGGAGACTACACGAGAAAGCATGTGAGCCATGCCTCAGAGTAAGCACTCAGTAATTTTAACTTAAAACAACAATTCAAAGATGCTTTGCCAAGTGGGAAGGGGTCCGAGGGGAGATGCTCAGGCATTACCGCAGGGTAAAAGTGACTAGGTGAAATCGGGGCCAACTTGCTTTAACTATACTCAGTTGTCTGTTTGCAAAGTAGTTACATGATGCATTCCTAAACCCACCCTGTAGATAACACCTCTGATTCTTGGGTCACCATGGTAACGGGTGCTTGTTTTTGGTCAACTGCTTGTCCATTTCAGGCTGGTTAAGACCACCAGCTTATCAATGGGGCCTGCACAAAGGCCCGATAAGTGACCCTTTGACATCAGGGGGCTGAAAGCTCCACCCTCAGATCATGCTAACACCACCATTTTGTGAACATGCGTCCTACGAGGAGCCATGAAGCTTGACTACAGTGTGCTTGCACACATCATCAATTACCTCCCTCCTCCTCACCTCCAATCATCTGTCTCCACCCTTCAGACCACACTGCCCCTTTATCCCATAAATACCCCCACTCTCCATTTTTGGGGGAGGCAGATTTGAGCCTTGTTCTCCCATCTCCTCACTTGGCTGCCTTGTGAATAAACCCTTTCTCTGCTGCAAACTCGTCTTGGTGATTGGCATACTGTGTGGCGGGCAAAACAAGCCTGTTTTGGTAACAACAATAATTCTAACACAACGGCCTTAACCACCTGTGGGTGGCTGTCCATCCTCTGAGGAAACTGGGAGAGGTGGTTTCAAATCAAGTCATGCATGTGGCTGGAGCTAGTTACCAAGTTGATATTTTCATTGGGTGTAACAGGCATCAATTACCTCAGCTCCACCAATGAGCAACATACTAGAGGTAGTGGGGGCTCTTACTGGTTGGAACCTCTCAGGGGGTTTGGCTTTGAACAGGAAGTCATCCAAGTAGTCAGCCAATAGGAGGTGACCCAAGAGGTGGAGCTCAAGACCAGGTCTCTTCCTTCGTGCCCAGAGTTTTCCTCTATATCAAGAAAGTCAAACTCAAATGCACAAGGGTAAGCCAATGAGTTGGGGTAGGCCTAGGACTGCTTTTTCTGGAAAAATTAAAGATGCACCCTTACAACATCTTAGACATTATCAGGAGGAAATATGTTCTTTTCCATTTTTCTTGAAACACAGCCTTTTAAATCTATTTTTTAATTTTTCCAACTTTGTTGTGGGTATAAGAAATAATTTCCATTTCTTCTTACCTCTGCCAAAAGTGAAACAATGGCACTGGCACTACAATAGGGAGGGGTGGAGGATCTGAGCAAAGTTGGGGGGGGGGCAGGGCATGTGCCTGGTCTAAAGCCAGAAGTCGCTTTCCAGCTCTGTGGACTATTGTGGGGATGTAATGTGTACCCATCATTGCCACTTCTTCTGATTTTGGAAGAGATGCCATCAGTGTTTATTTTTATATGAAATCCTATTATTTTAAATTATTGTGAGGATTTTAAATATGTAAAAAATATATATATATTTTTTAAAGATTTTATTTTTTCCTTTTTCTCCCCAAAGCCCCCCGGTACATAGTTGTGTATTCTTCGTTGTGGGTTCTTCTAGTTGTGGCATGTGGGATGCTGCCTCAGCGTGGTCTGATGAGCAGTGCCATGTCTGCGCCCAGGATTCGAACTAACGAAACACTGGGCCGCCTGCAGCGGAGCGCGCGAACTTAACCACTCGGCCACGGGGCCAGCCCCTGTAAAAAATATTTTTAAAAAAAAAACCCAGGACGTATCTGAGCACCAGAGTCCACTCTCGGGCTGCCATTGTAACTTCTGTCTTAGAGAACTGGCTACAGAATTCCAGTGAACAAGGCAGGTCTAGCCAAGTTCACATCAGCGACCTGGAGGGGGAGCTCTGCAGTCATCTGCCCAAATCAAGGATCAACCTGTCTGTAAGGCTGCGGGGTAAGGACCTGAAAACACAGAGAAGACTGAGCCAAGCACACAACGTCAGAGGCCTGCAGATACCACAGCAGAGGGCTCGTGGCGCAGACACCTCAATGGGCCTACCTAGCCACCAACCACTCATTCTTCCTTGCCAATAGCCCCTGATTTTGTTCCCATTTCAGGTGACTAATTACATCAAGGGATGGTGTCCCCTTCCTCCTGCCGTAGGGAAGGAATCTTGCTGAGACTACAGTGAACTTGTAAGTCCATTTCCCTTGCCAGTGATTGGTTCAGAAATAGGCATGGGATGTAATTTTGGCCAGTGATAAGGGAGGCTTGGTCTACAGGGCATGGGACTTCTGGGAACAACTTCCTCGCCATTTAAAGGAAAGAGGAAGGGACATTTTTTCCTTTTAACCCAGACAGGAGTCCTGGGAAGACTTGATGCATGGAGCTGTAGCAGCCACCTTGGGACTTTGAGGAGACAAGGATGAGGACAAAGACCACTACAGTCAGGGTGGAAGATGGGGAGAAGGAAAGAGTCAAGTCCTTGACAGCGTCAGTGAGCCCTGGACTAACCAACTCGGAGAGCCCCAGACCTTCATACCTTTGTTTCGAGAGATAATAAACCTACCTATTGCTGAAGCACTGATGTGCCCCTCTTCCATCCCTTGAGCAAGGCAGACATCACTAATCAATCCTGCTAATCCAAGCTAAGGCTTCGCAAACCTCCATCACATGGCGCTCTAGAGAGCCAACGTCCAGTTGACAGTGCACGAGAGAAAACCTATGCACTCTCATGGCCTAGCTGATGCACAGAAATACATAGCAATGCACAACGTTTTAGAATTTAATTATTTTAAATTCCGCTAGCAACATATGGTATCTTGCTAGTTGTGAAAAATCCAAACCACACACAAGCATCCAGATTAAAAATAATAGCCTACCTCTTCCCTTCGCTGTTTACATTCCTCAGCTCTTTGCTCTTTCTAATTATACAGCGGGGTAGGCAAGACAGGGTTTATGATGCCCAAATGACAGACGAAGAAAATGATATTCCACCACCCACGGAGGTAAAAAATGGGCAGAGAGAAGGTTTATGGCACCAAGTACAACTTCCTCCCTGGTCACACCAGGCTGATGAGAGTAGAAGTGACGAGGCTTATCATGCAACTCCTTGGCAAGCTTGAAGCATCAGTTGTCAAAACACACACCTACACAAAGAAGGAGACGAGAAGGAGGAGGAGCAGGAGGACGAAGAGGAGAAGAGACGGGGGGGGGGGAGGGGGAAGGAGGGTGGGGAGGAGGAGGGGGAGGAAGGAAACTGGGAGGAGGAGGAGAGGGAGGAGGAGGAGGAAGGAGAAAAGTCAAAGGGTGTTACCCTCACCAGAACAGGGAAATGAAAATCAGAAGAAACAGGAGGTACCACTTTCACCTTCAATCGAGGGAAAATTGACATCAAGATTGATGAAGGTATGAGGCGATAGGAATGCACATCCCCTGCTGAATATGAGAGGCGAGGGAAATGTGAAATGTACTTAGGAGAGCCATAAAGCAGTGTTCGTTGAAGGTAACAATGCTCCACCCTGCGACCCGGTGAGTCTGCGGCTGGGGATTTAGCGCAGGAAACCCCTGAGCACGAGGACGTGGGCATGGGTGTGCCCATTGCTGCGTTGATGGTGAGGACAGAAATCGGGGTCCTAGCCTGTAGTTTTCCCAGGACAGGCTAATTTACACTTGCTGTGATGGAATAGTTATTACTGAGACACCCATTCTCTCCAAGAATTTCCCAGTTTGGACAATAAAATAGAGCCACTGCCTCCATGGGAGAGGGGCTAAATCAACTGGAGTGAACCACACCCTGGGCTCTCTGCAGTGGTTATGGAGAGTGAGAAGGCAGTGTGCCTTCTCTGTGCAACATGGCACGTTCTCCAGGGCGTACCAAGGAGGAGAAAAAGCAGGTAATGCAAAGTGACGTGAAATTCCGTATTGTGCAAAACAGTCCTAACAGTTAATGTGCAACATGTAATTCCATATAACATATAACACTACCTTCTGCTCTCCACGTGCCAAGCACTTTTCTAAGTTCTGTAAACAGATGAAGACATTTAATCCTCACTCAAAGCTATGGGGGAGGTAGAATTATTCCCGTATGATAGATGGAGAAAGAGAGGCTCAGAGGGTCAGGAGACTTGCCCGAAGTCACACAGCTTGTAAGGATTTAAGCTGGATTTCAAACCAGGGAGTCTTCTGCCTCTAGTTTCTGGAATCACAAGAGTGTGTGTATGGGCGTGCACGTGCGCACACACACACACACACACAGCCCCACTGGTTACTTCAAGGGAGTGAGGGAGGGGATCCAGGTTGGAGCCGAAGATCAAAAGAAATACTTTTATCTGCAATGTTTCAAAAAATTTTTTTACCAAAGGTATCTTCACATAATTTTTGCATATTCAAAACATAATAATATACATTTTAAATCTGCTGAAAAGAGGAGCTGGTGTGTCAGCAATGACTGAACCTGTAGCCTGAGGTCCAGCTCTGTCCACCCAGGGACTCGTGTCCTTCTGAGTGACAACGTCTCTCCTTCCCTAAGCACAAGGACCCAAGTCTCTGGAACCAGAGGGTGGGAGACTGCAGCCGGGATGGTCTAGGAGCCCGCCCCATGCAGACACCATTTGGACTTTCCTCTCCTCCTCCTCGTCTAAGTGACTGACGGTAAAACTCGTGGGTTAATTGCAAAACAACTCCAGACCCCAGGAAAAGATCCTGGAATATATGCACTGGTGCTTTCCTTCTCCGTCCCATTAATTGTCATCACATTATTTCATTTTCTGCACAAATAAATCAGTGGCCCAGAAAATACAGGCTTTATCCACCAAGGGCCCGGAAAGGGCAGGGCCAAGCCGCAGAGCCTTCAGCGCACATTTGTTTGTGCCACGTAAGATGTCGGTTCTAATAAAAGAGAAAAGGCTGGAGCTTAACCGTGCCTTCCCCCAAGGGTGAGGACTTCTGCTACCTGCATTTCAATGTTCCTCACTGAAACTTCCAATGCAACCTAATCCTGAGGTCGCTGGCTTAAAGGTTTATTCTGGTCTTTGAGGCTAAGCTCATTTGGTGGCGGGCGTGCCCCTTTTTGTATCTGTCAGAGACGGTCCTCCCTGGCATTACACGAAGCTTTGCATAAATAGTCCAGTCCTGAGAAGCACAGGCCCAGCCTCGGCTCATCTAAACGCCTAGGTGCACCTCTCATCGCCATACAACTGCCTTCGCCATGGGAAGGACACGGTTCCTGGGTAAAACATGAAACGTTTTATCAACAACAACTTCTGCCATGTCTATAATGTCCTTCTCCCTAAGTTTTATTGTGAAACATTCCAACATACAGGGAAGTTAAATACGTGTACCATCAGCACTCATACCCATTACCTAGAGTCTACCGTCAGCATTCCATCATCCTTCATCATATATCCATCCAGCTACCCATCCCTCTACCCATCCTCCAATCGATCTTATTTTTGGACGCATTTCTAAGTGTTACAGTACAGTTCACCCCTAAACATGCCAAGGATTAACTTAAGTTCAATCCTTTTTTAAGGTTCTTTTTTCCTCTTGAGGTAAAAATCTACATACAATGAAATGCACAAATCATAGCAGCAACATCTCATACCCACCTATGCAACCTTAATGCCTTCCAAGGTACAGAATGCGACCATCACCCCAGAAAGTTCCCTCCTGCCCTTCCCAGTTACTATCTGCCCCCCACCATAGATTAGGTTGCCTGCGATGGAACTTTTTACGGAATCTACAGTATGCAGTCTGTGATGACATCTTTTGCGCAGGATAACACATCTGAGATTGAACCAGGCAGCTGCATCTTCCACTTGTCGGTTCCTTTTTCTTGCTGAGTAGCATTCCACGGTATGAATATACCACAGTCTGTTTATTTATTTTGTTGATGGACACCTTAGTTATTTCTGGGTTTTGGCTATTTTGAATAAAGCTACTATGAATATTTCAATCAAGTCTTTTTGTGGATATCTTAGTGTTTTAATGGGCTGTGTTTGCTTTAAAAATATATCAAAGATATTTTCAACTGTAAATAAGAGAAAACTGAAATCCCAGGTGGGTAGGGAGTCCCACTGTTAATTCTGCTGCTCAGTGTTTTGAAGACCGAGCTGCATTCTGTCCTCGTATTTGGCCATCCTCAATGGCTTTTACACTTTGGCTCGAATACTCATGCTCCCCAAAAGGCTGCCATAGCTCCTGATATCTTATCCTCACATTACCAAGTGCAATTGCAGGTAGTTGGGTGCAGAACTGACGAAGCAGGAGAGCTATCTGTTTACGCCTCTCTCCTTAAGCATTTCCCGGGAAGCCCCCTTACATTTAAGTGGCCAGAAATGGATTACACGGCTAGCTCCAGCACGCAAGGGAGAAAACTGTTGGTAGTGGCTGTTGGTTAGCTGACCAACAGAGTCTGACATGAAAGTTTACTGGACTTTAGCAAAGAACTTGTCCAACGTGCTAGGGATCAAGTTACATACATGGTAAGGTTTATACAGCTTTGAGTTAGCGCCCAAACACTGCCTCAACAGTGTAGACACTCTGCAAAGTTGTTCTACTCAAGTAAGTTATTATCTTATGTTTCATTCAGCTGGGACTCAGGATCAGCCAACAGTCTGCCCACTCAGTTGACACATTTCATTTACGTAATTTGTTTGTGGTCTGAGGCCCCTCACTACAAGGTGGAGCAGGCAATTTCACTGCTGTGCTCACCATTATATCCCCAGGGCCTGACATAGCTCAATAAATAGTTGTCGAATGAATGAGCGCCATCTGTGATGAAGGCACAGTCCTTAGCAGTCACAAACTCCTAGTCTTCACAATAAAGGCTCGGGAAGAATCCTAATTTTTGGATTCCAATATTGTCACCCCTTGCTGCTCACAGTGGTCTCCCTCATATTAATATCTAACCCACTGATTCGTTCTTTTGGGTGAAGACTGTGCATTTGGGGTCAAATCAGACCTTTGGAAACCAGGAGCACTAAGCAAATTGTGTTATCACATCCACCTTCCACCACCTTCCAGATACATGAAAATCAAAATAAAACAAGATAAAGAAATAAGTGGAGGGAAGTCGTGTCTGGCTGTGGATGAGTTACTCACTCTCTCTGTGATTCATTTTCCTTATCTTAGAATGGAGGGAACAATAGAGCGTATGCTGTAGCATCATTAGGAGGATTCAATGAGAGCGTATTAGGAAGATGCATGGAAGACAATAAGGGCTATGTGAGTGCGCGTTCAGTATAAATAGAAACAGGTTTTCCCTATAATTACTGCTCTGATTTCTTTTGAGCTACCCAATTATAAAATTTTTTCATAAACATTTCTGGGGCCCGGGTTTCAGGGGTGCCCTAAACTTGTACTGGCCCGCCCTTTCTTGCATCATTGGAATCAACACTGCTGTCTTTGCCAGAAAGGGACTCAGTTCCTCTTTGTGTGCCAGGCAGGCCGGTGGCACTTCTGACGGCTCCGCGTGGTCATTATTCAGCCTGGGAAGCATTCGAGCCTGAAAACCTCAGGACAGGAGAAGCTAAGCCAGATCACCCAAGCCTCCTGTCCCACAGTCCTCACGCTGCAGGGTCAGCATGGCCTGGAAGCTGATTATCCTTTGAAGTGGCTTTACCTTCATTACTTTGGGTGGCCAGCAAGGAGGAAGGCTGAGCAAGTCTGGGTCCTAGACTGTGCATCACCATGTGTGGGCTCCGCCACAGGGAGGCAGGACAACGTCTGAAAGTATTCGTTCAGTTAAAGGAAAAGTCCTCGCAGCCCCTAGACAATTCTTAGGTGAAAAGCAATCCCTCCAGTGCCTACATCTCATTTCTATACCTGTCATCTCCTCTAATCAGCCTTCCCTTCCTCCCCAAGGAGCAAAATTTCCATTATAATTGGAGATGTCACGGTTGCACCTGAAGAAGCTGGGACGCGCTCCCCCTCAGCTAACCAGGACTCACTGCGTGTTAACCAAGTAAAATATTAACCAAGACGTCAGGGCCCCAGAGCGAAGATTCTCTTCCGGAAGGTAAGAGGTGGCTGTGCAGAAAGTGTCTATTCTGCATCATTTCTTCCTCCCTGACAAATGCAGAGGAGAAGGAATCAAGACATGTCTTCTGTCTTAGAATACGCAACAGGGTTAAATCTGAATGGATGGACCCAGGCCATTTTCATTTCTGGTCTAGTCCTAACCCTTCCTCGCATTTGGGATTTGGGGGGGGGGGTGTTATTCCATACTCACTCGCCTGCCAAGCACCTCTCCATGTCAGGACCTTCCCTCTTGCGTTCTCTCTGCCTGGAACAGTGCCCTGGGAGCATGTGGCTCTCTGCCTCCTTTCAGGCAGGTCTCTGCATAAATGTCGCCTCTGTGGAGAGCCCGTCCTGAGGACGCACCCACCGCTGCTCGCCTGCACTTGCCTCTGCCTTCCCCTCTTCTGTTTTCTCCTGGCACCTCTCACGCCCTGCTCATCCTGTATCTGGTCGCTATGGTGTGTTTTCCCTACAAAGGATCAGCTCCACACAGAGAGGACGTTGCAGAATCCCAATGCCTACATCACTGCTGGCTTCAACTGTGCTCAGTAGAGATGTTTATTAAATGACCTGTGATAGAGGACATAGAAAATCACAAGTTCCTGGCTTTTGACTGTTCAAAAAGTGAGGCATGAGCAATGCAAAATTTGCACCCAGCCCACCCTCTTGGTGAGCTGTGGGGAACAGACTCTCACCGGCTGGAGGGGGCATGGAACAGTGCAATCTACAGAGGGAAATTTGGCAAAACTCACCCAGATTACAAATGGCTTCCCCCTTTGACCAAGCAGTCCCACTTTACTTACTTAAATTACTTTATAAAATGCATCCCGTAAATACACATATACATTTGCAATGGCACATATAGGAGGCTGTTTGCTGAAGCATGATTCTAAAATATTTTTTTGAAGCATTATTTTTAATAGCACACATTTGGAAAACACTGGAGTTCTCCTTGACTGGTTAAATAAATTCCAGAAACTCCACTCAGTGGAGTATTACACGGCAACGAAAACAGCATGAGTACTGGCTGTGCTGATACCATAAAGCTCTAGGAGACATTGTGAAAAAAGGAAGCAAATGACAGCGCCTCAAGGGTATTCACCTTTGTGTCAGAAAAGCAGAGGGAAATAAGGAAATATTATCATGTTTGTTTGTATTTGCATGAAGAAAAGTTGGAAGAAGACACAGGAAACTAATGCATGTGGCTTTTGTAGTGGCAGGGGCACAGAGAAGGGCATTGATGGCCAGGCACAGGAGGGGAGCAGGACTTCTCTTGGTCTGTCTTTTCACATTATTATGATTTGTGAACTGTCTACCTCCTTTTAAAAACTAATGACACAACTTAAAGAAAGAGCAGAGGCCTGGGCATCGGGAGGGCTCCTGTGGCTGAAGAAGCAGACACAAGGGTTGTGCTGGGTCTGCCACACAGCCCTGCGAGGGTCAGACAGAGAGGAGCTGGGCACAGGGCCGTCTATGCAGAAACAGAAGTGCATGGAGGGCGACTCGGAGGTCAGATCCACCAGCCTCCAGCCTCCTGGGAGATAATCTCCAAGCCCTGGAAGGTCGTGCGGGCCAGGAATGCTGCTGTTTGCCTGAGGCCTTGCGCCAGCCAGATGGTAGCCATGATTCAGAGTGGCACCCTTTGAGCCACACCAGCAAGGTGACTTGTGGGGGAGCCTTGGGTCCCATGACATCAGCTGGAACCCCTAGAGGCTGGAGACTGAGGTCAACCACACATCCATGATGGAGACTCTGGACACCAAGGCTCAGGGCAGCTTGGCCACATTCCCTGTGTGTTGTCACACATGGAGGCCGGGAAGGTAATGCTGTCCTCGCCCACAGCAGGAGGACACCTGGAAACTCTGCATTCGGTTCTGCTCCGGACTCTGCCCTCTGGACCCCTGACTGTGGTAATAAACCACGACCACAATTCTAACAGTCGTCTGTGAGTTCCAGGAGTCCTTTTCACAAATTATCAGACCTAATGCTGGTTTGGGGAACCCCTGAGCTTGCAGTGGGTGCCAGAGTGAGGGTGCTCTTGTGGACTGTCCCCTAATTTGCAAGTGGCTGACTTCTCCCTCACCCACCAGAATGCCAGCTGCCCAGCACCTAACCCGTGCCTGGCTTATGGAAGATGCTTTACAAACATCTGCTGAATGCATGCCAGCAGCTGGGTTTCCAGGTGGAGACTAACGCCTGTGGCAGAGGGGCCATGGCAGGCCAGGTCCTCCCCGGGTGTGCAGCATGGCTGGATCCAGGCACACCTTCCCACCTCAGCCACTAATAAACTGCATAAGCCCCTGGGCACAAAGGCCTGGGCCAGACCTGCATGTGCATAGTGTTCATGATGCACAAAACCACTTCCCAGGCCGTCGACTTGTTGAGGGCAGGGGTCCTCCAGCAGGACCCGGAAGGCAGCAGCTCTCAGCCAGCAGAAACGCTACATGGCACTGTTGGAATGCAGCATGGCCACAGATGGATCAGCAGGGTGCAGAGCGTCAAGTCACAGGCCTTCTCCAGTCTATGGAGAAAGGAGCAGCCAGCACGGCACACTGAGAAAATGCTGCATGTGCCAGCTGCTAGGCGAGGGATGCCTTCGTGCGCCTTCCACGCCCATCCATGGAGCACTTCCTCTCAGCATCACAGAGACCGCTGGCTCCGTTAAACCTGCTTGGGGGAGACCTCCGGAGAACGCAGGATCCTTCTGGCTTATTCCCCCTCTGGCAGCTCAGCGGGAACCGTGGTTTTCACCAGGTTCACATTCATCTGATGGAAGTGGGACTGGCGCCAGAGGGCTTTGTGTTAGCTGCCAACCAACTCCGGCGATGCGGAAAACGTAAGACGAGCCTTCTGGATGACAGGCTACCAGAATTCACAAAGGCAGGGGGTGAGGTGGAAGTCGGAACGGCCCTTCTAGGATAGAGCTTGAAAGACATTAGCCTGGGAAAAAGATGCTGGGTGGAGGACAAGCACATCTTCTTTCTTTCTTTTAAGGCAGTCAAGAAGCCTCTCTCTCGGGCCGAGCATGTGAGCAGCCGCCAGCGCCAGGGACCCCTTAGAAAGGGGACCGTGCACCCGGCAGTCTCCTCCACTCACAGGTCGGTCCTCCTGTACATGTTTTTATAGGGGGGCTGCTTTTGGGATCCATCAACCAAGCAGGATCAGAGATTTCAAGGAAAGAGTAAGTTACAATACAAACAGAAGTAGACACATCCCAAAGGAGGAAAGAATGGACCAGGAGCCCATGGCTTCTCCCCTTCCCAGACCAGCTCAGCCTCAGGGTCTGCGTCCTCGGTCCCAGGGGCGACGAGTCTCGGGACTGTCGTTCCGTGTCATCATAACAATTTCTAACCTTTCTGCATCATTCACTCAGCCACTTTCTGCTTTTTTCCTCCGTGATTCCCTGACCAGTGAAGACAAGGCACAACAAAAATGTGACAAAAACAGGAAAGAGGAGAAAGCCAGTGGGTCTCAGCATTCAGTTTTGACCCTCTGAGAACACAGTAATACCTTATTTTCCTTTTTAGCAATAAAATGTTTGCATCTGAGTAACATGCTACAGAAAGCCCTCTCTGTCTTATTTTTGTGACGGATTATCACCAAATACCCGTGTAACTCCGAGCAGGCAGCGGCTGGCTCCCTCTCGAGCAGACGAACCTCCTTTGGGCGGTCCCCTCCTGCATGCGCGTCACGCGGGTCAGCTCTGTAGCCGCTCCCATTCTCGGATCTGCTAGGCATGAGGTGGGCAAATTATCTGGGTGCTCCCCAATGGGCTGACTTGGTCCTTCACACACCCAAACCAGCCCACTACTTTCTCCTTCTGATTCTCATTTATTCACCCCACAAACATTTTCTGAGGCTCCTTATGGCCCGGGCAGCGTGCTGCTGCCAGATCCACGGAGGACCACAACAGTGGGAAGTCCCGCCCTCATTCAGCTGGCTCTCTGTTAGGAGACCGATAACTGTGCAATTCAACATCGAAGGTAGGAAATTCCGTGAGGCAGAAATACCAGGTGTTGTAGGACCCTCTATGCGGGAAAGTTGGGAGGTGGAGGTGCAGGTGGGAGCGGGCAGGGGTGTCAGGGAAGGCACAACATTCGAGCTCAGTCTTGAAGGATGAACTGGAGTTGGCCAGACTTCCTCATGGACACCCAGAATCAGCGTCTCCCTTTGTCCATCCCTGACTTCTGACTCGGGTCTTCACCATCGACCTCTCCCTCGGCCATGCGACCATCCTTCCTTCAATGCTTGACTGGATGATTTCACACGTTCTAGTTCCTTCTCATTGCCACTCAAAGTTATCAGCTATTTCACGGCAAAAATAAATAAGATGTTTTTAAATAAAAGAAAACATCCTGCTGAAGTGGAACGGCTTGTTTATAACCGTTAGAAGCAGTGGGGTGCCCCCTTCTCTTTGTCCTTATCCATTAAATGAGACCAGTCATGAAAACAAGAACAGGACCGACTTCGCGGAATTGCTCTAAGATAAAACAAGGTAGCTGACTTAGTGTTTGCACTATCTGTCACAGGGGAGGCGCTCAAAAGTGTCACTCTACTGATGGTTCCTATTGACGAACACGTCGCAGTAAGGAGATTCTACCACCCGCATTAAACTTTCTTTAAATTTAGGGCTATTTTAGAGGTGGGGGGGATAGAAGTGACTAGAAGGGGTGCAGGGTAGCTTCTGGGGTTGGTAACAGGCTTTCTCTTGCTCTGGGTTCTGGTTACATGAGCATTCGCTTTACAAAAATTGAAAGTTGTGCACTTAAGATTTGTGCACTTCTATTATAGAAAAGTGTGTTACACGCTGGTAAAAGGTTTCTGAAGACTAAATAAGCACAAGGAAAGAATTTTAGAAAGAAAGCAAGCCCCATGTGAGGAACTGAGAGGCTGGCGTTTTAACTGGGAATATATTGGGACAGAAAGATCTTGGTATAAACAGTGGTTTTCAAAACAAACAAACAAACGAAGACAAAGAAATGTTGCTTAGTCTCACATCAGGCTCTGAGCTGCCCCATAACTCCGAAAAGTGCGCTCCTGCAAAACCATCTGAGCAGGGCTGAATCGGCCATCCCAACAGATGGATGGATGGACGGGAGCAGAGGCCAGCACGGTGCACAGGCAGCCTTGGAGGGAGGACTGTCCCAGCCTCTCCATGTGCCAGCCCAGACGTCGAGGAAAGGGAGGGCATGTGAACCAGCAGCTGGGGGTGGCAGGAGGTGGACAAGGTGGGAAAATGAGGGGCAGCTGCTCTTAAGGAGGAGCCTTGGGAGCAAGGGGGAGCTTAACGGGCAGAAGAAAGATTAGTTATCAAGGACCTGCACACAAGGAGGTCCTTGGGGGTTCAGAGCCAGGCGGGGCCCCGCACAGAGGCTGGGGAATTTAGAGAACATGGATGATGCACAGCAGGGGCTCTGCACATAGTCCAGGGCTGGAGCCATGCTCGGCGGCGCCCAGCCAGCAGAGCCCCAGACGGCCACACTCTTCTTTCCTGTGTCTGTGGGTGAGAGGACAAACAGCCATGAACTCAGCATCTCCAGGGTCACGTGGGGAGTCGCTGCTGACACGGCACGGCTGTCAGAGTGACCCTGGGCCGTCAGAGCTGACAGAGCAGCACTATAGTCAATAATCAGCGAGGACCTGGAGATCAGACAATCCGTTAGTACCTGGTGCACTAAACCAGTTAGAGCCAGGTCTGGCAGGTTTTCACCATCTCCACTGACAGTTGTTAACCCCACTTTATGGAACAGGCTTCAATCTTCCAGGCCACAATCAGTTTCCTATCATCAACACATAGGATCGCCCACAGAGGAACTTACAGAGTCTTGGAAGTCCTTCTCCTTTAAAACACGCTACTAGGAGAGTTTGCTCACTTCATCGTGGATTTGTCAGCGGGAGAGTGTTTTCGCACCTTTGGAAACATATAAAACATTTAAACGATCTTAGGATGAGAGGCTGAGCTGGCGGCCCCAGAAGGCAGCCCACGAAAGAAACACACGGCAGCTTAGAGTCACATCCATGAGAGACGGAGGTTTGTCACAGATTTCTCACTGACATTTCTGGAGCTCTTTCTAAAAGACAATCGCAGGAAATGAAGCACACAGCCGAGGCCTCGGGAGAAATCCCGTCCTTTGGATTCTCATCTGAAAGACAAAGCCGCGGGGATGGTGTGGTCTTATAAAAAGAAACAGCCTGTACCAGCGCTGGCACACGGTCGCAAGGGTTTCCGTTTCTTCTCTCCCTCGATCCTAAAATCTCATTATCACGTTCCTCTCCAGCGCGGTCCACGCCATTTCTCAAGTGCGGTTAGGTCTCCAGGTGAAGAGTGTGGTATTGGAGGAAAAAATAAAACAGGAGGAGGTCACCCAGGGCGTAGGGCACCCATGTTGGCTTGGAATTTCTTTTGGTTGTGAGCATCAGAAGCCCAAAGCAGACTGATTTAAAAAAATGGTGGAAAGTGGGAAAGCGAACGTTTTAAATTAATCCAGGAGTCCTTCGGGCCTCAGCACCTGGACTCCCTTTCTCTTGCCTCTGCTTGCCTCTGGCTTCATTTCAGGCACGATCTTTCTAGGTGGTAGTGAAGCTGGCAGCCACCAGTTCATCAGCCTGGTGGAGAGAGTCCTCTTTTCTCATCACCTTCAGCCAAGGTCCCAGGATAGAGTCTTATTGAGACATCTGGGTCACATCACACCCATAAAGTCGTCACCATGGCTAGTTGTTCCGATTTAGAACATGTGCCCATTTCAGAAGCAAATGCAGTGGCCCACGGGAACAAAACACGTTGACTGGCCAATTCTACTTTGCCTGGTGGTGAGGACAGGAGTACCAGAGTTGCAGGGGAGGGGAGGCAGGGTGGGCACCACCAGCAGAAGTGGGGAGGGGCGTTTTCAGAAGAAGAGGGTAGAAGCCAGGCAGGTGAAAGCAACAGATGTCCACAAAACCTGCAGGCACTGGCCTCAGGTGACCGTGCCTCAGTGGAAGCCTGATGACCCACACGTGGCTTCCGCATCCTCTGCAAACAACCCCATCCACAGCTTCCCTTCTAGGTGCAAGTCTTGTAAAGGAGGGGACCTGGGAGGTCTTGAGTAGTTCTTGCAGTCATGGCAAATCCACTCCTTGTCCCCTCTGTCCAGAATGCAGCAAGGAAAGCCAAAGTCTAGCCCACGTGTAGAACTGAACACCTGCTCCTTTGGGAAAAGAAAAACTGTGTCTTTCTGGTTTGCAGGACTTGAGATGCTGGCTGAGAAGCGGAGCTGAAATAGCCCTGAGTGGTGTGGCAGACAGTGAGGCCGGCCAGCCCCAAACCCCTCTCCGCTCCTTTCTCCTGGGCCTGGGATGCTGGCGTGATGTCTAGAGGTGGGTCAGCCATCTGCTGACCACGAGGATAAAATCCACCCACGAAAGATGGTGGAGCAGAGAGAAGAAGGAGCTCGTGTCCTTGAGGACGTTCTGAGCTGATGCACCAGCCCTGAGCTGCTAACCTCCAGACTTCTGGTTATAGGAGAATAAAGAAACGACGACCTCTAAGCACTTCAGCTGCGCAGCATGGTTCACGGTTACATGTAGCAGAATCAGGCTGTTCTGATGGAGGAGGCTCTGAGACCCGGACCAGGCAGAGTGCCTGTGGGGGAACACCAGGTCCTGCCCCTGATCGTGTAGGGTCTGGTCCCATCCCAGCCACTCTCCCCTCCCTCCTCAGAACTGTCCTCTGGGAGGAAAGCCACGCCTAGTGAGGGATCTCCAGCTTCTTTATCTGGAGAACTAAATTGAGGACACTCCACTCCTCCTTTCGATCACCAAGTTAACACTGAGCAGCCCCCATAGGCAGGCAAGGCTCAGACACACTCCGGGCGGAGGAGCCATCAGATACATTGATTACAATTTTTAATAACGTAATAATCACTGAGGCGCTCCTAGGTGTCGGTCAGCAGATTCTGCACTTTCCGTACATCATGTTTAATCTTTACAGAGCTCTCTGAGATAACGTGGTGGACACGTCTCATGTTTCTGGTCACTATGTATCCCCGCTATTGAGGAGTAACAGAACTCCTATTTCATAAAGGGAAAACTGACACCTAGTAGCTGTGTGATCTTGGGCAAGATCCTTAACCTGTCTGGGCCTCTATTTCCTCGTCTGTGCAATGGGGATGCTAGAACCTAGCTCATAGCATTGTGAGAGGACCAAAGGAAAGGATATAGTAAGCAGGTGTAATCCCTCAATAAATGTTAGCTATTGCTATTATTGTTTTAATGCACCAAACTAAGTTTACGCCAATAGAAAAAGATCAGCAACACTGAAGGTCAGAATCAGAAGTTTAAGCAGGCTGCCCAGTTCCCCACCTTACAGATTCATCTACTGAGGCCCAAGGGCATCAAGGGGTCCACTGGAAGAAAAAGACTACTGCCCAACTTAGCAAGAATTGGGCATAGAGAGGTGTCACCAGGCCACTCCCAAGAAGACCAGAAACTTCTGCTCCTTGCCTGCATTTTGAATTCCTCACTGTTTTGAATCAAAAATGGGAACATTTTCTTGGCTTTGAAAACTGTGCCACCAACTCTCATCAGATAAACCCCGAGCACCTCGTGCATCGATCATGCATCTTCACGCGAGAAACTCTGCCATATCGAGGTCAATGATAGCCTTCAAATTTTCTTCACTCCCTTTAAAAGAAATTATTATTTAAAGGTGGAAAGCATCAAAAGTAAGTTTCAAGAGTTAATGGGACCATTCTGACTCGAAGCCATCACTTCTGAGAACCTGAATAATGAGACACATTTTACCCTTCACGTTTCAACAATGCTTGAGGTAATGGCAGTGCTATTATTCCAGCCTCCATTTGACACAGCCTTCTAAAATGCTCTGTGACTGGTTAAGTGGGACCCAACGAGAAACACTCAGGAGAACACAGCAGATGGAAAATTCTATGGACTCGTGTTTTCTATTCAAAAGAAGACAGCATCCCAGTCTTGGCCGGGAGCTGCCAAGCCCTCTACCACAAGTTGGGGGGTGGGTCTTTGGGTGGGGGTCATCCATTGGTGTATTAGTCATGGTTCTCCAGAGAAAGACAACCAATAGGATACTTATAGATACATATGGGGAGATTTATTATGGGAATTGGCTCACGAGATTATGGAGGCTGAAAAATCCCACAATATGCTGTCTGCAAGCTGAAGAACGAGGAAAGCTAGTGGTATAATTGCATCTGAGTCCAAAGGCCTGGGAGGGCATGGGGGTGGTGGTGGTGCTAGTATAAGTCTTGAGATACGAAGGCCACAGACCCAGGAGCCCTGATGTCTGAGGGCAGGAGAAGATGGACGTCCTGGCTCAAGAAGAGACAAACTCACCCTTCCTCCGACTTTTTGTTCTTTTGGAGCCCTTAACAGGTCCAATGGTGGCTGCCAACATTGGCAAGGGCAATTTTGTATACTTAGTCTACTGAATCAAATGCTAATATCCTCCAGAAACACCTCACAGACAGCTCAGAATAATGTTTTACCACTTGTCTGGGCATCCCTTAGCCCAGTCAAGTGGACACATAAAATTAACCATCACAGTTAGTGCCATCAGAGCATCTGATGAGGGAGTATTCTTTTGCCTGAGGATAATGAGTTGTCCCAGAACCATTTGTTGAAAGACTATTGTTTCCCCATTGAATTGTCTTGACATCCTTGTTGAAAATCAATTTTACTATAAATCTATGGGTTTATTTCTGCACTCCATTCTATTCCATTGATCTATGTGTCTGTCTTTATGCCAACACCACACAGCCTTTGTGTTCGAAAACTTGCTGCAGCTTTGTATAAGTTCTCGGAAACAGGAGGTGTGAGCCCTCCAAATTTGTCCTTCTTTTTAAAGATTTTTTTCAGCTATTCTGGTTCCTTTATATTTCCACATGACTTTTAGGATCAGCTTGAAAATTTCTGCGGAAGTGGCAGCTGGGATTTTGACAGGAATGGTACTGAATGTGTAGATCAATTTGGGGAGGATTGACGTCTTAACAATAGTAGGTCTGCCTATCCCGGAACACAGATGTCTTCCCATTTATGCAAGTATTCCTTTATTTCTTTCAGCACATTTTGTGGTTTTCAGAGTACAAGTCTTGTTTTCCTTTTGTTAAATTTGTACCTAGGTATTTGATTCTTTTTGGTGCTATTGTAAATGGAATTGTTTCCTTAATTTCATTTTCAGATATTCATTGCTAGTGTTTAGAAATACAATTTTTTATATGATCTTATATCCTGAAACCTTGCTGAACTCTTTTATTGGTTCTAATAGTTTTTTAGTTGATTTCTTAGGGTTCTCTACATACACCACCATGTCATCGGTACATAGAGATAGTTTTCTGCTTCCTTTCCAATCTGGATGCCTTTTATTTCTTTTTCTTGCCTAATTGCCTTGGCTGGAACCTCCAGGACAATGTCAAGTAGAAGTTGTGAGGGTGGGCACACTTATCTTTTTCCTTATTATCCAGATTCTATTTCACAGATAGTAGTAAGCAATATATGCAAAGCTTTCTGCTTTTATAGAGATTATAGTCATGTAATGGGATCATTTAATCAAAATAAAGACATAACAACAATTTTAGATCCTTACAGAACTCATAAATCCTAGTGAGATAGCCCAAAGACCATAAGGATGATTGAGAACCACTGGTCCAGAAGAATCCCTCTGAAATATCCCTCAGAGGGGGTGAGTAGAGCCAAAGCAGTCCTTGGCAGGGAGCTGACAGGACAGTGAGGTCAGACAGTCTGCTAGAGGAGACCTGAAGCTGAGAGCTGGTGACACTAGCACAGCCCAAAGTCCTTGAGAAGGAGCCAAGAAATGCTTGTCCAGGACATGAGGGGAGTAAGCACTAAGGCTAAAAGATAAGAATGAGCTCACAGATGAGGTGTGGAGGCCACGGTCAGGTACCCAGGGCCTGAGCTGGAAGAGAGGCAAGGTGATTACAGGGTGAAAAGGTCCTGAGGGGGTGAAGGAAAGTTTCTTGAGCACCTGCAAGTCTTAGGGTATACCAGATGCCTATGATTGGAATCTGAGCCAAAGAGAAGTGACAGAAATAGTGCGAGGACTAATCTTCAATTGACCACCACTCTGTCGGGTACCACTAGCCAGCTGACTGAGGGAATATACATGCTGCTCTACGCTGAATGAGGGCAGCTTTAAGCTAAATTCAGGGAGAGAACCAAGTGGTAATTCTGAACTTACTAAGATGTGCAAAATGTTCAATTGCAGCCAAATCCATCAATTTCAAAGTTGTTGTTTTCCAAGAAAGAAAAGGAGGGCTCTAGGTAGCCAAAGATGCTGGTCCTTATCAGTGATAACAAATGTCCCCATGATGGGGCAGCTTATTTGTTTTGCCCGTAGACTACCATCACTTCCCCCTCCCATTTCCCCCACAAGAGAACAGCACTTTACTCAAAAGTGTGGTCTTCACAGTCAGTCATTGCTGGGCTGAACACCAGCTCCACGCCTCACTGACCACTCGGTAGATGAGTCACTCAAAAGTGAAGCTCAATTTTCCCATCTGAAAAATGGGTATTTTAACTGGAAGAGCTCATATGGTTATGAATTAAATAAGACTATGAGAGTAGCTGGCATACAGTAATCACTAAAGAAAGGATAATTGTCATCTTAATAAATTATCCCATTGGATGGAAAGGACAGATACTATTATCTTATTTACACAGATTCTGATTTAGCAAACTGGGGCTTAGGGACTTTCTAGAATCACATCATCCTATAGGACCAGGGCTAGCTCTGAAACCCCCATTCTCCTGATTCATAATCAGTATTCTTCCCACTCTACTACTTAGGCTGCTTACGTTGTGACTGGCTTGTTATTTAGAACTGATCAGCAGGTATGTCCACGCTAAAGCGAGTACAGTGACTTTTTTTTTTTAAAGATTGGCACCTGAGCTAACATCTGTTGCCAATATTCTCTTTTTTTCTTCTTCTCCCCAAAGCCCCCCAGTACATAATTGTATATTCTAGTTGTGGGTCCTTCTGGTTGTGCTGTGTGGGACTCCACCTCAGCATGGCCTGATGAGCAGTGCCATGTCCACGCCCAGGATCCGAACTGGCAAAACCCTGGGCCACCGAAGCACAGCGCAAGAACTTAACCACTTGGCCACGGGGCCGGCCCCCTACAGTGACTCTTTATAGAGAGAATTCGTGGTGACAGGCCATTATTCAATGTGACATCACAGCTTGCTCCATTGTTGCACCTTTGTGGGTCTCCCAGTGGGTCCATGGAGGTGCGAGCCTTCACCCACAATGTCACTCTTGCTAAATATGATGAGAAGGGGGCACGAGAAGAGGGCAAGGGCATGAAGGGAGAGGTTTCATTTCACTTTGTCTCAGAAGCCATCATGGTGGCTTGGATCTCTGGGCACAGCGGGAGGTTTCTGGGGCAAAGTGAGGCGAAGAAAACCCTACTGGTGCTTCTGATCACTGCAGAGCCGGGCTAGTTCCTAAAATACCAGTGAAACACAAGCTGGGATCTAGAATCATCCACAACCTGAGCTAGCTCTTGAGTCAACACTAAACTCTTGGCTCAAAACCCAGTCTCTTTTGCAGACATTCAATTAAGGGAACTGAATGTTCACCAAGATTGGGTGACAGAAGGACTTTCTTTCCCAAATCACCTCTTCCATTAGCCTTCCATTGATCCTCTCTGCTCCACACTTAGTCCCTTTAATTGGACTTCAGTCTGAATTGTATTTGAAGGAATGTTACAGTCTAGCCTGTAAAGCCACAGCGCTCCGTCTTTCGAGGTCCCTGACACACTTTCAAACACTACAGTTTTGGTGGCCTCCACATGGGGACTTCTAGGTTCTCTTGATTGTTTGCTTAAAAAGCATATTTCAGGATGTTGTAAAAAATCCTGGTTCCTGCATGGTTCATATTAACATAGGGACGCTTTTTGAATGTGCCACCCATGACGTCTTACACGTTAACGAAACAAGGATTTCACACGTTCCAGTATAGCTATAAATTTTTTGGCACCGGCTTGTGTTTAACTCTCAGAAGCCCGCCCCACACTCCTTCTCCCAATTGCTCAGCTCAGCCCCATCTCATGGGCATCACGGTAACATGACAGCAGGGCCTCGTGGTCTTCGTGCTGTAGCTGTCAAGAACTGTCGCACACAATCCATGATAGGGGGCCGTGTCTCTTTCCGCTTTTATTCTCTGATCTTTTCCTCCTCCTTTTCTCCGTCTCTTCCTCCTCTTACTTTGCTGTGAGCATGGTGAGCAAGCAGGCAACCAATGGCATGTCAGAAAGAGGAGCTATGATCTCATCACTTCTTGGTGTGAACATCTGCCTTCCAACCCTCACCGCGCAGGAGAACATGCTCAGAGTGAGGCGGGTGGGGAGCGGACGGCGGAGAGAGAATGGGCGCAGGCGGAAGGAGGGGGAAAGGGCAGGTGCTGCTGGGATGAGGCATCCGCTTCACGCTCTTTCAGGGAGCAGCCCCACTATTTTGAGCCCATAGTGTTTTCAGGGAACTATGCGGTTTGGGGCTCTCCAAGGTACCCCAAAGTAACAGCCTCGAAGGGAACCCTCCCCATGAATTTGTGGATGGAGAGTCTGTTCTCGTCACGAAGAACTTCAGCCTTCATCCACCTGGCTGGGACCAACAGCACTCGGGTGAGAACGGAAAGGAGAGAATTTTATTTATAAAAGCTATTCTGTTACAGATTTTCTTGTTTGTTTGGAAAGGGAGTTGGTGACACTCAAGCATTCATTCAATAAAGACATTTTCACAGCCCTCTATGTCCTGGTGCTGCAGACAAAGTGTCTACCAACAGGCCTCCAGGTGTCGGAGCAGACACAATGAACATATATAAATATTTAATTTGGCAGATGACGATAAATCCTATCAATCAATTAATCAAGGCAAACATTCAGAGTAGTGCCATCCCACAGAACTTTCTGAGATGATGGAAAGGTTCTAGAATCTAAACTGCTCAATGTAGTAACCACTAGCCCGGATATTGCAGGCCGGAGGGCAAATCCCGCCATCTTTGACATCAGCTGTGCTGGGAGTATTTACACCACAGGAACTGGCAAGTGCTACAACTCAGGGTTTGTTTGTCCAGTTAGAGAGCCAGCTGCTCTGTGTACCACTGCACCTGTGGCTACTGAGCACTTGAAACATACCCAGTGCCACGGAAGAACTGGGTTTTAAACTTTATTTAAATTTAATTAGATACATGTGGCTAGTGGTTACTTTGACACTGCAGGTCTAGAGAATGAGGCCAGTGGAATCTACTTTGGACAGAGTGGCCAGAGAAGAGTCCTCTAATAAGGTGAGGTCTACATCATGGGAGGGGTTGAGCGCTGTGGCTATATGGGGAAAGAGCATTCCTGGCGTACAAAGGCACTTGGGTAGAAACAGCCCTGGCCTGTTCACACAATGCCCAGAGGGCTGGTGTGGCCCGCACAGGCGAGCTAGATGGAGGGCAGTAGGAGATGGGTCAGGCCCCTGTGAGACTGGCCCATGTAGGGTCTGGCTGGCTGTGAAAAGGACTTTAGGTCCATTTGTCTGAGTGAGACGAGAAAGCAGTGGAGAATTCTGAGCAGGAGCAGTACGCTGAAAAGACTCACTTTCGCTACTGTGTTGTGGGCAGACTGTCAGCAGCAAGGAGCGAGGGTGGGAGCTGTAGGGAGACCAACTATAAGTGTTTCAGCTTTCTTCAAGATGACCAAAAACTAGAAACAGTCCAGATATCCATTAACAGGTGAATGGACAAACCGTGATATATCTACCCAACGGAATACTGTTCAGCAATGAGAAGGAGTGAGCTGGGGCCGCATGCCGCAACATGGACCATCTCAACAGCACGCTGAGTGAAAGAAGCCAAACACAGACAGGTGCGTGCGGCCGGATCCCATGGGCATGAAATTCTAGAACAGACAAACCAACCTCTGGGGATAGAACCCCAACCTATTCTGATGACTTCTACAGGGGAGGGGTGCATTGACTACAGAGGGGCACGCGAGAAGCTTCCAGGGTGATGGGCAAGTCTGTGTCTTGATAAGCAGTTGTCAAATTGATTAAACGAGGCACTTAGGACCTATGCGTTTCACTGTTTGTTCATTGTTCCTGCAAAAAAAGAGCATTGCAAAAGTCCAGAGAGAGAAAATGAGGTCGCTCTTGGGTAGTTGACGTAAAATTGTTAAGTGGTTAGATTCCGGTCGAATTCTCCATTTGAGGGCTAGAACAACACAGTGAAGGAGATCAGAGAAGGGGGTGACAGAAGCCCCATTGGAAGGGTGGCTTTAAGGGGCTCATTCGAACCAGGAGGAGCGGGAGGGACGAGAAGAAAGCAAGCTTCCTTGACCATCGTGGAAGCCGATCCCGGCTCCATGCCAGACACACTGCCATCACGGGAACCAAGGAAGGAGGCATCGCATCCCAGCGCTGAGCATAAGCCGCCAGCCCAGCAGGCCCTGGGCTGTGCCTCCTGCATTCCCAGAATGTCCTGGTGCCCGCTTCTTCACTGTTGCTGTCAACTGGGTTTAAGTAGTAAATGTCTAGACTAGAGTAGAAATTCACAACCTCAGCAGTGGTATGACTAGTTGACATCCTTTATTTCTTAGATTTCACTCTAGTACCAGCACTAAAAGTGCTGAATTGTGTGTGTGGACGTTCGCACAAGTATGTAAAATGTCTAAAAATACATTCTTGAGAATCTGCAATTATTTCGGCAGGTGGTATAAACTCTCCACAAACGGGAGGTCACGCTACGTTCAGAAGGAGATACAATAGTAGCCGGAACTTTCCTGGACTTCCCAAGGACGGAGGGGCCGCTCCACCATCAGAATCTTCCCTCCCACAGTGTAATTTAGTTGTCATTGTTTCTTCAAAGATGGTAAGAATATAAAGAGGCAAGTGAGCAATAAACGAGGCAGGCATGTTGTCAAGGAAACAGAATTTTTCCAGGAGGAGTAAGTCTCTTCAAAGTCTTGCTGACCCACAGTGTCCACAAGGCACGGATTCAGAAACCCCACTAGGCCAAATGTCCGAGAAGGAAGCGGTCTCGTTTGATGGGAGGGACGGCTCTTCACCTCTTAGCTTGTAGAGACACGTTGGGTCAATTTCCACCCAAATTATTTCCATTCCTAGTGTCCAGTTTTGTGGGTTCCCTAATTACTTTTCTTATACTTGAGAAATATTAGATTTCCCCAGATCTTGCCTAACTCACCATGGTGTCAGTCTTGGAAATGTGAAGACAGGAATAATCCTGTCACTTCTCAAAGTCAGACAATATCACCTAGGCTTCCAAACCGTCATACTTCGATACAGGACTGTGGGAAATAAAACACACAGATGCGTTTACAAATGCCTCACCACACAGCCAGTCTGACAACACTCTAGGTACAGAAGGTATAGCTGGGCGGACAGCAAATTTTGACTCTGTGTCCATGAATTACCCTGTTGTCCCATCTCTAAAATGAAATCAACCCACAATGTGTCAATCTCTGTCTCCCAAATATGAAGAGAAATCTCTGCATGTCCAGGAAGAGGCCATTTTTTCTGAGTCAACATCTCCGAGTCTAACCTTGAAGTGCTACACGCTATAAATATGATATACAGCTGCTGTAAAAGGAAAAGTGGATGACAACCCAAACGAGCAGGAGGTAGAAAGGGAAAATGCTTTGCTGTCCCACAGAAACGCCCACCCCCTCTATTGCCTATTGTTAGGAATCAGCATGACGGCGGGAAGGGAGAGAATCAACAGTTTTGGACCAGAGGGTTCACTACATCTTAGAATAGGTTCTGGGCACTACGTCCATCTTGGTGGCGGAGCCATCCTGTGCATGGTAGGACATTAGTAGCCTGCTCACCCTCTACCCACTAGATGCCAGCAGTACTGCCCCACATTGTGACAATGAAAAATGTCCCCAGGCATTTCTGAACTTCCCTGGGAAGCGAAATCTGTCCCCCACCCCCGCCCCTAAGAACCACTGCCTTAGAGTTAGCAGGTGGCCTTCGTACAACATTGACCTCAAAGCCCGGATTCCCTCTCCAGCATCCTCTTCAGATGGCCGAGGGGCTCTGCTCGAACACTTTGCAGAAGTTTATTTTAGGAGGAATCCTGTTTCTTGGGCAGTTCACCTCTAGCTACTAAGAAAGTCTTTCTTTAACTGAACCGAACTCACTGTCTCAGGGACTCCTTCCCTTGGACGTTTCCTTTCCTACATCAGAGCGCTTTTAAATCTGAGAACAGCTATCTATCTCCCACAAGAAGCGCTATTACGATGAGAAGCAATGAGCTCCCAGCAGGCAGAGGTCAGGGAGGGAGAGGTGGCCGGAATGCAGAAATAATGGAAGGTCCGGAACATTGCAGTGGCCTGTGGGGTCAGCATGCTCCTGGGGGATCTGCACTGCCCGCTGCCACCCGCCTACCCTGCCAACTCGTCTGAGCGCTCTGCCCTAGAGACACAGTCTCTGGCAGGACTTCCTCCTCCACTTTTCCTTCCATCCCTCCCAAGTTCAAAACCTTGGCCAGATCTGTGATCTGATAAAACTTCTCACACTGAGAAAGAAGTTAACGTGAAAGCAGCTTAACAGATCACTCCCACAGCATCTCTGCCTCTTAAAGGGAAGCACTCGGCACCAAGGCAAAGGCCTTGCATGGTGTGCTGGTAAATGATTAACAACCAGCTCTCTGACGGGTAGAGAAACCGAAGCCTGTCTTACAGCAGTTGCTGATTTCTGTGGTGTAAATATCCCCAATAGAGCCGAGTTCAAGCTGCCAACACGAGGGCTCTGGACCAGAGCTGGGAAGAGATGTGAGGCGCGTGTGAGGCGCTGTTTCCACCCTTTGACTACAACAGACGTGAATAATCTCAAGAACATAGATAGCAGGAACATTCGGTATAATCATTGAGAAGCGGGGAGTTTGGATTATTTATGCCTGTTTTTAACATAATTTAATTGTACTTTTATGTAATTTAATTTTCCGGGATGGCTAGGTTTCAAAACCCATTCGTTTAATTCCTGAACATTTCACCCTGGGCCCTGACGAACTGACTCACTGGCTCCAGCCTGCCACTGGGTCAATCCACAGGAATGTATTTAACAGACACCTACAGGAAGCCTACTGTGGGTCAGACTCTGCTCTAAATGCTTTATCCCGATCCTTGTAGCTGCTGCATTCTACAAACAGGGACAGTGAGGCCCGGGGCGGGGGGTCACTTGCCAACATTCACACAGTTATTAGGTGGTAGAGCAAGAACGGGACCCCACAAAAGCCATGCGGAGGGTCTGCAGGGACTCTCAAGGGTGGGAGAATTCCTGGGAGCCCCCGCTGCTCCTTCAGCACACAGATGACTCCAGGAGCCCTATAGCTGCTCTGACAGCTCTGGAGCAAAGATCCTTTGTTTTATTTTTGCTCTGTGCCCAGCCCTTCCACATGCGCATCCATCCATCCTCACATCCAGCTAGATGCTGAGCTCCTGCTCTGTGCAAGGCTCTGTGCTGGCTAATGAGGCGAACACTCACCCCAAGAGATAATGGTCGCCATCTTCAGGACGCCGAAGGAGGCCACTGTGGGAAACTCAGAGCCCTCACGGCGGCTCTATCTCCAGGTCAAGGGGAGGTCCCAGAAGGGAGGGGACTCTGTGGGCTTCTGAAGGTGTGAGTCTGGGGCTTTGAGGGGCATGGGGCTTGGTCTTGAAGAAGTGGACAGACAAGAGCAGTCCTCACGTGGGGCAAACCCTCCACGTGCGCAGGGCGTCTGCCCAGGCTTTGCAACAACCCTGCGAGGGCTGATGTGGTCTTACGTCCATTTTCCCACGAGGAAACGGACTCCAACAGATTGAGCAGAGTGTCCTAAGTCACACAGCTGGTAAGCCAGGGCTGGGACCACTAAACTCTCCTCCCCTCCTTCTGGATACACCATCACACCACGCAGTTCAGTGCACAGACCACGGACGCCACGTTGAAGGCTCGCATTGTCCCTGGTTGAGGAGGCAGGATTAGGGTTCTGGTTCCAGAATCAGACTGCTGGGGGGAGTGTGTGCTTAGCCAGTCCCCTCTGTGACCTGGGGCCATGGGCTGCACATTCCAGGCCTCAGTGTCCTCACCGCAGAATGGGGATAAGGAGAGGGCTTCAAGCGCTAGGAGGATCCTAGAGGGTGGGTGCACTAGCCCTCAGCACGGGGCCTGGAACACAGGAGCGGCCTGGAACGGCCCCTGCTCTTTTGGCAGCATGGGCACAGCAGAGGGGTTAAGAATGGTGGCTCTGCAGCCAGCCAGCCTGGCTGACGTCCTGGCCACGCTCCTCGTATTTGTGCAACCTTGGATAAGCTTCAGAGCCTTCCTTGTTTTCTACATCTAACACGAATCATTAGGGTTGTTGAGTGGATTATGCGACCGAACACATGCCAGTGTTGGAGTCACGGCTGGCACCTAGTGAGCCCTTAGCAAATGCTATCTGTTGCTAATGTTATTATTATCATTGTTATAATTTTAATAATTATCATAATACATGCCTTTTCTTACTCCAGAAATGATGCATTTAAGAATCTGGATATTTAACCCAATAAAAGCAGAATTGATCATACACAAGCCTGTATTCCATTAGCAAATCGCACTCACCCATTCCTTCAGGCATTCAGCTCACATTTATTAAGCACCTACTATCTGCTGAGCACAATGCCAGGAGCTGGGAACAGCCATAACAAGGCCACTAGTTTGATCCCCACCCCCCTGAGGCCACAGGGAGGATGTACTCACAGACCCTTTTTTTTTTTTTTGAGGAAGATTAGCCCTGAGCTAACTACTGCCAATCCTCCTCTTTTTGCTGAGGAAGACTGGCTCTGAGCTAACATCCATGCCCATCTTCCTCTACTTTATACATGGGACGCCTACCACAGCATGGCTTTTGCCAAGCAGTGCCATGTCCGCACCCGGGATCTGAACCGGCGAACCCCGGGCTGCCGAGAAGCGGAACGTGTGAACTTAACTACTGCGCCACTGGGCCGGCCCCTCACAGACCCTATTCAAACAGCTGAATCCTTTCTGATGAATTACGGGCTGAAAGATCCTGCATGCGTTTGAGTCAGGCTTGCTCAAACCATTCACATGGAGCATGCCGGACGCTCCTCGTGCTCTCTCCACGGCACTGTGTCCTCCCCAGGCCAGCCTGGCTCCAGAAGGACAGCTTCTGGAGGCTGCTCAGGTCCTGTCATACTCTTGATAAATCTGCACCCTAAGTGGTAACAAGAGGGGTGCCTGGGAGTTCCCCAAATTCAGCTCTGACGAGGCCCCCAAGGGACGGAGGTGTCCTCTCCCTCCAATCCGGGGGCCGCAGGAAAGTCTTGGTCTGTGGGTTCCCCAGGTACAGCCTTGGCCCAGGGTGAGCCCACATGATGTGCGCCCTGCCCCCAGCTCACAGGGGTCAGTCTGCTTTGGCCCCAGACGCTGTACTTGCCTGCACTTCCGTGGTGGCTGGCGGAGACGTCTGATATAAATCTGTTAACTATGTCAGATTTCTAGTACGAGCTGAGGTGCTTCCTACAGTCTATTTTAGCTTAAGAAACAGAGATTCAGCAGGAAAAGTCCAAATGGACTGACTGCAGAAGCACAGACGTATCACAGAGGCCAGGCTCCACTGCCCACGAATTCTAGCAGAAAGGTCAGAAAGAAGATTTTGTCCAGACTTTTCCCCATCAGGGGTTTTTCCTGGCAGAATTTTCCCCATCACTGAAAGAATTGATTTTCTGCGTGAGGCATGTTTTAAGCCCATGACATATATTGGTTCTCTTTATTCTCACAATTTCACCTGAGAAGGAGATGAGGATATCATTGGCCATCATTCCCATTGTAGAGAAGGGGATACTGAGGCACAGCGGGTTAAGAAACTCGTTCAAGGTTACGATGTGAGTACGTAGCAGAGTGTCCTAGCAAGTGTGGTTCCCAAGTTTATGCTCTTAGCCAGGAGTCAGCGAACTCTTCCCATAAAGGTCAGAAAGTAGACATTCGAGGTTTCTCGGGCTACACGGTCTCTGTTGCTACTCAGACTGGCCGTTGGAGTGTGGAAGCAGCCACAGTCAATCTATGAACAAGTGAGAGTGGCTGTGTCCCAATCAAACTTTATTTATGGACACTGGAATTGGAATTTTGTATAATTTTCACTTGCCACAAAATATTTTCCTCCTTCTGGGGCCAGCTCTGTGGCCGAGTGGTTAAGTTTGCGCACTCCGCTGTGGCGGCCCAGGGTTCGGATCCTGGGCGCGGACATGGCACTGTTCGTCAGGCCACGTTGAGGCGGCATCCCACATCCCACAGCTGGAAGGACGTGCAACTAAGATATACAAATGTGTACAGGGGGGGTTTGGGGAGATAAAAGCAGGAAAAAAAAAAAAAAGATTGGCAACAGTTGTTAGCCCAGGTGCCAATCTTTAAAAAAAAAAAAAAATTTCCTCCTTCAATGTATTTTTGATCATTTAGAAAAGTAGAAACCACTCTTAGCTCACGGGCTGTATGGAAACAGGTGGCAGGCCAGATTTGGCCCATGGGCCACAGTTTGTCACCCCTGTTCTCTTCCATATGCGGTGCCACCTGTGTGTAGGTGGGGAGTGGTCTGGATTTACTTGGACGACACTGTGATAGGCCAGCCCATATGCATTCTCTCTCTTAACTTTGCATTATGGAAATTCCCAGCACACACAAAGAGGAGAGAACAGTAGAACGCATCCCCCACATAGCCACCTGCCAGGCACAACAGCCAGCATTGCGAGATCTCCTGACACAAGTTGGGGGTGCTGGGAAGACATGATTAAATGAATACAGTTGTCCCCCCTTATCCATGGGGTGTACGTTCCAAGGCCCCAGTAGATGCCTGAAACTGTGGACAGTACCAAATCCTACAGATACCACGTCTTGCCCTATACATACGTGCCTACGATAAAGTTTAATTTATAAATTAAGCACAGCGAGAGACTAACAACAACAACTAATTATAAATAGAACGATGATAACAATATATGATAATAAAAATTATTGTATATCTTAGTAACCTCAGCACACCACTTTTTTCTTTCCTTGTTAGGTAGAGAATTTCGCCTTTTCATTTTAAGGAAGCACTTATAGCTTCTCTGGGGCATATCTGAAATGTCAGCATCACTATTCTTGCACCTTTGGGCCATTATTCAGTAAAATAAGGGTGACTTGAACACAAGCACTGCGCTACCCGGCAGTCGACCTCACCACTCAGACGGCTACTTCCTGACTCACAGACAGGTGGTGCGTGCAGCGTGGGTCCGCTGGACGAAACGATGAGCTGCATCCTGGGTGGGACGGCGTGAGATTTCATCACGCTACTCAGAATGGTGTGCAATTTAAAACTTATGAATTGTTCATTTCTGGAATTTTCCATTTAATATTTTCAAACGAAGGTTGACCTCAGGCAACTGAAACCATGGAAAGCAAAATGTGGATAAGAGGGGAGGATGGTAGGTGCATCTGAGGCCTCGCTGAGTCCAATGGGTGTGCAAATAATTTAGGAGGCTCATTAGCCCTGTAATTAGTGGCAAAGGCTGTGCTGGCGTGTGTGAAGGTGGGCATCGTTTTACCATCCACAGGTCATCCCGAGGAACAAAACAGGAAGGACTTTACCAGTTGACTCAGAGCAGATGGGTGGAAACTGAACACCCTCCCGTCCACCCGAGGGATAAAAGGAGGGTCGTGGGTAGGACACCGACAAACAAAACTTGAGTGTCGGGTTGGAAATCTTCCCTGAAAGGGGTCACCTGCCTTCACGCCTTTGCTGAGCGTCGTGGGCCTCCTGGAGTTAAAAGGGACGGAAGTGTGCGTTTGCTAGTTTGCCACACGATTTATTTTCCTTAGGAACCATAAGTACTTAGAGATTGAAAAAAAAATCAGTGTTTTTCAATAAACAGCTGATGGCTAAATTGAGGATGGAAATGCAGTCATAATCATCCCAAGTGAGCATTCATTAAGCATCTATCTGCATGTGGTACTGTGTGCGGGCTTTGAGGGAAATGATGCATCGACCTACTTTTCTCCAGTAGAGAGATGCTTCACCTGTTTGGGTTTTGGTAGAGTTTGCAAACTGTAACAGCTTTGAAAAGAACTACTGATAAACCCTGAGACTCTTGCTTGTAGGACTGAGGCGAAGTTGGAGGACCCAGCAAGAAAGCGTCTTGTCTTGGTATGTCCTCATTTTCTTCTCTGGATAAAACAGACCTGTCATTAGGAACACACAGTCACATTTCAATTTCCATCCTGGAGAGACCAAGACCAACTTCCATCTCGAGGGCCTTCTCACTGTAGCTTAGCAGGATGGTATGTGTTGCGTTAATGGCCTCAATTCTTTATCCCTTCCTGGAGTGAAGCCCCAGACCTGTGGTTTGCAGCACCCTTCCAGTGAGGAGGGGGGAGTGGCTTCTTTCCCATCTGTCATCGCTGCGCTCAACCACAAACTTACTTTAACTAACAGAACAAAGTGGAAAGGACAGGGCGCCAGGTTCAAGCTTCAGCCTCAAGATGCCATGGATGCTTTCGTTTGCTCTATTGTGCTGTGATATTGCCATAAGAAGGACATTCCCGAGCTAGCTTCCTGGCCCCAGGAGAAGGCTGAGGGACTTATAATGCGGGATGCATCCATCCGTTCCATCCGTTTGAGGTGTGAGTGAGGCCAGCCAAGACCAGCAGTGAGACGAGCAGAATGCCCAGCCAACCTTCACCATGGAGAGAAACAACAAATGGATGTTGTTGTAGGCACTGAGTTTTGGGGTGGCGGGGGTGTTGTTACATGGCAGTAGCTGACTGATATACCAACAGACTTTAAATCAAACTTAAGTGAACCATAAGCAGGAAGCTCACGTTGCTGGAGAAAATAATTGTGAAATATTCTAAATCAAAGTGAACATGAGGTTTATTTTATGCACAAGTTTGGATGATCAGTGTTCACATGGATAATTGAGACTCTGTCCTATAGATTGCAGAAAGTGTAATAAAATTCCTTACTTGGGAAATATAGTTGGCAAATAGAAATATCAAATGTTTCTCAACTTTGGCTGCCTAACACATTTATCTGAAGACCTGTCGCCTGGGTCCCATTCCCACAGATCAGGAATTCACTGGTCTGGGGGTGAGGCACAAATACTCTTTTTCAAGCTAAGTGGTTGCACAGTGCAGCTAAGGCTGAGAAATGCTGAGCTACACAAGGCCAAGGTCTGAAGAGTTAAGTGTGATAGAGAGTTTTAGCAAATTCTGTGGGTTTTTTCCCTAACACCAACTGTATTTCACAGTCACCATCAATATCAGATCAGACAGGAGCTTTTTTTTCCTACATGATTTTATGATGTAGACAGAAAATGTTCTGCTTCCAGGCTGGAGGCAGCTGCAAGCCACGTGAGAAATGTTCTTCTCTTCATCCTTTCTGTCTCATTAAAGTCTCCCAGAGTCATTAAGCCTCTTTCTGTGGCCTTGCTTTCCTTGTGCACTGTACAAATGTTGAGACGCGAGGATATCTCCCCAGCTCTCTCTCTGGGCTGCCGTGTGCACGCTATAATCCCTTCCCAAAATTGCAAGGAATGATACCCAGCCCCAGGAAGGAGGCATCCATATCTCACGGGGACAGGCAGAGACTTGGCTGTTTCAGTTCCAAGTAAATTAATCAACTGAGAGCTATTTCGGGTGGCCCTCTGCCAGGCCCAGGTAACTCAGAGAACGGAGGGCTTATCAGAGAGCAAACTGAGTGGTGAGTTCGCCCTTTACCACCTGCCCAGAGGGAGGCAGGCGCTCAGGTGCTAACCCACATCCTGTGGTCCAGAAGGTGGCCTGATTCATCGCCCGGATAAAGATATAGAGCAAAAGGCACTGGTAGGGCAGAAATTTCTGCAGCCTCCTGAGTCACCTGGAAGATGTGGCAGTGAGCAGACAAAATACCTGCCTACCTCCCCAGATCAATCCCAGGGGGGTCGCTTGCCAGCTGTGGGCCCTGGCCAGGCAGTGCGTCAGTTTCCTCACCTGTAGAACGGGCTGACCCAGGACCCGCATCATATGCAAGAGCTGGGGGGCTTCAGTGACATTACATGCACACCCCTGCACCTGTGTCCCCCTGTGTCCACTCTTCACGTATCAACTCTTCAACAAATGCCAATTTTAAGACAAATATTTAAAAGACCTGCAAAAATGTGAATGAATAAAAGAGATGAGATTTACTGCACTATCTGCCTTTTTTCTCTACAGTTTTTCTCCTCCTGGATTAAGTGGTCTTCAGTAGAGTCTTAAGCCTCCATATTTCTTTTTATTGAGATATAATTCATATACCATATAACTCACCATTTTAAAGTACACTCAGTGTGAGTTAATATATTCACAGAGTTGTGCAACCATCACCACTATCTTCTTCCAGAACCTTTTTTTACCCCGAAAAGAAACCTGTGTCCATTAGCCGTCGCCCACTATTCCTTCTCTCCCTGGCACCTGCAACCACTAATCTACTTTCTGTTTCTGTGGATTTGGCTATTTTGGACATTTGTATAAATGGGATTATGTATAAATGGAATGAAAATAAAATACAGGATGTGGCCTTTTGTGTCTAAGCCTCAGTCATTTTATCAGAAAAAAAATTGCAAATAACTTCCCGGATGCCCAATAAATGGCGTGTGGAGTGGAGTAGGGGCGCTGCTGTGATCGCACCTCCCACCCTGTCTCCTGGCTGTGTTACCTGCTTTCCCCACCTGCCGGCTGTGCACTGAATTCTGGAAATGGGCCTCATAGATTGGACACCCCGCTGTGTCCTTTCCCCCACCTGTTCTGTAGAATTGCTACCCTATCCTCGCCTCCTTGCCCCCTGCTCCCTTCCACACGGCCTCGCTGCTGCTCTCCTGCGGGCTGACAGAGCAGTCACTGAGTAACCCATTGTCCTGAGTGGAGAAGGATTCCAGAGAGGGCATTGTCTGACAACTGCTCACACACAGAAAACCCCAGACACAGACGATTCCCGTCGTTTTACACCGAGCTGCTGTTATTTCAGAGATTACTATTTTTTGCCAATTTGTGCAGCTTGCCACTGTGAAGTTTTCAACAGATCACTGCTCAAAGGAGAGGCATAGTCACAATTCCGGAATTCATAACAAAAATAAGGGATTGCATGGAGTGTCACAAACAGGCTATGCTGTAATTTCCCCTCCCGGGATGTCAGAATTCTCTCCACTTCAATGAGCATTCTCATCGGGCACTCTAATTACAATGACAAATATCAAAATATTACCTCTGTTGTTGCTGTAGTCTTACTTAAGAAAATGTGTTTGAATTTAAGAAGTGTTGTTTTGCTGCTTGGCTGCAAAATAAATTGCATCTCCACTGAAGTTGTGCCTTTCTGGCAGTCGGCTGAGTGATTCTCACGGACCAATGATATCCTCAGGGCGAGGCTTTTCTGGAGCATCAGTGTGTGTGCGCTAAAGGCAGCAAGTCTTCGGAGCAACAATTTAAGGAGCTGGAGACATATCTAGGAACATAGGCCACCAGCAAATTGTGGGTCCAGAATACTGTGAATTCCCTTTTAAAGAAAGCCTAGTAGCCAGCGGTTCTCGAAATGCAGTTCCTGGACCAACAACGTCAGCATCCCCAGAAAACTTAAAAATGCAAATTCCTGGGTCCCACCCTAGACTTGTCAAATCCCACACTCGGAGGTGGGACCCAGTAATCTGTGTTTTAACCTTGGGCAGGTTAAGTCCTTCAGGAGATGCAGATGCTCACGCAGGTTTAAGAACCACTGTTCTGGAGTTTTACTAGAAAATGACCCAACAATGCAAAGAATTAGTGTATCGGATCTGAGATGTCAATCAAGTAGGTCGTTATCAATAGCATCAGCAATTTTCAAGATGCCTTGGATGGTAGTGGGTTGAATGGTGACTCCCCAAAATATGTCCATATTCCAGAAACTGTGAATGTGGCCTTATTGGGAAAAAGAGTCTTTGTAGACGTGATTAAAGTAAGGATTTCAAGATGAGATCATCCTGGCCTATCCAGCTGGGCCCCACATCCATGAACAAGCATCCTTATAAGAGACCCACAGAGAAGAGACCAGGAGAAGAAGGAGAAGCCATGTGAAGACAGAGGCAGAGACGGGAGCGACGCAGCCACAAACCAAGCAATGCCTGGAGCCGCCAGAAGCTGGAAGAGGCAAAAAAAGAGATTCTCCCCTGGAGCTCCAGAAGGAACCAGCTCTGACCTCAACTTGATTTCAGGCTTCCAACCTCCAGAACCGTGATAGAATACACTTCTGCTGTTATAAGCAACCATATTTAGGGTAACGTGTTACAGCAGCCCTAGGAAACTGACACACAGCCCGGCCTTGTGTATAACATAGACTCCTGGTCACGTGACCCTCAAGTATGGCTACACCATGAGGCGCCATCATACACTCAAGGATGCAGGATGAGCAAAATTGTTCTTGAATTCACCCGTCAAGGGAGCTTGGCCTATCTGCTTCTGGATGAGTCAAGGCAGCTGTAGACTGACTGTTTGTGTCCCCCCAAAATTTGGATGTTGAAACCTAACCCTCAATGTGATGGTATTTGAGGGGGGACCTGTGGGAGGAGATTAGGTCCTGAGGGCTGAGCCCTCATGAATGGGGTTAGGGCTCTCATAAGAGACCCCAGAGAGCTCCCTCTCTTGGCGGCTTGATCTTGGACTTCCCAGCTTCTGGAACTGCGAGAAGTAAATGTCTGTTGTTCAAGCCCCCTGTCTTTGATATTCAGTCGTAGCAGCCCGAATGCACCTAGACAGAGGCCAAGGCTGACCCTCTGATGCTTGAGGTCCTCTGCACCCCCGTTCAGTCCCGATCCAGGCGTCAACCACAGACTTTCCTAAATTCAATACAGATATCATTTCTGCTTGAGAGTCACAGCAGGGCTGGGGCACCAGTCATTGACACAGGGAATGTGATACACGGAGGACTCGCCTCGACACCATCAGCGCTCTTGTCAGCTGCACCAAAGTTCTCAGCCCCGACGTGGAGGGAGAGCTCTCAAGGGGGCCTTTCCCAGCCTGCACAAGATTAATGCGTGTTCGATAGAAGGTAGAGGGGAACTTTGAGCCGCAGCCCCTCAGAGCTCCACGTGCAACGGCCCGTTAAGGCGCTGAGGAGTCCAGGAATAAAGAACCCTCATTCCTTTCGATTAACCCAACATTTCCCAAACTTGTGTGGCTCTAGGGACCTTCCTGTCCAGGAACAGCTAGCGTCCCACAAAGCACGAGTGTTATCTGGAACACAGACAACGAAGGTGCGGGTTAGAGCATTACGACCGACTGCACAGGGAGCGGGATGTGTGGGCACCAACAGCCTTTCACTGTATGCTCTCCCCCAGCCCCAAAGGCCGGTCTACACACCAGCGTCGTGAATCAGCCCAGAAGCTGGTTAGAAGCAGAGCCTCACTCTCCTCCTGGACGGTCCACAGCAAGAGGCCTTGGACACCACAGCACCTCCCCAGGTGACTTGTGTGGACCTCTCTCAGGAAGTGCCACCGCTGGTGGAGACGAGACATCGCATCAGCGTCACCCCACTACACCCCAGCCCATAATTCCAGAGCGAGGATTGATTCTCAGGGCACTCAGGATACTGCTTTCCACACTCAACCAAACATTTCCACATTTCCCAATTTAGCCATGCCAGGCATTGGACTTCAAACTGCCCTTCTTTACTTTGGCATTCATTTTATTTATGTTAGTCAACAGAATGCTTACTTCAGGCCAGATGCCATCTAAGCACGCTGAGATATCAATTCACCCAACATTCAAGACAGCCCTGTCAGGTAAGGATGAACATTATTCCCATTTTACAGATGAGAAGACAGAGGCACAGAGAAGTCAAGTAACTTGCCCAAGGTCACACAGGCAGGAAGTGTCAGAGTCGGGATTACATCCCAGGCAGTCTCGCCCCAGGATGTGAGCATGCAAGCAAGCCCCATGCTATGAGATGCTGCTTCTCGCTTAAAGCCTTCCTCCCATCTGAAATCTGTCTGACACCCCGCAATGCACAGGATAGTCCCCAACACAAAGAAGGACCTGGTTCAAAATGTCAATCGTGCTGAGGTTGAGAAGCCTGGGTTCAAAGATTGCTTGTAACATAGTCTAGGGCAGAAACCTGTGAGTACAGAAAAGATGTCCTGCTGAAGGCAGGGGTTGACACCACAGCCCGTGGGACACACACAGCCAGATGATTATCTTTGTAAATAAAGTTTTATTGGAACAGAGTTGAGTAGTTATGACAGAGAGCTTCTGGCTTGCAAAGATAAAAATATTTACCATTTGGCCCTTTAAAAAAAGTTTGCCCACCAGATTTAAGGGCTCTATTAAAATTTGAATGCATTTCTCTTGCATAGAAAATTCAATAACGGTCTGGTTGCTCCTGTCTGCTCAGCTGGGTGTGGCTCACAGCCTTGGTGGCATCTGATCAGCTCTTTGACATGTGCGTGATTGATCCACGCTGGGTTTAGTAATGCATTCTTCCTCTGAGTCCTTTCCTCCACTGTTCTGTATATTTTCCTTCCAAAATAGCAATTGTTAGACAATTGGCTCTCCAGGACCAGGAGGTAACAGAGAAGCAGGTGATTAACAAGCCATCAGAAGACCCCTTAGCACCAGCCTGAGCTAAGGAACCAAAAAGAAATCAGTTAGATTGCGCTGAAGGCGGGTCTGGGAACCAGAGGCAACTCAGACAGCAGGTGGGAAACTGTCCATCACACCTGGGACAGAGTGGGGTCAGCAAGCCCTCTCTCTGCCTTGGGGGTCACTCTTTCTCTTCTCATCCCTCAGCAAACATGCAATGAACCGTCGCCCGCCAGTCTGGCGCTCTGCCCGTACACCCTCCACTGTGGCTTTCCAGAAGCTGGGCCACTCAGAACACGAAAGTTTCCGATCAGTGGTTTTCAAAGAGACACTGCAAGCCATTCTGGGGTTTGAAAGCAGTTTAGTGGGTGTCCAGCAGCCTTTTACAAGTAATGAGGGAGAATAGACAGAAAAACACCCGTTTGTCACACAAAACAAAAGCAAATATTGTTTGATGACACTTTAGTTCAGGTGTAAATATACACATACATCTATATGGGTGTATGTATATATACATACAAATACATAAAGATATTATATAAGGACACACGTTATACGATATTACTTGTTTCAGGCACTCACACACGTGTTCTAAGTCAGAATGGAAAATATGTTTCCACGTATCACAAAAAATGGTTGAGAAACTCTGCTTTCGGTGGAATCGTATGATCTGAGAAACCAGAGCTCTCCTGTAAAGGCTTAAGCTGCTGGGAAAGAATTAAAGCGTCAGAGGGAAAGATTTCCACTTCCTCATGTTATGAAACCAAAGTCAGTAACTCCTTTGGTTTCCCCTAAGGGCTTGATCTCACTTCAACCAAGGGGGTGTGTTTGCCTACAAGGGACGACTTTAATTGTTTGTGTTTCTAAGACCTAAGAAACCAGAGTATCAGAGAGCTACAAATAGAGTCCAAGATGTCCCACACTTAGTCTCCTGAGTATTTTCATGATTTTTGTTAGAACTATAACTCATATTCTATTATTTAATATTTGAACTGATTTTTATAAGTTTGGTCCTAAGCAACAATATTTGTGCAGTGGTAGATTTTTACGTGATAGGTTTTTTCCCCTAATGCACATACAACTAAATACATAATGATACAAATAAAAATGTCTCTGTTCCACCTAAAACTGATGAATACCTAGCACAAATCAGGAAATCTTGACCTTGCCTAACCCTCCCCATTGATTCTCTTCCTGGACAGTCACAAGGATCCTTTTAAAATGCAAACTAGGTCCCTCCCCTACCCAATGGCTTCCCTCTGCTCTTCGAGGAAGGTCCAAGTCCTGCCCCACCCCCCTCCTGCCTGGCTCGGGACCCCTCGCCGGAGCTTCAGACAGTGCCTCTAAATTGCCCTCATCCTTCCCGCCCCAAGGGGGGTCCCTCTGCTGGACCACTCTCTCTTTGCACAATTAACGCCCTCATCCTGCTCACCGAGTGTTTACCTGAATAGGTGCACCAACACCTGCTCAGCCTTCAGCACTGACTAGCATCGTCATCAGACACTTCCCAGCCCCTCTGACTCCCAGCATAGCCAGACCCTCTCAATACCACCTGTGCAACACCTTGCACATTTCTCTTTGCACACTTTATCATATTTGTGTGCCCGTCAGATCTACATGTGTCTCCTCCATTGGACTATAAGCCTCATGAGGGTAGGGACTAACACCTGGCGGGCACACGCCACATGTCTGTTGAATGAATGAATGGACAGGTGGATGGACAGACACATGTGTAGGTTTTGCAGATGGAGAAATGGAGGGCTGGCGGAGCGGGGGCCTGTCCCTGATGCCGCTAATCGGAGGCAGCGTATTACAACGCAAGGCTTGGCCTCTCATCCGGCTCTGTCCCACATGCCACACGCTTCACATTGACATTCAGCCTAATAATCCAGGCGCATGTTCCAAATTAGCCCCAGGCCAGTGCTGGGGAGACCCCTGCCTCCTCAGGGCCCCAAATCTGAACCTGACTCCCGATACCAGAGGTTCAGAGGCCAGCTTAGAACAGATTAGTTCCAGTTGGCGGAATAACAACAAGTGGAAGAAAGGAAAACAAAGCAAAACTTAGCTCAATTGACTCACAATCGCCCGTAACAATCAGCCTCTGATTAGCCACCTCCCTAAAACATAAACTAATTTAATTCAATCATTTAAGCAACAGTCCGAGCCAGCACAGCCATTATCATCCAAAACTCCGTAATGTTCACTCTCTACAAGACATGACAATTTGGCGTTTTTATTAAGAATATGAATTTCCTGCTGGTGCAGAGAAGAAAATCTCTGGCAGCTGCTGTGCGCCCATTGTTCCCACGTGCCAATAGCAGCTTTTTTAATTTCCCAAACAAAGCAATTAGGGAAGAAACTACCCAAACGCACCCGGAGTATGAGATGATAGCGGGCATAAATACTTCATAAAGAGGATTTTCTTTCCACATTAGCTATGGGTCTGACGCTTGCCATGTAAACGCAGCGAACTCCCCATTGGATGGGGTTTTCTGCAGCAGCTGGAACAGAGGACAATTCCACCTTCCCTGCTCACCCCTCCCGACCTTGGAGTCTCTGCCCAGCTTGTGTCCTTCACCCGCACACGCTCTCTCTCTTCCTCGTGGTGAAATCTAACTCACGATTCAAGCGCCAGCTCAAAGGCCCCACAGAGCCTTCCCCCGGTTCAGCGGGGTGGGTCGACACCTCCCTCCTCAGGACGTTTAGAGCTTTATCTCACTCCATGGGAAGCTGTGGGTTGCGGCTCCCCAAGCAGAACACCTGCTGGGGCCGGAACAGTAGTCTTAAGGTGTGAGAAAATCATGACCTGGAGGAAGGCTCGGCCTCCGCTTGGCTCCAGGCGATCCTTTGCTGAGCAGTCTGCATTTCCATAAGTACACAGAAAGCTGAATTTTCAAACGAAAAGTTCAAATGTTGGCAACTGAATTGGTAAAACAGAAACTTTATACAAGCTAAAGAAGCCAGGCTTGCAGGTCCAATGGAGCCAGCGGCTTCCATCTTTCCTCCCTCTGTTCCAGGATTTTGTTTATGCGATGGTTCTCTCTCCAAGGGCAACGTGGCCCCTTGGGTCGTAGCTCCTAGAGGAGAGTCACCTTGTCCCCTTCACCGATGTGCGCCTCTCTTCACAAGTGGCTGGTCATTCTCCATTTCACCCCTCGAATCTCCATCTCCTTTCTGGGACCTTCTCCCACTTGGAACCCCACTTCCCTGCCCTGCTCTGTCTTTATTTAAAATTTTGATATTTTGTTCATTACGGATTTTTTGCATTAATCTTGAATTTTAAAACACTGCATGAAAATATTATCTTCATTGCCAAGTCTTTTGGAAGCCCCTTAAATTTTGTGCCAACGTGATTGCCTCTCCTGCCTTGCCCCAATCCCTGCTCTGCTATGAGATAGCCCTTCCCTCATCTGTCTGCATTTTCTTTTCCATGTGTCCCAAATCACCTTCCCACAGCCCTGCTGAGCGGATGTCAGCAGCTGGTGAACTTACACACCACACCCTGTGGTACCACCGGCAGATAATGCGGCATGTATTTAGTTGGGTCTTGCACCTTAAACAAAAGGGGGCAGTTGGGGGTATTATTTTGACCTAAGGAAACTTTTGAACCCTCACACCAAAACAGAGTCTTACCCCTCTGCTCATGAGTGCAGACCTGGGGGCGGGATATGATGAGACAGAAAACCCGAAACGGCCCTCGGCTGTGAGCCTCAAGAGGACAGAGGTGTGCGGTCTCGCACTGGCAGGCTCCTCACGGAGAGGGTGCGAACAAATATTTGCGGCGTGAATAAAGAAATTAAGAATGATCAGGATGATGATCAGCTGGTATTTACGGAAGTCTCATTACTGGAGGTTCTAAGATACGAGTTGTTTGGATGGAAGATGAAGAAATCCACTTCATGTTGCATAAGAATGGCCAAGGATTCACGGAACATGGCCCAGACAGCACAGAAGCCTGGGGGAAGCTGGAAGGCCCTCCTGCACCTCCTGTCCTCCTCTCCTCTCTCCCTCTCCCTTACTGTCCTCCCTCCCTTTCTCCCTCAGCTGCCTCATTCAAGTCTCTCTGAAAAGTCCTTCTTTTCTCACTCACTCACTTGCATGTGCCACCTTCATGGCTGCCTCCATATGATGCCTGAGGCCCTTGAGACCATCTACCCTTCCAGTTTGCTCTTCTAGCTACATGTTGTCCTTGTTTTCTATTTCCAAATGCCCTGAGAGAGAAGCTGATTGGCCCAGTCTCGGTCAGATCACCACTCCTCGTCCAATCAGCTAAGTTCCAGAGGGCGGGCTCTTTCTGTACAGCTGTGGTCCATTGAGGTGCAGGAAGGGCCAACTGGAGTACATGTAGGGCAAGGCCGTCCTTGTCTCACTGGTGTTTCAGTCCTGAAGAGGAATCTAGCCTTGGAAGCAAGCACTCAACTCACAGGCTCCCCGCACTCATGCCCAGCGCTCTCCCAGGCCAGAAGCGGAGGGGAGCTAGATGAATCGGAATGACTCAGGATAAGAATGGAGAAAGCATTGACGGAATGGACGTTAAGAGATTGGGAGGTGGCTGGACAGAACTTAGTATGCAGACACTGTTAGCTAATGACTCAGTACGATTCCAGGTCTCCTTCCCTGCCAGTTGAAATGCCTGTAATATTTAGGGGAATGCTAATAACTAGAAAAAATAATGCACCAATCTCCATGGTTGAACACTATAAAAGTGTACTTATGACTCACATAGCAGTCCAGTGCAAGCACAAGGTTGCTGGTGGGTTTCCTGCACATGGTCATTCAAAGGTCCAGGCTGCTTCCATCTTGGAGCTTGCCCATCCCCCAGAGCCTCAGTATGTTTTGCATCTGGCCAGCAGAGAAGGGAAGAGAGAATGGGGAAGGTACCCAGACTGAGCCTGGAAGTGACACACGCCAGCTCTGCTCCCCTTTCACTGGCAAATGCCAATGCTCATGACATGCCCACCTCAATGCAAGAGGAGCTGGAAGTATAGTCTTTGGCTAGGCAGCCACTTCCAGGGGCAACTCCATACCAAGGGAATGGAAGCATGGGATTTTGGTAAAATAACACCTCTGCCATCATTATAGAAGCTGAGAGAAAGAAGTACTAATTTCTCCTGCTTCCTAGGCAAGCAGACAAGGCCACATGATGCAGTTCTGGTTGGCCTCGTGTAACTGGAAGTCTCCAGAAGACCTCCAGGCCAGTTTTGCTTCTGAGAAGAGGGAAGTCATAGCTGAGGCCCCTTCCTCCTGCTGGAATAGCAGCCTGCAGTCTGGAGCAGCCACCTGCAGGCATGAGGGGAGACCAAGGGTATGGCAGACATACCCATCCAAACCTGTTCCCCGTGGGCTCCCTGCCTCCCAGCGTCTTGTTCCACGAGAACAGCAGCCCCCTCTTTGTCTAAGCCACTGTGATCCGGGCCTCCTGGCACTTGCAGCTGAAAGCATTCCTAACTGACCAAGCCTAACTGGCCAAGCGAGGGAGTGGTCTTCCTCCAAAATAAATAACCCCAGACTCTCATCAGTTTACAAATTATGGCTTTCTTTGACTTATACACACACGGGCCTTTGGACATTTTGGAGCACAACTACTGATTTAGAAAATTTCATAAGTTCCTAAATGAAAGAAAAGAAATAAAATACAGTGAGAGGAAATAACAGGGTTAGAGTCGGGCTTCCCTTCAGCAGGAGAGCTCCACGGTGTGGCCAGGCCCTTTCCTCTGTTCACCTGGGTGAAAGCTGAGCTTTTACGTAAATATTGAACTTGGATACCTCATATCACAAACAGTTCTGGGAAAACCAGACAGACACACACAAGAGCTCCAAGGGAAAACAAGAAAAGCTCAATAGGGAAATAAAAAGTCCAATTTCAGTGCTATTTCTCCCGGGATCATTTCAATTGCCTATTAGAAATTGTCTTTTTCTCTTCCTCGGATCTGTGGATGCCTCCACACAGTGCCCTCTGAATCCCACCTTTTCAATTCTCCCTGAAGGATTTATCTGTGATGCTCACGTGTTGCCCGGTTCCAGGATTTTATAATGGAGAGAATTCTCAGTAGCTCCCAATGAAAGAGCAGCTTCATCGAGACTCTTCAGACTCTGGAAGACAATTCACCCAACAAATGGTCATTGATCGCCTCCTGTGTGCCAGGCACTGGCTGGGGCTGGGGAGGCAGGCCCCACCCATCGGACATCACAGGGTAGAATGGACTCATGGGGGAAAGAGAAAATATTACACGAAGTCCCGGGCTGTGTTCCTCAGGAACAGAGGGAGGGCCTCCCATCCAAACTGGCACCCTGAACATGACAGGAAGACTTCGGGGAGTTGTAAACTGAGGCTGGATTTACAAGACAGGAACACAGCCGAGAGCTGGGGATCCCACCACGTGGTAAAGACATACGAACCGCCCACCGGGCCCCGCCTGCTCTCCCTTCATGTCTGCAGCCACAATCACCTTTCCGTCCTGTGAATTCACCAGGCCTGTACCCACTTCAGGGATCTGGCACGGGCCGGACTCACACCCTGGTCCACCCTCCCCTTAGATCTTCACATCCCCAGATGCCTCCTGTCAATCATATTCTGCACAAACGTTGTTTGCTCGAGAGGAAGGTCCCTGACAACCCAATCAAAAAGAATCACTCTCGCAGTCCTACTGTCTGGTCCTCAGAACACTCAGTGGAATCTGAAATGATTGTATGTCTGCTAGTGTTCATTTATTTATCATGCGTGTCTCGCTACAGTAGCGTACCCTCCAGGGAGAAAGGATTTGTAGACCGCCTGATCCACAGACAAGCCATCAGAGCATCCGACACATTGTAGCTGCTCAATAAATCTATGTTGCCTGATAGAAGGCTCGCATCGTGACCACAGGTGCTTTTCTGTGTTTCTTAATGTAGACCGCCGTATTTCATTCTGCTTTTGTAGAACGAGACGCAAAGGGGAAACCCCACTTATTCGCAGAGGTTGGAGGAGGCTGGACAGCAGAGTGAGGAAGGGTTCCACCTTCCGCTGAGCACACAAGCACGAGCCACAGGCTCGAGATGAGGTCATGTTCACCATCGGATGGTGAGTATGAGAGGCAGCAGAAACCTGCCAGGTGCAGAATGAAGTGTAACCCGGATAGCGCTGAACTACTAAATGGAGGGGACTTGTTATGAGTGGTCCTAGGCCAGGAACCACACTACCCCTGGAGGATGGAGTTCACAAAGATGGGCCTTGGGAAGTGAAGCAAAACAAAGGTGAAGCTTCTTCTGGGGGCTTCGGTGGGGAAGGCAGGCCACCAGCACATACATCACCTTTGAATGAATTACAAAAAGTTTCCTTTGGGGCCCATGGGGTCCTGGCTTGGTGAGCAATGGGTGGGCTGCATTTCAGCCTCCATCATGCCCTCAACTGAGTCTACTTGAGCAGTGAACAACCTGTACAACTGTGCACTCCTGGGGAGCGAAGAGGGAGCTCCCCAAAGTGAGGTGCCATGAAGACTTTGCTTCATTTTTTTTAGGGGTCTCAATGTGACAGTCTTCAGGCCAAATCCTTTTCCCAGACCTTTTTCTCTTTCTTTTTTGGGGGCTACGTGTGACCTATATAGAGTTTTTAAATAACTCCAAGTATTTTAAAACATCTTTAGATGAGACATGTGTTCATCTATCAGTTGTTTATAGACCCAACCATCCTCTTCGTTGATTGCACTTCTCTTGGTGCACAATCATGTGTTCCCTGTCTGGCCTCTTGTGGCACCTGAGCGAAGAGAATGAGAACATGTAGGAAAAGACTTTAGAACGCCAATTGCCTCCTTTTTCCCCCTTCTAATTAACAGCTGCCAGGAGCAAACTTTCTGAGGTGAAACTTACACAGAGAGAAGATAAATGGTTTTTTAATTTGGGTCACTGACAAGGTCACCAAGAGAAATACATTATTGTCATTTTTTTCAAACACGCCTTCATTAACTTTCTTTTAAAAAATAGTACAAAGAAGTCTAAGACTTTTGATGAACATACTTGTTCTCCCTAGCCACCCATTTTCAGATTAGCTATCCGCCGCGGGCTAAGCCCTCAGGAGCCGGGCGCTGCCCCTGGCCCGCTGTCCTTTTCTTGGTGAGGCCTCCATCAAGCCCACCCTGCAAGGAGACGCTAAACAGGAAAAACTCCAGGAGCGAGAGCCCATGACCCGCTGAGGACCCAAGAGACCCGGAGCGGAGTTCAGGCGGGGCAGCGACAGGCGGGTCCGTGAACTTCCCTGACAAGGGCTGGGCCACACAGAGGAACGGCAGCTCCTCCCTGGAAACGGGCTTCAGTTGACCGACATCTGCTGCTTTGGCTGGTCCGGCATCCACTCTCTTTCTTTGGCGAAGCCTTTTATTTTCTTTTGAGTAGCTGTCGCCATTCCGCGTGGTTTAGCTGGGATGGACCCACCCTCTTGCTCTGGAAGTGGGCACAATAGTCAAGCCAGACCAAGACGATTCACAGTGATTGGTTCAGGAACAGCTCTGTGACCCAATTGGGCCATTAAGAATCAGCCTCAGTACTTTGGTTTGAACACCTGGACTTGCTAAGCTGAAAAGATATAGATCTGAGTTTGCTGGCAGTCACGTGGCTGCCCTGTGAGGAGAGGCTGCCTGAGAATGAAGCCACCACAGAAGAAAGCAGGGGTGAGGGCTGAACACAAAGACAGTACATGTCCTGGTGACACTATTGTTGGCCTTTGATCCAACCATGCCTGAAGCTTGAACTATCCTTCAATTTTACAGTTACAGGAGGCACTATCTCCCTTTCATTCCTTTTCCTTAAGCCAGTTTGATTTGAACTTCTGTCACCATAACTGAAATGGTCCTGACTGTTTATTATACCTCCCAGCAGATCTCTTCTGCAGAATTCACTAAGAAGTCCAAATTTGTAAACTACTGACATGGATCCTGGTCACTTCCCAATCTTCTCTCTCTGAACTCCAGGCCTTCTTTTTAACACTTGCTGGATAATACTCAGAGGTGCCAGTAGCATCTCAAATTCCAATAAATTGAAAAGGAAATTCTTCCCCTGCCCCTCAAAACCGGGTCTCCCAGCTGTTTTTCTTATTTCAATCAATGGCACCACCACCATCACCCAGGCCAGAGACAGGGGACTCTTCCTCCATCCTCCACCCCTTTTACCCCCAGCATCCTGCCACCAACTTTTAACAACCAACGACCAAATCCTGGGGAGGCTATCTCCTAAATCTCTCAGACCCTGTCCCCCCTCTCTACCCCGCTCTCTGCTGTGACTCAGCCTTGCACGGCCTCCCTGCTCCAGCCCCACCTCTTCCATCCCTCCTTTACACAGCCACCAGGAGAACTTTCCCGAAATGCAATTTTAAGCACATGATATTCCCCTGCTTAAAATCCCTTGTTCCACAGACTTCTAGCAGTCTCAAATAATTCATCCTCTATTTCTTCTATAAGAAAAGAAACTCTAAGTTTTAGCTGAGCACACGGCCACCAGCCCAAACGTCAACTGAGAACTACATTTCCCAGCCTCCCTTGCAGTTGGGGGTAGCCATATATCCAAGTTCTGGTCAGTGAGATGTTAGCAGAAGCGATGATGTGCAACTTTTAGAGGGTGCCCTTAAATCTGCAGTGTGTTGGAGCAGTCCAGACAGCCTGTACTGTGGGCATCTCCTCAACTCCACATTGGTGCGGGCAGCTTGAAATTGGCCGTAGTGGGATATTTACACCATGGTAATTGGCAAAAGAAACAAAGCACTCTTCCCAGCCGGCGTGTAAGATTCCACTGGTAAATATTTACCAGCCACCATGCTTTAAAGAGGAGTAAGCCCTTCCTCTTCCCATTTCTCCTCCTTTCCACGGGGTGGGATCAGCGTGTGGTGGACCACCAGGCTACGGAGGACCACACTGGAAGGACAGTGGAGCAAGAAGTGAGAAGGACCTGGGCCCCAACACGGGGAAGGGATGCTACAACACTAAACCGCTGCCCCCTGCATGTTACGTGAGAAACAAAGAAACACAAGGAAGAAAACACATGGATACTTAGTTCTGTATTGTTGGTAGGACTGTAAACTGTATATCCACTTTGGAAAACTGTGTGGCAGTTTCTTAAGAAGTGGAACATACGCTTACCTATAACCCAGCAATTTCACTCCAAAGTAAAGAACACACAGGTTCACACAGAAACCTATATATGAATATTCGTAGCAGCTTTATGTGTAATAGCTCAACTAGGAAACAACAAGACGCATGGATCTACCAATCGTGGTGCATCTGTAGGATGGACTGCAGCTCAGCGATAAAGAGGAACGAAGTAGTGATGCGTGCAACAACATGGATGAATCTCAAAAAAGAAGGCTGAGCCAAAGAAGCCGGCTAAAATAGGATAGTATTTATAAGTCCACTTCTATGACGTTAGAGAGCAGGCACCACTAATCTATGGTGATAGAAACCAGAACACTGGTCGCTTCAGGACAGGGGGAAGGACCACTCAGGAAGGACCCGGAGGGAACTTTCCAGGACAATAAATTGTTCTGTCTTGATAGGGGTGTGGGTTACATGGGTGTATGCATTGTCAAAAGTAATCAAACCATATAATTAAGATCTGTGCATTTTAACGTACGTAAATTATGTCAATAAATAATATAAAAGAAAAATATGAAACACATAAAGAATACCTGTTTAGGATTCTGATACCAATTTCAGTGTGTGTCTTTTTCCCCACCACAGAGCAATTATCCGACACCAGCTGGGTGTCCTACAAATCAACTCAATTCTGACACCTGGAGAGAGTGTCGGATCCCACAGGTGAAGGGCTCAGTCCACAGGACTGCTCCCCCACACCCAACATGAGATGCCAGTCACAAGTCGAGGTTGTCACCTGGGCTTCTGCCCAATTTCCTACAAACTGGAGCTTCCAACGAGCCCCTCCTCAGCTTCGATTAATTTGCTAGAGCCGCTCAGAGAACTCAGAGAAACGTTTGACCTACTAGATTAGAAGGATATGATTCAGGAACAGCCAGATGGAAGAGAGGGAGAGGGCGAGGTCTGTCGGAAGGCGGGCACAGAGCTTCCGTGCCATCTCCCAGGGCACCACTCTCCCCAAAGCGCCACGTGTTCACCATCCCTGGACCTCTCTGAACCCCACCCTTTGGGGTTTATGGAGCCTTCATCCATCAGCACAACGGATTAAACCATCAACCTTGGCCTCAGTTTCTAGCCTCTTTCCCCTTCCCAAGGTGAGTGGGGTGGGACTGAAAGCTGGTTCCTCTGATGACCAGCCCCCACCCTTAGGTGACTAGGGGCTTTCCAAAAGTCACCTCATTAACATAACAAAAGCCCCCTTTATGACTCTCATCACTTAAGAAATTCCAAGTGTTTTAGAAGCTCTGTGCCAGGAAGAGGGACGAAGACCAAAAATATATTTCTTATTGTAAGTCACACTATCACACTGTTGATTCCATAAAGAAAGAAAGAAGGAAAGGAAAATGAAAGAAAAAGAAAAGATTTCCATGCAAATCAAACAATCATATCTGGAGACCACACTGGGCCTCAAAGTTTTGGTCTTTCGGTGTCTGCTGCCAAGATTCTGAAGTTATCTGAAACTAAAAGAGCTCAGTTCCCGAAATAGCACACACAGGGTGCAGGCTGCCACTGTCCACCTGGTGCACGGCCGACATCAGCCATCAATGCACTCCTCAACCCTGAACCGAGACGTGGCCTCAGAATCCTTCTCAACACGTCATTCCAGGCACCCACTACAAATAGATGAAGGCTGACGTATTCGCCATCCTGGACTGGAAACGTGAGCTCAGAGTACAAGGTTACTATCTCAAGAATTTCTGTTTTACAAACACCCAGCATGACATCGGATGCACATGCCTGCTGAACTGACACCGCAAGCAACATCCTCCAGCTGCCGCTGGCGCCAGAGCTGGAGTCAGGTGGGCAGGGCTGGCCTGACACCCACCCATCACTGCACGTGGATGTCTGTCCCTGCCAGATTTGTCTTTGTTTCCTGGGCCTTTAGCACCCAGGGCTGGGTGTGCACAACCTGCCATTTATAAGCACCAATAAAATGGAGGTCATGTTTACTCATTACCCACAGAACAAGGTCTTCTGTTTCTACTTTGCTGATTAAAATGACTTGATGGTGGAAAATCTACTCCACTAGCAATGTAATTAAGTGGCGCCGTTTTACGGGCAAGTGCACATTTGCAGAACGTTGTATCTCAGTGGGAGAAAGTCACTTTTTCTCACAATGAATGATAAGTCTGTCCTATCTCTATTGACTGGCTTCCTTGTCATTTCTCAGGGCCAGAATGTAACCCCTATAGGCAAGATGCACATGGTCCCACCCTGAGCCCAAGCTGACATGGCAGCACCACAGAGCATGGAAGGCCACTGCCCCGTTTTCACATCTGTTGTTTCTGAACTGAGCCACGTCCACCCGAGGAGGGAGTCTGGGTTTGGAGGGACACTGAATTCAGATGGCGGATCTCATCACTGCAGACCCACTTAATTGGATTTGACAGCCATGATTTATTTACCAAGCAGCTCTTTGCTTCAAGCCGTAATCATGCCTAAGACTCATCTTATCTCCAGCTTACCTGGAGTCCCAAAAACTGAGATTTTTCCTGACACTCTCTCTGTAGTCACAGCAGGGGGGGGGGGGAATACCACAAAGAACTCTCTCAAAAACATTTCAGTTACATGGCCTCAAGTTCCTACTTTTCACAGTTAATTTCACTGGTTTTGTGGGTACAAGGAGGCAGGAAACCCGTTCACACCACCCTGACTCCACCACTGTGTGTAGACAGCTCACCCCACCTGCTCTCTGCCTGGAGGCCAATTCTACGAGGAGACGGAACCAGCTCCCTTCTTCAGAGAGATGGGAGACTCCCATCTACTTGTGTCCTAAGGACCTAGCAAGGGCAGGGGACATCACACTCAGACTCTGCCAGGAGCCAGGATACATTAGAAAACAGTCACCGGTCCCTTAACGACGGGGACGTGTTCTGAGAAATGTGTCGTTGGGCAATTTCATCATCATGCAAGCATCACAGAGCATACTTACACAAACCTATATGGCACAGCCTACTGGCACCTAGGCTGAACGGTATCCATCTCATTGCATGCACGCTCCACCATCGAAACGTCGTTATGAGGCGCATCACCCATCTGTACACAAACCTTCCTTTGAATATATCTGCCTACTGTTGGTTTTATCCTCCTGTTTTGGGGTCGAGGTTGCACATGGGGGATAGGAATACTAAGAGAAATAGTGCCCCAAATCCCGCGGGCCATTTCCTCTTAAGGGCAAGCCAGAAAGACGCGCTCTCGTGAAAGGGTTGGCAAACTTACTCTGTAAAAGTCCAGACAGCAAATATTTAGCCCTTGCAGGGGGAGAGGCAAAACTGAGGATTTTATGTCGGGACTCATATAACAAGAGGCCATCCTGTTGTTATTGTTACCGATGCCGTCAAGTCGTAACACCACCGCTGCGCTCAGCAGCGCAGGGAGCCGCGGGGGCGCCGACGAGAGAGCCACCCACAGGTGCTCTTCTGCTATGATGCAGCTCTGTCGCCTGGAAGCAGCCGCAGGGGATCCGAAAGGAATGGGCATGGCTGCATTCCAACAGAACTTCAGTTACGGATACCGAAATACGAGTTTCATATAATTTTCATGTGTCACGCATTACGTTCCTCTGGATTTTTTTTTAATCATTAAAAAATGTACCAACCATTCTTAGTTTGTGGGCTGTACAAAAATAGGTGGCAGGCCAGATTTGGCCCTCAGGCCCTCATTTGCTGACCTCAGAGAGGTTGATACCCCAGCTCCAGGATTAGCCACTTTTACCTCGAGGTGGAGTCCTGAGGTTGCAGGACTGGTTTGTTTGATTGGTCATTTAACCTTTGATGAAAGGGAATCCCATTCAACTCATCATTTCCCTGGTGCTTCCCCCACATGAAACCAGGGGCACTGGGATAGATGAGACCCAGCTCCCATCCTCAGGGAGCTGCCAGGCAAGGGCAGTACCCACTGTGGGGGACATGAGTGTGAGTTCACGGAACTGGAGACTGCATCTCAACGGGATCCTCTAGGAGCTCAGACATCACTTCCCTAGGGACGAGTGAGCACTATAAAAATATACAAATCGTTTTAGGTGAATGTCCCATTGAAAGAGAAAAGACCCTGAGAGCCAGCAGCCACTGCCCAGGTCTTCAGACAGGTGGACATGGTCACAGGGGACGGAGACAGAGGTATGGACCTGACCAGGGCGCTTGCTGATCACCATGTGGAAGCTGAGCAGAGCTTCGTGGGGCCATGGGTGGGGGGGTCTGGGCTGTTGTGGGATCCGCTCCCCCCCGCCCTGCCAATATTTCTCTCATGTTCCCTCTGACCACTTTTGAGTGGGTAAATGCTAACAGTCCTAGTTACCTCCCCTGACAGATGGAAGTGCTTTACCTGGGGAGGGTAATGCCCAGCCTGAGCATCTCCTGGATTATGAAAAGGATATACGGATACAAGATACTGTTATTAAGCACCTGTCTTTCCAGTGTGGGCAACTCATTAAATACCAAGACGCAGTGAGGAGCAATCATATCAGGTCCACTGGACACAGCCACGTCTGCCGCCCTGCTGATAAATGTGGAGGGCTTTCATGTTTTTATTTACTTATTTGGTTTAGATTTAATTTAGACCACATGAATCATCTATTTTTTAAGTGAATTCTACAAATATCACAAGGTGAAAAGATTCCGTGGCACTTCATTTTATATTCACTTAGTACCAGGTCTAAAATAGAAAACAGTTTTCTTTTAATCACCTTGACCTAATTTTATCTTCTGCCCCAGGAATAAATGTATAGTTCCCAGAAATATCATTTAACCCTGGGAGGAAATGCTGGAAAAACTATGATTGCACATATCTATAATGTTTTATATCCTAAGAGCTCTAGGCTTCCTACAAGGATGTCGTAAGTATGCAAGGACCTGCAGGCAGTTTAAAACATCAAAAGAAAGCAGAGAAGAGGGGAGATGGCAAGATGAACAGAGCTGGAGTCGGAGGTATGGAGAAAGAAGGAAGAAGGAAGAATTAGAAGATACGCAGAGTGAAAGGAATAAAATGCGGCCTGGATCCAGCACTTGCAAATAGCAGTTTCACCCTACACAAAGTCCACAAATGTGAAGAAGGTAGCAGGACAGCTCCAAGTCTGGGAGCCCAGGCACCGAGGTCTGCGCAAAGACCACAGCTGAGGTCTGCACCTTTGAGGACTCAGGTGACTGTTGTCTCCCCTTTGCAAATGTCAGATGAGTTAAATGTTAAGGTATATTTGCCAAGGTGAGAGTGATGCATCCAACTCAAATTGGTTTGACCAATAAAGAAATTTATTAGCTCAAAGGACAGGCGCTCCATGGTTTCAGAGATGGCTGCTCCAGAGGCTTAGTCCATTATCAAGGACTCTGCTTATTTTCTTCTCTTCTCCCTGCCATCCCCCATGTCGGCTTCATCCTCAAGCTGATACACAAATGGCTGCTGAACCCAAAGAAAGGGCATTTTCTCTCAAGTGACACAAATTGGGAACCATGTCTATTCCTGAATCAATTAGTCGTGAAATAAATGGCTTTTCCTTAGACCAGCTGTGGGAGTTTTAAGATATGGCCCCAAATTCTTTGACAGTCCCTTCATCAAGAAGGTGGGATCTATGTTGCCTCCCCATGAATCTGGGTGGGTGTGAAATAGCTTCAACCGATAGAGAATGGCAGACAGGATGCATGTGAATTCCAAGGCTAGGTCCAAGAAAGATCTCTTAGAACGCTTTCCCTGAGGGAAGCCAGCTGCCATGTGAGAAATCGGACTACCCTGAGGCCACCATACTGGAGAGATCATGATGTACAGGGCTGCCATTGACAGCCAGCTAAACTCCCAGCCAAGAGTCAGTGCCAACTGCCGGCCATTTGAGTGTGCCATCTTGGATGACCAGCCAAGTAGAGCTCTCAGATAATTTCAGCCCAATCCAACATCTCAACAATCTCATGGGAGACCCTAAGAGAGATCTGCCCAGCCAAGTTCTGTCCCACAAAATCATGAGCAAAACAACAAGCTTCTAAGTTTCAAGATAATTTATATACGACACTAGTAGCCAGAAAAACAGTGACATCAACTTCTGGAGCTGGGGGAGGGATCAGCATTCCCTGAGGCACAGAGATGGGTAAGAAGGGTGAATATATAAACCTGAACTAAATCAGGAATCTGTTAAGATGGAGGAAATGGATGGGGGAAATGTAGGCAACCGACAGTAATTTCTACACCTTTGAAAAATTCAATGCATTAACCTCCCATGAGTTAATTAATTTGTGCAAAGCATTAACATAGTGCCTGGCTTATAATAAGGACCTGATAAATGATAGTTATTTCTATTATTATTCTATGTGTAAATGCACTTAACAGCTTCTTATATACCTTCCCAAGGAGTTTACAATAAAATTTGGTTATCTTGACTACTTCCTTGTTGATCTGGATGGAAAAAGGATGCAGAGGAAAGACACACGTTCCTTTCCAATAAAAAGGACCCCCATGGCTAGATCTCGTTGATTTAGTCTTTTGTTTCTCTTTCTCCCGCTCCTGCTCGTGGTCTCCACACCTTGTCCCTTACTTTTTCAGCACGCTCCCCATGCTGTAATCGTAATCAAACTTAAGTCCTAAGGCATTGAATCTTGGCAATGCCAATTTCACATCTCTCTTGGTTTCCTATAAATGGTCGGAGGTCCCATTCTCCTCCCCTGCCTTCTTCTCCTTCTCATCTGAAACATCCCCAGCTCCTGAGGTCTGCTCTTCCAATACACACACACCAGCCAAAGTCATCCATTTTTTCCTACATGCTTCCTAACTTACTTGGTTCTGGGGTGCTTCTAATTCCAGAGGGTGGAGTACCGTAGATTGTTACCAAATTCGGCTGCCACCATCATTCCTACCACTCGTGTCCTTTTGCAATCGGGCTTCGTAACTCCTCCCATCAAGAGTCAGATGGCCCCTCTCCTTGATTCTGGGCTGGCCCAGTGACTAGCTTTGAAGCTGGTCATTTCTATCTTTGTTCTCTTGAAGCCCCGAGCTACCAGGTGAAGAAATTCAGCTAACCTGCTGGAGAGGCCATACGGAGGGAGGGAGACTCTAGAAGTTGAAACAGGACAAGGAGCGAGAAGACCCAGCTGAGAGACCAGACAGAGGGACGAGGCCACCTTAGAGCTTGCAGGCCAAATTGCAGGTGCGTGAGGAAGCCCAGTCTACACTGCATGGAGCAGAGACCAGAGTCCTGGCTGAGCTGTCTGACCAATCCAGGGAATCATGAGCAAGCCAAAACTGCTGGCTGCGCCGCGAAGCTTTGGGGTGGCACACAATGCAGCAGGAGACACCACCTCGATAGAGACTCTGGGCCACACTGCAATGATGAAAGAGTCTGCAAGGTCTTGTCTTCTATTTCGTTCTTTGGTCATTATTTTTGGACAGAAAACATGTATTCAGCTCACTGGTACAGCCATGTGTGTATTCTCTTCACAAATTTTCTCATATCCATATACTGAAACTTCTGTAATTTACTTAATATTTTTCTTTGCAACAATTTGCCTTTTTTACTTATAAATTTACTAGAAAATGAAACTGCATATTACTATTATGAATGGAAAACTTATATCACTTGATAAAAATGGATGGAGACTATAACACTAAATATGCAACTAGTAGCATTTAAAGATATTGACCCACAGGCTTCCAGCAATGGACAACCAACCCCTCTCTGAAACATTGCCCTAAGCACACTTGCAAAAATTGCTGGTTCTTCAGATCTTCGTCTTTGCTCTCTTTTTCAAATTATTCTGGATGTAAGACTGGTCAAAGAATGCTTAAGAAAGTTTAAGTTTTGTTTCAATTTTTATCCTTCATACTTATCACCCAACTTTTTTCTTTCTTTTTTTCTTGAGAAGGTTAGCCCTGAGTTAACATCTTCCACCAATCCTTCTCTTTTTGCTGAGGAAGACTGGCCCTGAGCTAACATCCGTGCCCATCTTCCTCTACTTTATATGTGGGACACCTGCCACAGCATGGCTTGATAAGTGGTGGGTAGGTCCACACCTGGGATCCAAACCAGCAAACCCCAGGCCGCTGAAGCAGAGCACATGAACTTAACCACTGTGCTGCCGGGCCAGCCCCATCACCCAATTTTAAGTCACTATATCTTATTATCTAATCATTGACTTCCTACCCATCGAATGTAAGTTCCATTAGGATCCTTTTTTGTCTGTTCTGCCCAGTATATTGAGATCACACCTAGTAGGTCCTTAATAAATATTTACTAACTAAAGGAATGAATGAAGACATTAATGATTTATGGCTTAAAGCCTCTAACTCACCCCACCAATCAAGAGTCAACTTGTTTGATTATAAAGACTCTCCTGGGAATTTCCTTTTCATAAATCAATATTGTTTGTGCAAACCCAATGTGAAATGCTCACTCCCCTTCATATTTTAGTCGGTATTGCAATACATTTTTGATGGTGTATTTATTTTCTGCCAAGTAACAATAGGTCTGATGAAAAATGGGAAGCCCTGAACTGCTGGAATGTGCGAGGAAGAATAATGCATTGATTAATCAACCTCACAAAATATGCAGCCCTCTTTCCTGCAGAGGATAGTGGGCGCAGATAAACATAAATTAGAATGGATGAAGAGGATCAATTTTCCAGGAATCAGAATGCAAAGGGAAGCCTAAGAGAAATCGAAGGTGTGTCTTTAGCCTTCAATGCCTATTTCTTTTCTTTCCACAGGTCACCCAGGAAAAAAATATTTCCGCCCTTTTCATTAATCATCTTATCCTGTCTTCCTCTAATGCTCAAGGATAGAAAATGGACGTACATAAATACAACACATTTTTTGCATTTTTTTCCAAAAGGGGATAACACCTCAGCAGCCAAAATGTCTACACTCTTAGCAAAAGTAAGTGGAAAACAACCAAAATCTCTGATACCAATCTCTCAATGGGGCTTTCACTCTCCAACTGCAAAGCTGCAGACGGAAAACTTCAGATTCAGTTTTGTGTTCAATAAAAATCTTGTTTAACGTCATCATGAATATTCATACTTTCGGCTTACTTCCAAAAAAATCAAGAGACGCCAAATGAGACAAGTGAAAAAAAAGTAGTTCACTTGGCTGCACAAAGGTTTGAAGGACAAGATTTTACGTTTTAAGACATGTGCCTCTGTTAAAGAGAAGAAAGAAACTTACAATAGTCAGAGCACAGAATGTGCTAGCATCGACATCAGCGTTTCTTAAATTCGTTATTTCCTCACAGAGTTTTCGATGTTTGTCAACTATCGATGACAGTGAGACCAACAATCTCATTGTTTATGCATATTTATCTGTAAATGAATTCAATCTAACTGACTTCTTAAAAAATGTAGCCTCAATTCTTATCTATGACATCAATAGTTTGATAAGTTAATTATAATTTTCTTCTACATATTAAAACAAATTATAAATAGAAAATTGAAGCGTGTCCAAATAGTAACTAAAATTTGGTACATTGCCAGTGGCATGCTTACCATACTTTCAGAAAGAATTATCTACCTGAAAATAGGGCATTTCATCAGAGTTTAATCTTCATGTGACAGTCATTGTTGGCTTACCCCATCTGCTAAGGGGTGGGGGACAGAGCAGTGAGGAACACAACCTGATCTCAAAGCCTCGTCCTAGTGGGACTCCAACCATCAAAGGAGTTGGACTCACACTGTTTATTCTCGATATTGAACACCCAGCATCAGTGTTTAAGACCAGGCTTCTCCTGAATGCTCTGCGTTATCCAATATGGTAGCCACTAGCCACATGTGGCTATTTAAATTAAAATGAATTAAAACTAAATGTAATTCAAAATTTGATGCCTCCATCTCTATAGCCACATTTCAAGTGCTCAATAACCAACAGGAGAAAGAGCCTGCTCTACTGTGTACAGCACATACACAGACCTTTTCCACCACCACGCAAAATTCCACTGGCCAGCTCTGCTCCAGAAAGCACGGTGCATTCCCTCCACGCCTGGACCTACTTTTAGTAATTTGCTTGTGAAATTCAGGGCCCCACATTCCTCTACAGGCAGACTGGGATCCCCAAATCTTCATAGTCATTGTGGATATTTCACTGGAAGATTCTGGAACCAACTGAGTATTAAACTTGATTCCATTTTCCAGGAAGTTGCCTCCCTTCTGCTTCTGAGTGTCAAATATACCTTCATCTCCTGGCAAAGAGTTTCCACATGGAACCTTCCAGTTACTCTTCACCAGGAAGCAGGAGCATTATCCACTTCAATCGCTGCATAGCTGAGAAGACACCTGTCATGAAATCCCTGCCATGGTTGAGATACTGGGATTATTTACAGCATTATTATCTTGTACTCTGATGGGCACACTGTAATACGTCCATAGCCAAGCCCTGATAAGACTGTGTCTTCACACATGACATATTGGAAAACGATTATTACTTCCTCCATAATGCAATCGTGATAACATCAAACAAGAATGAGGTTTCATCTTGGCTTCAGTCCAGAGGGAGAAGTCATCCTAATAAACTGGAAACAGACCCAAAGCATAGACTAATAAGTAGCTCTCCGGGCTGCTCGTTGTTTGCCGTGGAGTAGCTTAACACAATTAAATGGACGAAGCCAAAGACCGAAGCGCACACAGCTATTGAAAGGCTGAAGTGGAGACTGTGAGTGAAAATGCCTCCAGGGGTCAGGACAGTAATTTAAGTAAGTGAAGGAGGCTCCTCTGGACGGCACTGGCGGGGATGGTGGGAGCTGTGATGGGGTAGGAACCAAGAACCCCCAAAGCAGACTATTGGAGCAGAAAAATGGGCTCAATTTTCAGATATTACGATTTTTAAGAGAAAACAGAAAACCAGATTCTTAAATAAAATTTATTTTTAAAATACTATGTAGGCGCAACAAAGCACTTCTTCAGGCCAGCAGACCCTAAGCCACATACTATGTAATGTTTTGATGAATTGCTTAATAAAAGAGAAACCAAGAGTAGAATTCCATGTTCGGGTTATCCTTTGTGGTAGATTGCAAAAACGGCCACAAATCTTCTTCCCTGTAAGGAGGCCCTTAGCCATGCGACTTCAAAGCTCCTTCATGAGGACGGGAGGTCTACCTCTCCATTCCTTGAACACAAGATGGCCTCATGATTTGTTGTGCCCAACAGAAGGTGACAGAAGCAACGTTGGACGCACTGAGCCAGGACCTTGCTTCTATTCTCTTTCTTGGAGTCCTGGGACCACCATGTGAACAAGCCCAACTTAGCCTGCTCCACGATGAGACACTCGTGGCCCTGAGGTCCCCATCATCCCAGCCAACAGACAGCCAACCTTCAGAAACACAGCCGCTGGGCTGACTGGCCGTTGATCTCAGACACGTGAGCGAGCCCAGCGAAGATCAGAACCACACAGCTGAGCACAGTACAAACTACAGACCCATAGACTCTCAAGCTAAAAAAAATAGTTGTTATTCTAAGCCACTAATTGCAGGTGGTTGATTATGGAAAAAGCTACTGTTACATCTTTTAGTGCAGTGGCTATATCATTGGGGGTTCAAACCCCAGCTCCATCAATTACCAGCTATGTGACTTTGGAACAGTTACTTAACCTTTAATGCCTCAATTTCCTTGTCTGTAACATCAGGGCAATAGTCATAATAATAATACCCACTTCATGGAGCCCTTATGGGGATTGAGTGAGATAGTACACTCCACCTGAAGTATTTAGACTGGGCATTCAGACACAGTAAGTTCTTGATTAATTGTTATCAACTCACAACTTTGTTGTCTTCAGTCCTGTTTTTTAAAAAGACCTCCATTGCTTTTCACAAGTAACAACTAAAAAATAAGTCCTAATTTGACCAATTCTAATGCTCAACAGGCCACCTCTTCCAGAAATTGGGCATACCTGCTAGGCTTGGTTGAGGGTTAAACAGCAACTGAAATAATGACATGCATCCAGGGTGCATGGAAAGCGGCTCGTCACAGCTTGTGAGGCCCCCATATTAAATTTTCAGGAATTTTACAAGCCAGATGGTAACTTGAATGGTGGGAGTATTAACACCACAGAAATAGGCTGATCCTACAAACAAGGGCTGTCTTTTCTCCCCTTCCCGGAGACCTGGTCGGTAAACATTTATCAGCATATCTCTGTGTACTTCACTTATGTAATAATCCAGGCGTCAAACGTAGATCCTTTGTTTATAAACATTTGTTTTTCCTTTCCTGGTGGCACCAGATTCCTTTGAGGGAACTGTCTCCTGTCTATTGTATGGAGTCCTGGCATGAGAGCAATGTCAAAGGACTGGAAGTGGAAAGACCCATATTGGCTCCTAGACCTTGGACTTTTGTGTCCCATGTGCTCTTTACTCATTTAGACATGGTGTTATGGAACCACGCTTTAGAAAACAGTAGAGCAATCAGTCCCCAGAAGCAAACTATGAAGGTGTTACCAGGAGTTTTAATTTTAAAAAGGCCATTTCTTATTATATTTTAAGTAAGGACTGAATGTGCCTGAATTGCCCAGCACGCTCTGGAGCACGAGCACCACACCTAATAGAATGGTGGATGCAGAGCAATCAGGATCAAGCTGGCCTCAGAATTTATACACCTCCGGAGCTAAGCTACTTTGAGTACTGACCCATGCGGTTTTATTTCATGGTGACTATTGCGTGCAGTCAATAGACATTTGCTAAACAGCCGATTCTATGAACGAGATGGAGAAATGTAGATGTCCCCGGGAAAATGGAAGATTGGGTGGCTTATGATCTGGGAGTTTTGGTATCCCTAAATGTGTGGTCTGTAGGGTGAGCTGCCGGACTTTGATCAGGAAGACAGGATGCTCAGCTCTTGCTGATGTACGAGTGTCTCGCATCCCAATCAAGACCCATCTTTTGTCTGCAGCTCACTCACCCAAAAGGCTGCAAGTCTGTCTGCGTCCCTCACGGTCTGGGATCCAGAACGTCTTAGTTCTGAGACTTGAGCTCAGCAAATTTCCTCAGAAGGACTGAGGTAGGGTCGACTTCCCGTGTCACTGCCCTGCGAGTCTGATTTCTCTAGAATTGGTGATGATTTTGCTGCAGGTAGGGGGCAGAATCATGCATTTGATCTGTTGAAAGCAGAGTTACCTTAACATATTGGAGAGGGCACATAATTTTGACCAAAGCTACATATTGGATCACTAACCATTTCACTCAGTCCTCCTTTGTTTCTTATTTTTCACAGTCTTAGGGGGGTAAAAAAGGATATATAGGAAAATGTAGCATTGTGAAGTTGTCAGTGGCTTTGACAATGACAGAGATTTATCATCTCACATTCATTATGGCTCAATTAGTGTGGCTCTTTAGTGTTTTGTGGCCTCTCCTTTCATGTTCTACAAACAGGGGCTTGGCTGTGCTTGAAGGCAGAACATTCCAGAAGCCAGTGTAAATCCCCAGGGGGGGGCTTTTTGATCACCATTTATTCCATTCTGGAGAGTTCATTCTTATTCCACACAGACTTTGCAGCGAGTGCCAGAACACTGAGAGAGACACTCTCCCTGGAGAGTCTGCGAACGCCAGGCACTCAGGGCGAGTCCTTCACACGCCAGCCAGCGAAGTGTTTCTCGGCGGCAGCCACGCGGACGCTCGCCGCTGCCAGCTAGAGCGGGGAAAGACAGAAGAACCAGAGAAGAGAGCCCGTCTCCCCCACCCGACATGCCAGCTTTCCAGGGGGACACCTGCTGCACAGCGCCTGCCTGTCTCTGGACACGGAGCGCCCCAGGACTGAGGCATAACATCTCAAACACCAACAACGCTTGTCACACCACAAAGGGGGTGGCTCTGCCTCACATTGACTCAGGGCTTCAAAAGCTCTGAGTGAAATGGCAGAGAGACAGCAATGAACTAAGAGTACACAACCTTAGGAGATGGAAAAAGAGGCCCCTTGAGTCATAAATTGCACCCCTCTCTTCTGTTTCTCTGTTCAATTCAGTTGTGAAGTGCAGAGCCCTGAGCTCTTTAGATGGCAGAGGGGCAGCAAACTGGAGGCAAGGGAAAAAGTTGGAGGTGCTTTTTAAAGCAACATTTTCTTTAACTTTTCTTATGCAAAAAAAAAAAAAAAAAAAGCCAGTCAACAATTTCCATAGCAACAGGCCTGATGCCTGCTTTTTTGGAGACAGTTCAAGAACAAAGGAAGCAGCAGTGATGCCAGGAGATGGAACTTCAGAATTTTTTATGAGGCTTTTCCAGATACAGGTAACTTTTCACTCTTTTCTGAGGAAGGCTCTTAGTGGCTTCAATTAACCTCAAGGGTGGGAGAACCTGATGTAATGGCCTTTAAGCTTCTGTACAATTTTTAAATTTCTTCCTTTTAGTCTCCTCTATCTCGGTCACACTGAAAAAATATAATTTCTTAATGAATTCTTTACTTCTAGACTTAAGACCACTGCTTAATGGTCTTTGCCCTGCAGAGTTAATTGCAGGAACTACATTTCAAGTGCAGTCGGGGAGAGAATAAAGGAAACCTCAGCAAATACTGTCTGGGCCAACAGGACGGGACCACGCAAGAGTCACTAAGCCCTCACTCTGACAAACAAGAAAGGGATTTATGACCACTATCTTTGTCAAAGAAGAGTTGAGATTATTTCTCCCTAAAAGAGTCAGTTGCCTGAATGTGGCCCAGCTTGAAAACCAGACTAAGGTTATCCCGGCCACAAATCCCTTCTTAAGCGACGATGACCGTCATTAACAGGCAAATGACAACAAATCTGAAAATTCATTTAGTTCATTACGCGTCTGCTCCCTCCCTGTCTGCAAACACCAGAGGCATCTTGACACAACCGTAGAAGCTTCCCATGCAGTCACAGGATCACCCGAGACCCAGCGCCTTGCCGCCCACTACGTCTTCATTAATCAGGTGTGTCACGGACCTTCTGCTCAGAAGAAGCACCTTGAGCTGCTGGGGGGAATACAGAGACACGGAAGTGGCTAGGAACGTAGCAGAGAGGGGTATTTCCACATTTGCAAATCCATACGGGGCAGAGCAAAGATGATAAAGGGCAAAAGAGTGGTAGGAACAGAAAGCTACAGAGATCTTGAAGGAGGGTGAGCTCCTATCTGGCTTGGAGCAAGGTTAACAGGGATGAGAACCCATGTGAGCAAAGTCTTGAATAACAAGAAAGAGCCCATTTAGTGAAGACAGAAGAAAGAGCATTCCAGGCAGACGGAGCAGTAAGTACAAAGGCCCTGAGGCAGGAATGAGCTTTGCATGTGGCAACAGGAGGAAGGCAAGGCTTTAGTACAAAGATCATGGAAAGAGGCATACAGAAGGAGGTGGGAGACATGGGGAGCCTGTGGCTGGGGGTGTCTCAGTCTTGACTGTTCACCAGAATCACCTGGAGAGATTTTTAAAAACATTGATGATCTCCAGGTGTGTCTCCAGATTCTACCTGAATTGGATTAGCGTAGGATTCAGACGTTGGTATTTTTTCTCAAAGAATTTTAAAACTGTAGAAAAATTAAGAGAACAGTATTATATATGCCTGTCTAACCTTCACCTAAATTGACGAACTCTGACATCTGGCCATGCATGCTTTTGCTTTGGCTTCTCTCTGTCTGTCTCGATGTATAAATCTCGAGGTGTCGGTAGATTTGGTTCCTTCTGAAGGCTTCTGGTCCGCTGGCACTCTTTGGCCTTTCAATCTCCGCCTTCATTTTCATATGAGTTTCACTGGAAATGGGGTCCGCTGTGCTCCAGAGTGACTCTTCCTCACTCATGACATCTGCAATGACCTTATTACCAAATAAGGTCGCATCCTGATGTCGTGGGAGTTAGGACTTCAACTTAGGAATTTTGCAGCGATGCAATTCAACCCATAATTCCTGGGAGCTTGTTAGAAATACGAATTGTGTATCCCAACTCCACATCGATGGACCAGAAACTCTACTGAATCAGGAAGTCTAGGAGCGGGTCTGGCAATTTGTGTTTAGAGGTCCTCTAGGTGACTCCCATGTCCCTTCGAGGGGGGTGACCCGGGGTTGAAACTATAATTGGTGAGAGCTGCTCGCTGCACTGAAGGCAATCTCGCTGATGGACCGCCATGCCTGGAGCAGCATGTCCGTTCTTTGGGGGTGGGGGGTGAGCGGGGCATCCAGTCCTGGGGCATCGGGCCACAATGGCGTCCGCACCTGTCTGTGTTGCTATCTAGGCACACATGTGTCCAGGCAGTCTTCCCGAATCAACAGAGCTACTTGACAGGCATTCCACCATGTGCCTCGTTGATTCTGACAACAAAGCCAGCCTTGTCTTCCAGCTGCTTCTCTGTCCCTTTACCCCCTGCACAGAAAACAAGGGAAACGTCGTGGGGCCGAGGCCTTTCTGCCCAGATGCCTCATCGCGGCCACCCTGCTGCTCTTCCCTTCCACGTGGGCACAGGAGGCCTCTGACGTCTGGCTGTTCTCTCTGTTTTATCCAGAGATGAGAAAAGACATCCATCGCTTTCTGCTTTCCCAAACTTCCCAGGCGTATCTCTTGGAGCTCAAGGATCCTTTTAGGGCCCCACCAACATTTAACTCCTTCCGGTTCCCATCTGCTGCTCTTTTTCACTTTACCCTCAGTTGCGGAAAACTTTAGCTAATGTTTTGGAATAGGAACAAACCTGATAAGGGTTTTCCAAATTTCTTGTCCAAATTCAAAGCTAAGGGTTTCACTCTCTTGTTCTCCGGTTGTGCCAGGATACCCCTTCCTGATGGAAATCGGCATAACACGTTCTTATCATGGCTCGAATCTTGGGAAGAGCTGCTGTGTAATGGGAGCACAGTGGGCTGAAAACATCGCTGACGTATCGAAGTGTAATCTCCCAACGTAAAGTGGGCCGATGGACGGCTAAATTCCCACAGTAGGTTGACCTGGAATGGGGTGGGTGTGGGGAGGGATATAAATGGGCTCTTGAGCTGCTAGGGACTTGGTGGCCCAAGTGGTTACTGAGAAGGAGGCCAAGCCGCTCCCCGACCCTACAGCCAACAGCTCGGCGACGTGAAAACAGCGCCTTCCCCCGTCCACTTCAGTGCAGCCGCCATGTTCTAGTGTCCTCTCCCCACTGCGTGCTTCGGGACGGCATAATCGGCTCTGTCAGCTGGACTCAATCTTTCAGTCCTCCATCGGAGAAACACTGACACTGATCTATCAATTCTCAGAGCCCGTCGCCAGCCTGTTCTGGGAAGTGCTCATTAGCAGCTAATGAAATGAATTGCAATTGAAGTGTGACAGACTTTCTGCTGGTGTGGCATCAGGAGGGGCTCCCGCTTTGAACGTACCTCTCTGATCTTATCAAAGCCCGTTCTTTCTTGTTTTTGTTTTTTTTAAGAAGGGATATTAAGACATACTTATCACAAAGTATAAACTAACTAGATTAGGTCCTTGCTCTGTGGTAAACATGAAAATTGGCCTTGATTTCAATGGCTTGTTGCCACATTATCTGCTGCCAACATCTGGGAGGAGCATTTCAGAGAAACAGAGCTCCTTCACTGTCAGGCACAGCCCCCATGTTCCCAAGAGACGGCTCCCACCACGTGTTGCTGGGGACATTCCTGATTCCCTGAGCATCACACTTGGCTTTGAAGCCATAGGGACAATGGGTTATAACCCATGGCTGTAATAATGCCCCTGGTGACCAACCATTTGTTTTCCTCAGGGTTCCTCAGCCTCAGCATTGTTGATTGGCATTTTGAGTTGGAATAGTCTTTGTTGGGGAGAGGGGCTGTCCTGTGCATTGTGGGATGTCCAGCACCAACCCTGGCCTCTACCCATGAGATACCAGTAGAAATTCTCTCTCTAGCTGTTCCTTTTTTTTTTTTTCCTTTGGTGAGGAAGATTGTCCCTGAGCTGACAACTGTGCCAGTCTTCCTCTATTTTGTATGTGGGATGCCACCACAGCATGGTTGATGAGTGGTGTAGGTCTGCACACAGGATTCAAATCCACGAACCCCAGGCTGCTGAAGGAGAGCATGCAAATTTAACCATTAAACACCGGGCAGACCCTAACACCTCCACAGTTTTGATAAACAAAATTTGTCCAGATATTGCCAGATGTCCCCTGGGGGGGGGTAAAACTGATCCGCGTTTGAGAACCCTGGTTAACCTGAATGAAGCAATGCACTCCCTCCTCCCAAAGGATGGCGAGATAGGAGCTCACTGTTAGAATTCTTGCACCTGCAGTTAACAGCTCTCAACCGGGAGTAGCTGTAATGTACTCTCTGTGCAACTTCAGGAAAAATATATAATGATAAAATAAAAATAGTGCAATGATAATAAAGCTAATATTTATTAAATGGGTTACTACACACCAAGTATATGTTAAAATTCTGTCTCATTTAAGCCTCACGATAACCTTATGAGTAGGTGCTATTTTTACTGTCCTCATACAGAAATTGAGGCACGAGAGGCTGAGGAAGCTTCCTGGTTGCACAGCGGGGAAACTGGGGGTCTGGGATGTGAATTCAATCGTCCGTCTCTGGAGTTGACACCTTTCCCACTGTGCTATGGTGATGGACATCTTCTGCTCCTTCCGGCACAGTATACAAACCCTCCTACTTCTAGTACCCGCACCTCAACTTTCCCTCTGTCAAACCACTCTGGGATGGGGGGACTACCCCACCACTTCCAAGGCTAAGGGTAGCCTGGTGAACAAGCCTGTTTAAATTTGCTGGTCACAATAAATGAATTAGGGATGGGAAACTGGCCCACACTGAGCTAAGAAGACTCAATTCCAGGACATTTATTGGATCTATTTTAAAGGAGAAGTCCACTTAAAATCTTGTTGTCGTTGTTGTGGTCAAATACACATAACATAAAATATACCATCTGGATTGTTTTCTTTTTTTTTTTTTTTTTGGTGAGGAAGACTCACTCTGAGCCAACATGTGCTGCCAATCCTCCTCTATTTTGTAAGTGAGTTGCCGCCACAGCACAGCTTGACAAGCAGTGTAAGTCCATGGCCAGAATCTGAACCCACAAACCTGGGCCGCAGAAACGGAGGGGAGTGGACTCAACCACTGTGCCACAGGGCTGTCCCCCACCTTAAGCATTTGTAAGCTTGCAGCTGAGTGATATTAAATACATACTAATGCTGTACAACCATCACCACCATCCATCTCCATAATTCATTTCATCTTGCAAAACTGAAACTATGTGCCATTAAACAATAACCCCTCCATTCATCCCCCAACTCCTGACAACCACAATTCTACTTTCTGTCTTTATGATTTTGACAGCTCTAAGTACCTTACACAAGTGGAGTCATACAGTATTTGCCATTTTTTTGCTGGCTTATTTCACTTAGTGTAATGTTAAGGTTTACCCACGCTGCAGCATATGTCAGAATCTCCTTCGTTTTCAAGGCTGAATAATATTCTATTGTATGAATGGACCACATTTTGCTTATCCATTCATCTACCGATGGACCTTGGGTTGCTTCTTCTTGGCTGTTGTGAGTAACACTGCTATGAACATGGGTGTACAAATATCACTTTGAAACTCCACATTAAATTCTTTTGGGTATATGTGTAGAAGCAGAATTGCTAGGCCATATGGTATTCTCATTTTAGCTTTTTGAGGAACCACCATAGTTTTTCACAGTGGCTGTACCATTTTACATTCCCACCAACAGGACACAAGGGTGCCAATTTTTCTACATCCTAGGCAACACTTGTTCTTTTCTTTCTTTTTGTTTGTTTTTGACAGTAGCCATCCTATTGGGTGTGAGAAGGTATTTCAATGTAGAAGTCCACTTTGAAAGTCTAAGCACAGTACAAGCTGGGGACAACTGGGAGTTACCATGTGGAGGGTGAGCAGGAGAATTGTAACAACATGTAAGAAAGGGAATTAGATGATGGAATGAGAGAGACTGAATCCCAGGATGAGTTTCTGAGAGGATTGTATAGTATATTATGAACAAATGACTTGCCAAACACCCACGCAAATATGATTGTCTAGACTCCCAATAGGGCCATCCAACCAGCAGTCCCAGAAGGAGCCAGGATTTGACTCTTAGGAGCAACAGGTCTGATCTAGGCTAGGTAAGAGCCATTGAAAAGGCTGCACGTTCTTTTATGTTATTGCAGGAAATTCTATTTTTTAAAGATTCCTCTGAAAAACTCAAAAGAAGAGAAGACTTCTTCAGGAAGGCACATCCAAAATGATCGCAATGCTAGAGCCAAATGCAATGGATGATGGTATTTTAGAGAAATGTGGGATACGGGCTCCATCTTCTTCTGCACATTGTCCTCACAAGTGGGTCCACCTGAGTGACAGCCACAGTCCGCATTTGGGGATGCTGGTCTTTCTAGCTGGACGCTATCAAGGTAAGATGACGGAGGAAGAAAGTCCTTGCTTGACATAAGTTAAAGTAAGGTTGCAAGGTCAGGACTTGAGAACATGGATCCCACCATGGAGGAGAGAGCGGAAGGGGGGCCATGGGACTCCAGCCACTGGGGAAGTGAGATAATAAGGCTCAGTGGGAAAGTTGGATAATTGGGCTCAGCTCGGGAAATGGCCAGTAATTGGGCCTGAGATCCACAGCCCCACCTCCCTCCTCCCTTCTATCCCCTTCCACATCACAGCCTCCTGCTTTCCTTGATGTCCTCATTTCCAGGACCCCTCCTTTCTGAATAGTAAAGCGCATCATCCCTCTGACAGCAGACTGGAGCGACCTGGCTGTCGGGAAAGCACAAAGGACAAATAAGTGCAAGAAATATACTCAACTTCTCTAGGGACACAGGACATGGTAGCTAGAATACCAGTGAGGTTCCAAGGAAGGTTTTGAACCAGGCGGAATGCAATCAGAATGCTTTGGAAAGGCAGGCTGTCTTTCCCTACCCAAGATTTTTTTTTTTTAGGGAGATTAGTCCTGAGCTAACATCTACTTCCCATCCTTCTCTTTTTGCTGAGGAAGACTGGCCCTGAGCTAATATCTGTGCCCATCTTCCTCTATCTTATGTGGGATGCCTGCCACAGCATAGCTTGCCAAGCTGTGTGCAGGTCCGCACCTGGGATCTGAACCGGCGAACCCCGGGCCACTGACGCAGAATGTGCGAACTTAATCGCTGAGCCACCGGGCCAGCCCCTCTACCCAAGACGTTAATTCAGTTAATCACTCTTGAGATTGCAAGAAATAAATGGTTCTGATTTTCTGTATTTAGGAACCCTGGAGTAATGACATGACACCAAACCAAGGAGCAGCAAATAGGAACTTAAAAATACCCCAGTACGCTGGAATACTGGAATACCTAGCACTCTTACTGCAATCATTATTCGCCCCCTTAGCCTGCCTGTCCTCTTCAAAAATGTCCAGATAGAAAGGGGCTGTGCACCACAGGTCCACCTATGCATGTGTTAAATTGTTTGCAACAGACAAAGCTGTGATCTGGGGACTCAAAAACCAAGATGACTTTTAAATGGGTTAAAGAACGTGGAACAAAAGAGGCAGGCCTTGGTCAGAAGGGCTCTGGTTCCTTTCTCCGTTCACAGAGCTGGAGTCAATTTTGTGTTTAAATGTTTCCCACAACAGTGAAATCGCTCTCTGACGTCTCCCCGACGCCGGGCTGCCTGGCAACCCAGATGTGCGGTGGGGAGCTGGGGAGGGGCCCTGGGCAGGAAGCATTATTTCCTCACTTCTTCCCAAGCAGAAAGAAAATTGTTCCTTTTCTCTGTTCCAGAAGAATACATTTAAAATGACAAGCTGAAGAAAATGAAAACAAACCTTTCCTTTGGAGACACCCGACAGGGGAAATAAATTTTAGACAGAGTGTGGGAAAATGAATTTCCAGAATTTTCTGAATTAACTCCAAATTGGCAGTCAATGCAAACTCAAACATGTTTTAGCGTCTCCTCCTCATGAGGAGTCTGGAAAGAGTCAAGTTGTTCCTGAGAGCTCCACTTGACCCCGAGAATGGATACCCAGTTGGAAATGAAGAGCCAACAATTATCCAGGGCAAGGCAGGTATCTGGAAAATGCCTTTGAGGGTTTTTGATATCCTCAGACATAAAAGGGATAAAAAAAAAAACACCAACAAAAACCACTCCCTGAAATTAAATTATAATAGCGCACGCACAGGCTGTGCTCAGTAATTAGAGGAATGGATCTGAGAGCGCAGGTCTGGAATCACCCACAGGGAAGGGCTTATTCTCCACAGGGCCAAGGCACACATTCCCACTCGTAGCTTTGCTTTCGCACCGCAGGGAACATCAGTTGGAGCCGCCAAGGGGCACGTAGCGATGCAAACCAAGGATGACACAGCGGAAGGCTTTGAAATACAGCAGGTAATCTGTCCTCTCTGTAGTGGACTGAAGAGCGTCCCCTCCCCCAATTCATGTCCATCCAGAAGCTCAGAATGTGACCTTATTTGGAAATAGGGTCTTTGCAGATGTAACTAGTTAAGGATGACAAGATGAGATCATTGTGGGTCCTCAATCCAAAGACTGGTCTCCTTATAAGAGAAAGGAGAGGGGGATTTGAGACACACAGGCATGCAGGAGAAACAGAAGGAATGTCCATATGAAGAAAGATGCAGCCACAAGCCAAGGAGCACCAAGGATGGCCAGCAGCCGCCCGAAGCAGGAAGAGGCGAGGAAGGATTCTTCTCTGGAGCCGTCAGAGGGGCACGGCCCTGCCAGCACCTTGACTTTAGACTTCTGGCCTCCAGGACCGTGAGAGAATAAATTTCTGTTGTTTTAAGACACCCAGTTTGGGGTAATTTGTTACAGAAGCCGTAGGACACGAATACATTCTTCTGCTTTGAGCCATGACTTAAATCAGGAGACACAACATGGCAGCCCACAGACACGATCTGGTCCCCCAGGCCTGCGCCGTGAGGACTGAAAAGTGATTCTGATGTCCACATTTATAAGTTGAAAGATTGTACTTAAAAGCCCACGTTTCTAGCGTCTCTTCAAAACCGGTAAATCTGGTTGCAGTGGTCTTGGGTTGCAGCAAGGCAACGATGACTGGGAGCTGAGGAGCGGCTGCTGCCTTAGAAAAGGCACAGGAGTCCCATTTGCTCCCGTCTCTCCCAGGGGTTGGCGCCATCGTGTCCACAGTGGGGTGTGCATCACACTGGCACTGCGTGAGGGGGAGGCTTGTTTTAGAACTGTGTTTGCATAACTAATATCCTGTTCTCATTTCATTATGTGTTGATCTGGGGTACTTTGGGGGGCTGGCTGGTTGAGGTTATTGGGGGGTACTGAGGCCCTCTCGAGTACCCTCTTAGCACTCCCTATCGCCCATATAGCCTCACCCCTCCGTATCCCCGGCAAGCTGGTATCGGCAATTGAGTTTGTGTCCTTCAGCCGGCACACCTGATTTAAGCCAGCTGGTCCCTGCTTCAGCCTTTGTCATTACTCACAAACGGTAAGTGGCTTCTAAATGTGACATGGTACAGAGCATAACAGATACTTTAGTATCAGTGGAAAAGGTTCATCCCAGGAAGATCCTAAGAATGTTGTCAAGGGCGGGGAAGGCAGCTAAACTTTGGTCAGTTGAGGGAAGAAGTGTCAGGAGACCGGATTTTTTAAAAAACTGGTTCCATGTTTAATGTGTGGTTAGTTCAGAGGCAATAAAGGGAGGTCAAAGCCAACAACCTTTTCTGTGCCGCAGATCGTCTCTTGGGATATCTTTTTGTTGTGGTGGTTTACTTTTTTTAAGTGTACAATTCAGCGGTGTTTGGTATATTCACAAAGTTGTGCAACCATCCCCACTCTTGAATTCCAGAATATTTTCATCACCCCTAAAAGAAAACCCCATAGCCATTAGCGACCACTGCCCACTGCCCGTCTCACTGGTTCCTGGCCATCACTACTCTACTTTCTGTCTCTACGGATTTGCCTATTCCAGATATTTCATATTCATGGAATCACATAATATGTGGTCTTGGTGCCTGGCTTCCTCCACGTGGTGTCTGGTTCTCACAGTTCACCCACACTGTAGCACGTATCCGTACTTCATTCCTTGCTACGGCCACATAATATTCCATTGTACAGGTAGATCACATTTTGCTTACTCCTTCATCAGTTGATGGACATTTGGGTTGTCTCCATGTTTTGGTTATTATGAGTAATGCTGCTATGAACATTTGAGCATTTCATGTAGATTTTGTGTATAATTCAGTATAAACAGACTCAATCAGGCAGGTCCATATTGGCTCCAGTCTACCAGGAAAGACATGCTCCACCCATCCCACCACCCACCCACCAGTGGGGACCCACAGCGCTGCCCTTTGCCCCGGGCTGGTTAGGAACTGGGTTGTCTGTAAAGGATTAACCTCACAAAACCCTTTTACAGGAGGTGCGAGCCAGTCTTTGAATTCCACCTGAATTCCCTTGTTGTCCCTTCAGGTTCTAGAAATGAATCCACCTACAGAGCTCATACTCTCGGAAAAATAATCCTTCTCTCAACATCCCTGCATACAAAGTCACGTTAGCACATCTCTTTACAGGCTTCTTCCCTGCCTCCCCTTTATCCTTTTAATTTATTTATCCGAAGATGCTGGGAACAGACTGCAGCTGTTAGGCAAACACAACATTGTGTTGATTTGGCTGGGGGAGCATTAGTTATTAACAATAACGCTTGTGGGTACGCCCACCAGTCAGACGAGGACAGAACTAAGGAAGCGTAGGTCCCACATCCAACAGCCAGGAAGGAACAGAGCCCACCTCTGCCCATAGCTGACAGCACCTCATCGCTCCCTTATTTTGTGACCCTGACTCTACAAAGCGAGGGATGCTGGATGCTGGGCAGAGAGTAGTTTCTCTTCTGCTCCTTCTTTACTCTCCTCCTTACTTCAGCGTTTTACTTAAAGAAATATCACCTCTTAGGACTTATGTCCTGAAGGCTCCATTATCTGTCCCAGCACACGAAACCCACCCAGAAAAGGGCAAAGCCGCCATGCGAATTGCTGTTCTGTTGTCAGTTATTCTTGAGAAACATCACGAGGCGCAGAAGAACCAGCGGAAAAGGAGATGGAGGTTTCCATTTCTGTCCTTCTGGAGGGGACTTGTGCTGGGGGCAGCTGCCTGTGAGGGAAGCCTTGGTGGCTGGGTCACCGGCTGCCAGGATCTGGGACAATGACCTGAGGGCTACAGAAACCCAGAAACACAAAGAATCAAATACAGGGGATGCCAAGTACGGTGTTTTCTCTCCTCCTCAGTCATCTTCGAATATTTTGGATCCTTAGTCTTGGTGGGGTTGGAGGCACGTGATTCATTTATTTATTCAACCAACACTGACTGACTCTGCTGTGTCTCAGACACTCTTCTAGATGCTGCGATATAGCATGTCTCCTCCTGGAGACACAAGTGAAGCTTCTACTTGGAGAATGGAGACAGACAAATAAATACGTGGTATGACAGGTGGTGATAGACACAGTAAAATGAAAACTTAAAAGGGCAGGGGGAATCGAGAGTGCCAGGAAAGGGAGATTTTGCTATTTTACGTAGGGTGGACAGGGAAAGCCACTCTGAGGAAGTGACCTTTAAGCACAGACCCAGAGGAGGTGGAGGAGTGAGCCATGCTGCTATTTGGGGAAGCATACTTTAGGCAGAGGACACAGCCAGTGCAAAGGCCCTGAGGTGGGAGCATGCTTGCATGCTTGAGGAATCACTAAGGAGACCAGTGGGGCTGTGGATGAATAACCAAGGAGGAGAGGAGTGGAAGATGAGATCAGAGAGCTAATGGATGGCTTGTAGAGCCACATGGGCCATTATAGGATTTTTTTCAAAGTGAGATGGGTGATATGATCTGGTTTACATTTTAGAAGAACTGTTCTGGTTGGTAACTGAGTACACAGTGATGATACAGGATATGCCCATTAGCCTAGACGTGGGCAGACAGATGATGCTCAATAAATTTTGTTTACATTGATCTGCTTAGAAGTTCATTTCAAGTTGAATTTGATCCGTTAAAAAAGTTTGATCACCTAACCTACTCAGTACTGTACCTGTTGCTGGCTATCAGGTAGGAGAAAGAGATGACGTGAATAAGACAAGATGTTGGCTGGAATTAAAGAATATTCACTTATGAAGAATAATTATCTTGACTCCCAGCATCTGAAGGCGGGGAAGGAATATAATGAAAGGACCATATACTTCTTGTCAGAAGAGAAACTGAGGAAATACTCTGTCAGCAGCTTTCGCCCAAAGGAATGCCTAGGAATGAGTCAACCATTTCTTCATTTTCCCACCCAAATCTACACCCAGACCATCCAGATATCTATGCCCTTTGAACATCAAAGATGTAGTTCAGTGGTTGTCAGTTGAGAGGATTCTGTTGCTCAAAGGTTATTTGGCAATGTCTGGAGACAGTTTGGTTGTCATGAGAGAGGATGCTACTGGCATCGAGTTGGTCGGGGCCAACAGTGATGCTAAATGTCCTACAATGCACAGGACAGCTCCAACAGCAGAGAATCGTCTGGCCTAAAATGCCAATAGCGCCGAGGTTGAGAAACCCTGGCGACGACTAAACCAGTCCACGTGCTAATCGTCTCCCTTCGTTATGAGGCTCAGAGATACGACTATTTGCTATGCATAAACCCACGGGAGCGACAGAATGTGATCCTGTAGCGAGGAAAGACTATGACTCTCCTTGCATCCCTAATTCCAGTCGCTGAGATTCAGGGCTCTGAATCAGTTACAACGGGAGGACAAATCCCTCCGTTTCTGTGAATGACGTATTTCAACGAGGCAAGCTTATTTTAAACTGGAGAGGATGAATGAGCGCAGCCTCTGTTTCTTTAGGAATCAATTTCAGTTGCATACTGACAACCCCAGAGGCGTGTGGCCTCCCCAGTTCTTCCCTTTAACGACCTGCGGGGTCAAGATCAGCCGACCTACCGGTAAAACAGCTGCAGCCTGGAGGAAAGCGGACGTAGATCCCAACACAGGGAGCAATTCCACAGACTCCGCCTCAGATGGGGCTTTGAGGAAGCAGGCGTCTAGAAGTGCGTCCTCAGCATTCCGAGGTCTTCGGTGGCTTTTGAGCACATGGAGACGGCCCCGGGAATTTTCAGGACTGACGGCCCCAATTGTCAACATATTTTAAAAACCCTCAGAATAGGGAATACTACCCAGGCTTGCTGTAAGGGATCTTGATATTTATTTCAAGAAGCCGCAGTCAGTCACGATGGAAAACATCCACGAAAAGGAACATCTGGGATAAAGGTTCAGTATTAACTATCTGGTTTTGCATTAATTCAATAAATGTTTACTGGCCCTTCCTACGTGCTAAGCCATATGCCAAGGGACGAGGGGCCTGCACCCATGGAACTGACATACCGACGAGTATTTGTAAAACATATCTGGTTATGCATTTTTCACTTATGTTGGTAATTATTTTATTTCCTCAAACAGATTTTTAAAATAACATTATAACTACAGGAAACAGAAGTTTGACCTTCCACCCCTTGGCTTTTGAGTCTCAGGAACCCATGCGATCCTAAAGCAGGAGTTGCCTTTGAATTACATTCATGAAGTTGCAAACGAAACGCGGGCTGCTTCTTTCTGCCTGTGGGAGAGAGTATTCTTTAGGAAAATGATCTTGTAAAGGAGGCTTCGGCCAAGTTCCCATATACACTATTGGCCCTATAAAAGCTCCCAGAAGTCCAGGCTGTCTCCATATATCACAGCCTCAGCAGCGGAGCCATCGTGCAAGGTGACGATGGAGAATGCCTTTGGATTTCCCAGTCAGGAGGGTCTCCCTGCCAGGCCCCCATGAGTTTCTCAGTGGAAAGGTTCCAGTGTAGGGCCAGGTGGATGTCTCCTGTGACCCCACCAGCAGCCCCGGGTGGAGGCAGCTGGAGCACTGAGGTTTCCATGAGCTGTTGCCCTCATGGGGAAGACGGTGGTGTTTCCCAAGCCTCAGTGAGCCCCACACAACTGCACTGGTTTTGCTACCTCTGCGCACCTCTTCTTGTATTTTCTTACGGAACATTTTTCCCTTTAAACAATTAATTTAAAAATTAAAATTAGGGGCCGGCCCAGTGGTGTAGTGGTTAAGTTTGCACGTTCTGTTTCAGTGGCCCAGGGTTTGCAGGCTCAGATCCCGGGTGCAGACCTACTCATCAAGTCTTGCTGTGGCAGGCGTCCCACATAGAAAGAAGAAGATGGGCATGGATGTTAGCTCAGGGCCAGTCTTCCTCAGCAAAAAGAGGAGGATTGGTGGTGGATGTTAGTTCAGGGCTAATCTTCCTCACACACGCACAAAAAGAATGATTCCAAAACGCTGGGCATGAAGCATGCAGCTGCAATGACTTGGATGGGAAGACCGTGGGAGAAGAGGGAAGAGGCACATGTGTGCCCATCTTCCTCTACTGTGTATGGGGGATGCCTCAGCAGCATGGGTGATGAGTAGGGTATGGCTGCACCTGGGACCCAAACCTGTGAACCCCGGGCTGCTGAAGCAGAGCATGCTGAACTCAACCACTTGGCCACGGGGCCTGCCCTAGAGCTTGACTCTGTTTCTCCTCCAGCTCTCTCCCCAGGGCTTTGATCTGCAGTTGGAAAGATCAGGGAGGCAGAAACAGGGCTGCTGCCCTTCACAGAATCAAGCAACATCCTACCCGGAACCATGTCATTACTACCCTCTGTGCTCCAGAAGCTATTGTCATTATTAAAAAAAATTTTGCTTTTTAAACAAAATCATGGTGAAGTGAGAATCAATACAGCTTTCAGAACAAACCTGGTAGCTGTTGTTTTGTGCAAGGCACGATGTCCTTTTACTGCTAAAATAGAATTCAATGCTTATTGAAGTTTTGATGGATGTTTCAAAACAACACTGTTAGCAACATTCAACATTCACATAAGCACTTTTTCTGTGCCAGACACTGTTATAAGCACCTTACGAATAAATATTAGGCCATGAATCCTCACAATGCTCTGGCTGTAGGTACTGCAATGACATCTGATTTAGACATGAGGAAACTGAGGCACACGGAGGTTAGGTGACTTGCCTAAAGTCACAGAGCCAGGAAGTGGAAGAGATGGGACCAGAACTGAGGCCAGCTGGCTGCAGCACCTCTGTTCTCCATCCCATGCTGGTCTCTGTGATGAAAAATACGGAGAACAGGTTCTGTGCTCCAAGAACCAGGTCTGAGCAGCCCACTGGCAGCTGAAGGCCTGCACCTTAGACGTGGGGACCCAGTCACTCACTGACACTCACCCCTGGTGGGCTGCAGAGCCTGAATCTCTGCAAGGAAGTTAAGGATAAGTACAAATGGGAAGATCATCATGACTGTGGAATTTTGAAACTTGTTAGCTGGCCTGTCGTCCCCTGTCTGCTGCACCTACTTTCCAAAGCCAGGGCAGGAGTCTTTAATCTACGATGGAGTGATGCGAAACCAAGGGTGTGAAGGGACTCAGCGAAAATGAAACTCAGGCCATCCAGAGCCGTCTTGTTCCCCACCTGAGTCCAGATGAAGCCAACGGGGATCCTGTTATCTAAATATTTGCTATCCCGGCCTTGCAGCTGTAAGGTTAAGACACTTCCAATAAGTCGAGGCGCTGAGAGGAGCTTCTCTCTCCTCACCACAAAGTCGGCGGCTGCCCAGATGACAGTGCAAACCTGGTGGAAACCACCTTAGGGAAAACTTCATATCTCATAACAGATGGATTTCATAATGTTGCTGAACGCCATATTGTAAAAGTCCTTGATCAGATCCAAAAACACTGGATAAGGGGGATCAGGGAAACTCAGTCCACTTAAAAATTGAAAGAAAAAATCAGAAGGCTGATGACAAGACAGACACTTCAGAAGAGAATTATTCGAGTCCAAATGACTAAGAAACATCTTGAGAAACTTATTGGAACTAGAAATTAATAAAAAGAAACTGTAACTAAACAGGAGTCTGGAAGGCCTGTAGGGGGAGCTCTCACACCCCATCACCATCATCAAATACACCAAACAGGAAGAATCTTCTACAGGAAGTAAAATTACTTCCCTACTGAAAGGAGATTTCTCTCCACACCTGGCTACAGCCCAGCCAATGAGAAACCCCGCAGCTCAGCCAATGAGAAATGCCACAGCTCAGCCAATGAGAAACACCACAGCTCAGCCAATGAGAAACACCACAGCTCAGCCAATGAGAAATCCCGCAGCTCAGCCAATGAGAAACCCCACAGCTCAGCCAATGAGAAACACCACATCTCAGCCAATGAGAAATCCTGCAGCTCAGCCAATGAGAAACACAGCAGCTCAGCCAATGAGAAATCCCGCAGCTCAGCCAATGAGAAACACAGCAGCTCAGCCAATGAGAAATCCTGCAGCTCAGCCAATGAGAAACACCACAGCTCAATCAATGAGAAATGCCACAGCTCAGCCAATGAGAAACCCCGCAGCTCAGCCAATGAGAAACCCCGCAGCTCAGCCAATGAGAAACACCACAGCTCAGCCAGTGCGAAATGCTGCAGCTCAGCCAATGAGAAGCAGTTGCCACCCTGAACTGTTACTTTCCCCCAATGGGCTTTCCTTTAGAACAGCCCCTTCCTATCCCATCTCCCCTTTTTCTCTATAAAGGCAGCTCCTCTCCTTTGTTTTCCAGATTTACTTTTGTTTTACCATAGCACGTATATGCTGAACTGCAATTCCTTTAGCTATTACCGAATAAACTCATTTTGAGATATAATAACAGGCAAATTTGCTTTTTAAGTTAGCACAACCTCTGAATGCATTTTGTAAAAACAAACAAGTGGACAATCAAAACCTTTTAAAATGGCCATTCTTCTAGTCATGCAACAAAAGTTAAACAAAAATGAAATATGCTGTAACATGTTTTCATTCTGTTTTGCGAATATTTTTCCAAGCAACTCATTCAACATGTGATTGATTTTTATTCTCAAAAGAACCAAAGCATAGCTGTAATTATAACCTAAATCCCTCTTAACTATAATACTTAAAAAACTGATTTTTATCATCTTTATCTTTTAAACAAATCTCAATCAAATACTTTCTTATTATCATGAAATCCTGGCCCATATTTTAAGAGGATTTGCTTTAAATGGCTTTTCCTCCAGTGTTAATTATCCTCAGATAACAGGCGCTCCTGGACCAAACTTTAGAATCATGATACAGAGTGACAGAGCAGCCCTATTACCACTTTGGTGCAATCTGTGGAACCAGCAGTGGTAAGGGTAAGTGGGTTCTTCTGTTGTTGTTTTAATTGAGCTTTTGTCTTTTTTATGAGATGGAATACCTCTGCTGGATAATATTCTGTTGGGCAGATTCCTTTACTCATTGCTAAACTGTACTCACAAACTGAGGTTTTGCCAGCTGCTACCTGGCAACATTTAATGCCACCAAATTCTTTTTAAAAAGGGTTTATCCTTCGCTTTTTCCACATCCACATCCAAAGTGAGATATCATAATGCCTATGCCTGTTTCTTGGGCTCTGTGAAAATATACTCTCAGTCAAGCACCCAGTATCTGCACATCTACAAAAGAACTCAAAGCTAAAGAAAAATCACATCCCTCTCCAAGTTCAATGACGACTAGAAAGAGAGTGATTAATTTAGTCTTGTTTCTTTTGGATGGAATTTCTGGCCTCCTTCTCCCACCCCCTGACACAGTGTAGGAGGAGCTGCTGAATGCATGTGGGCAGGTGCATAATTTGGCTTCTACTGTGAGGCTGAAGGTAGTGAAGATGGGTTCTTCCTGAATATATATCCCCCAGCATCAAATATGGGCATGCCAAAGACCACCTTGGGCACCTACCTCAAGATGAAGAGGTCCACAGTGGAATTACTGGCGACGGTGACATAGGCAGTGACCACGTCTCCTTGTTTAACTGGCCTGGAAGGCAGCCAGATGACCACGTTGCCATCCAAACGCAGCTCGCTGAGCTGAGCACTGTCCTGGGCCCGATAGAGGCCGACGGCGCCAATCCTCTGCAAGTGAGACGTGGTCTCCTCCAGTCCATCCTTCCCCGGACGGATGGCATTGCCCTTCCTGACGTCACCACTAGCACAGTCTCCTCGCTCGTCGCCCGCCTGCACGGTGTAATAGAGCTCCACCAGGCTCCCCTCTGCCGGGTCACCCGACTTCTTCCTCCCAGCCACCACCGTGGGGGGGCTGAACCAGCCAGCCAGCAGCTCCAGCTCAGCCACACACAGCCCCAGGTCCCCCTGCAGCCGGCAGCTGCCCCTCACCTCCCGGGTCTCCCGGAAAGCGAACACGCGCAGGCAGGGCAGCCTCTCCGCGGGGCTGTGGTCATCCCAGTCTCTGCCCACGACGTGGAAGAGCACCTGCACCTTGGGCCGGCTCAGGTAGATCTTGTCCCGCAGGATGGAGGCCTTCAGCTTCCAGTTGAAATGAAACTTCTTGGTTGGGCCTAAAAGGTTTGAAGTCAACATCAAGTCCAGAGGCATGACCTTCTCCACAGAAAAAGGCCCATAGCTGGCATTTAATACAGGGGGCCGCTTGGCTTTGAAGGTGAAGAAGGACTCGACTCTGGTCTGCCGGCTGGAGTTGCGCATTACGTCCTGGTTGGCTTCCCTTAGGAGGAAGGAGGTCTCTGCCCTGAGAACCTGGTAGCTCACAGGCAGGTATGGTGGCAGCGAGGAAAATCTCTGTATGTTGTCTGTGACCCCACGGCCCTCTATCACTACAGGGGGAGAGAAAGAAAAGAAAAAGACAAGGACGGGATTATTACTGGGCTCCTTAGAAGTCGTTAGGTCCATAAGCAACTTAGAAATGAGAGAGAAACATTCTGAGGTCCGCTGGGCTAGAATTTTCACGTTCCTTCTGGAATCAGCCAGTAAATGGCTCTACATGCTCTGCAAATTATATACTTTTATTAGGTTGAAACACATGAAACTGAGATTTTTGTAGGTTAAGAATTGTTGAACGATGGCAATTTCACATAGTTCAACCTAACAGCAAGCTGGCAGGTTACCTATGAGGGTAAAGTGGGTAGAGTTATTGATAGTTTGCATGAGTTTAAAACATATTTCATGACACTGGTACAGGAAGAGAAAAACAGACCAATGGAATAGATTGGTCCATAAATAAACCCACGGACATCCGGAAATTTAGTGTGTGATAAGGGGGCACCACAAATCATGAGGCAAAGACAGACTTTTTCCCAAATGGTGCTGGGAAAACCAGCTAGCCATGTGGAAAAAAGGTAAAATTAGATCCATATCTCACACTGTATACAAGAATACACTTCAAATGGATCAGTGATCTCAATGTAAGAACATGAAATCTTTGAGTAACAAAAGAAAAGAATGGACAAATTACTCTAAAGCTGGGTGTAGAAAAAGCTTTCCAACTATGACTCAAAATCCAAATGTGGGCCGGCCCCATGGCTGAGTGGTTAAAGTCCCACACGCCCTGCTTCGGCAGCCCAGGTTTGCAAGTTTGGATCCTGGGTGTGGACCTGCTCCACTTGTCAGCCATGTTGTGGAGGTGTCCCACATACAAAATAGTGGAAGAGTGGCACAGATGTTAACTCAGGGCGAATCTACCTCAAACAAAAAAAAAGAGGAGGATTGGCAATGGATATTAGCTCAGGGTGAATCTTCCTCACTAAAAAAAGAAAAAAAATCCACATTCAATTTAAAAAAAAAATGTTAAATTTACCCATGTAAAAATCTTTTAAAATTTTTGTGTAAAAAATATCATAAACAAAGTCAAAATAAAAATTAACAACTGGAAGAAAAATATTTACAATATATGTACTACAGATAACAAGCTAATATCCCTAACATACAGAATTCTTGAAATTTGAGGGGAAAAGATTTTAAAACATTGAGAAAAAATGGGCAAAGGATATGCACTGACAACTCACCAAAAATATATTAAAATTGTCTTTACGTATATGAAAAGTATTCAACCTCACTCACAATTAGAGAAATACAAATTAAAACTACAAACAGACACCTTTTCTCACCTATCAGATTAGAAAAATTACAAAGTACACATTGCTGAGACTACGGGCAACGGGCACTGGAATGCATCGCTGCCGAGAATGACGAATGGGGCATCTCTCCTAGAAGGGAATTTGGCGATGTCTGATCAAACTACATACGCATTTGCCTTTGACTCACCAATCCCACTTCTAGGAATCCATCCTGAAGACACACCTCCAGCAATTCAAAAATACATACAAGGTCATTGCCACATTGTTTTTAATTGCAAACCATTTGACACAACCGACATACCCACATGTAGGAAAATGTTGAATAAACTATAGTACATCCACACAGCGGAGCACACTGAGGTGCAGAAAAAGGAGCAGGGTCTGTATGAACGACTGTGGAGTGGTTTCCAGGATATACTGTTAAGTGAAAAGGCACAGTGCGGAGGAGTGTCCACAGTATACACTAGCTTTGGGATAAAAAGAAGGGGACATTAGGAAATATACATGTGTGTGCTCATTTGTGTAAAACACACACAGACAGGAAAACCAGGGGCTATAAGATGGGTACCAAAGGGGACTGAGTGAGAAAAGGGGCAGAGGATGGAGAGAAGGGATGGGGTACACTTTGCCAAACATATCTTTGTGCATAGTCGTGCCTTTTGGAATCATGTTAATGTTTTACAGATGATGTCAATAATGGTACCAACAAAAAGAAGTAAAAGCGTACATTGATTATAAATGGAAACAAATTAACTTAAATCTATTTCAAATGAATATCAAAACCACGCTGAAGGAGGAAGACCTAATTCAAATAACATTTAAACGCATATTTTTACTATATATGCTCAGGCTAAAGACAAAAAGAACCATAAACAAATATTAAACTCTGAGTAAGTTTGGGCAGAAGTATGGGTTAGCAACTCTGAAACTATTTTCTGTGTATTACAGGATTGAGCAAACGAGAAATAGAATGTAAATAATGGAAGCCAGGTTTCTCACTGTTGGAAAGGGGAGTTAAAAATCTAGAAACGGAATAGGCTAGAAGGAAACCTATAGTGTGTTAGAATGGGATTGGAGGTACCAATATGGACTCAGAGTTTTAATATGCATAGATACATAGACATAGACATAGATATAGGCTGTGTGTACACATGGATGTATGTGTATCACATGCATATATTTCCCAGCTCTGTCCAATGAGAAGGCCTAGAGGCAATGACAGTCCAGTAGCAATAAGCATACCTAGCACTCAGATATTGGTTTCTAAATACCATTCTTCATGAAAAATAACCAGGATTCCTTAAAGAAATGTCTGATTCCACAGACAAGAGAATCTGGAACATCTTAGTGTGTCAGAAAATAAGGAAGCGCCCTAAGAATGGTGAGGACACATCAAAAGCACACAGGAGCCAGCAGCTTGAAGAGTTTCCCACTGGACAAATCTGGGATGATTTGAGCATCAAAATAAATAATGATGAGAAAGGATTACAAACCATTGAATTCCATGAGGTTACGGACCATTGACTCCACAAGATTCTATGAGTTGAAACGGATAGAATAGTTAGATTAGAGGAAAGCTCTTCCTTATGATATAATCCAGAATGATGACTGACGACATTCAGAGTAGGAGTGATTCAGGAGAGAACCATGAATGGATGCTAAAACTAGGTGGTGAAAGTTTCATGAGTAGCCGGATAGCCACATAATCCTAAACCGTCTTCCAGCTAGATGGCCCCAAGTTGCTCATTGAACTACCCATGGAACAAGAGCAGGTTTCAGTGGAGAAACCTGGCAGGTAACATCTTAACCCAGTGATCAGAGTTATATCACCAGTAATGGGACAAATAGACACACAGCCCCCCTAATATGCGCTAAGAAGAACACGTCAATTCTCCAATATTTCTGTAAAAAATTGCATGCATGCGTCGAATCATGAGGAAACATCGGAGAGACATTCCAAAAAATAACTGGCCTAGGAAGCGTCTAGGTCATGAAGGATCAGGAAAGTTGGAGGAGCTGTTGCAGACTGGTGGGAAAAAAGATACATAAAACTGAATGCAACCCAGGACTCGAGATTTTCTTTTGGAGCAGGTGTCAAAAGTTGCAGTCAGTCTCCAAAGTAGCTAATAATATTGTATTGAAGCTGATTTCCTCATTTTGGTAATTGTACTTTGGTTATATGAGAGATTGTCTTTATTTTTAGGAAATATACCCTGAAATATTTAGGGGTAAAGTGGCATTATGTCTGCAACCTACTCTCAAACAGCTTGGAAAAGAGAGAGAAGAAGGACAAAGAGGAGAGGAGGAAGAAGGGGATGGGTGGGGGACACGCGAAAGCAAATATGGTAACACTTTCATATTTGAGGAAACTAGGTGGAGAGTATACGCGAATTCTTTTTACTATTCTTAAAACTCTTCTTTAAGTCTCAAACTGTGTGAAAATTTTCAAAGTTGAATGAAATAAATAAACGTAAACAAGACATCTTGGTCTTTTTGGATTCCTCTCATTTAGAGATTTTTGCCCACTTATTTATTCATTTGTTAGGCGAAACAGTAATGAGATAAATTGTTTTCTCCATATTATTCAGAAATAATGAGTAAATGCACCACTATGGAATTATTTGTAAGTCCTTTTGATTCGATGATAATCTTGACCCATTTAGACAGAGAGTGACTTTTAGTCATTAATTACCTAAGACACTCTATTGTCACCATCATCTTATGTCATAACTTGGAAGAAAGTGTGTGTTATTAACAGTTCCAGATAAAATGAGTACGGAAGACTGAATAAGCACGCCACCCTCTGTGCAGGGGATGGCAGCCCTGTCCCGAGCACACAGGGTCTCTGAGCCATCACTCGATGTAGGTTCACTGGGTGGTCAGCGCCGACTGGCGCATCATCCACGTGCCCTCTGCCTTGATTCATATCCAACATTGCAAACTGCTCCCTTATGGGGCTCAGCCAAGCCTGCAGATGGCTTTGGTTTCACCCATAGTTTTTTTAAAAACCTGGGAAGTAGCTGAGTTTCCAGCTTCTCTCTCTCTTTTTTTTAAAGCTTGGCACCTGATCTAACAACTGTTGCCAATCGTTTTTTTACTCTTCTCACCAAAGCCCCTCAGTACATAGTTGTATATTCTAGTTGTAGGTCCTTCTAATTGTGCTGCGTGGGACGCCTCCTCAGCATGGTCTGAGGAGCGGTGCTGTGTCCACACCCAGGATCCGAACCGGCAAAACCCTGGGTCACCGAAGCGGAGCGTGCAAACTTAACCACTCAGGCATCGGGCCGGCCCCTCCAGCTTCTCCTAAACATGAGAAGAACTGGCAACATTTAGGCTTCATGCTCACCTGGCAGCAATAGAAAAAGACACCCAGCCCACGTTGCTCGGTCAAGTTACTTGCTTGACCCTCAGGTACATTTGAATTAGAAAGCACCGATTAGAATCTTGCGGCCAGGCGAGCTGGTTTATCCCGGCTGAGGCAGGAAAGAATATCATCCCTATCTTCCCATCTTCTTTGTCCGCTGCAGAAATCCATAGCAGTCCATCCAGCAGTGTCCTTGCTGTTTGAAGATTCCCCATGGCCTAGACTTCCCTTGTTGGCGGCTCACACCAAGGACACAAGAGGTTAAAGGGCCCCAACTGCTAAATTTGCAGAGCCCAAGAAAGCCCATCGCCTTGCCCTTGTCTTTCAAAGCAGCCCAGAAATCCGGAACAAGCCCCCATTCATATGTTGGGCGAGAAGACAGGATTCCCTGTCTCTCCTCGCATCTTTCCAGCCTTCCCTTCTGTCCCTCTTTCTCACTGCAGCAAGCACAGCCCATCTAGCATATGGGGCAGCCTCGTGCCTCTGGAAGCTCCCCTAATCCTTTTCCCGGCAGGGACACTGGCTAGCAGATCAAAGCTGTCTTTGGTGCTGCAGCCAAAACAGACTTGGGTTGTCAAGATGGCTTTTCAAAGAAATAGCATTCTCCCCCTGTTCTTTGCCCAGGGGCTTTGTTCTGAGGTCACCAGCAACAAGGGTACATATGCCTCTCTCTTTAGTGATGTCTCAGTGCTTCCATTTTAACCCACTCATTTCAGAACCAGGTTAAAACATTCTCAAAAGGCCTCGCCAACATACAACATTCCAGAAAGAGTTCTGGCTCCATGTCCTTAAAAACTTCATTGACTATTTAAGCAACTTGTAATATTTTGTAAAAACTGATGGACTACTTGCCACATTGGATGCTTTTATTCTGATGTAGTCATCCTTCTCCAAAAAAGCTCTTAAACCTTGAAGTGAAGAGATTTAGAGACTCATTTGTTTGGAGAAGGTAGCAGGCTAAGGACTCTCTGAAGGAGCAGAGCAAGGATTCAAGGGTCCGAGGGATAGGGGTGCATTCCACAACAGGAAGCGTCCTCAACAAGCTTTTTTGTCATTCTTCATTCTTCCTGAACATGAGGATTTCTTTTTTCCTACTTTTTTTGTCTTTTTACTAAGAAAAAAAAAGCCTAAAAAACGAACCTTTTGCTTTTAAGCCAATGCTGAGTTTATTTTCTATAAAATAAAGCTGGAGTGAGCTTGCCGTCTTGCTGTTCCTTATGATTCTTCCATTATTTAAGCAGTTCCTTCTTTATCCTTCATATGGAGCAAAATGTGCCTCGTTTTGCTCCATCATACCTTCTTGCTGAACCTAATTCTGAATTTTTTCAGTTCAAGACAGATTTAACTTGAGCCAAGAATAAACAGACATTGTAAAGAAGGGAGTGGGGTCTGGTACAGTGGTTAAGTACATGACGTTTGACCATAAAGAGATCTACTCAACAGTCATGTGATCTTGAGCAAGTTCTTACCTTTCTGGAGCTTTAGTCTCCATAGACGAATGGATGGGTAGATGGATGGACATATGGATGGATGGATAGATGGATGGATGGATAGATGAACAGATGGATGGATGGATGGATGGATGGATGGATAGATTAATAGATGGATGAATGGATGGATAGATGGATGGATGTATGAATGGATGGATGCATGGACGGATGGATGGATGGAGAGATGGGTGGATAATTGGAGGAGTGGATAGATGGATGAATGGATAGACAGATGAATGGATAGATGGGTGGATGGGTACACAGGTAGGTAGATAGGTAGGGAGAAAGAGCTAGATATATAGGGTATAACAGTAGCTGTGGTAGAGTGGTTACAAAATGGTCCCCATTCTCCTCCTGTATCTATACTTTTTTCACGTGACTTTGTAATTCTTCCTTCAAGAAGAGGAGTCATTGCCCCACCTCTTGAATCTAGGTTGTCCTTGTGATTTGTTTTGGCCAACACAATCGGGCAGAATTGCCAATGTGCCAATTCCAAGCCCAGGTCTCAAGAAGCATTGCACACTTCCCCTCCCCCATTTTTGGACTCCTGCCATGACCCGAAAGGACAAGCCCAGGCCAGCCTCCTGGAGGATGAGAGACCATGTGGAGGAGAGCAGAGTTATCCCAGCTGAGGCCATCCTAGATCAGCCAGTCCATAGCCTACAGCCAACCCCCAAACAAGTGAGAGAGCCCAGCCACGATTAGCCAAGTCCAGCCAAGACCAGCAATCCCTAGAATCATGAGACATTACGAATGAACAAAGCTTCTAAATTTGGGGGGGTTTGTCATGCAGCAACCTCTGATGGAGTAGCCAGTAACAATCAAGAGGTGACTATATTTTAGGGATGCTTTTAAATGCTTTATATGTGGACCCTCAATCAGCTCTTCACAACAATACTATTGAGCAAGTATTAGGATTACCCCTTTTGTAGGTGGGGAACCTGAGGAATAGAGAAGGTAAGTAATTTTGCCCAAGATCTCTGGTTATAAGTGATGTAGCTGAAATTCAAACACAGCTGTCTGGTGCCAAAGTCTTTTGTCCACTGAGCAATAAGGCCCATCTCTGTCCACTGCCTGCCTCCCAGGTATGAGAGGTTTGGTGAGATGATGCTCACGAAGTGCTTAGCAAGGACCTGGCTAGTAATAACGTCTCAACTAGTGTTACATACCAATATCTATTTGTTTCTGATTTTTCATTATTATTATTGAAGTTTAAATGTACCTTGTTCCCTCATATCTCCAGGGCCCTGAACATGCCATTCATTCGCCTAGTTTTTTCTATTCAGTTCCCAACTCCAACCTCACCTCCTCCAGGAAGCCTTGCTCATTGTTCCCACTAGGTCAAGGGCCCCTCTCATACACTTACAAAACATCATGTGCTTTTCTTTGCGACGCAGCTGTAATTTAACATGCAGATTTGGTTAATGAATGTCTCTCCCCTAACAGATTGGAAGCTCCATGAGGGTAGGAACAATGCTTGTATATTCACACGTTATCCTTCCTGCCTGGCATACTATGTGACAACAATCATGCATTACACACCTGAGGAATGCATGAAGTTTGACCACTGTGAAATGGGCTGAGAGTTAAATAAGCAATATGGTGGAAGAAGCCACTTCACAAAACATTGTAGCAAGGTATTCAGCGAAGGAGAGTGTAGACAGCATCAGTCTGGAGTGATCAGAAGAGTTGGAGTCAATGCCCATGGACATCCCAGCATCAGCTAGCAGGGGATGGCAATTCTCTGTGCCAGTCAATGTCAATACATGGAGTGTTGTGAGGAACTTTTATCTTCATTTGGGGCCTGCTTGGCCTCACAGCTGTCTACTGCTAGAGTTTACCATTGCCTAGAAGTAAACTAACCGAAAAGAAACAATGCTCGCAGCAGTAAGGTCCAATAATTTCTATTCACCAGTGAAATGACGCACCAGGAATCCCTAGTGGATTTGCTGAGAAGCGATCAAGAATTTCTTGAGAATGAAGATGTCCTTCAGTAGGTGAGTAGAAAATACACTGTGGTCCACCCAGACGATGGAATACTATTCAGCGCTAAAAAGAAATGAGCTACCAAGTCATGAAAAGACATGGAGGAACCAGAGATGCATACGACTAAGTGAAAGAAGCCGGTCTGAAAAGGCTCCATCCTGTATGATCCCAACTCTGTGACATTCTGGAAAAGGCACATCTATGGAGACAGTAAAAAGATGAGTGATTGCCAAGCCTGGGGGAGGGGAGGGATGAACAGGTGGAGCACAAAGGATCTCAGGGTCAGAAAATACTCTGTATGACCTCATAATGAGGGACACTTGTCATTATGCATTTGTCCAAACCCACTGAATGTACAACACCAAGAGTGAACCCTGATGTCAACTGAGGACTCTGGATAATGATGACGTGTCAGCACAGGTTCATCAGTTGTAACACGTCCCACCTGGTGGGGGATGTTGATGATGGGGGAGGCTGCGTGTGTGGGGGCAGGGGGTGTTTGGGACATCTCTGCACCTTCCTCTCAATTTTCCTGTGAATCTAAAACTGCTCTAAAAAAATTAAATATTTCTAAAAAGTAAATTTATTGATCATATACACACCCAGGACTGCAAGGAACAGCTCTCTGCACTCACAGTGCCTCCAACTGAAGGTGGTGGTTCCTAAGTTGCAGACATTCAAGTATTGCCTTCATGACATCAGCCAAATATTTATGTACTATTAATTAATCAATGAGTTTATCAATAATTAATAATTTTATTAATTAAAATGTTTAGATTATTAAATATCAGTGAATTTATTAATAAGTTTGTTTAGATAATGCTACTTTGAATAAGAAGCCAAGATCCTTGTGCCCCAAATTGCTTCCAGCTTATGGTTCTGAGCCTGAGGTTTGTCATGTCTTTGTTAAATGGGGAGATGATCAAGTATAAGGTGCTAAAGATACAGTGACACCAGAGGCCAGCCCCGTGGCCTAATGGTTAAGTTCACTGTGCTCCATTTCAGGGGCCCAGGTTCAGTTCCCCGGCACAGACCCACACCACTTCTTGGTGGCCATGTTGTGACAGCAACCCACATATGAGATGGAGGAAGACAGGCACAGATATCAGCTCAGGGTGAATCTTCCTTAGCAAAAAAATAAAAATAAAAAATTACAGTGACAACAAGATGAGACTTACTCCTTGATGGGATTACAATAATTCAAACAGAATGGAAAAGGCAATCACTTTCTCATTTCTGAGACTCAGCAAGACTCGGGCAATTTCACGCCACGTCCATGTACTTCCAACATCCAAGCACGTGGATGCTTCAGAGAATGGCTCCCCTGGAGCTGGGCAGGGCTCCATCTGCACCGTCACAAACTTAGACTCTGTGTCTATCACTGAAACTCAGCTCACATTTTCAGGAGCCCTGATCTAGAGGATTAAGGAAGCAGAGGGGATGGCCAGCCTTTGCGGTATTTCTTTCCTGACCCTCTTTCTCCTGATTGCAATGAAACCACCCCAAGACCTAGTGAGCACTGACAAATATCCACCCTCTCGTTCTGCTTCATCTGCTCACACCAACGTCTCCAGGAAGATAGGGTTATTGAGTAATTTTTTTGATCTGAAACAATAGCCCTGGAAAAGTTGGATGCCGCTCTCCTAAGGCCAAGGGAGGCGGGGGAGGGGACAGTTGACAGCTGAACCTTTGCCTCCCAGCTGACAGCTCGTTCATCTGCTGTCTCCCTCCTGTGTATCCATTTTCTTTATCTGTGCTTGCCTGTCAGCGTTGGGATATTGTGTCCTCCATCAGTTGTTCATCAGAGAACTCTACTGCAAAGCCGCCACCGGAAATTGAGTTTTTGAGACTCCAAGATAGTGAACACAGGAGATGTCCGCGTCACTTAGCACCCAGACAGAATAACACCACAGGAAATGACCCCTTCAGCCAGCATAATGTGTCACCTTCATCATGAAGGTCCCTTTGAGATGTGTTGACTGGGATGGATTCTTTCAAGCTGATTCTCTCTGAGCTGTGACGTGAAGGATGGGTGGGGTCTAGGGAGGTTGAACAGACTAAGGAAAGGACTCAGGAGGGAACAGCATGAGCAAAGGATGAGTGGAGAGAATGCTCGGGACCTGGGTGTGTGAGGAGTGGGAAGCTGGTCTATCTAGACAGTGGGAACAGGCCAACTTTTGCTCCAAATGGGGTAAGCCATGGGTGCCCATAAGGTACCTACGTCCTGCTTTCTCTTCAACAGGGTAAGATAAAAATAAAAATCACTGGGGGCTGGCCCGGTGGTTAAGTTTGCACATTCCAGTTGAGTGGCCTGGGTTTTGAACCTGGTGCAGACCTACACACCACTCATCAAGCCATGCAGTGGTGGCATCCCACATACAAAATAGAGGAGGACTGCCACAGATGTTAGGTCAGGGACAATCTTCCTCCAGTAAAAGGAGGAAGATTGGCAACAGATGTTAGCTCAGGGGCAACCTTCCTCACCTAAAAGAAAAAAAAAATCGCTGGAGCAACCCAAATGCACAGTGGTAGTGTTTTGGGCTGTGCAAAGGGCCTTCACAAAGAGTATCTAAGTCAGTGGTTCTCAACGAAGGGGGATTTTGCCCCTGGGAGACTCCTGGCAATGTCTGGAGACATTTTTGATTCCCACAACTGGGGAGAGGGTGTGCTTCTGGCATGGAGAGGGTAGAGGCCAGTGATGCTGCTCCTATCTCCCAGTGCACAGGACAGGCCCACCGCAGGAAGTGTCCAGTCCAGCGTGTCAGCACAGCCGAGGCTGAGAACCCGGATCTGACCTGAGTCCCTCGGTGGGTGCTAAGCGGTGGGTCAGAGGTACAAGAGGGACAGAAGGATCGTGAGCAAACGCTCTCCAGCATGGGGGAGGAGATGGGCCCCAGGGTGACGAGCGCTCCTGAAGTCAGACAACATCCAATCGTGAATCCCTGTCCCCACTGTACTAGATAAGGATTTCTTTTTGCAAATACCTTAAACTTCGGAGTTTCAGAAGCCTCAGCTCTGTCATGGAATCCTATGGAACCACCTCACGTAAAGCAATGCACGAAGTACCCAGCCCTCAGAACACGCCTAACCACGGGCAGAACCTGCTGTCGTATAGATCTTATTAGCAGCATCATTACCATTATTTCAGTCACGTTGGTAAGTTATGGTAAAAAGCCTATAAGGCTACAGGAATGTGGAAAAAATGGGTGATAGCCATAATCGTGAAAAAAAGTGGGGTGACATCCATGTGTGAAAAACACCTGAACTCGGGCGGTGGACGCCTGTCATGCCCCCGCAGCCCCGTCCATCCCCGGGTGTCTCACACCTGCCCAGCAGGACCAGGCCTCCCCCACAGGCCTCCAGGACACCCCGCTCAGATTCTCCTTCCGAGTCACTCCAGCTCACCTGAAACACAAGCCGGCCCCAGTATTTGGAGGGTTTTCTTCTCTCCTCGTCTGCGATTTCTTAACATTCGCCAGTCACCGAGTGTCTCTCTCTGCTAAATATACCCACTGCTTTTTTCTTCTTGAAACAAAAGATGCCTTGATGAATGGATTATTCGATTTCAACGCCTCTTCTGAACAAACTCCCTAATATCCTCTACTGAAATCATGCAGAGTGGTTTGCAATTTCGCAACAGGAAAACTCTCCTTCAGCAGAGCAGGTACGAAGATGCCCCTCTGCGCCCCTTCGGGGGGAGCTCCCCTTCTTCTCTGGGACAACTCCACAATCACCCTTGGCCCCCCAAAGAAGCGCAAAGGAGTCATGCCTTTCAAAGACAAATTCTCTAAAACACCCAGAATCTTTGACTTTATCCGATGGGAATAGGGCCTTCAGTAGGCACAGAGGGAAAGATTTATCAGGCAAAGTTACAAGCCTAAAATGCAATGTTTGATCTGTGCTGCGTTCACATTTCCTGAAGTTGAGCCTGGCAAACGGCCTGCGTTGAATACATTGCGCATTTTCCAGTATTGCAGCTACTGGAGTGAAGACCATACTTTGACTTGATGGAACTTTAGTAAGAAGCTGTTTATCCTTTTGGGGAATTACATTAACAATGGCCAATCTGCTCGTGAAATCCAAGATGCCCAAACTTAGCTATATCAGTCTGAATTTTGGTGACACCTCCCTGGTGGCTGTAAACACAGGGGCGAGTGTCGGCTTCGTGTGGTCTGCTGGAGACACCCGTTACAATATTATTTTACCATGAGTTACTTTCGTTGTATTTTGAGACACATGTTACGATATTATTTTACTGTGAATGACTTTTGTTGTATTTTTCCTCTCTGTGACAGATAGGGCTCTACACGGATTTGTTTTTAATTCTGTTTATAGGTAGGTGCAAGGTTGCGACTTCAATTTTAGGACGTATGAACGTGAGGGCTGAGAACCCCTGGTCTGACCCAGGAGTTCGCAATCTCTTTCTTCAAAGGCCATGGAGTAAACCTCATAGGCTTTGCAGGCTGAGAGGCAAAATCGATACCACGTCGGTACTTACATAACCATCTAAAAGTGTAAAAACACTCTTAGCTTGTGGGCCAGCCACACGAAAACAGGGGGCACGCTGGACTCAGCCTGTATTCGGTCATTTGTCAATCCTTGGTTTAAACCAAACAGGGTAATTCTAAACCTGTTTCCAGTCACTGGTTCAGTGATGCTCAGACCTAAAGCAGTGGTTCTCAAACAGGTGCCCTTTCACCCCAGGGGGCATTTGGCAATGTCTGGAGACATTTCTCGTTGTCAGACTAGGGCGGGAAGGTGCCATGAGCATCTCATGGGCAAAGGCCAGGGATGCTGCTCAGTATCCTCCCTGCACAGGACAGCCCCCAACACAGCATTATCTGGCCCCAAAGGTCAACAGGGCTGAGGCTGGGGAACCCTGCCCTAGGCCAGTGGGGCCAACGAGCTATGAGGAGCGCTTTCCCGGGACTTCTGGGAAAGAAGTGCCCTCACTTCTAAGAGAGCCAGAGAAACACAGGTCTTCCACCCCAGAGGCAGGCGAGGGACCAGGTCACCCTACGAACGCTGGCCCCCATCCCGAACCTGTGAGTGAAACCCCAGCGACAAGGTCAGCGGTGGGTGGGCGCAGTCGAGGGATCGTGAGCCTGGAGAACACCAGGGGCCTCTGGATGATCACTCCCTGAGTCTTGCTTCCCTGCCCCCCTTCCCGGGGCGTGAACCCACGGACGTCCATAGTGCGTAGGGGTTTCCCTCACTTTCAGCCAAAAGCTTCTAAAACGACACACTTTGGCTTCACCCAAACTGAGGTTCTCTGGCTTTGCAAGTCATATAAAGAAGGGATCGGCACACTTTTTCTATCAATGCCCAGACATAAATATTTCAGGTGCTAGGGGCCAAACGGTCTCTGTGGGAACGACCCCACCCTGCTCCTATATCATGCAAGCAGCCAGGGACGCATGACAACAAATGGCGGCCTGTGTTCCAATAAAACTTTATTAATGGACACTGAGATTGGAATTTCATAGAATTTTCCCATGTCAGCAACATTATTCTTTTAAAAAATTTCCTTTCTAATCATTTAAAACTATGAAAACATTCTTAGTTGGCCGGCCATGAGAAGCAGGTGGTGGGCTGGATGGGGCACGGACTTGCTGACCTCTGACGCAGACGAAGCCTTTCTCAGAGTTGCGTATCAGGCAGACGATGACTTTCTTGGTATTTCCTTCAGAGCTCTTTGCAATCTGAATTATACACCAGGTTTACCTCACTGATCCAAAAAGTAAACATGGCCCTTACTATGCCTCCAAAACCTTTTGGGAATGGAAGCAAAAAAAAAAAAGGATCTGATTCAAGCATCAGGAGGCACTTAGAGTTGCATAATGTAAGCATTTGGAGCAGAATTTAGATAACTGCACTTGCTGCTCATACAGCATATGGTTTGAGGATGTTTAGCCGTGTCTGTTCAAAGAGAGGGGCACATATTTACCGCAGATGGTGGTGTTATTTACCATGGAACCTTACATTAATCCCGAGCCCCAATTATCTCAATTCATGTAAATAAAAGGGAACAGCATTCCTCTTCTTCATGATGGTCTTTTTCCTCAAAAATAAAGAGCTTATTTTTAATATAGTCCACATATTTTTCTTTCCCACTAATTACGATAATTAAAAAAAAAAAAACTACCTTCTATAGCCCATTGACTCATCCCCCAGTTTTTTCCCACATATGAGTCTCATTTGCCTGTCCTTAGCATCTGTAGTTTTGTTTGGTTACAACAGGATTTAGGCTGATTACATTAATGAGAAGTCTTAGGACACGGAGGAGAAAATGCTTTCCTGATGGCTGAGTAAACAAAAAGAAGGAAAGGAAGCCTCAGAAGATGAATGCGATTTTCTCTTTCATTATATAGTCTTTAACTTTTCGTACAGTGAAAGAGGACATTTAAGCTGAGCCTTCTGAGAAGAATGAATTATAGGGGAGAATTTTGAAAAGAAAAGGGGAAAAAAATCCCTTCAATGGAGGGTGAAACCTTAGCCCCATGAAATCTGCATTATCGATACAGGAGGATGAAAATAATACCACCAATAATCTACAGCCTGTAGGTCCAGGTATTGCACCCCATAGACCAACTCTTTTCAACAACCCTATGTGTCAAGTACTCTTGTTGTCCTATTTTACAAATAAAGAGACTGAGGCCCAAAGACGCTAAGTAACTTATACAAGGTCACTCAGCTAGGGACACTAGAATCAGAATTTGAACTGCTTATGGCTGCTTAGGATCGTCTTGATAAGTGACTTTTAATAATGCTATTAAAGTTCTCTATCAAAATTCCATTGGCATTTTTCACAGAAATAGAACAAAAAGTCCTAAAATTTGTATGGAACTACAAAAGACACTGAATAGCTAAAGCAATCCTGAGGAAAAAGAAGAGATCTGGAGGCATCACAATCCCTGACTTCAAAATATACTACAAAGACAGAGTAATCAAAACAGCAAGGTACTGGTCCCAGAACAGGTACACAGGTCAATGGAACAGAACCCATGCATCCACCTTTATGCTATACTGCTCTGGGATATTGCTTTATTTAAGTTCATACCTCACTTCCAGATACGTTTTTCCTATGGAGATGGAATGCCAGTGAGAGTACTATTACCATCTCATGCATGTGTCAGTCCAGAGATGCTGAATTCCAGCTTGAACATCAAGTTAACATTGAGGAAAGAATGGTCAAGAGATGGAGCCCCGGGATCCAGCAGTGCCTGAAGCTAACACGTCTCTGGACTTTTCCCTTCATGGCTTAAGCCAATCTGATTTGGGCTTCCTGTCACTTTGAACTAATAGATACTCAATATCCTGTCTTTGATTGATGAGCCCACAGAGCTTACAAACATCTTATTTAATATTGCAGGGGCAAGACATCAATCTTGGTCTTAACATTAATCTCCAAAAAAAATGAACTAGGGGATAATATAAGGAATGTTCTTCATTCAATAAACATTCACTGAGAGGCTTTTCTGTGTCTCGTGCTGCCTTGCCTCTGTCCGGAATATTCAGATAAACACACCGTGTTTATCAAGCTCATAGGACGCAGAGCAGAGGAGAGAAGACCAGCCACAGAAGGGAAGGGGTAAGATGATAGAATTAACCATGCAAACGTGATGTAACAGGTGAGGTATGACATGAACTCGAAGAACTGTTGAGAAGCAGAAGGTGGTCAGGTGATGGGAGAAGCAAGAAGACAGGGCTGTGCGACTGGCGAGGTTGGGGCGGGAAGTGGGGGAGCCACGTGGGGACCAAGGGCTTGGACGAGGGGTTTGCACTAGGTGGCGATGTTGCAAGGGGAGGGGCAATATCTCACCACGCCTGTTGTTTTGGAAAGCCGGCCCCTGGTGATAAGGAAGCAGACCCCCCTCCACTCATTTTGGCTGTTGCTCTTGAATTCTCTGTGGAACACGGATGCCTTCTCACCTCCCGCTGCCCCTGCCTTGCAGACAGCTGGAGCTGGGTGCTCGGGGCCATTCAAGTCTGCAATTGCTCCAGAAAGAGGCACTTTCCTTTGCAAACTCACAAACTGAAAGAGGCACGTCCGAGGGAAAGCGTATGCAGCATATTAGAAAGCCAACGTGAAGCCCACCCAGACCCTTCTCTCTCTCCCATGGGACAAAAGCCTAAGGGAAGAAGGAGGAACAGTAAACCATGTCCCCCAGTGCAGGTGAAGCCGCGGAGTGTGGGCGGGGCGGGGGTGGGGGCCAGGTCCTGGTCCCGACTACTAGGCCACTAGAATGGATGTTGTGTAGACAGTGTTATCACATGATGATCACACAAGCAGCATATCATTCATATTAAAAGAATTATGTTAAAAATAATAACTATCAATATTGATATCGACAAAAATTAATATTTAATATTAGTAAACAACAATAGTTACGTTAAAATAAGACAACAAACGGAATCACAACATTATACACTATACGTCTATACATACGTATATGTATATATATATACACACAATCAAAGTTCAGAAGAAGATTTTCATGATGACATCACTTACAAAAGTGATAATCTAAGAGGAGCAGAAGGAAGATGACGTCTTTTGGATGGTCACACATATTTTAGCTTCGCTGGGTGTTTCATTTTACTTTATTTTATAAATATGAGAGTATCTGCACATTAGTTAAGCGACTAAAAAGTTTTTTGAAGGCAGCTTCCCTTGGCGACAGGACTGCCGGTGCCTGACTTGGCCAGCTAAACAACACGGCAACGGGATCAATAGCCCTGTGAATGGTTTTTCAACAGGCGCATGATTTAAAGGTGGATGACTTTCTTTTCCTTCCGTTTCGTTGCCGTTATTTTCTAATACCAAGTTTCAAAAGAGAGAGAAGGTACTGAGTTTAACCTAGACATACACACATTGACAAGCCTCAGTTTTACCCCGGGACAAGAGGGAGGTCACTAGACGCTGGGCTGGCCAGAGGGAGACGTGCCTTGTGAGCACCTGAGGGTACAGCGGGATGGTCCAATTGGCACAGGGGTATCCATTGCTTTCTCTCTCTGGTAAACCCTTTCTTCCTTCCCGTGTTATTAAAAGTCCCTGTGAAATGCTCCCTTCCCCACCTGTGGGGGTTTTAATAATAACTCGTCCACAGATTCCTTGAGACTTCTCCCTTCAGAAGGTTGAACCCTGTGGACTGGTCTTAGTGATTCACTTCTAAGGGATAAAATCAAGCAGAAGTGACACTGTGTGGCCTCGGAGACTAGGTTGTAAAATGCACTGCAGCTTCCGCCTGGGCCTGCCTCCTGGGTCCCTCCCTCTGGGGAAGCTGGCCGCCACGCGTGGGGATGCTCAAGCAGCCCTGGGCGGAGGCCCCCGAGGTGAGGAACCAAGGCCTCCTGCCAACAGCCACGTGAGTGAGCCACCTTGGAAGTGGACCCCCAGCCCCGGTCAAGCCTTCAGATGGTGGCTGCCCCAGCCAACACCTGGACTCAGTGAGAGACCCTGGACCAGATCTGCCCAGCTAGGCCACTCCCAAATCCTGCCCCTCAGAAATTGCATGGGATAATAAGTGTGTGTCAGTTTAAGCTGCTAAGTTTCAGGGATGGTCACACAACAGCAGATATGTGACACACTGCCTTCACGGGAACCGACTAGTGACCACAAAGAGCCTGCTGGAGGCTGACCTGTGTATGGCTGTGAAAGGGGACAGAGCAGGAAGGAACCTGCGTGTTCACAAGACCTGGGGGCCACCTGTTGGTGTTGCCTGGGCCCGCATTTATTTCCTCTTCTTTTTTGGGAACAGATTCTCGGTTTTCCTTGAGGAACTACCTTTCTCCCATTCCCAGACAATGTATTTTGGGTCAATCTGGCCCCAACCCTAGGTCCAGTGGGGGACACACATCTCAAGCTGGCCGATCAGAACACTGCTATCCATGTGCCACAGGGACTTGGTCAGAAATGAGCCTGTGCCCCATGTGGGGCCACCAAGAGTTCTCCCTGGGGATTTTGCAAGAAGTAGCATGGAAAGTTGTATTTATTTTCTGCTGTGATTGTAGTGCTGTTCATGTAAACACGCAACTACACATAGCTGTGTCAAAAAGCTTGCCTAAAAAAGAAGCCAATAGATGAAAATAAGAGTGCCTAGCTGTAAGCGCCAGGTTCCTGATGACATTGTTTGAGGACCTGAAACCAGCTATACCTGAAGCCCATATGAACCTTCTGGTTGTATTTGCCCATAAATTTCCCTGTCTGCTTAAGCAAGTTTAAAGTAAATATTTTTTTTTTCCTACTTGCTATTTCACAAGTCCTGACAAACTCAGAATCAGATTCCCATTTTACAGATAAGAACACTGAGTCCTAGAGAGGTCAACATCTCAGTTTATTCATTACTGAAAGAAGAAGAAGAATTTGAGACCAGCCTATATGTCATGCAAGATTGCCGTGTGATAAGAGATGTGGATATTTCCAGGCTGAAAACTCACATAACCCTGTCCCCTGCTACAACATGGGTGAGCCCAGAGGACACTATGCTGGGTGACATAAGCCAGTACCCAAGAGACAAGCACTGTGTAATTCCATTTACATGAAGCATCGAAAGCGGCCAAACTCACAGAGACAGAAAGTGGAAGGTGGCTGCCGGGCGGGCGGGGTGGGGGACTGTTGTTAGCTGGGGACAGAGTTTGCTTTTTGTGAGATGAAAGATTCTGAAGACTCGCTGCACACCAATGTGAAAATGCTGAACACTCCTGAACCGCACGCCTGAAAATGGTTAAGATGATACGTTTCATGTCATGTGTTTTCTACCACAATTTTTTAAAGATGTAAAAAAATGAGAAAAGAAAGGAGTCTTTGGAATCTGATAGTTCTGGGTCTGAATTCTGGACACCCGCCGGGGAATTTCTCCCTCAGTTGTAAGTTCTCTGCAAACGGGGGCAGAGCTCGCCTGCTCCCGGGCCCGTGGGGGGCAGTGGCTGAGTTACCATGCGGAAGCAGATAGTCCACGAAGCGTCTGTGATGGTGACGGGGAAAGTCGCCCACGCGCAGGCGCTGGGGACTGAGGATTTGAGAGAGATGGCAAAGGCGTTCAGGGACTTGGTGGAAGAGGCCCAGTCACAGGATCCTTGTCGCCCGGGTCTGGGTCCCCAGAGCAAGGGTTCCCTTGAATCGGCGTCTGATGGGGACTCCATGCTGCTGGGGCTCGGCCGCCGAAGGGGCACATCGGGTGTCCACTCTGCCCGTGGCATCCCCAGGTGTCCAGACCTTCTTCCAGGCCTGACCCTGGCACTTGCAGGCGGGACCCCCTTGTGGGGACACGGCAGGGAGCAGCCCCCTGTCACCGTATCAGCTCCTACTTAACACTCTTGCCCAGGGTCCCTTTACACAAGGCTCTGGCCTGGCTACGGCCCCAGGGGATGGAGGGGTTTGATTTTCCTGCATTCCTGGGGTGGGCTCCACGGCCAGGGAACTGTTGAGTAGGAACAGGCAGGCTGAGTGTTCAGGGACCGTGGCCCTTTCCTCCACGGCCCAGAGGGGCTCCTCTGAAGGGACAAAGGCATCTCAAAGGCAAACATCCCACCTCCCCACCCTTCCTCCTTTGTGAATGAAACTCAGGCTCTTACACCAGTTTTGCTATTAGCTGATGACCTCTGGCACGTCACTTATCCTCTCTAAGTTTTGTAAGTTTTGTTTTGCAAGAAAAATAAAGCCCCTGATTTGGTGAATCACCCATTTTCAGCTTTCCTCAACTTGCAGATTCCTAACGACACTGTTGATGCACCTTGAACCAACTATGCCTGAAGCTTGAAACCGCCATGCAGCTTTGAGCTACAAGAACATGTAAATTCCCTCTTTTTGCATAAGACAGTTTGAATATCACTTGTTTGTCTGCTGCTCCTGCCTTGCCTCCTCCAGGAAGTCTTCCTGCTATCTCTGGCCAGCACTGGCCCGTCCTTTTCCCTGACTTCCCATCCTGCCCTTTACCTGGACGGCACACTGTGGTCCTCCATGATGCGCTGGGGTGAGACTCCTCGCGCCCAAGTCTTGTCTATCAAACAGGAACATAAACTCCTTCAGATCAGGAGGATGAGGTTGGCAAGGAAGCACATGCTTTAGAGTCCAGTACAACGAAATCTCAAATCCTAGCTTATGAACTCGGCTGTTGGGCGAGCGACTCCACCTTTATGGGCCTCAGTTTCCTCATCAATGAAATGGGAATGGCAATGCGACCCCAGGGACAGCTGCAGAACTTTGCTGACATCCCCGCCAGAGTTCCTGAAAGCACGCAGCTCCCTCTCTCCATGGAGGGAACGCTCTGTGTCACGTGTACACTCCTTCTCCAGAGAGAGGGAGGGACAGACAGGTAGAGGGACAGGGAAAGACACTAGCAGCAAATTTTTTCTTAAAGGTCCAGATAACAGACGTTAGTAGACAGTAGCTATTTTAGGCCAAGAGGCAAATGAAGCATATTATGTAAGTACTTACACAACCGTTTAAAAACGTGCAAATGATTCCTAGCCAGCAGGCCATGAAAGAAGACGGCGGGTTGGGCCCAGGGGCCGTAGTCAGCCCACCCCTGGGTCCTGAGTCCAGTGAGGGGCTACACGCCTGGGCTGCCCTGAAGCCGACTGTCTAGATCCTGTCTACACCACTCAGCAGCTGTGTGACCGTGTGAAAGGCAATTCACGTCTTTGTGCCTCAGTTTCCTTATGTGTAAAATGGAGACAATCGTAATAACAATACCTCCTCCTACGGTAGCAAATATGTCAATGCAGTAAAATGGTGGGAACAGTGCTCTGCGCGGAAAGTGCTCAGTTCACGCTCTTACTGCTCCCTTCCCGGCCTGAGCACACAAACCACAGCTACTCCATTCTTTCCTGGGTCTTGGCTCTTTGGAGAAGCCGCTAATTACTAAGGACAACTTTCCTTTGGGGAAATGCATGTGCGCACCTAACCAGCACTTGCCAACAATGTCGGGGCTCCAGGGACCCCTTCACTCCCGCCGCAGCGCGCCTCTGCCCTGTGGCTGTGTCCACCTCCTGCCATCCACGCCGCTTCGTCTTGGAGACAGGATACAAAAGGCTCCTGGCCTTCCTGAAGCCCCTTTCCAGAGGCTGGCCCGCTGGCTGGCCGCCTCAGACCGTGCAGAGCAGGTTCCGGCTCTGGGTGTTAGACCAGCCGGGCTTAGAGGCTCACAGACCTGGCAGGAGCACAGGGTCCCCTGGGGGCAATCACTGTGGTCCCTACCCCAGCATGGGGGCAGGTGGAGGGTCTGCCTTTCTAACAAGATATCGGTGATGCTGCCCTGCGGCCCAGGACCCCACTCTGAGGACGCTTGTCCTCAGGCGTCAGAGTCTGCTCTCCAGAAGCCGAGAACACACATCAAGAGGAGAGGATAAGCTGCTTCACGCTACAGCCTCAACATAAAACCCTGCACGGCTAGAGGATGGTCCGACTCCAGAAGAGACCCTGACCTGGCCTCCGTCGGCTCTCCCCATCCTACTGTCTTCCTCCCTCTCCTCACGCTCTCCAGAATGACCTTTGCCTATTTGTTGGTTTCTTTGCTTCGTGTCTCTCTTCTCCTACCAGACAGGGAAACCCACAAAAGAGAGATTCTGTCTTCTCTCTCCTCAGGGCCGAGGTCACAATCTGGAACACGGGAGCACTCACTAAATATTGATTGAATAAATGAAGGAATGAATAAAATGAAATAAGTGCCCTCTGAACTACAGGCTGCCAATTTCCTGAGCCCCTGAACGAATTCTCCCGTCCTGCCAGCATCTCTGGCCTTGGTTCCTCCAGGGACCCCTGGGAACGTGTAGGTAGCCCCACCTGATGAAGCCCCACATGTCACCTGCTCCGGCTGCCTGTCCCCACTGTTTCCAGAGCCGCCTCCTGTGAATCTAGTGTCTGGTCTGTTTTCAGGCAGCTGCCACTGTTTTCCTCAAGCTACGTGTGAAGCCAACACTCTGTTAAGAAGTGGAAACAAGCCACTCCCAGCTCCTGCAGCAGAACCAGGGCGAGGGAAACAAACAGCAGCAAAGATGGAGGAGCGGGGGGACGACAGCCGGGGCTGTGGGGAGCGCAGGAGCCCTGGCTCTGTGGAGGACCAGGATGCTCCTGCCTGGTGGCCCACACGCAGGAACACGAAGCCAGCATCGGCTCTCCGCACAACAGCGTGTGCTTCAGCATCAGGACCCGGGCTCAGGGGGACCTTCTCCAGGCAGGGCCCTCACACTGGAGGCGCATGGGGCCATGCCGGCCCTCAGGAAGTCAGGGAGAGAGGGAGGGAAGGAGGGGAGAAGACGGAGATGGAGGAAGGGTTGCCAGTTCTTTGAAATGAGAGAGCACATGAAAATTTAGATTCTTAGTTTCTTTTGAAAAATTGGAATTTGGGGCAACACTGGGCTGGCCTGCCCGCCCGACAGCAATTGGCAGGAGCCAAGAAGGAGCTGCCTCCTTGGGTCTTCAGGACACCAAAATCCCCACCTGGCTGGCCCCTGCATTCTCTGGGTGGGCCACCCCAGACTTAAAGAGGGGGATCCCCTCCCTACCGTGAGCCCACAGATCCTAGAGGAGGAAGCTATTCCAGTCCAGCACCCACAGTCAAGCAGGCCCCAGACTCAGACCCTTGCCTTAGCTCGAGCTCCTTGACGTAGACGGGCATCTTATGTTCCTAAAGACCTGGCCTCTTCTGCACAAAGTCTGGGGACCACACAGGAATCTCGGGGCCACAAAGCGAGGGGACATTTCTGAGCTCAGCCACCAGAGGGTGTGCTCTGAGGGGCCGGGGAGAGATCCACGTCCTGGAGGCCTGCAGCCCACAGCCTAGGACAGCTAGGAGGAGGCAGTGGGGGTCATCCATCCGGCACGGCCAGGACAGCCAGGCACTGATCCTCCAGGCCTGCAGCTGCCGGCCGCCAGCAACAGCCCGGCGATCTCTCCACTGTGCCAGGGCGCCTCTGGGTAGTTCTTGTTTTTAATTGTAATGAATTAAAAGCAATTTGGAGCTTTAGAATTCCTGGAGGAAGGCGCGACAGAACTCGGAAAACTCAGAAGGCCTCTGGGCCAAGGGCTGGGTTTGCGGCTCCAGATCAAGCACAGGCTTTCCCAGCGGAGCTGTGCGAGGCGGGCAGCCTGTCTGAGGTCCTACAATTCCTCATGCCCCAGCCCCAAATCTGGAGTGACAGCCAAGCCAAACTGCATCAGTGAGTCGCTTGAGCCAGGGGAGAGGCCCCAGGCCAGGCCAGAGCAGCCAGACGCCACGACTTGGCCTGCGGGTTCCCGAACTGGGACTTTGCTGAGGGCAGAGCGCAGCACAACTCATGTGCTTCCAGGGTTAGCTTCCATCCATCCATTCACTCCTTCATTCCCTCATTCGTTCATTCAGCAAATAGGAACTGAGCTTCTTCTATGTGCCAAGAATTGCACCCGTGAGCAAGAGGCCCATGGTGCCTGCACTGTGATGGTGAAGACCACCCAGGAACAGACAGAGATGCATGACACACAGAGTCACACGACGAGGGCCCCAGGGAGGACGAAGCAGCAGGAGAGGGACAGCAGAGTCAGGGAGGAGCCCTCTAGGAGCAGAGAACCGGATGGGGTGGGAGATGGAGACGCCGCCCCCAGGTCAAGGGACAGCAGGACGTCCCCGACTAGCCGGTCTCAGGCCCTAGGGTCCCAGCTACACCCCTCACTGGCAGGAGACTCTGGGCGAAAGGCCCTAGCTTTCTTGACCCGATATCCTCATCTATTAGATGGGTGAGTGATAATAACCCCTGCTTAACACGGTCAAGGAGAGGAAGGAGCAGCCCCAGGCTGGAGCGGGCGCCGGCAAGCGTTGCCGCTGCACCACTGTTACTGTGGCCACACCTTCTCCTTCTTTGCTCGCTGGCTCCTGCCCAGCCGCCTCTCCCCTGAGAGGAGTAAGAGCAGGGTTTGCTGGAGGACAGATGAAGATGCAGGGGCAGCAGAGAGAAGGGAGATGGAGGGACATTCCGGGGGGCGGGGCGTCATGTCCACAGCTACCTATCCACAGGGACGCCTTTGGCCAGGCACTGACCCTCCTGGCAGCCTAGGAGATGATGAGATGGATGTTGGTCAAAGAGAACTGTGGATCCGCACGCCACCTGGAGAGTCGTCCAGCGGGATGGGGCGCCGGGGAGGGAGCGACAGAATCCACTCCACCTCTGATTAAAGCACGTCTACTCAGGGGGTGCCTTATAGAGTTCTGAAGGCAGCCTCTGCTAAGTAAAATGCCCGTCAAATAAATGAGGAAGAACACAGAGCCCCCAGCACGCACACCTTCCGGGTCCAAGCAGGAGGGGCCCAACCGTCCACCCTTGAGCTTCCAGGGCCAGGTGCATCCAGACTGGTGGAGGGCCTGTCTCCACGGGCTGCGGCCCGGCTCCCTCTGAAAGAGGCGGCCTTGGTCCCAGCTCAGGGAAGGAAGTGGGTTTTCAAGACACAAGCTGATGTTCACAAGAAACATGTGGGGCAACATCGCCCAGGTTCAGACGTCCCCGGCACCCCTGTTCTCTGCTCTCCACCCAGAGATGCGAGTCTGACCTCCATCCCCAGCTACTTCCGGTGCGCGCGCTGCATCTCACAGTGGAGGTGCCCTGAGGGATGTGCGCACCCACGGAATTTCCAACAGTTCCTCTCCAACTTGTAACTCCGTAGAGGTGTTCTCATTTCCTAACTTGTGGTTCTTCCACCATGATTCATGCTTTAAAAGCCCTAAAGCGGATCTTTAAATGTGTGCTGCATTAAGGGGAGTAAGTGATTTGATACATACGGCCAACAGAGGTCACAGGCTGGGGACTCTTATAGGGGCGCTGACTTTAACTGAAAAACCAAAACAGAATTCTAGGGAAAAGTGGAAAGCGGGTGATCGCCTACCATACATCAGGCACTTACACATGGCGTTTACGTTTCTAAGGTTTTCAATAATCCTCCTAGGATTATCAACATGGGTGATTGTGAAATGGATAATCCTCCTAGGATTATTGAAACGGGTGAAGGGTGTCAAAAGGCACAAACTTCCAGATCCAGAGTAAATAAGGCACGGGGATGTAACGTACAGCACGGTGACCATAGTTATCAACACTGTGTTGTATACCTGAAAGTTGCTAAGAGAGTAGATCTTAAAAGTTCTCACCACAAGAAAAAATTCATAACTATGTATGGCAATGGATGTTAACTAGACGTATTATGGTGATCATTTTGCAATACATACAAATATCAAATCACTATGTTGCACACCGGAAACTAATGTAATGTTGTATGTCAATTATATCTCAATTAAAAAAAAACCCTCCTTGGTCTTATTGTCTCCATGTCTGAGATGGGAAGACAGGCTGAGAGGTGACCTAACTTTCCAGTCACATAGGATTCCAGCGGAGATCCATCCAAATTCAAACCCAAGCCCTTTTGGTAATTTCTGCTACCTGCATCTGCGAAAGGCTGAATAAGGGTGCTCCGATCTTTCCAGACAAAGTGACAAAAATCAAGACAGGTGGCAGTGTCTTGAGCCGCAGTGTGACGGACACTGGTAACTCAAAGGCTCTAGGAGCTGGACAGGGCCACGCTCTGCATGAAGGGGCTCCCAGGGCTCCAAGAATGGGACTTGGCGTGAGGCTGGTTAAGTCGGTTGTGTGTGTCAGAGTAGGGAGGCTGGGCGGACATCACTCAGGAGGGGAGGGTGACAAAATCACCGAGCCAGTCTCTGGTGCCACCACAGTGGGGGTGGGGGTCGAGGAGCCAGAAGGGACTGAACGTTCACCCACTAAATAAGGCCTAAGTGAACCCCCAAAATCCCCAGAAATGTGTGAAACATCAGAACTGAACAAGAGGGATTGAGAAGAAAGATCCCCTGTACCACTCTCCGACTTCAGGAGACCCCAGGGGAACTCCTGTGACAAGAACTGTGACAGACATCCCCATACGGTGGCCTCATGAAAGCGATGGAAAGGTCACCAGATGCCTGGTTGCCAGACTTGCCTCACTTTGAGTCACGGAAACTTTGGCATCTCACCTTTGACCTATGAGAGGAGGGATGCTCCTCCTTAAGGGGTCTTTAAAAAGGGGTCCTTAAAAGCTCTTGACCCCTCTTCACTTGATGGAAGCCAAACAGTTAAGTCCCTCTTAACACAGTCATTAGGGCCAGGACTGCTCCTGAAGGCAGGTTCCTGGGAGACGCGTCCAGACCCCATCACAGTCCAGACCTCATCATAGCCCCTTCCCCATCACGGTCCTGACCCCATCACCATCCAGACCCCATCATGGTCCAGACCCCAGCACGGTCCAGACCCCATCACAGTCCCTACCCTATCATGGTCTGGACCCCATCACAGTCTGGACCCCATCACAGTCCAGACCCCATTCATAGTCCAGGCCCCACCACGGTCCCGACCCCACCTAATGTCTCCTGTGGGGGTGGGGGAGCAGGTTCCAGCTCCTCTGCCACTCGGTGACCTGGGCCTGTGTCCAGCACACCTAAAACCAATGACTTTAGTTAATCAATTCATAATTTCCTCTTTAAATGGTTTCCTTTATCTTCCAAGAAGGAAAAGGCCAGGCTTCAGTGTCTCCAATAACAATTTGGATTTTTCCCTTGTTCTCTTTTCCAGAATTTGACTGCCTCCTTTTGCTCTGAAGGGTTTTTTTAAACTTTCTTTTTTGTTTAACTGAGCAGCTTAGCTAAAATCCCACCTCGGTATTAGCAATTGGGCCACGGGACACCAGCTAAACAGATGCCAGTTCTCTTAATGGTTTAAAAAGCGTAGTTACTTAGCTAATCCATCAACATCCCGATTTTGAGGCATTTCTCAGTGAAAAAGAGTGGTGACAACACCAGGGTTCCCCGAAACCAAGCAGCGCTGTGCGAGCTGCTGGGAAGCTAAAGAGCTTAGCCTTCTCTGTCCCGAGCTCCTGATCCCTTCCTGCATTCACCGTGTCTTTATGGGAAAGTACTCGCCTGGAAAAACTCATTCAAGCAACCTCTAAAAACAGCGATGGTCCCCTGCCCTGCCGAGACAAGGGTTGTGGAGGGAGAAAATAGAGATCCCCTGGTGGGGGAGAGAGAAATTTAGGAATGATAAAATGATTAGGACAACAGGGGGCCTTTGTGTCATTAATCTGACCTGCCTTTATCTTGCCCAGAACCCAGGGACACCCAGGGATCCCCAGTCGGCGTCCAGAGCCTGAGCTCCATGGGAACGCTTGAGCATCCGTCGCCTCGGATGGCGGATGGTCAGTGTGGCTGGCGGCCCACAGGGGCGCTGTGAGCTCCTTGGGGGCCTGGTCAGGATTGAGAGTGTGTTTGTCTCACTGCTTATGGAAATGGATGGGCCAGGGGAGCTGTCAGTGTGAAGGCAAAAAAGGCATCCACCCCACCACCCATTTCTAATTTTCTGCCCTAGAGAAACACACACACACGTGCTTACACAGATAGGCACACATACACACTTGCACCCACAGATACACCAAGATATATATACACACATATGCACCAGAGACACAGGCACAGATACATGCATACACAGACACCCACACATACACAGATACACACACACACTTGCATGCACAAATACACAAAGATTTATATACACACATATGCACACAGAGACACAGGCACAGATACACGCATACATAGACGCCCACACATACACAGATACACACACACATACACACCTGCATGCACAGATACATACACACATATGCACACACAGACACATAGATTCATACAGACACCCACACAGACACAGACACACACACAGACACATGCACTGAGAGAAATGTACAAGGAGGCTCACTCTCTTATATGTTTTAGCAGAAAATTAGAAACAACCTAAATGCCTATCTATAAATAGGAGAAAGATGGCTAAAACATAATGTTTTTAGCAAGGGAATACTGTAGAGTCACCAGAAGGAAGACCCTAGAAACAAGAATGGCGATACTCTGGCAATTATCAAACCTGGACGGTGAGCACATGGGAATTCATTACATAATTCTCTCTTTTTTGTATGTCTGAAAATTTCGCATAATAAAATGTTAACTTAAAAAGTTAATAACAAGAGTGGCCTAGGTCTGAGCTTGCTGTCCAATTTCGTTGCCACCAGCCACATGTGGCTATTGCAAGCTACATTAACTAAAATTAAAAATTCAGCTCCTCGGTCCCACTCGCCACATTTCCCGTGCCCAGTGGACATTTCCACTGTTATAGAATTTCTGTCGGTCAGCACTATCTGGATCTATACTTAGCCACATAGTTAGATACTAAAAATACCTTGAGTTTGAAGAACAAGGGAAAAGGAGTATGCACCGTAGGATGGCATTTATACACACTTTTAAAACTCAGAAAACAACACTGCATTTTTCTATGGACACGTATCTGTGAATGTGAAAAGTACTAAAGGGTCCGGGGGCTGATGACAAGCTCAGAACAGTGGATTCCTTTGGCGAAGGAGAGGCTGAAATATCCTGGCTGGCAGCAGGTTGCTGAGCAACAGGCAATTAGCTTAGCGATTAACGTACGAATGCATTATTTGTGTTCCTAAAAACAAAGTTAAAAACTGAATGAAGAAAACAAAAAAAGGCACCCCTGGGCAAGGCGTATGGAGGGGGATCTTCTCCAGGACGGGGACAAAGAGAAGGAGGTTGAAGAGCTAGACCCTGTCGGGATGGTTCCCCTCGTTGTGGCCATCCTCCTCTGGTAGGCAGACCCCCTTTCCTCTTACGAGGTGTGCTGAGCTTCCAGCAGTGTTTTTTCACTGCTTACAAAAAGCAAAGGCTTCCAAGAAGGGCTTCCCTTTGAGCGACTGAAGTTTGTGTCTTGCCGCTGGCTCTCTTTCAAGCTGACAGATGTCGTCTCCCTCCGAGCTGCTCTTTGTGGCCGTCCTGGTGTTAAGGCCCCTCTGGTCTCCCAGCTGGGAAGGCTTCCTCTCCGATGTCTCTGGGGAGCCTGCCCTGGGACTACAGCCTGCAGGTGGGGTCTTCAGCACAGCCCTTCCCCGGCAGGAGACCCTGGAACTCACTCGCTAGAGGGACTGAGGATGAATAGATTTCTTTTATCCTATACGCTGGCTTTTTTTGTTTGTTTTTTGTTTTTGCTTTTTGCTGTTGTTTTAAGCCCATTCAAAAAAAAAAGCACCCACAATCACTCAGCTGAAGCTGTTTCTCTGCAAAGATTGAGGGTCTCCCCCTTGGCACTGTGCTCAGTGTTAACAGCTTCATGTTTCCTTACGAACGTCTGATTCTGTTTCCTGGAGATCACCCAAAACGAGTCGGGCAGGTTCAAGTCCTCAAAGGGGCTGACCAGGTTCCCAGCCAGTCCTCGTGACTGGTGGGTTCCCTATTTGTGAGCCCACCTCCTTGCTGACGTTTATTTGTAAAGTCGTAATCAGTCCAGGTGGGCTTTCACAGCCCCTCGTGGACGAGGCAGAGTGGGGAAGATTCTGAGTGGCCCAAAGCAAATGTTTCCAGCTAAGGTCGGACAAGATGACCCTCTGTCTTCTTATTTTGGCTCTCAGACTACATGTCAACAAGTGTCCTTTTCACGGTCGACTTCAGGTCATGTTTCTCACCTTTTCGTTGGCGATTTTGCTGTTTAAAATGGTGTAGTGCTGAAGTGCTGGCTAGTGTTCCCACATACAAGAAGGCAGTGATATGCCTTATGGGGAAAATACGTGTGTTGGACAAACTTCATTCAAGCATGCGTTACACTGTCACTGGCCGGGAGTTCAGTGTTGAGAATCACAATATATATTAAATCAGGTGTCTTTAAACAGAAACACACATACAATCAGGTTATGGATCGATCGGTTGACGGAAATGTTGTGACCGGAGGCTCATAGGGACCTAACTCTGTATTTTCCTTGGATCAATGGTTCCGTGGTCACTAATTCAGTGTTCACAGCAAGTTTTTAGAACAAAACTACTGTGAATAACAAGAATAATGAGAATCGATTGTATTTCTCACTAGAATCTCTGCCTTGGAAAAGAGGGGAAATTCAAACACTACATTTTGCTACAATATTACCTAAAGTCCTGTGGCATATTTCTCACCGTGAATGAGTGATACTCAAGTCATTACGGACTTGTGTGGAAATAACTCAACAAGGGAGAAGGGGAACTCACGTTTACACAACGTCTGCTATAATACTCAGTAGAGATTCTCTAATTTAATTTGCACCAACATTGGCCGAGATGCCCAAGGATCCCTGTCACTCACTCAACACACCGTTTGTGAGCGCCTACCCTGTGGCAGCTTTGCGGGAAGGAGACCTTACAGCTGAGGAAGCTGAGGTCTGCAGAGATGAAGTGACTCACTTGAAGTTCTCTGGCTCTTCAGAGGTGGATGACCATAGCTGTCACGTCCACTTGACTGGTCAGACTCATTTATACATCTGCCCCTACTAACAGACTACCCCAGTTCACAGCACAGCGGACACTCCTGGCAAACAACGACGGGGCAGAACTGTACCCTGACTCCAGGAGAAAATACTCCTCTTAGATGGTACAGTGGGTTGGATGGTCGCCCCCTAAAAAGATACGTCCGCTTTCAACCCCAGAACCTCTGACCGTGACCTTATTTCCTTGGAAAAGGGGTCTTTTCAGGGAGAATTAAGTTAAGGATCTCGAGATGAGATCATCCTGGATCTAGGGTGGACCTGTAATCGAATGGCAAGTGTCCTTTTAAAAGACAGAAGAGGAGAAGGCACAGAAGAGGAGGAAGCCACGTGAAGACAGAGGCAGAGACTAGAGTGATGTGGCCACAAGCAGAGGAACCAGGAGCCACCAGAAGGTGGATGAGGCAAGAAGGATCCTCCCCAAGGCCTATGGAGAGAATGAGGCTTCGCCTTCTGGCCTCTAGAACGGGGAGAGCACACACTGCTGTTGTTTGAAGCCAGTTTGGGTCATTTGTTGCAGCAGCCTTCGGAAACTAGTATCAGCTGTAAAAAGCCAAACTGGGAAAAATGAGTCAGAACCCCCAAAATTGTGTGGGCTGATTTGCCAAAGCAAGGTAGAGTAAGACGCAGAAAGTAGTTCAGCTAATTTGTACAAACACCACCAGAAACTCAGTCTTCTCTCTTTCCCCTGATAGCTACCTTTTAGTCTACATTGTCCCTTTGCCTCATCTGGAGGAACCTGGGCCCAGCGCATGCATGCCATGTGATGCACAGCTCCCGTGAACAGCCAGTTGAAGCATCTCTCAGCCTTCCCGTTGTCCCAAGCAGAGGGGAATCCAGTCGTTTTTTGTGCCTCATAAATTGGTCCTCATCCTCCTCGCTGAGCCTAGAGAAATCAGCATCACTATGACAACCCCTTCCACCAGCAGAGATGGCTCTTGGAGAGAGACACCTTAATAGTGCCAATTAGCGCTTCGATGAGGGCATCCTTGAAACTGTGTTCTGTCAAAAACTGCGAGTGGCATTAAATGTGTTTGTTCTATTAGGTTCTGATCTCCTTGCTGGCTGTTGAAGGTGTAAATGAATAGTGGTACTTGAGGCTTTCTAAAACACCCCGTTCTCTTCTTAAATCTCCCAGCGCTCCTTTTAAATGGGTACAGTAACAAACCTACAAAGCTGGTTAGACAGCTCAGATTCCTGGCTCTGTCCTCAAGGCGTTCTTGTACGGCAAGCCCAATTCTGGATCTCACATAAGCACGAGTAACTCGTGGATAGAAATGAGGTGGGCACAGAGGAAATCTGAGCTATGAAGTTGGAGACATCAGAATTCAGTTGCCCTCATATTTTGAACTGCTAGCCCGAGAGAAGGAACTGACACTGTCCACAAGGAAAAGAAACTCTGATGCCAGAGAAACGCTGATTAATCTAAAAATCTACAAATTGACTATTCGTGAACCTAAAACATTCAATCTAAGTGCTTTCCGTACTTCGAGACCTAACAATGAGGAGATGGAGAGTGGAACGTAGAGGAAGGGTTTTCAAAAACTTTCGGGTGTGTCCCTCAGTTTGAAACATTTTCATCATGACTAGGACACACACAAAATTTTGACTCATTTGAAATACGCAAAAAATGGACTCATTTGAAATGTGGTGTTGGAGGAGAGCTCTGTGGATGCCCCGGACAGCCAGAAAGATGAACGAGTGGGTCCTAGAGCAAATGAAGCCCAAATTATTGCTGGAGGCAAAAATGATAACACTGAGTCTGTCCTACTTTGGGCCCATCATGAGAAGGCAGGGTTCTTTGGAAAGGACAAGAATGCTGGGAGGGAGGGCCGGCCCCATGGCCGACTGGTTAAGTTCCCGCGCTCTGCTCCGGCGGCCCAGGGTTTTGCTGGTTCAGATCCTGGGCACAGAGGTGGCACTGTTCATTAGGCCATGTTGAGGAGGTGCCCCCCCCATGCCACAACTGAAAAAGGGCTCACAACTAAGAATACAAAATATACAACCGTGTGCTGGGGGCATTTGGGGAGAAAAAGCAGAAAAAAAAAAAAAAAAAAGATTGGCAAGCTTGTTAGCTCAGGTGCCAATCTTTAAAAATAATAATAATAATAATAATAATTAATAATAATGCTGGGAGAAGTAGAAGGCAGCAGGAAAAGAGGAAGACCAAATAGGAGACGGATTGATCCATAAAGGAAGCCACATGCATGAGTCTATGGCACCTGAGTAGGGCTGTCGAGGACAGAACATTGTGGACAGCACTCATTCACGGGGTCACCAGGAATCAGAGCCGACCTCACGGCGTGTAACAACAACAACAGGACACACACACACATACACATGTATAAAATCATCTAATCAAAATGAAAATTTCATCACACAGTGTTCTGTGGTTTCTGTTCTACTCCGATACACTCTGTCTCATTTGGTTCCATTTCATTCCATGCCATTCTCATTTCTTATTTTTAAACTACCCACTAAAATTATCTCGCCTCCTTCCAATGGGCCATCACTTGCAATTTGAAAAACACCAGTTGACTGGGCAGTGGAATCGCACCTCTCATGGCAGGTAGGTTTTATCGTTAGCTCCTGAGGCAAATGTACCCCTGGAAAAAATTCTCAGGAAAGCATCACGGTGGAGAACAATATAAAATCTCTTAGTTCAGTGAGTCCAGCAGCTTCTCCCTCCAGTATCAGAGAAATAGATGGTTCTAAAGTTGAATGCCAGTAGTAGTTGGCATGCTTTGGGGAGCCAAGCAACATGCATCTTTACACAGGAAATGCACACTATGACAGTGCTGCAGAACTGAGAGCAATGAGGGAAAAACAGACAGATTCACATTTCATGCTCACCTCAGGGCATGTGGCCATGAGGGGACCATTCTTCCTCTAAAGTTTTCTGTTGTCAATACAAACCAAGATTCATACCCTTTATGAGGTACGTTTTCTCATCTGTGAAATAAATATTTATTCACCCGACAAATTTTTTTGAGTGCCTTCTATGGTCAAAGCACTGTTCTAGCTTTCAAAGTCCCCAGAGCCTCTAAATAATTTCACAATTTGATTGGCCTTTTAAATCGCGTCATACGCTGACATAGAAGTCTCGAGACCCCTGGAATCTCAGTGGTTTATCTAATCTTCAGATCCATGAATTTTTCAATCCCTAGTTCTTTAAGCCCATGGCCCTTTAAGTTCATTTCTCCTCTATAGTAACAAATATCACATGATTCTTTTGATATTTAAAGTTGATACTTTACCAAAAAAGATATTCTGAAGGCTTTTTCCTCATCAAGATCTTGAGCAAATAATCAAAGGAATTTTATTGTGAGATAAACAGAAAAGTTTCAGATTCTTACGAAAACATCCCAGAACACATTCTATCAGCAGTTTCAAAATTTAGACCCTGAGACCTTCATAAATCAGAAGGAGAAAAGTAATCTCTTCAACGCACCTGGTTACTTCGAGCCAGGAAATAATTAGGGCAGGCCACTGCAGTATTTCTTTAGTGTGCTTCCTTCTAAAAATCCTTAACTGATGATTTCAGACATTCTCTTAGTGATTACAGCTTCCTGATGACTAACAGCTGCAAAGTCATCACTATCTTCTTAAGCCTTCTCCAAAGGGAAAACGAGAAACCAGAACAAACCCATAGCAAACCCCTGTTTAAAATGCTGCAGCCCCCCACTGCGCTCAGAATAAAATCTAAACTTCTCTTCATGGCCACTGAGGCTCAGCATGATCCAGCCTTTGCCTAGCTCTCCAAGCTCACCTTCCAAATTTCCCCCTTGCTCCCTACACTCCAGACCCAGTGGTGATCATTGTTTTTCCTGGACACATCATACTCGTCCAGGTCTCAAATCCATCATCTTTGCATCCATCACCTTTCCTGGACTATCTCACATACATACACTTCCTTAAGGGCCTCATTCCCACCCTTCACTTGGTCTCAGCTTACTTAACCATCCCCTCCTTAGGGAGCATGTTTGGATGGATCGCTCATAAAGATATGTCCAAGTCCTCACCCTTGTTTCTGGGAATATGGGAAACAGAGTATTTGTAGATACAATTAGTTCACAATCTCAACATGAAATCATCCTGAATTTAGGGTGGACCCTGAATCCAATGACTTGTTTCCTTATCAGAGAATGGAGAGGGATATTTGAGACACAGAGGAGAAACACAGAGGGGAAGGCCATGGAAGGAGGGCTCAGAGATTGGAGCGATGCAACCACAAGCCAAGGATGGCTGGCAAGCACCAGAAGCTGGAAGAGGCATGGAAAGAATTCTGCCACAGAGTCTCTAAAAGGAACCAATTGTGCCGACGCCTTGATTTCCGATTCCTGGCTTCCAGAAATTTCTGTTGTTTAAGCCACCAAGCGTAGGGTAATTTGTTATGGTGGCCCTAGGAAATGAGCACAGGGAGACGCCCCCCCCCCCCCCGCCTTACAGTTCCTATTGAAAATACCACCCATCTCCTTTCAGTCTCTCTCCATCCCACCCAGCGCTTTTCAACCAGAGAAGTTTTGTCTCATAGAGGATGTTTGGCAAGATCTGAAGGCATTTTTGGTTGGAACATAGGAAGGATGCTCCTAGCATCCAGTTGGTAGAGGCCAGGAATGCTGCTAAACATCTTACAATGCGCAGGGCAGCCCCACAACAGTGAATGATCTGGCCAACACTCAGTAGTTGAGGCTGAGAAAGCTTGTTCTAACCTCCTACGTTCCTTCATTTACTTTTTTGTAGCCTCCTCTTTGCATGATGGATATCATGTGATTATTCATTTGTTGGTTAATTGTGTCGTCTCCTCCAGAACACAGGCTCCAGGAGGGCAGGGGCTGTGTCTTGTTCCACATGATGTCCCCAGAGTCTAAAACAGTGCTTGGCATCAAGGTGCTCAAGACATACTGGAGGAATGAACGAAGAGCCCTTGAACATCAAATGACTAAAACCAATCCACAGCCCATCACGTCTACAAACCGTTAATGCTGGTTGTCCTTCCCACCCTCCCAAGCATACCATTCACTATGCCAAAGAACTAGATCCACTTTTAGTCATTGCAGGGGGACCCTAGGGCCTAAATCTGAGGAACACCACCAGCAGTGCCTGTGCCCAGTCAACAAAACCAGGATCCGGAGAGTTCTTCTTGATGCCTCGCCTTCCCTCATCCCATTCATCAGTAAGTTTTGAAAATTTACCTCCTCCATATGTCACGCACCAACTCCTCATTACAGCATCCTAGTTTAAGTCCTATTGTCTTTCAAATGGACCACTGCATTAATTTCCCAGGTGCTTCCTTCACTCTGTCTTTATTATCGTCATCATCATCACCATCATCACCATCATCATCACCGTCATCACCACCACCATCACCACCACCACCACCATCATCATCATCATCATCATCATCATCACCACCATCGCCACCATCATCATCATCCCCATGTGCTAAGGTTATCTGTGCCAGCCACTGTGCTTTCTGCTTTGCCTGGATTAACTCATTAAGCCTCACTACAACCCGATGGAAGTAGGCACTCGTATTATCCCACTGAGATGAGAAAAATAAAGCACAGAGAGAGTCGGTGGGGGAGGCAGGATTTCAACTTAGGAATTTGGGCTCCAGGGCCCATGTTCTTATCCACTATATATTTCAAATCCAACCACTTGCCTGATGGAAGCATGGAAGGCAGGCTGTTGCTCCAGGAGCAGAACCTAAGCTCGAAGGAGAGCACACAAGGCCACCCAAGACCTCGGGCCAGGCACCTCTCTCGTCTCATGCCCCTGACTCTCACGTCATGATGTATTAATGCGGAAGTGCTGCAGCTTCCTCAGCACACTGAACAGATTTAGATGTCCTGTTCTCAGCTCCCATCCACCTGCTGAGCCCTTTCTCCCCCCCTCCCCCACTCCCAAGTGACTCCTTCCTTGTCCCTTAAGATAAGCCCAGTAGCCAACAACTTCAGATCTTCTCTGATCCCTCATGGGGCCAGGTGCCCACCTTCTATGCTCTGTGACACACTGCACTTCTATCTTACGCACAGGAGAGGGCAGCCATCTACCCAGGAATGGGTGGCATTCGTCATTGTCTCTCGGGCAAGCATTGCTGGCTCCCTACCCAGTATTCACTCCCTCCTTCTTCCTTGCCAAGGGAACCTGATTGTGTTGCGTTCAGCAAGATGGCGATAATTGGCCTGTCAATCCTCAGTCCTATTCCCTTTGAACACTTTCTCTACTTCCCAGCCCTCGCTGAAGGTGGAGGTGAGCCAATGTCAGTCAGTTACAACCAAGAGAGTATCTGCCTTGAGGCAAGCGCTTCTCTTCTTGATAAAAGAGGACTGACACCACACTCTTCCTTACTTGATCAAGGACATGATGCCTAAACAGGCAGAAATAACTTTTTGATCCTGGGGAAAGAAGCCAAAAATCTGAGGAAAGCCAAGCAGAAAGAGAAAGATCCTGAGTGTCTGAGGACATCTTTGAGTCAGTGAATCACACCTGGAACCCCCCTCCACACCCCCTCCCCACCAGAGTTCTTGTAATTAAAGATAATTATAAGCCTTTGTGGTCAACATACTATTACTTGCAGCCAAAAGCATTCCTGACTAAGGTAACAGCCTTAGTGCTGGGCACACAGCCCATAGCACAACATACCTCATCATTGAACTAGAATCCAATGCTGTGTTCTCTGCGGATGGTGCCACATTGACCCCTAACAAACTGCCTTTAGTGAACTTCACTATGGAATGGCTCAAAAGAGAAATTCAGCAACTAGTTTGTTTGGTAAACTTATAAACATCATCTTTTAGAAACTAAGCATATTTCCCTCTTAATTGTGTTTACCATAAAGCCTAGAGTTCAACTGTTGTCATTCTTAGTAATTGTGCATTTTTTTGACATAGCTTTTTTTTTTTTTTTTTGAGGAAGATTGGCCCTGAGCTAACATCTGTTGCCAATTCTCTTTTTGCTTGAGGAAGATTGTTGCTGAGCTAACATCTGTACCAGTCTTCCTCTATTTTGCATGTGGGATGCCGCCACAGCGTGGCTTGATGAGTGGTGTGCAGGTCTGCACCCAGGATCCGAACCTGCAAACCCTGGGCCACAGAAGTGGAGCACACAAACTTAACCACTACACCACAAGGCCAGCCCCTGACTTAGCTTTTTTTTACTTTGTGCTTCCTTCCCAGCCCACAATTCCCCTTTGTTTCACTTTTCTTATTTTAATTTACTTAATCCTCCTGTCTTGTCAGCATCTATTTACATCTTCTTTTTTGAACAAGGCAGGAGATAAGAAATTAATAAGTAGACATTTAAACTTTTATCGTGCAAAGGAGTAGTACACACATCACCAATTTAGCTGGAAATAATTACCTGTGTACATTATATCTGGCTTTTTGTCACCAGCAAATCTAACCTTTCTTCTCTCTCTCATATTCGTTTCATCTTGAGAGCTCTCTCCTCTCTGTCTGTCTCTGTCTCTGTCTCTCTCTCCCTCTGGAATATAATTTATAATTTGGATATGGAAGTCAAGACACTTTCAGTTACATGAGACAGAAAACTTAACAAATCAGCTCACAAATGCATGTACACACACGTGCATGAGATCACACACATACACACGCACTTTGACAGGCAAGGGTCTTATATTGCCCCTCATACATGGAAACTCCAGGGGCAAAGATTCAGCAATGGCTGGATTCAGGGTCTCAGATAATGTCACAGGACTCGGTTTCTCTCCATCTCTCAGCCTCACTTCCTCTGTCTTGCTCAGTCTCAGGCAGGACCCTTCTTCAGCATGGCAAGAAGGCAGCCAGCAATCAATGAGACAAAATGGGTTAGTGGTTGACTGGGGTTGGGGTGGGATTGGGATTAACTCCAAAGGAGTATGAGGGGTCTGACTGGGTAATGGAAATGTCTTAAAACTGGAATGATGGTGATGGTTGCACAATTCAGTGAAGTTACTAAAAATCATTGAATCGTATAACTAAAAGGGTGAATTTCAGAGTATGTAAATTATCCTTCAGTAAGGTTGTTTAAATGAAAAAAAGAAGAAAGATGACGGCAGTTCGAAGCTTACATTCCATCACCTCAGTATCCCCAAGGAAAGATGGTGCCTTTCTCTCAACAGAGCCAGTCAAAACCCAGGATGAGTCCCATTGGCTCTGATTGGTCCAATTTGTGTTACACGCCCATCTCCAGACCAATCACTTTGGTCAGGGAGATGAAGGCTTTGATTGGACAGGCTTGGGTCACATGCCTTCCCTGGAGCCAGGAGAAAGTCAGTTGCACTCCAGTGACATTGACTGAGAGTTAGGCAGGGACGCTTCCCCAAGGAAAATCCAGGTGCTGCTAACAGAAAAATGGAAACAGATCTTAAGTAGGCAAAGCAACAATATCCACACATCAACACACCTTCCGCCCAAAGGAGGACATAATCCTTGGCCCACAGCAACCTCCTCACTTTAAAATCCATCCTGCTGATGGCACATGAGGCTCCTGAGCATGCCATTTAAGACTGTGGATTATTCTAGAGCCGAAATACACAGGTTGCAATCCCAGCTTCATCACTTCTGTCTGCACAGGGACAATATAATACCTCCTCAAAGCGTTGTTGTGGGACTCCAATGAGTTAGTCCACAGAGAGTCCTCAGAACGGTGCCTGGCAGAGGACGCTCCTCGTGAGCGGGTGCTATTCTGGGCTTGTGTAGGAGAGGCTGGACTCTAGGGATCGATATGAAACGGCTTGTTAGTGTTAGGAGCTGTGCTGGAAATTCCTTGTTTAGCCTCCTCCCTCCTCCTTAATCCATTCTCCACCTTTCTCTGTGTCTTGGGGAGCAGATCCACAGATGTATCGTCTGGACTCCCTTGCGTGCTGGCTCAGATGAAGGTAGGGGGCAGTGTGGGAAGAGCCACAGGTCAGGATGCTTTCCACGTCCCTCCAGGGTTCGATGCTGTGTCTCTGGTGGTGGCTGCTTCCTTCCTCGTTTATGTCTCCCAACTCTCAATATCTCTGGGCTGTAGGAACACTGTCCCTTCAGCATCTCTCTGCTGCGTATCCTAGGGTACCTCAGAATATCTTGTCTGGCCCCTTAACCCTGCCCACAAGTAACTCAAGCGTCCCTTCATTGAACATGCTTCATTTGATCCACCCTGGATCAATTCTGGTTCTCGCTGGGATGCTGTCCAATACAGGAATAAGCCCTGATCATGCCTGTGCCACGTTCAAGGCCCTCTAGTTTGCCTGAAAGAGTCCCACTCATCCCACTCATGGTTGCCCAAAGGAAACCATTTCAGAACCAAGATGCTGGGCGGCCATCGTGCACATGTCAGATTACTAATGCAGGACGGTGTGGGTCCTCCTGTACTCCTGGGACCCCTGCTCTGGTCGGAGTCTTGCCGGCCGGGTCATCTGCCAGTCTCAGCCTGAGTTCCCTAAGATGTCAGTGGAGATGGGAGTTGGTGGATGCTGAGAGGGGGAACTCAGTAAAGACAGGAGAGACTTTCAAGAAAAGTAAGCTCGATCAGCAAGAAGCAGAGCACAGAACCCAACTCTAGATTTTAAACCCAGACTAATGTTTGGGGTGGAGTGTTAGCCAGGGAGACCCTGGAAATGTGTGAGTGGCTACTTCGTGATGCATATACTAATTAAGGATCAGGTCCAAGGGTCTCTGCAACAGGAACAAGTAAGAAACCAGAATGTGTGCACCAGAGACCTGAAGTACCAGTGTCAGCACACCTCCAGGAGAGCATGGCTTCAAACCCTGTCCACCCCAGCCGTAGGACTGGGCGAAGACCCCCCCAAGAACATAAAGCACCTCTGTCCCAGGCCTGGACTTGTGAACGAGACCACGTCCCAGGCAGTCACTTTCCATCTAGGGGAGAACCACGAGCCCTTTGTTCCAATGAAAGAGCCGTACTGACCGGTTACAATTACTGGGTGACTCCCCCGTGCCAAACGCTGTTCTAGGTGCATCCTGATCAACAGCCCCATGATGTGGGACATGGGTGCACTGTCCCCCCACGTCACACAGGAGAAGGAGAGGCTCCAAAAGCTGACGTCGTCCGCCAGCATCACAGAGTCGGGGCTGCGGAGCTGAGCTTTCCGCTCAGTGGTCTGGCTGTGGAGGGTGAGGGCTCAGGCAGGAACCAGCTGTGTCAACACAGGCAGGTGACGTCCTGGGAGGCCTCAGTTCTCACAGCTGTAAAAGGGGAACTCTTACAGAGCTTCCGCGGGGGCTGTTTTCAGTATCAGCGAGTAAATGCTTAAAATAGCATCTGGCATTGAAGAAAGGCTCAGTCTAACGAGAGTTGCCACCATCACCATCTTCGCCATCCTCATCTCGTTATCATCTTTGTCACTGGCATTAAAATTAAGTGCCTCCCTAAACTTATTAGTATCCCCATAAATAGAGCTGACAAATAACCACCACCAGCTCCTGTCCTCTTCTCAGGACACTGAGATGCCCCCATGGAACCTCGGGGAAGGCACCTTAGCAAACCACGCCCCTGGAGCATTCCCTCTAAGTCATCCCTAAATGGCAAGATGCAGCAAGCTCTCAACAGTCTCCAGGAAGGTGGGTGCCCCAAACCTGTGGCCCTGCCTGCCTGTGGTGTGCTTTCTTCTCACGTGACATACTCACTCTGAGAAAGGACGGCCTGACCCGCGGGCTCCCCATCTACGGAAGGGGCTGACAATGCCTGCTCTGGACACCGGATAACAAACAGCTACCTAAAAACAGTGAGCAGAACTCATGGTGTATTTCACGGGCTCATTTGGTGGGGCGACCAGATACTTTCCAGTCAATGGGCTAAGGGTCCTCCAAACCCAGAAGTGACACTTCTTCCTCAAGCACATCTGTTCATACCTCCTGCCTCAGCTCAGCAAAGACAAGGACAGTTGTGATCACAATAGCCGCTAACATTTATGGAGTGATTACTACGTGTCAGGGACTGGGCACCTGGGAGATTAATTAATCCTTTCATCAAACCCACAGGGCCCTCTTATTGTCACTGCTGTTTCACAAGGGGAGAAATGGAAACCAGAGAGTTTAACCAAGTGATCTACCCAAGCTTAGCTGTCTGGTAGTTAGTTATCAGAGCCAGATGGAATTCAGACATGTCTGACCCCAGAGATGGCAATCTTAACCACTAGGCTACCTTACTTCTAATAAGATTATTAGAGGCACCCAAAGCAAATGATATCGGTTCTGGCCGTACAGCAGAGCGGGGGGACAAATTAGTCCCAGACTGCTATGTGCAGTTGGGCAGGGTGTGAACTGCACAAAGGCTTCTGGCCATGAGGGCACTAGTGGAAGCTGAACTACGCTCCATACTCCATTTGTCAAGCCATGCCCCTGGCGGGGGGCCGAGTCTTTCTGGAAGAAGGGGTGTTTTCTCCTTCTTATCCTGCACAGAAGAAGCAGCTTTTTCTAATTTACGCAAAGTTGCCGTGTATAAAGAAGAGCTTAGATAATGTCCTCTACGGTATCCCCTCCTTCACCTCCCACGTCCAGTGGAAGCCCAGTCAGCATTGCCTGGACCAGCGCTAACACAAATGTACCGTAAGCCACAAGGACGGGCCAAAAGAGAGCAAATTTCCTTGTAGCCACAGTGAAAAGTAAAAGAAAATTAGTGAAATTAATTACAAAACATATTTTATTTAACCCAATATACCCAAAAGACTACCATTTCAACATGTAACCACTATACAAATTATTCACAAGCTTCTACATTCTTTTTTCCGAGGGAGTCTTCAAATATGGCGTGTCTTCACACTTCCAGCCCGTCTCGACCTGGCCCAGCCCCATTTCGAGGTCTCAGTGGGACGTGTGTCTGAGCCCTGGACAGAGCCGGCTGGGAGCCATCGGAGGACGGCCACCTCACTTCCAGTCACTGGGGCCTCACTTTCAGAAACCCCTGAGAGACCTGGAGTTGGAAAGTGAGAGACTCAGACCTGTATTTTGGTAAAAGCTCTTTAAGTCGGCAGAGCTAAAACTCAGGAGCCTGCATTAAGGGGGGACACAGTTTTGAAGGCAAAAAGACGATTTTAAGAGGCTGCTGGCCAGTGAATAAAATAAGGAGTCCTGAGCTAATATAAATAAATAGGTAAGTAGACAAATAAATAGATAAAGGGGGAGAACGGAAAGCTCTTTCTTACAGCAGAAAACCAAGTGATAAATGTAGAAGGAAGCAAGGAAGGCAGAAGTTAGGGAGAAAACCACCATTAGGCAGCCACCACAGTAATAATTATTTTAGGCAAAAATCGTCAATAGATGGAAAAAAGAGTAGGTAATAGTTTGAGGCATGACAAGATCTTGACAAAGTCTTGAAGTATTTTCCCGAAAAATACTTATTTGTCACAAAGGTGATTTCACAGTGGAAAAAACCCGGCAGGCAAGTGGTCACGGTGCCTGGAAGGGACCAGCCTCCTGACACAGCACTCTGGGAAGGACACAGTGTCTCCTGTGTGCGTTCCCGCCAACAGGGTGCAACCTGAAGTTGATCTTGAGGGCACGTCAAACAAACCCAGGGACGTTCTGGGACATGCCCGCCTTCTCGTCTCCAGAGACAGCCAGGTTGTGAAGTCATAGAAAGACAGGACCGTTCTGGATTAGGGGAGAGGGAAGGGCGGCAACAACTGAATGCAACATACCACCTGGGACTTCCTTCTGGTATCAAGGCCGTTATTGGGACAACTGGGGCCATCTGAATAAGGTCTGTAGACTGATGATAATATCCCGTCAGCGTTAATTTCCTGATTTGAATTATACGGTGCTGATGTAAGAGGTCTTTGTTTTTAGGAGTTTAGTGGTAAAAGGGCATTATGTGTTCAATATGCTCTCAAAGGTTCAGAAAAAAATGTGTGTGGGTAGATATATATGTGATATGTATATATATTTATACACACATACATATGGAAAGAGACAGAGATGGAGGGATAAAGCAAATGCGGTAAGATGTTAACATTTCAACACTTGGAGAACCTGGGTGAAGGGTGTAGCAGATTACTGGTACTATTCTTACAACTTCTGTAAATCTGGAATTATGCAAAATAAATGTATTTTTTTAAAAAGAAGATGCAGACCAATACACAGTCAGGAAAGACTGAGGAGCCGAACAGAGCAGTGGAATTCGGGAAAGAAAGGATTCAAGAGAAATCAGAGGTTGACTGAATGGACTTGGTGACCCATGGGAGGCAGGATGGCGGATGACTTCAAGGTTTCTGCCTCGGCTAACTAGTGAATGTCATTATCTAGGATGGGAACAGAGTCTGGCGAGAATGTGGACTGTGCTGGGGAAGTCATTAACCCAAGGTGGGGCACGTCGAATGGGGATGTGTTAATTCACACAGCAGCATCATTCTCCAACCATGTGGGTCAGGGATCGGGGAGGGACTGCCACTTAGATTAAGCTGCCAGAAATAACCCACCAGGACAGCTAGCTTTCTCCATTAAAGAGGGCTGTTTGACATAATAAGCCTACTACAGAGAGCTCATACATGTAGTACCTGGAAGAAGCACTACTCAAGGACGGCTCTTCAAGAACGGACACATCTTTGGGGTCCTCTGTTCCTGAAACAGACTGATGTTCTCACAAAACCCCCACCTCATGGGGCTCTCCAAGCTTGTATCTCGCCTCACTCTCATTCATTCTCTAAGCCCCAGTTACACTGGTTGTCTTTCTGTATGGCCCAGGGATTTATTTTCTCCTACCCCAGGGCATTTGCACATTCTGTTTTCTCAGTCTAGAATGTCCTTCCCGTAACTGGCTCCATCGTTTCATTCTGGTCTCAGCTCAAATGTCACCTCTGCAGAAAGCCCGCTCTGATGCTCTGTTTAAGGAGCTTTAAATCCACGCCCCTTCCCGGGGACTCTCTGTTACTTCACCTCTCTGGTTCCTTTCCCACTGCTTACACTTTTCTGAATTCACCTTGACCATTTATAAACTTGCTTATTCTCTGTCTCTGTGAACAGGGATGTCATGTGGGACCTTGTCTTTCTTATTCTGGGCAAGTGTTCCCATTCCCTAACACAGCATCTAGAACATAAAGGTGCCTAATAAATGCACGTTAAAGGAATGAATACAGCTGGAAAGGGGCTTAGAGCACTGCCAGTGCAATTCCCAAATTTCACGGAGGAGGATTCTGAGACCACCTCAGGGCACCACCAGGGCTCCCCCAGTGTTCCCCTTCTGCCTATCGGAGGCTGGGGCACGTTTCCATCACACAAGCTCAAACTTAACGAATGGGAGGGAGACAAGGGCCACTTCCTTATCCTGTTTACTGAGAGGTCAGACTGCCATGGATACCCAGGAAACCATCAAAGAGCTCTGTGACCCCGGGATACAGAGGGCCTGTCCAGCTGGGAAGCTGGAATGTCATTAAGGGGGACTGTATGTTCTGGTGACACACTGGTGCCTTCTTTTAAAACCTCATCCCACAGGACCAGCTCAGGGAAGTAAGCAAGTTCACACTGTGCACTGGTCCATCTTGGGAAAAACGGTGATGCTGGTTTGCATCAAACAGCCCCATCCCTTCAAAGGCTGGCATGTGGGGAGGCTGCTTAGCTGGGGAACACAACCGGGAAAAGCAAAAATGAGCAGATGAGATGCAAGCCAGAGTCCAAAGTCTGTTAGGAAAACTGCGCGGGGACAATGAACAGCGCCCTCTGCATTCTCTGCCCCGGGAGGGCGGGAGGCGGGAGCCGCGCCTCACCTCGCAGCACACATCTTGTCTCTGTGGGCCTGGCGAGGGAAGTGCATTCACATCGCCTTCCCAAATACCATCTCGGCAACAAAGCGGGCAATGTGTTTCATCTCGGCCCGCTCGGCTCCAGCTGAGTTTACAGCAGTGGGTGGCTTTCAAACCTAACATTTGATCAAAATGAAAAAGTGGCCCTTTCTTTCACCCCGTGACAAGCCTTCCCCTATAAATCACAGCCTTCCCGGGCAGGGCTCCTCGGCGCACAATCCACGGGGCAGCCTGGCCACCTCCGTCCCCATCCGGACAAAGCGGGCTGGGGGTTTTCAGGGGGCCTGGGGCTGTTAAAGGCCCCTTGTAAAAATGAAACTCAGACACCACTGGAGCCCAACCGCGAGGCAGGGAGAGAAACCGTCCTGGGAGATTTGCATTTTATTTGGTTTGAAAGCTCAATGGGAATCTCACGGCCCAGTGGAACAGCGCTCCAAAATCCAACGCTAGGACACGATGGGGAACAAACGTCTAGGTTCCAGACGCAGCATGCTTCTGGGTTCTAAGAGAAGGGAACTGAGAAGTGTGCATTTGTTGGCAAAGAAGTATAAAGATGATGATGATGATTTTTAAATTAGTAAAATCACTTACTACCTCATAGTAAAAATGTTACACTGGTAAAGGAACAGTAATAGTAATAAGGTAATAGTAGAGTATGATATATGATAGTATGGTAATAACGACGACAGCAGCATCGGGTAACAATTTGTTGAGTACTCACATAGCGCTGGCCAGATGTTAAAACACTTGAACATCACTATCACGGTAATCCTTTTCTCCAGCTTTATTGAGATATGATTGACATGTAACACTGTGTATGTCTAAGGTGCACAGCATGATGGTTTGATGCACGTATATATTGTGAAAGGGTTACTACACTAAGGTTAGTTAACACCTCCATCACCTCACATATTTGGGGGGGGGTGGAACTTTTAAGATCTATGCTCTTAGTGACTTTCGAGGATATGATACAGTGTTGTTAGCTGTCGTCGCCACGCTGGACATTAGCTCCCTGGAACTCGTCCATCTCAGAGCCGGACATTTGTACCATTTGACCAACATCTCCCCCTTTCCTCTGCCCCTCCGTCACCACTCTACGCTGATTCTATGAGTTTGACATTTTTAGATTCCACATATGAGGTCATATGGTGTTTGTCTTTCTCTGTGTGGCTTATTCCACTGAGCATAATGCCCTCAGGGTCCATCCATGTTGTTGCAAATGCCAGGATTTCCTTCTTGTTTATGGCCGAATAGTATTCCATTGTGTACACACACCACATTTTCTTTATCTGCTCATCCATCGATGGACACTTAGGTTGCTTCCAGGCCTTGGCTGTCGTGAACAAGGCTGCGATGAACATGGGGGTGTAGACAGTTGTTTGAGATGATTTCATTTCGAAATGAAATCTTCTTAATCCTTATAACAACCCTACGTCGCAGGCACTACGATCATCCCATTTCACAGATGGGGCAAAGAGACCTAAAGAACTTGTCTAAGACCAGACAGCCAAGTGAGGGGCAGACCCGAGACAGGAAGACCCCACTGTGACTCCATGGACCCCCGAGTCTCCACCTTAGAAGAACCGCCTGGTGTCATCCACCTCACTGTCTCACTAGCAAACCCCACGGGGCTTGTTCGAATGTAAAAACTTGCCAGTTCTTCAACTGCACCGTGAATAGTGAAGTGGAGTGGGTGGGGGGGGGGAGAAGGCTCAGACTGGGACTTTTTCTTGAAAAGCGAGTTATGAAAATAATTACATTTGATCTGCCTTTTAACAAAATGTAGGTTTTAATTAAAACCATGTGCTCACTTTTAGAACAAACAGAGAATGAAATGTTACTTTCGGTGAAAAAAATGGCAACTCGGCTTTTTCTAATGAAACTGAGTGATAGTACTATAAATAAGTTTTTATTTATATTTGACTTGTGCAGCTCAATCATGAAGAAGGACTTCTTTTTTAATTTGCAAAGCCTTAGCGTGTTTCATCACTTTCACAAAGGCCCTCTCTTGATCTTCAAATCATTCTCTTTTTATTTTCCCTTCCACCGCTGTGAGCCGGTAGAACCCGACCAGAAAAAACGCTCCCTGGCCTGTTTTCAGTGGTTTTGCATGTGGGTGGAGCAGCTCACCAAAAAAAAAAAAAAAAAAAAAATCACTGTCATGGATTCCAAGAAATCCTGCATCTTTATTTGCAAATCCACTTTGCAAAAACATTGCACTGTTTTTGAATTATATTGGTGGACATTTCCAATACCCCAAAGCAGAGAAGAATCAAAAAAAAGACTCGACATATGATAGACAGCTGGGACAGTTAACTAGCTTTTTAATTAGTCACATGATTAACAAATCTCTTCCTAAGATGATGACACCGACCTTCTAACACAGTCTCTTAACAGGCAATCAGATCATGAACACGTGGGCACCGAGAGACCCTGTAACCAGCTGACAGACTCACAGAGATGAGGCCCCTCAGCACCTGCACCCCACCTCCAGACCAGATTCCCTCTCCGTCCTGGAGCTCCAGGCACCGTGTGCCCGTTCAGTGCTGTTACCATTTTTGTATTTTGCCCTGAGGAGAGGCACCGGGGCTGGTTTTGACTGCTCCTTACTGAACCTGGTCATCACAAGTGAGAAAGCGGAGTGTGGCCGGAGACGGCAGTGTCACGAGGGAGGGAGTGGACCACGGCACTAAAGCCGATGTTCCATTCGTGGAGAAACCCGGGGCTGACGAAACCCCGCGTCCCCACCCTGCACATTCCCGGTTCTTGCCACTGGCGTCCTCATCTTTGCTCTCCCTGATGAATGAACCCCCCATGTTTAAACCTGCTGAGATGCACAGTCCTGGAGTTCCAATCCTTTCTGTGATTCCCATTTGTCTCCCAATGGGAGAAAAAGCAGCTCTCCTTCCTAAAGAAAAATGCTTAGAGGAAAGAGGCTTATCAAAGAGTCCTCTGGATGGTTGCACATCAAACAGCCCTTCCCAGAGCGGGGTTTGGACAGCCAAGTGCTCAGGCATTGGAAGCATATGGCCTCCATCTCCTCCCACAGGCACAGGGGTACAAAAAAATTTAAAAGAAAGAGGAGTTGGGAGAAATATGGTTCCATTTTCGCAGAGCCCCCAACGCTTGAAAGCAGTTCAAGATGCGGCCTATCCAGCTCGCCTGGCAGCGTGCGTTTTCTTTTCCCGATTACTACGTTTCCAGACCACCAACGGAGCCATCTGCCAGTTGGGGAAGTCCTGACTTCAAAAGGTCCGTTCTTGCTGAGGGCGATGTGATGGCCAGGGCCAGGCAGGCACCTTCTGATGTCCCTGGGACCCGCTAATTGCAGATTCCTCACACAGCCTCACAGACAGACTTGGAACTTGTAGACGATACGTGGGAAAGGCACATGGCAGTCCTTGAACTTGTCAAGTATTGTCCCCTGTTTCTCCCCTCCTGAGTCGTCCGCCTACATCAGCCTTTTTTCTACTTTGTAGCGACACAGGTTCTAAGACAGAGGGAACTTCCTGATCCACTTTGCCAACCCTTTGGGTTACAGATGAGGGCATTCCGTCCACACAGGCGAGGAGAGTTGCTTAGGAACAATTAGGATCAAACTGAGGTATTTTGATGTCCCCTCCGCCCTCATCCTGCACCTGGAGCTTCATAAATGCAAACACTCTGTCTTATTTCTGGGTCCCCAACACCTTGCACACTGCCTATCACATTCTATGTGTTTCGAATAAGTGAATGACATATGTGGTCCTTGAGGAGCACGATGAGTTACACTCTCGGTTTGCGAGCAATGGAAAACAACTGTGGCTCATCTGTGGAGAGAACTGACTGGCACCCGCTCCGGGCCGGGGTGCACTTGGAGAATCGATGGGGAAGTTCAAGGAGTAGATATGGAAAGAACAGCCATAATGGCAGCTCCTGAAATGTCAAGGCTTACACCAGGGCATCCCCTGCATGAACCAGTTCCAAAACCTTGCTACAGAGCCCCACCCCCGGAAGAGGGCATCTCACTGATTTCTCTCTTCACCATTCACGCAGCCAGGTACTCGAGTGTTTGATGGTTCAGGCCTGAGATAAACGCCCTGCCTTAGGGGTGAGATCCATTTCACCATCACATGGAGCAAGCGTGGAGACAGGTGGTTCCCTCAGGAACATAAGGAGCCATCAGCAGCAGGTACATGTGGCCATTTCTATTTAAATTAATGAAAATTAAATAAAATTAAGAATTCAGTTGCTCAGTCTCACAGCTACCTTACAACTGCACAAGGGCCATAATGGATAGCACAGACATAGGACATTTCCACCATCACTTAAAGTTCTGTTGGACAGCACTGCTATCACCAAATTCAGCTTCCTTCGATTATTTTCTCTTCTGTTCCCCTGGCTTTGGGGTGTTTTGTGTCATGAGTCAATCTAACATTGTTCTTTTAGATTATCCATTTCTCATTTGATTCTCCCATTAGACTGGAAGAGCAGGGGTGTTGGTTTTGTTACTGCTGTGTATCTGGTGCCGAGCAGGATGTTAGCACAGAGCAGACACTCAATAAACACCCGTCAAATGAACACCAATGACACCCAAACCCACCAGTGAGGATCACTCTCCTCGCAATTTAACAGAAATTATTTAAAAAATTAAAACATCCTTCATCACCAGCCCTCTTTGGGTTCTAAATTGATATTTTGCCTTTCCTGCTATAAAACCTCTCTCTCGTTAGCATGCTTCAAATTAGTTTTATCCTGCTATAAAGACTAATTAGCTGCTATCTTTACATTAGCACCAGTCAAGTTCCTGTCGAGGGGTGTCTGCTGAGCAATACCAACACAACCACGGAGAGAACGCTCCAAGTGTTCTTTAGGGGTGGGGGTCTGTCTAGCTGCCATACGCAGGTGTTTGAGACGGCATTTCGTCGGGGGAATTCTGTGAGAGGAAAATGGCCTCCAAGAAACCAAAGAGAAGTACAAATCTTTGTGTTTGCTTATTTCTAGAATAGGGTCAGAGGAGGGATCCCTTCGAAAGCAGGGGGCTCTGCTCCTCAAGTAGCTGTGGGACCCTGTCAGCAGAGGGTCTAGGGAGCTCTTCCAAAGGACCGGGACGTCGAATGACACAGTGATTGGGAGGTGAGCCTGGACGCTGCCCCTCCGCGACCTCTGCGGCCTCTCTGAACCTCAGTTTTCTCATCTGCAAAAGGGGAATGTGATCATCTCTCTTGCCGTTGGGGGACTGAATGAGGTGATGGCGGTACAGCGTCGCACAGCGGCTGGCACAGGTGAGCAAGCAGTTACCGTGTTCATGACTCGTGCCCGCGTGTGCCTTCTCTTCCTACCTTGCTGTGGAGCGGATGGGAAACAAAGTCAGCATGAGTGTGAGCAGGTCTTCTCACCCACATCTGGAAAGCCATGAGCACAATTCAAATTCTGTGCATATTTGTTCCCTGCTGCTCTGTAGGCCTACTGAGTGCATGAGTCCACACAGACCCCTCCATGCAGCCCCACGGCTCTCCAGGTCTCCCCCCAAGGCACAGGCTCTCGCCCTGGGGCTACACCACTGGTCCAGGGCCCTATCCCAGTGTCCCGGTGGTCAAGATGTGTACCCCCAACATGCTCACACCTTGCACTGGCTCTGTGGGAATCTCAAATACACAAACACCCCACATATATCACCTACACATGCACACTCCACCTGCACACACACACCACACACACACCCCCACCTACACACACACACCACACACACACCCCCCACCTACACACACACACACCACACTGACACACGCACAGCCCACCTACACACACACACTCCACCTACACACCTACACCACACACACACCCCCCACTTACACACACATCACCACTTTCACACACCTCACCTACACACACACAAAATTAATTTAAAAAGTGGTCACGATCCTCTTCTGATGTCACTTCACAGCACTACTACCACTGTTTTTAGTGAAAGAAAATCCAACTCTGACATTAAAAAAATAAATAGCATTGTTTTGCTTATGAAGCACATTCATCAATTTGGAAAGCCATCTGATCCACTGGTTCCTCTCAGTTTTTGAGCTGGGAAGCAGGTATGACAGATTTAAGCCCCATGCTGTGAATGTGTCTGGATACTTTCTTTAAAAGACACTTCGTAAACCTGCTTTCTCTGAGGAGTCGTGACCTAAGGCCACAATGTTCCTTCCACCATTTTTTTTTAATTCTCAAGCCTCCCATCCCTGAGAAGATCGCCCCAGGGAGGGGGGCCTGCCCCCTCTGGGCCTCTCCGACCCGGGGGCCCGGCCCTGGAGGTACTGGGCTCAGAGGAGGCTGACTGGGATGGTTCCCACACATGCACCCCGAGAAGGAGCAAGGATGCTCACGCAGGTTGCCAGCAGACCAGGAACGCTGGGGCCCTGAGCGGGGCGCAGACCCTGAGTCCCACCACGGCCGCCGCCTGCAGTTGCCCAGCAGGACCCGAGAGGAACTGGGCTGGGGGAGGCTGCAGGGGGTGCAGCCCAGCGAGAAGGGAGGCCCCGGGCAGACGCGGAGTGCGCACATTGCTGTCATCTCCAAGAGCAGCAGCAACAAGCAGAAGCACGGGACTCAAGGGGCGTCGTCCTTGGAGGTGGGAGCCGGAGCACCTTTGCATCTTTTGGGTCTCTCTTAATTTAGCCTTCCGACTGCACGAGAACAAAAAGCACACTTGTCTGTCCTGGGGATGCTGGGGCTGGTGGGGGAAATCCTGGGGTGGCGGCCGCCATGAACTCAGATGATGCCACAAAGGGACTGCAGATCCCAGCCAGGGGTGTGTCGCAATGACGGCCAGAGGACAGAAAGGTCCTTGGTTCTGTCAAAACTGACTTCAGTGGAGTCATTTTAAAATGGAGTCGGAGCTGCCTTTCTCAAGAAACTGCCAGGCAGTCTTGAGCCCTGGACGGGGCCAAACCTCCGGACGGGGCCAAATGGCAATTGTTTTACAAGCAATTGTTTGAGAAGTCAGCAGGAGAGCGGACATCCTGACCACAAGATTGAGGTTGGTGGACTTGCTGAAGATCGAATAGTCAGTCAGTGTTTAGCCAAGACCAGCTCTCTGCCTCCACCTCCAGTTCACATCCTCTGTGATACAGCCTCCTTCTCTGCCTCGAAAAGCCGCTGACTTTCACTCCCAGGTGGGACACTATTTCGGTTTCCACCTGAATCTGTGCTCCCCAAAATGCAGTTCTTTGATCCCAAATAAATTCTTTGCCTCTCAAACTGGTTTCTGTTCTTGAAGGCTGACAGTTCAGTGGGCTACGGGTCTGCACTCTCCTTGCCAGAGCAACTCGATTCCTCTTCTCATTTCAGTGCTTTCAAGTTGGACACATGGCCCGCAAACACCTGTCCATCTCAGGGGGCCATGCTGCAATTCTGCATGCGGCGCACTGGGTTTCATAGTGTAATGTATGGAGATATTTAAGATGGGGGGGGGGTAGGGGAAGAGAGAGAGAGAAGGAGGGGAAAGGACTTTACAGGACTGAATATAAATGAGATTTCTATCTTCTACATTTATCTTGGGTAAGTTGTAGGATCCATCTCTCTTTTGGGTGGAAATAAGTACATTTTTAGTGGAAAAACAAAAGCAGCCTCTCGAGAAAGGCAGCCCCCAGAGCTGACAAGACTCATTACAAGGTCAGCCATGGTGTGGGGTCTCCGGAGCAGGCAGACGCTGTACCATTAACACTCGGTTCATTACAACCAAATTAGAGGCCGGTTACTCCGCGCTCCGGAAATTAGGGATGGTCAGCAGTAACCCGATTTTCCCATGAAAGCAGGAAGCATCCTGTTCAACACTGGAAAATCACTAATTACAGTGTTGAAGCTCTTGAAATGCAAGGACACCCCCCCCCCCCCGCCCCCCTCCCCACTTGCTGTTTGAACTCCTCAGTTTCTGGCTGTAAAGTGATCTCTTTTCAGGAGCCATTGTAGGTCAGAGAATCATTTATTTCTTCCTAACTGAGCAGGCAAGAAAGGAACCGAGTCTAAAGTCCTGTTTTTGTAGGTGTGTATCCAGTGGGGTCACTGCCTTTTGTTGGTGAAGATGCGAGTCTAGAAAACGGAGAACAATTTGGAGTGGCTGACCTGCTGCCGTTCTGTGCAGTGACTGTGCCGTGCGGGGAGGCTCGGGGAGAGGACCTGGGTTTTTATTCACTCCGTGGGTCTCAGATCCCCAGCTTCATTCACTGTCAGCCTCCCCTGCTGCTTGGTTATTCTAGCCTTTAAAGATGCATTTTTCACTCAACTTCATTCAAGGTGGCCCTGAAATACAAGCTAAATATTTCCTCTGGAGCTCCATCTGAGAAAAAGCCATCAGCTCCAGGAGTAGAAAAAAATTCAACTTTCCAAGCCCTAAGGCTTTTCATGGGTGATTCATGTATGCAGTCACTCATTCTCTCACCCATTCATCCAACACCTGTGTGTCGAGTGCCTACTGGATGCCTAGCCCAGTTCTGGGTGCTGACGACACAGGAGGAAACAAAGCAGACACAATTCCTCCCCACGTGGAGAAGGGTTACTTGTGGTGCAAAACAAACAACAAACGAGTGCTAAAGTCCACAGCAGATGAGATGGGGACAAGGAAGGAAGGGGGTAAGGAGTGTGGGGGGCGATTTTAACTAGTGACCTGGGAAGCCTCAGTGAGCAGAGGGGATTTAAGAAAAGCAAAAGTAGAGCTCGCAGAACTTTGTAGGCAAAGGAGAGAGCACGTGCAAAGGTCCTGAGGTCGGAGCTTGCCTGAAGCATTTGAGGAACATTCAGGAGGCCAGCATGGAGGAGGGGAGGGAAGAAGGAGAGAGGTATGTGTGTAGGGGGGTGCAGATCATGCCTAGTAGGTGGCTGTAAGGACCTGGGTCTGCTCTGAGTGAGATGGAAGCCATGGAGGGGGCCAAGCCGAGGGGGAGCATGAAGTGACAGGATTTCAGTGGAACACTCGCTCGAGGGTAGAGTGAGCAGAGTGAGTGCAGAAGCAGGTAGGCCAGTCCGGAGGCTCCTGCGAGGCTTCAGGAGAGACACGAGGGTGGTTCTCATGCTGCATGACTTTCCCCTGAGGACTCTGGATCTGAGCCTCCTGGAAGAGGCAGCTGGCGGTGCACCCGTCCCTGTGGGCTGCAGCCTCCCTATGGCCCAGAGCCACTCCTCAGCTCCGCACCTGTGTGTGCCCCCCACGCCCTGCTGGAACTCTTCTCCCCAGAGCCCCCCGTGGTGTCCAGGACCCTCCACTAGCCCTCGTACTGGTGAGCTCTCCCTTCCTCACCCACTCCTTCTGCCCCCTGGCCCTTCTGTGTTAGCTGAGCATCCAAAGGAACGGCTGCCAGAGCTATTCCACGTATGCCCTGATTCTGTGCAAGTCGCTGTGAGAAGTCAGTGTCCACTCCCTGCGCGCCCACTCGGTCCCATTCCCCTATTCAAATCCCGAGACCATTTCTTCTCTGGGATCCTGGACAGCTTACAATGGAACACCCCAAGAGGGTCTTCTTTTCCTCCTACGGATGTCAGGTCCCTGGACTGGGGTGGGAGCCATCTGGGGTTGTCATAAAGAAAGGAATTTCCCAAACTAGGATGGTTTGCCCACTGAATGGTTTACCCACAGGGCCTGGAGGGCATGTGCACTGCTTCCCTCAGGTGGCAGAGCCGGGAGATGTCCTGTCACCTGACCCGGTGGTTTGGTTTGCCTGGTGATGAGGCACATGTGGGTGCTCCCCAGACCAAGGACGTCCAGCCATATAAACTGATCGCTCGACCTCTTTCCGGAGCCTCTGCCTCAGTACGAGAGGTCCAGAGGTCCGTGCGTCATGTGCGGCGCATTCTAAAGACTGCAGGGAGGGTGCAAATCATGGGGAGCCAAAAGAACCCCTGGAAAACCTCAGAAATAGCCCCTGAAGGACAGGACAGCTCCGTTTCTGCCTAAATCAGCCCAGCCCCCTTCTCTTCCTGTTGGAGCCGCACCTGAAGCACGCACTCGAGTTTAGATACCATGTTGTGGAAGGAAGGGAGGGAGGAAGGAAGAAGCTGAGAAACCAACCGTGCCTCTGCCGCCCCTCTGCTGAGCAGCGTGATGAGAAAGGGCGGTACTGGCCCCGTGGACCCTGACTTCCTCAGCCAGGGTCCATACACACTGGGGGAACCTGTGGGTGGAAGTCGGTCTGTCCTTCTGTCTGTCTGCCTCTCTCTGGCTGAATTTATTTTGCCCACGTGAAACATGCACAGGCTGCCCCAGTTTGCATAGACAAGATATTCAAACTGGGTTCCCTGCTGGCCACCACTGTGCTTTGTTGACAGCTGCATTTGTACAAAAACGGCGCTAGAGCGTCCGACTGTTCACTACCCCGATGTGCCCAATGCTTCTCAGCTCAGGAGCTCAAAAGAACACAGGATTATTGATGAAGGAGGAACAGGTGCACACCATAATGAAAGCCCGACAGCCCGCACCCTGCATGCTCCTGCGCGGCCGGGCTCTGCTCCCCAGCCCCCCCACACCTCTCCTCTCAATTTGTTCTCTCGCTGCCCCTCGGAGGGAAGGGCTATGATTCAGAGGAGGAAGGGAAGACCAGGGAAGTTGAGCCACCCACCCAGGTCCCAGATCGGCAGTGACAGGACTTAGAGCCAGGCTGTCCCTTGCTGTGCTCTTTACCACAGCAGGACCACAAACAGTGGCAAGAAGAACATGGCAAACAGCATCAGGAGGGCAACACGGCATACAGCACCAGAAGGACGACACCGGTCCCAGGAAGCTCCGGGGGCACCAACTTAGCAAAGGAACGACTTTAGAAAAGATGACTCTTCCTGAGTTGTGCTTTGTTGTCACGCCCTGGGCTTTTGTTAAGAAAACACTGTAGAAAAGAGCTTTGGACAAGCTGCTGTTGCATCTCCGGGAGCAGCTTCCACGGGCAGTGAGGAGAAGCAGACTCCCGGGGCCTCGGCCGGCAGCTGGACCAGTGCATCTGCTCTCTAAGAAACCCCCCTCTCCAAGCCTGGCTGAGGAAACCTCTGCTGCCACCACATTGCTGGCCTTTTCCCTGTGGATGGTGAGAACCATGTGTCTAACCAAGCTTTCTTTTTCACTTGGGCTGCCAGGAAAACTCCTAATAAAACCGTTATTAGACAAAAAATGGGGGCCAGCCTGATGGCGTAGGGGTTAAGTTCACATGTCCACTTTGGCAGCCTGGGGTTCATGGGTTTGGATCCCGGGCACAGACCTACACATGCTCATCATGCCATGCTGTGGAGGCATCCCACATACAAAGTAGGGGAAGACTGGCACAGACGTTAGCTCAGTGACAGTCTTCCTCAAGCAAAACCAGAGGAAGATTGGAAACAGATGTTAGTTATCTCTGGGCGAATCTTCTTCAGCAAAAAAAATAATAATAATAATTAAAACATTTAGTGAAATAATTTAATCACTCCTGGACCACAGAATAGGACACTCGACAAGGGCCAACCCTTCTCCAACGTCTTGAAAAAGTTGCTTGTAACAGATTAGAGTTACTTTCTGAGCAAGAAAAGTAAGAAAGTTGATCCTTCCCAAACCCCTGAGTGTACCTACATGAACTCCTACAGTGCCCGCAACTTTCTTCAACTGTCGCCTGGCATCTGCGTTCACCGTGAACTTCTGCGCGGCCACGTACACACAGAGCTCATGGTCCCATTTGCTCCATCTCCACGGGGACATCTCAAGGATCTTGCTTAGTCTGCACCATACACAGGATGTTCAGACCATCTGAAAACTGCAAGGAAGAGATCCTCTGTCGCCACCCTGCATTCTGCGGTCAGCGCACCTTCACGTCACGGCTGGCTGGGGCAGGTCCTCCCTGCCCATGAGGGAAAACAGGGGGAGCTCTCTGCCCACGAACAGAAACCCCGCTGCCTCGAGGGCCCCGGAGCCGAGGCGAGCAGCAGCAAGCAGCAGAGCCCCATCTCTGCTGCTCCTGGGGAGGATCAAAGCAAGCTGAAACCAAAGCGTCTGGCCTGGAGGGGAGCCTCGGCTCGAGGAGCAATCAGAGGGAAAGGCTTCTCCACACTCGCCTGGCTCGTTCAGCCCCCACAGAACAGAAGAAAAGGAAGGAGGAAATGGTGGCCAGGCGATCGGATCACACTGCCCGCGTGATGAGTGACAGCTCAGCCGGGGGATCTGCGGGAAACTGTGCCTCTGCTCCTTTTCCCAGCTTCAAACAGGTTTGGGGGCATTTCCATCTTACGCTGTCAAGATAACTCGACTCCTTGACTAATACTTCCAGAGGGTAGCAGTTGGAAAGGTGTTCTGAGAAAGAACTTAGCACAGAGGGATGCTTTTCTTCCCTTCCTTCTTACTAAACAACCTCGAAGAAGCACGGCCAGGTCAACTTTTAAACATGGGGCTGGAATTGGCTGTGGTACTGAAATCTGAGAGGGACAGAGAAAGAGCAAATGTAATACATAAATATTGGTTAGGACAACCAGTGGTTTATAAAGTAGATAGAAATTTCTTTCTTTCTCACTTAAAATCCAAAGAAGTGAAGCCTCCAGGGCTGGTGTGACAATTCCACGGTGTGAGAGACACACAGATCTACACATTCTCAACATGTGATTTCTACCTCATGGCCCAAGGTGACTGCACGAGTTCCAGCCATCATATCTACACTCTAACCAGCAGCAAGAAGAAAAGGGAAGAAGCCTGTCCCCAGCACTTTTAAAGATATTTCCTAACAGTTTCCCATTGCACACCCATTTATGTCTGATGTATAAATTAGTTAGCTCCACCAAGCTCCAGGGAAGGCTGAGTAATATACTCTTTTTTCTTGGTAAACTACACATTTTTGCCTGAGTCTAAATGTGTGGTTGAAATTGAGCTAAAATATTTTGAAGTCCTTTGGAGTAAAATAAAACACCTTGGGGGATAAATGGTTAGTAATGGCAGTAGTCACTCCTTTATATCAACAGGCCACTTTTATCTTCTTTTACCACTCCAAATCAAAACACTTATTTCTTAAAATTTAATTTTAAGAAGCTATTGGTGCCTTGCATGAAGATGAGAATGTATGTGAAAGCTCTCTGTAAACCCAAAAGAAAGATCTAAATGTTCTTCTTTTGCTTTCCAACTGTCTGCACAAAGACTTGCATCCACGAGCATGTTTGTATTATAGTAACAGGAAGAGGAAGTGGCCTGGACTCATCCTCCAGAGAGTATCTGTCTGGACACCTTTCTGCCAACATCCCAGGCCTGTGGTGCCCCCAGCGACATCCTGGGGCTGGGGGTCTGAAGCTGCCCAGCAGTTGGTGGAATGGGAGAAAGGCTTGACAGCACCTCATAGGATACACGGAGAAATGTACCGGTGTCTGAGACTAGGGGAGCGGAGAGACCACGGTGCGGTGCATGGGATGAGGACCCCCTCTATGCGGACACATCTTTGTGGGAAGACAATAAATAACACCCAGAGCAGCCCCTCATCAGGCCCACCCGACTTCCCTCTACACACAGCCATTTTCCTTTCATCCTCCCTCTAAATGGGGGGAGAGGGGGCCCCCCAGCCTGATCCAAGCAGAACAGGTACATCATGTGGACAGCAGGCTGCTCCGAACCACAGCTCTCCATATGCAAGTGAAACGACATCAGGGGAGCCCCTCAGGGGAGGGGAGCTCTGAACCTCCTGGCTCCTCTGGGAAAACCAGCAGAGGCAAGATTAGACCGAGAGACAGCCCTCCAGCCCCCTGGGCTGACATCCTGCCCTCGCAGATGAACTGAAGGGGAAGCCTGTGTAACCTGATCCCCTGTGCCTGGGACCTGGAAGCCCTGGGAGGGGCCTGGCGGGGAAGGCTGACCTCCAGAGCTTTGAAGGAGGGACCCCCACCCCCCAGGCACAGAAACACACTCACACAGGGCTCAGAAAATAAGCAGAGGAAGAGAGGCTGGAAACCCTGTATAAATTTGCCTTCCAGATGTGAAAATCCAGGCAACCCGGGAGGGGCACTCAGAGAGACGCAGAAGATCCTTAAATGCTTAAGCAAACCCTCCTTAAGGATCCCACGCTAATCGTTTAAGCCGACCAACATCTTTACAAAATCGAGGGAATTACCCAGAGCCCTTTGAGCAGAGTGCTTCTAAGTGGAGACTAAGCTTGCCTCCTCCCTTGACATCATGTGAAACGACTCAGGCAACAGTTAATAAATCTTAAGACCTTGGGATGGATTTCTTCTGTGCAGAGAAAAAGAAAAAATAAATACATCTCAAGAAGGGAAATAAGAAAGAACAGGATCTCAGTTAATCAGCTGGCTGATCAGAAAGCCATAGTCCCGGCAGTCAGCGGCTTAAGGGGGGGAGGGGCCTCTGAGAAGGCCTGCTTCCAGAACTCTCCCAGCTGTCCTTCTCCCCATCTCTGAGGAATATTTATGGGACATCATGATGCACCCAGCACCGTGCTAGGCACAAGGGATACAGCATGAGCAAAACACACAAAGACCCCCACCCCATGAGGCCCCCATCCTACCAGGGGTTGATGAAGAAGACAATAAACGAGACACACAGTAAATAAGCACATTTTATAGGAGCTAAATCGTTAAGTGCTATGGAGGAATAAGGGAGAGCCAAGTACGGAGTGGTGGGTGCAGGTTGCCTTTTACCAAAATAGAGTTAATTCCTTAGAGCAGCTTTAGGATTACAGAAAAATTAGGTAGAAAGTACAGAGAGATCCTATATATCTACTCTCCCCTTACACACACACACACACACACACACACACACACACACACACACAGAGTTTTCCCTATTATTAGCATCTTGCATCCTTTCATTCATGTGGTACATGTGTTACAACTGATGAACGAATATTGATACATTATTACTAATTAGAGTCCACAGTTTACATTAGGATTTACTCTTGTGTTGCACATTCTACAGGTTTTGTCAAATGCATAATGCCATGTGCCCACCATTATAGTGCCACACCGAAGAGTTCCACTCCTCCAAAAGTTCTCTCCTCACCCTTCCTCTCCTCCCGCCCAGCCCCAGGCACCTCTGATCTTTTTAATGTCTCCATAGTTTTGCCTTTTCCAGAATGACATAGAACTGGAGTCACACAGTATGTAGGCTTTTCAGACTGGCTCCTTTCACTCACCGATACGCATTTAAGGCTCCTCCATATCTTTTCACGGCTTGATAGCTCATTTCTTTTCAGCACTGAATAACATTCCAGCATCTGGATGCATCATAATTTGTTCAGCCATCCATCTACTGAGGGACGTCTTAGCTGCTTCCAAGTTTGGGCAATTATGAATAAAGCTGCTATAAACATTTGTGTGCAAGTTTTATGTGGACCTGCATTTTCAACTGATTTGGGTAAATACCAAGGAGTGTGATTACTGAAAAACAGGATAAATTTATGTTTTAGCTTTGTAGGAAACCACCAAACTGTCTTGCCAAGTGGCCACGCCATTTTTCATTCCCACTAGTGGCTCCATATCCTCATCAGCATTTGGTGTCATCAGTGTTCCAGATTTTAGCCCTTCTAACAGGTGTATAGATGTTGTGGGCTGCAATTTTAATTAAGATGATTTCTGAGAAGGTGACATTGAACAAACATTTGATGAACATGAAGGAGGAAGCCATGCAGATATCCAAAAGCCTAATTCTGCAGATTGTTGATTTCTTTTTCCTTGAATATAAGTTGGATAAAATGGAAATACTGCTTCTTTGGAGAGCAGGAAGAATATGACCATCGCACTTGAACTATGCAAACATACCTAGAATGCTGTGAAGTAATAATACCACCCAGATCCTAGGAGTAGCATCCTGGAATCCTTTTGGGAGAAAACCAGTGGGGAGTCCCATTGCAGCTGTTGTTGTGTTCACCACACTTACGTCATGTCAAGAGACAACCTGTGGTTCCATCCACAGGCTTCTGAGCACATACGTTATTTCCTTCCACACAAGTGCCTGAAGTGAACCCTGTGGTCACAGTGGACCTCAGCAGATCAGGGCTGTCACCATAAATTTCCTCCCTAACCAGTTTTATCTTTTACTTTCCTCTTTGGAACTCTAGGCCATTGCTAGCACACCACAAGAACACCTCCCTTATCTGGAAAGGCAGACTGTGACATCGGCTCCTACTACCTAGAAGCTGGTCAGAACCAGAATCAGGCAAAACAAACACAAAAAATCTGAGCATCTGAAAGTTTTCTTCAAAGAACATTGGACTTGATTTTGTAAAGAAACACCTAGGAAGAGAAGACACAATCTTTTTTTCTTACTTTTCTCAAGCAATTCTAACTAGTTTATCACTTGATTTTTCATGGACAAAGTCTATTAAAATGGGAAGATTAGGTTGGGAAAGCCAGGATGCCCTTGAGGCCACCTAAGGACAAGGGTAGGAAGTAATAAACGTCACTGAGAAGGAGTTGGGAAAGCAGACAGTTCTTTAGCCATTCGCAAATCCAAGTCATGTGAGGCCATTTCTTACAAGGCTAAGCAAACCCACACCCTCCACAGAGGGTAGGTAGTAACACCACCACACTCCCAGTAAATTTACTAACGACGAACCGGAACAGAATTAGCCCCAAACAAATTAGGGTCCTCCTCTTCTGTTTAAGCAGTTGGAGAAGTCTGTGTCATGTGAATGGAGGTAATTTCTACCTTGAATATTAAGCTGTGACATCCCTGGTGACAGAAGAGTTAAATTTCCATTAGTTGGAATGCACGCCCCTGTGATCTTCCTACAATTCCATGGTATGAGTATCGCCTCTCCCAGGAAGTAGAAGTAACACCCCCTCATTGTGATCTAGAAGATGCCTCCTACAAACCTAGCCAAGTGCTCATGACGTTGGTCCACCAATTAGAGAGAAAACACAAGACTGGTCCTTAAGCGAATTGGTCCCATAGCTTTGAGAGCTTCTCCAGGCAGCAGGTAAAAACCACAGGCAAAAAAAGCAGGTGTAGAGCATTTGATTGGAAGGCAAGGAGTTTAATGCGGAGAAAAGGAGTGTGAAGCTGGAGATAAGTAGGCTCTTTATTTCCCGCTTGTTATTTCAGGAACATCACACAGCTGATCTTCCCCGGGGTGTTACTACAGCTTCAGAGTCTCACATGTTTGTGAAACAGGAGGGAAAAAAAACCACCTTCAAGTTAATGCATCCATTTCCAGAGCTCCACAAGGAAGGAATTAAGCGGACAGGAAATCATCCAAACACAGGATAAAAAGTCTGACAGAGAGTGTTTGAAATATGAGAAGGGGGCTATGAACTCTCCAAAGAAAAGAAACAGCAAAGACAGTGATATAATTGCAAAAGGCTGCAAGAACAAAAGCTTGCCGGGGGCAATGCGAGGACCACGCAGACCCTGACCCTCTTTCTGATTGCAACTGGATGGGACTTCCAGAACCACTCAGTGCAGAGGCTACCTGGGGTTCCAAAAACTGGGTGATAAGCATCTTCGGTTTTGGCTCTCTGGGTAAGCTGTGCAGCTTCAAGACATTCTCCATCAGGGGCGTTCCAACCTGAGAAACCAGGCAAAGGTGGAAACTGACCGAAAGCCCACCTTGGAGGAATTCGCACTGTTTTCCGAAGCGTCTTCTCGATTGAGCATCAGCCAAGCAGCACAGCCCAGCCCTGGATGTGGCTCAGCTCAGAACACAACCTAAGTCTCCAGGAACAATGGGAAAATCTCAAGTCAAACTCCAGCACAGCGATAACTATTGTTATGGTGTCTTTCCCGTGTTGAATATGATAAACCAGACGCTAGCATCTTCAGGCAAAATGTCACAGAAACAGCTGTGGTAATGAAAGAACATGCTAACGAGATCAGAGACCACAAAAAACCAAAAGGAAGAGGAAGAAGAGGAAAACAATCACCCCCCACCCCAGTCTTCCTGACACTCGCTCCCTTTAAGCCAAATCTCTCTACAGCGTGTTCCCCTCGAGTGTTCTCTTCAAGCCTGACTGGTTTCTGATTTCCAAGGCTTTAGACTTAAGTTTGTCAGGCCAACTTGGAAAGAGGCCAAACTGTAGACAAAATAGAAACTTTCAACTTAAAAGCACTGGCGTCTCAGACCAATAGCTACAGAAATGCCCAGAGGAGAAGGGAGCACGGTCCTTGCTCTGTGCTACCTCCTCCAGGAAGCCTGTCTGGACTAAATGGAAGCTGGACTGAGATGTGCTCTTTCTAGACTCCTGGAAGGGAAAGGAAGATCAGGGCAGATGTGGGGTTCTTAACACTTTTCACAGTGAGCTTAGTCACGGGGACTTTCGCATAATAAATAGCACTTCCCCTCGTGTCTATCTCCTGCTGCTAGAGAAAGGAAATGCCACCCCTTCTTAGGGACAGACAGATGGCTAACCAAGATGGTTTCTCCTCACAGTTGGTTTAGCTCATCCTTTAGCATAGTAACAACAGTAGTAGACCCTTTGGATAAATTGTTGCATATTTAAGAAAAATGATACATATTTGATATTTAAATTGCAGAGCACAATAAAAGCACTGGCTTATCAACCTTTCAAAAGAATGGTCTTGCCAGAAATAGTAACTGGGTTTTAAATATCGAGTCAAAGCTGGGACATCTTCCTCCTATAATTACTTAACTGGAGACATTCCGTTACGAAGTGGGCACACAGTGTCAGCACAATCCCCCCTCCCGTAGAACCACGGTTATGCCGAGAAACTTCTATTCCTCACAAAGCTCTGTAATGACCGTGTATATAAATAAGCAAGCATCTATTTACATATGCACATCTTTAAATGTAGTAATAAAGGCACATATATTTTTATAAATTCAGCCTCTTCCCATCTAATGAGCAAACTCAACAACAATTCTATTTTATCCAGTGCAATAGTATGAGTAGTAATTAAGCCAAAATCACTTAAACGTTTATTGCCCAATATTAGACAAGTGTTTTCACAATGAAGCTGGTTATATTTATTTAAAACACAAAATTATAATGGAAAATTACCCTGATCACTTAAACTCCAATACTACCAAGGCAAAATAACACTTTTTCCCCCCCTCATTGATCTAACTTAATGAGCTGGGATAAAGCGTTGTGGATAATTAAGGATCAGATCCAGGAGACTATCTACACTCTGTGTTTCCAATAAAGCAATTCTGGGAGAGAAGGTTTAGAGAGACAGAAAGAACACATGGGGGGGGAGGGGGTAGTCCTGGCTTCTCACCTTGGAAAGCTAGGAAAACGCCTCAGCTCTGCAGCCAGATTGCTTAGATGAGAGTCCCACCTTCTCCCCCTCTGTTAGTAGCTGGACGTCGTTGGGCAAGTCGGGCCACCTCCTCTGTGCCTCCATATCCCCATCTGTAGAATGGGCTAATGCCCGTATCCACCCAGGGAGGCTGTTGTGAGGACTCACAACTTGATCCTGGCTTTATCACTGAGTGAACCAGACCAGTTCTTTTACCCGTCTGCTTCCATTTTCCTCTCTTAGGAAAGGAAGATAACCAGTGGTCCTTCTTTTCTCCAGGCTACATGGATAATTGAATGAGATTATCTAAGCATGAGTGCTGCTGTTTAAATATAGCAAGCTTTGAACAAATGTGGGCTATTACTGGCCTGTCTTGACCTCATTCAACGTACGCATGGGAGGTCAGAACATATCAGCGATTGCCAACGTTTCTTAGTAGATCTCTCTTTTTGAAAATCAGATGCCAATATATAAAACCGTTAGAAGAGCGTTATGCACTTATTAAGCTCAGGTTTATAAAATGATTTATTATAGAGTTGATCGAGCAGAAAGATGAGGATATTTTAGTGGATACACACATGGCTAAAATTCCTTTGCAAAAGTTCACAAGTCAGATATTAGCCCCAGGTCACACAATTATGCCACTCTCACAGTATCATCACAAGGCATATTCATCGCTCACCAATCAGCGCGTGTGAGGCTTGACCAACATTTAGCTGAGAAGGCAGAAAGCGATGGGACTTCCTTGCTGAGTTTTAGAGGAACCCAATATGCAGATCTGAATTTTTTTAAAAATTCGGATTCAGTCCTATAACTTTAGCAATCATGATACATTCCAACAACTCTTGAGTTAAATAAAAAAAAATCAAAATGTAAACTTCCAAGTATTTAGAACTAAGAGCCCAGAGTGCTGTGCGATCCAGCCGCAGTGGCTGTGAAAGGGAAGTCTACAGCCCTAGGTGTGTGTACTAAACAACCGAAGAAGAGCGTCAACAAAATGAGAATGCTTACTTTCAAGCATTCGAGAAACTAAAGACAATAAAAGTTTTTTGCTAGTGAAATCACAAGTGAATGTTTATAGATCCTCTAAAGGGTGTTTGAGATTTCTGGGGGACACAGTTGGAAACCGGTAGGCTCCACAGGAGACGGTGAACCCTTCACTTGACAGGAACACCAAGGAACCAGGATGCTCGCGTCCCCAGAGCAGGAGCCGGGTCCTGGTCGCCCATCTGTCAGGTGTCCTGACACCTGAAATCTTGGGGATGTGGGTGGGAGGGCTGGTCCCAGGAGAAAGGCTGGGCTGACACAGAGGAGGGGCATAGGGCAGTGGCTCCTTCCACATTTTTGCAACTACTGCCACCTCCCCAGATCGTACCAGCTGAATGTGTGTACTGAAACTGGATGGTCTTCAAGACTCCTTCCAGCCGTCTAGGAAGTCCAGGAGTTCCCAGTTTTTGTTGAGGTGGGGTGGGATGGTGGTAATCATGGAAACCAGAGGGAAGAGAGGAGCAGTGGTTTCCTTCTTCCACCTCTTCCTTCCCACACACAACACACACACATACACATACACACAACACACACATGTGCACACACATACACAGACAGAATCCACACACAGTCACACACACATATACCCAACTCATACACATACACACACAAGCACATACACAACCCATGTACAACAGTCGCAGTCACACACACATACAACACACACATGCACACACTCATACAGACGTAATCCACATATAACACACACAGTCACACACAGACATAACACACAAACACTAACACACTCACAACACATACACAGACAGCACACACACGTACACAGAATACACAAACAAGGCAGACACTTTCTCACATGCATACACACAGAACATACAACACACATACGTACACACACTCGCATTCACACATACAAATAACCAGTGAACACGTAAACCTCGCTTTTCAAAGCATCCCACTGCGCCTCTCGGCGTGCTTCCTAGCTCGGGCCTCCGAAACCACAGTGTCTGCGGCACGCTGTGCGCTGTCTGGAGGGTGGAGGCCTCCAAAGGGCCGCTGGGCAGCTTTCCAAGATCCAGGCCACTCACTTGGCCAGACTCGCAGAGGCTCAGGCAACTGCAGCTCCTTGAAGAATAAAGATCATCTCAGAGACGACTGGGAAACGCCCGATGTCCCAGACATCCAGCCTCCGGGCCGCACCCCCTCGTTTCCCCTGGACACCCTAGGGAGGCAGGGCCGTCCTCAGGTGTCACAGGGACAGGTGCACCAGGAGCTGCTGTAGGAGCTGCTGCCAAGAGGGTTACAGCCTTTTATTTTTCTTCCTTCAAGAAAATCAGAGGCAGTGCCCGAGGGTTTGGCTTAGAACCTTGACATGTGAGAATTACATGGTCTATCACTCCCCAGAACACCACTGCCGCTTACATGGGAGGGAGACAGAGAGGAGACACTCGTTCGACCAAGAGCTGTTACCAGTTCTGAAGCGCAAGACAGCAAAGTGACGTGGCTCTTAATATTAATATTTCTAGATGAGAGGCCCGGGGCTGGGTGAAGAAGCAGCTTTTCTAACAACAGAAAAAAGGGCCAGCAGAGGAGCAAAGCGACCGACCTTCCTCAAATAAATCACCTTGCTCTGCCTTTTACGAAAAACAACAGCCGCAGGATGCTCAGCTGTCTGGGAGACATTAAGAATACATTCGGAATAATCTCCTTGAGAAGCCCGGTCCCACGTGCGCCCGCTGCTTGGTGCATCATTAAGTACAATCACGAAAAACTGGAGACATCTTACAAGCCTGTCGCCAAAGAGCTGGTTGCAAACTCAGGGCACTGTCACATGACGGAGCAAAACTCAAGAGCTGAAAGGCATGAGCTACACCCACAGGTGGCTTCAGGGCGGGAGCTGGAAATCTTCATGTTGGGTGAACAAAGGGAAGTGGAGAAAAATACACTGTGACATTCTGTATGTGCAGTTTCAAACAAGCTTAACAACTTTGTAACTTACGGATATGCCTATATTGCCAAAAAGTTCACAGATAGGGCTGAAAAATTAACACCAAATTCATGTGAGTAGTTGCCTTGGAGAGAGATGGAGGGAGGGGTGGAGGGAGGGGGTGGAGAGAAGAGGCCTCCAGAGGAAGGAGGGGGAGAGCAGAGTCCCAGGAGACTGGAGGGTGGAGGGTGCAAAGAGGGTATGCACGCTATCAACAACATTTGATTTCTTTTTTTAATTAAAAAAATATCTGAAGCAAATATGACGAAATTTTAACGTTTGTAATTTTGCGATGGATGTTTGTTATTGCATTCTCTATACTACCCTATATTTTTAACCGTCAACTTTTAAAAAGGCCTTCTTTTCATTTTTATAACAGGAAAATATTAACAGTCATGCATATGGATATTTGATGTTTCTAACAGTTCGATTTTAAATTCTTGCCTCTTAATTGAAAACCAATGGGTGACATTTTCTGCTAAAATGAGATTTTTTTTTCTACTAGGGACTCAGAGTGGGGACATGAGACATAAGTGATGACAGGCGTGCGAGGATGGCTTACAAAAGAAACCGTTGGAGGGATTCTAATTAAACCGAGCAGCCAGGATACACTCTGTAAAATGAACTTCTTTACATGATATATTAGAGAGAGAATTTTAAGAAACTTTGTGTTCGTATGGCACCCCTAAGGTGAGCTACGGCGAGACGCACAGCTGAGAGGAATCTCCATCAGATCTCAGCGCATGTTTGTTTACTCCATCAAAGTGTCTGCCTCAGCCGCGGGCCACGGAAGTCTAAACGGAATCGCAGTGTGGGCATTTGTGCTGGAGCGTCCCGGAGGCATTGGCTGGGGTCTTCATATATCAGTGTGTTACAGATGCCTATGCTTGTGTGCATATGTGCTTGCACACCTGTGGGGGCGCCCACGGGCTGTGGCTGCTCCAAATTTGGAGCTTTCTTTCCCCAAGACAAAACTGAACTCAGACACATAAGCAGTCGGTGTTCTCAGGGCTTCTGACAGCACAGTCTGGAGTAACGCTTCCTTGTTTTACGCACTGGCTTCACCTGACCCCTCACTTCTCTTTGGTGTTGTACAGACACCACGCGAACAAAAGAGGGCCTCGCCTATGGGCAGCTGCAGCCTTTCCTGCCGTGTTGATGAGAAGGACACACAAACAGGCACCCACGCACCTGAGTGATGAGGCCGTCAGGAGCTCACCCCCTCTGCATTTCACAAGGTTCCATCCAACCCTATTAATCAAAGCTCAGCACCTTTAATGAGGGCGATCTTAACCAAATATTTGGCTTCATGTATTTGAGGGACACTTTTTCTTATTAGTGTTTAGCAGCCCAGACATCTTGGGACCAGCTTAATGGCCTCCACATGCCTTCGCCATGGGGTCCAGCTCTCTGTCTCCCCCGCCCCCAACGTGGCTGACTCTCCATTACAGAAACAGCAGGAGGCTGCACAAGCTCAGAGCCTCCAGGCTGCCAGACCTCGCATACCATCCGAAGATCAAGGGCATCTGTCTGTGGGATGATAATTTAAACCATCTCCCTGTCTCCAAACACAGAGAATAAAAGAAGGGCAGGACTCGGCGCCCCCATAGAACCCGGCGCCCCCATAGAACCCGGGCAGGCAAAACACAACTCTGTTCCGCTTCTTCTCTAAGAACCTACAGTTTCACAAACCAATAAAAGTTAATCCTCTTGCTGCAGCTACCTCCACCCCGTGCATTCGGGGTACACCAAAGGCCAGAGGCTTTGCAGTCCCAGGTCCTGAAAGGATCAATCTTCCGCCTTCTCAGCTGCTTCCTTTCTTCCCCGCGCCCTGATGGAGTTTACTGAGATGAGGGTAGTAAAAAGAAATTTAACAGAAAGGAAAAAAAAATCTAACTATGCTGATACTAGAGTTTTCATCTCTGAAATAATCCCAAAGTCCAACCATACTGAGGTCTTTAAGAGTGAAGTACTGACTGACTTAGATGAAGCAAATAGAAATGCTTTTCACATCCCTGGGTTACCAAAAACTTTTCCTCAGCCGGTGATGTGTGCTCCAGGTTGTCACTCACGGAGCACAGCTCCCCCTTCCCTTGAGAAGTCTCAGGGCTCAAGGCAGAAACCTGACTCAAGAAAATAGCAATGGAAGTTCCCATGGAAACCACGGGGGAGGGGAACCTGAAGAGCAGGGAGCAAAATGAAAAGCAGAGGACAAATCACACTTAGCCCCATCTTTGCTTCCTTGTTGTGAGACGCAGCTTTGGGTAGCAGGAATCCACGCAACTCTGGCTATTCCATATTTGGTTTAAATCGTGATGGTATTTCAGGACCGGGTCTCCCCTCACTAGACAGCCCGATGGGTCCTCTGCCCCTCTCTCTGGTCTGCCCTTGAGGCAGCATGAGTTCTACTGCAACCTCTCCTTCCCTGTGGTCACTGGCAATCCACAGTCCCAATTTGGCCATATCCATATATGACCAATATTTTTCACTGAATTCTTTTTTTCACCAGCTCATCTAAAATTTTAGCCTTGTGCTCGGCAATTACACACATGCTATTAAAGCCTTGATGAGCTAGTTATTTTGAAAGAAATACTTCAGCTTAAAAATAGTTTTAAAAGCATGGCCATCCCATCACTTCCTCTCTGGTTCTCTGTTGACTTCTCATCGCATCTGATGTTTCCTGGTTCATTTCCTGGTTCATTTCAGAGGGACCAGTGTCCCTCACTGGGGAACCCGCATCCAGGGCTGCCTGCCCATTAGACTCACCCCAAACAGGCCTGTTAGAAGAACAAATGAATGAATAGCGTGATAGACAGTGATTCAACCCGCCTTATGATGTCATTTGTGACACAGCCAAGGGATTTTGGGGAAAAAGAAAACCTAAAGGTAAAAAAGTCACTAAAACTTCTACTTATTTATTTTTTTACATCTTCTAACTTTTTTCCCCCTACAACACAGGTAATCTTGAGCTTCCCGGAATTAAGCAAATTCAAGGTAAAAATAAATACATCACAACAAAAAACTAGGCTCTGCCTTCCTGAAAATACAATTAATTCCTGAGTGCTGTTTTACTATGTTCTTGAGAAAAAAAACTATTGTGAAATAATGAGATTTGGGGGACATGAAGACATATGATGAGTCTTCAGACTTGTCTGCTGCCTGCCACCCACCCTGCTCAGTCCTGGGCGAGGCAAAAGTCACACAGGGGCTAACGGGGACCCCACTTCAACCTTCCCTGCCTCAAAGTGACAGGCAAATTCCCCAGGTTGTGGACAGGTCTTGTAGGAGCTGTCTGCAAGCACATTTCTTCTCCCTCTGGCTACAGTTTCAGTTCTAGATATTGGAGCTTCCCGGACCGCTCAACCACACCCTACGCTTGGGGCAGGATGGAAAACCAAGATCGCGCTGCAGATCTGGAATGATTTGTGAACCTGTGTTTGCAAAGACACGTGACCTGGAGGTGGGTGGCCATCAGGCAAAGGCTCGGAAGTATTCATCTTGGTAAGTGCTTCTAGCAGATCTGGCGGCTGGAAAGGAACAGCCCCGCCGGGTTAGGTAAAAATCATCTCATGTCCAGAGAACCAGACAAGGGCGGGTCCAAGGAGTCTGGACTTTTAGTTGAGATGATGGGGATGAATAAAGATACGAAACCAAGATAGATTTTTTTGCCTTAATCTTGCTTTAGAATTTGTTAAGCAATGGAATATTCCCTTACACTTATCAAAAACATAATAAAACGCAACAGAGGATATTTTTCCACCTAACTGGTTGAAATGATATTTATCTTTGAAAGTACATGCATTCATTCATTCACTCAGTCATTTATCCCAGTGCTGAGTGGACACTGGCAAAGTCCTGAGTGCTATGCTGGAACCTAGGAATCCCACATGGCACAAACTCTGCCAGCATGCACAGAGGGACCACATCAGTCCTGTCCTGTCCTGTCCACCTGGGGCCATGAACCCAGGAGTAAGGCGGACCACAGCAGAACTTACTCTTGAGGAAAGAGAAACTTTTAGAGGTCCAACAAGCCCAGTGGCGATGCCTTAGGTCACTAGAACGCTTTTCTTACTGGGAGGGCAGCATGGTGTCAGGCTGCTGGGGCAAAACATGCCCAGACCATGCAAGGTCACCAAATGGGGGAACGATAGGATGGCACTGGGGGTCATCAGGTCCCTGTTGGTAATGGCCCCAAACTGGACACAACCACAATTTGTCCCTCCATAAGGGACTGGCCAATGATGATAAAGCCACGCAGGAAAGTACAGTCCACAATGAAAACATCTCCAAGCCATATTGAAAACCATAGTGAAGAAGAGTACATATAAACTGCATATTTTAAGTCACATTTAAGAAGAATATATATATTCTTTTTTTTTAAAGATTGGCACCTGAGCTAACAACTGTTGCCAGTCTTTCTTTTTTTCCGCTTTTTCTCCCCAAAACCCCCCAGTACATAGTTATATATTCTAGTTGTGGGTCCTTCTACTTGTGGCATGTGGGACGCTGTCTCAATGTGGCCTGATGAGTGGTGGCATGTCCGCGCCCAGGATCCAAACCAGCAAAACCCCGGGCCGGCAAAGTGGAGCGTGCAAACTTAACCACTCGGCCACGGCGCCGGCCCCTATATATTCTTATATGTATATATTTATATACATATGTAAGCCACCCATATATATACACATGTGTATTTTTATTTCCTAGAAGGATCACAGCACACTATTCATGGTGATCATTTGGGAAGATTACTGCAATGGGGTCAGCAAGACGCAATTTCCACATCTACCTCTCTGCTGTGGTCCAATTTTCAGACCGAGTATAGAGACTTGTGGTGGTGTTATTTTAAATTCCCAAGAGGATTACCTAGGAATTGAACTTATGGGGCTATTACTAGTTTATCTCTTTGTATTTTCCCATACAAAACACACTAGGCAGCAACACTAGTAATTACTAAGACAGTGAACAGAAACGAGAGAGCAAGGACTTCCTCCTTGAGAGGGCCTCCTGGCCGGCAGGCGTGTGGCCCGCGGCCTTCTTTCTGCAGAAGGGTCAGGCCTCACAGGGCAGGAGACCTCCTCTCCTCAGCTCTAACTCAGTAATTCCGCTTCTGGGAATTTGGGTTAAGGAGTTTACTTTTAGGGATTTATATTGATTGACTTAAAAAGTAATCAGTGATTGACACCTAAGACAGTTTACGGAGTGTCATAACCGTAAAAAATTGGAAATAAATGTCCACTAATGCAATTGAATATAAGACACAATCATTAAAGTCTTGTTCTCAAGGATATTTCTCGAAGTGAGGAAATGCTCACAAAATGATATTAAATGACAAAAAAAAAATCTGTATAAAAACCCTGTAAATACTGTTTTTCACTTTGTAAATGAATATATATATATACACACATATGCACACATACATATATGGAGAAAGAGTGAGCACGTGAGCACCAGATTAAGAAAAATTGGCAGAAAATATGTAAAATTATTGATGGTTGGTATTATTAAGTGGGAACAACTAGTGTTTTATTCAATTTTATTCTTTATATGTTCTATTCATTTTATAATCTGGAAAAATACAACAATAAAAACACCCCCGTTTCATCTCAGCCACTAAGAGCTGCTACCCCTTCCTCCATTGGTGTTTACACTTCCGATCGTAGGGAAGATGGACTAAGGCATGTGACAAGGGGCTCTGTCCGCAGCGATGAAGATGGGCCCACAGTGATTCTCTGAGCAGGACTTTCTGTGTTTAGACATGAGTTGCCGTGTGGCACAGGGCATATCCGGGTAGGCACACACATGATCTGTCCTCTTTACGTAAAGTTCTACATTTTAACCAAAGGTCTTTAAGGCAAAGCACTGCGTGTAGGCCTTCCTTCCTTCTCTCCTATGCTTCTTTTTCTTTCTCCCTCCCACCCACTCTTAACCGATGCCACCTCCCCTGTGTGGGGGTTTTCGCTGCACATAGGTACCAAAAACCTTCCCCGGAAGACTGTGGCGGAGAGCAGCTGAGCATACGCAATCAGGCAAGTGCCTCCCAGCTCCCTCCAGGATGGTGTCTTGCAAGGGAATTACATTTTCTCCACTGCGATTGGCCGCCCGCTGGTCTATGATCTGCGCTCTGTACTGCGCTCATTGGCAAAGCCCACAGATGCTATCTGGAGCCTGGGGAGGCGACAGAGCCACGTCTATCGGTAATCTAATTCCACACGTCTGGTGAAAGGAGCCAATATTATCGCAGCAAAGACTCGCCTCTCGCTATATTGATTTTTATATTAACAGTAAAGGATAGCCGGTCCCCCAGTGAGCAAGGCTGAGAAGAGAAGATGAACATCCCTACTCTCCGCTTGGCCTGCAATTTGTGAATATTCTTCAGCTAAAATTCCTGCTCCGTCACGCCTGACAATCTCGTCTTTTAGGCTGGGGGCTCTCCATTCTGTGTACAGTGGCCCTGGGCCAATCTTCAGTCGATGGACCCAACACTTGTTCTTCCACGTTCCCAGACAGCCCAGACTCAGGAAACTTAGCTGCTTTTAACTGATAGAATTCTTGGCTCCTATTTCATTTTGCTTACACAGAGTCAGGACCTCATTGAAATATTCCCCTGGAGTTGGCATTTGAATTCTGCGTTTTTCTTGAAGTTTTCTTCCCTGATGCGCTCAATGCTTCACCAAAAAAGATGGCTATTAGCTGGTGTGTTTGTCTGTCTCTTTAATTGAGTCTCTCCACTAGCATATGAGACCCACAGGAGCAGGGACCCTGTCCAACTTGTTTCCGGCTGTATCTGCCGTCCTAGAACAGTGTAGCACTTGAAATTAGATGCTGCATGAATGGATGCGTTCTGCTTAATTTTACATAATGATATTGCATATATTTAAACCTTCCCTGAGTCTCTTTCTTCTGCTTATCATTTTAATGAGTATCTCTCCTTCAATATGGACAGAGAGGCAGGATGAAACAGTCTATGGAAAATTCTAGACACCTGAAAGAAAACAGGGACATTTCAGCTAGAGATTATTCAATGCTTACACATAATTGATGCACAAAATATTAAATAAAGCAGCACCCCAAGATGCTTCAAAAGGATCTTCGGGGGTGGTTTCCTGGTCCTGGTTTCTTCTGGTCACCGATGTCCTGCAAATTCCCCTAAGCTCTGAGCGAGCTCTTAGAAGTGATGGTGTGTGAAGAGATGGACCCGGCTCATGTCCCATGGAGGAGCCATATGTTGTTTTTAGCTCTCCAGCATCACCCTAACAGGGAATTTCCTCTTCCCCACAGCGGGCAGTGTTCGGAAAGAAGGGGGCCCACTTGCTCCTTTCCGTGTTACTCGCCATCTCCAAAACTTCTGACTTAAAACAGTAACATTGACTTTGCTCACGAATCTGTGATTTGGGCAGCTCGGCCATGACATCTTGTCTCAGCTCCACATGACATCAGTTGACGCGGCTCAAATGCTGGGGATTAGAATCATCTTTAGACTCACTCACACGTCTGGCAGCTGATCTGTCTGTTGGCCGGGACTGTCAACCAGAACACTGTGTCTCCGTGTGGCGTGAGCTTCCTCACAACCTGGCTGGGTTCCAAGGGCAAGCGACCCCAGACAGACAGAGAGAGGTCGGCAGAAGGCACATCACCTTTTATGAGTTGGTCTTGATGTGACAGAGCACCACCAGCATATTCGATTTGTCACATAAATCACAAGCCTATCCAGGTTCAAGGGGAAGGGACATCGTTTCCACTTCTCACTGGGAGTGGCAAGGTCCTGGAAGAATTGTGGGGCTGGAAATATTACCAAGGCCGTTGAGGAGATATATTCTGCCACATGAACTGCGTCAAGGTCCTGGCTTCCGTCTACACAAGCTGTAGGGTCTCTCCTGGATCTTCAACCACAGCCTCTACTCGGTCCGTTGGAGGTAGACAATAGGCCAAGTGGATACTCTCTCCTAGAACGTCTTTATTTAATTGAAAATTGTATTCAGATAATTATAAATGTACATGCAATTGTAAGAAATAACACCGAGAGATCCATGGATTCTATCCAGTTTTCCCAACAGCAACATCTTGCCAAACAAAACTAAGATATCACAACAAGATATCGACATTGATGCAAGGAACCCCTTATTTAGACTCCCCAGTTTGCAGTCATTGGTGTCTGTGTTTGCCTTAGCTCGACGGTTTCATCACACGTATGGGTCCATGTATCCACCACCACAGTCAAGACCCAGAGTTCCATCACCACCAGATCCCTCCTGCTGCCCTTTTATAACCATACCCACCTCCCGCCCACACCCTCCCCCAACCCTAACCCCCGGGAATCACTAACCTATTCTCCATTTCTAAAATTGTGTCTTTTCAAAAATGTTATACAAATGGAATAATGCAGCATGTAACCTTTTGAGAATAGCTTTTTATCACTCAGTATATTTCCTGGAGTTTTATCCAAGTTGTTGCATGTATCCACAGTTTGGTTCTCTTCACTGCTGTGTAGTATTCCATGTACCAGTTTGTTTGTTTGTTTGTTTGTTTTTGGTGAGGAAGATTGGCCCTCAGCTAACAGCTGTGCCAATCTCCTGTATTTTGTATGTGGGACATGGCCACAGCATGGCTTGATGAGTGGTGGGTAGGTCTAAGCCTGGGATCCAAACCCACAAACCTTGTGCCACCAAAGCAGAGCATGTGAACTTAACCAATATGCCACCGGGCTGGCCCATGTACCACAGTTTATTTAACTACTCCCCTGTTGAAGGACATCTTCTTACAAAATTTAAAATCATGAACAATAACATAAGGGCCAAAGAAGTGGTTGGGGTTGTCTGGTTTTGTGGGTGTGTTTTTTGGTTTCTTTTTTTTGGTGAGGAAGATTGGCCCCGAGCTAACATCTGTGCCAATCTTCCTCTATTTTGCATATGGGACGCTACCACAGCATGGTTTGAGTGGTGTGTAGGTCTGTGCCCAGGAGCCAAACTCACAGACCCTGGGTCACCAAAGCAGAGCATGTGAACTTAACCACTGCACCACTGGCCCAGCCCGCTTGTCTGTTTTTTAAGAATGGTGTCCCGATCAGCACACCTCTACTGAAAATCATGGCTGAAGTTCCCTTTGATCTGTCATGATTTCCAAGTCAGGTTTTGTGAGTTCCTGATAGGTTTCTGACAGGGTTTCTTTTGCTTAAATTATCCCAAATCCATTTCTATTGCAGGCAACCAAAGCACCCCATCTGACAGGCCCCAGTGCAAGGGCTTTACCCCAACGGTCCAAGCAACCAATTTTTCAAAAACCTACTTTAAAATCCCTTATTATCTTATCCCTTGTGATATCTTCACCTTCCCTATGTGTTACTGTCAACTGGATGTTAAAAGAAAAATGAGAATCAGCAACATAGAAAGAAAAGAGGTACAAATCCTAAATACATCGGCACAACAAATAATTCAAGAAAAAGTCACGCTCTCAAACCAGCAAAAGTCAACAATAACAAAACTGACTTGTACAATTCTACAAAATGAAGATTTACAGTCAAAATGAAAAAAGAAACACAAGAAAAGTTATAGGTAGACGCTCACTCCATCCTACATTTCACTGCAGCTTGACTAGTGAAATAAAATGAATTGATTTTATGACAAAGGCAATTCATCCGAGAAAAATACACTTAGATCAAACAGCCCACAAGAACAAAACCATAAGTGTTTCTAACAATAACTTTTGGGGACGTAGGTTGAGTCTTATTAGACCATTGGGTAAGATTAAAGAAAGTTGGTTTTTTCTTGATTTAATGCCCGTGAGAACCACAATCTTTATGCTGACAATTTTTTTCTAAACACTGCTGCCAACATTCTTATCACCTGGAAATGTCCAAGGTCTCACGCAGAGCAGGGCTTTCTCAGACGAAAGGCAGATGCATCACGCATTTGTTCAAGAAGGCTCACGATGGGGAAGGATGGTACGGTGTGCTGGTTTGGGCTGTGCAGGATTCAATACTCCTTCCTATGGCACAGCATCCTGTTTTCTTACTACAGTAACTGTCTCTCCCCCATTGTGTGAGACTCGACAGGACTGTCAGGGAAGGTCCTGTCCTCCTCCAGCCAAGACAGAGCATGTGAGCCACGCTTGGCCCAAGGGTCTCTCACAAGGGATCCTGAAGCTTGAGCGGACCGAAACGATGCAGGGAAAGGGCCTTCCTTTCAATAAGGCTGCTAGGCTTCTGTTAACTAGACCAGCAGCAGGGTTCTTGCATCTGGCTTTTGCTGATGCTGATTATCTTAATATCTTTCCTGGCATTCCTTCTCTATTAATGAGGTCTGCTGTACAGTTTCTGTTGCTGACCATGAAGGAATGCTACCTGTAAAGGGGAGCAGTGACTTAACACCCTAAACATTTTGTCTTATGACCAACACTGTATCTATCCTCCCTAACTTCGGCATCTTACCTTTTTTTTTTTTTTTTTTTAAAGATTGGCACCGGAGCTAACAACTGTTGCAGATCTTTTTTTTTCTGCTTTTTTTTGTTTCGTTTTGTTTTTTCTCCCCAAAGACCCCCGTACATAGTTGCATATTTTAGTTGTGGATCCTTCTAGTTGTGGCATGGGGACGCCGCCTCAGCATGGCCTAATGAGCGGTGCCACATCCGCACCCAGGATCCGAACCCCGGGCCGCCAGAAGCGGAGTACGCAAACTTAACCACTCGGCCACGGGGCTGGCCCCATGGGCATCTTACCTTAAGTCACAGGGTCCGATATCTGAGTCAAAGGGATTTTTTTTTTCAATACTTTTATTGAGATCATAACGGTTTATAACATTGTGTAATTGTGGGTGTACATTATAGTTTATCAATTTCTAAATAGACTCCATCGTGCTCAACACCAGTTGTCTAATTTTTGTCCATCTCCATATGTATGTACCCCTTTATCTCTTTCGTCCACCCCCAGCCCCCTTCCCCTCTGTAACTACTAATCTGTTCTCTTTACCCATGTGTTTGTTAAGACCTATCCAGCTCTCATTCTTGAGATGGAGACACTTACGCCCTAGAGGAGAAGTGGTATGCTTGGGTCACAGCAAGAAAGGACCCCTGCAGGGCTGGGACCCACAACTTCTAATTCCTAGTTAAATGCTCTTTTCCTCTGGCAAACTTGCCTCTCACAGGGCAACAAATTACTTTTCTCCGTGTTTCTTTCCTAAATTTCACGTAAATGCCCTCACAGTTTAATATTTGAAGGCTGCTGTGCTAGAATGGAACTCATCTCTCAGCCATCATTTAAAAACATTCAATCTATTGACAACCCCCCCAAATTAAGTTTCTCCTGTCAATTAATTAAAGCTTAGACAAATGAAATACTGGTTTTCATTTAAAGTTTAGTTTTGAAAATGGCGTGCAATTAGCCGGCAACAGACGTGATGTCAGCAGGGGTTCAATTGTGGTATGGATGATAGTTCCCTAATTCAACACAAAGCTGTAATTAAGAATGTAATTAGCTCTTGAAGCTGCACTGATGTCATACACCACGAGAACGCAGAACGACCTGTGTTCTTGTACAAAATCCTTTGGCAAGTTGAACTATTCCTCGAGGGGAGTGTGTGTTTTTACTTATCAGTTAAGTACATAAAACAATTTCTAATGGGCATTGAGCTCACAGGCTGGTTACATTGACAGCACCAGGGAATTGCAGGCAACAGAGCTTTTCTGGATCCTGCCCCTGAGGGACCTGAGGAGCTAGAAATTTGGAATTGTTTTTCGTTACTGATAAAGAGCCATTTGTAGTACAATGCTACAGAAGAGGAAATTCAAAAGTGGTCCTGTGGGGATTTATCTTCAAACACAAGTTTAATATCCTTTCCACAATTCTGCTTGGGACTCATTCCTCCGGGAGCTTCAGGGCTGAGACCACATCTATTTCGTCCAGCAGGGTGTCCCCAAAATCAAGTCCCCGAGCGGCGTCTACGAGGTCCTCAGTAAATACCTCTTGCACATATGAACGCACAAACACCCCACATTGTCTACATTTTTTTATATCTTATCTAAGATCATAGAATAAATAAATAGCAGAGCCAGAATTTACTTGCTTCTGAAATCTCTACAATTTCCACTGATTTACAACCCTGGTTCTCCTCCGGAACACTGTTTTTCTAAAACTCCCTCAGGGAGCTATGTAAAAGGGAACAGAAAAGAAACAGAGTATGCCAAACTTTCTTTCAGGTTTGCTGACTCCTCTTTTAATCGGTCGGTTAGTTTGTTTCTGGATGGATGTTAGTTTGTCTATTTTGCCCCTTTCATGTTTTGTCATCCGGTATTTGAACATCTAGTACAATGCACTGGAACTCTAGAACACTCAATAAACATTGCTGGCTTGAAAAGATAAATTGCTCAGTGGTTGGGTTTACTGAGCATCTGTTTGTACTTCTTTTCTGCTATACAACCACATGGCAACCCAGGTCGCTCCTGGCTTTGTTCCTCAAAGAAACTACTAAAGAAAAGAGAAAGTTTTGCTTAGGAGAAAAAAAATGAGTACATAACTGCATCTGGTGCAGGTCAGGAGAGAAGAGAACAATCTACACAGAAGATGAGCATGAAACATTTGGCTTTGAACATCAAAAACTCCTACCCGGGAATTAAAGACCGGCCTGAAACAGACTTAGTAATCAAGCAAACAGAAGAAAATCAAGCCTTCAGAGTATTTTGTAACTACATTTTAAAATGCTTATGGGTGACAGCTATTCAAAAAACTCAGGTTAAATGGAAAGTAAATAGTTAGGTCAGTTAAATGGAAGGTCTAACTTTTGAGTGATGGGTTCACAGGTGCACATTACATTATGAAAACATAACTAATTAAATAACTATATAAATGCAGGTGAGTTGCATATGGTTCCAAGAAGGGAGTGTGTCATGCAACAAGAGTTATGATTAAAGCTAACTCTGAACCTGTGCTCAAAAAAATAATAATAAAAATAAAACAAAAAATTAAATCAAGATGATATAACATCAAAATATTTAAGGAGCCGGCCCGGTGGTGCAGTGGTTAAGTTCACACGTTCTGCTTCAGTGGCCCCGGGGTTCGCTAGTTTGGATCCCGGGTGTGGACATGGCACCACTTGGCACGCCATGCTGTGGTAGGCTTCCTACATATAAAGTAGAGGAAGATGGGCACAGATGTTAGCTCAGAGCCAGTCTTCCTCTGCAAGAAGAGGAGGATTGGTGGTGGATGTTAGCTCAGGGCTAATCTTCCTCAAAAAAATAAAATAAAATAAAATAAAATAAAATAAAATAAAATATTTACAATAAAACAAGCAAACTGAAAACTGTTAACAGTAGTGAGACAGAGACAGTCTCTTTATCCCCCCGTACCAGAGGTTCCTGAGAAGGCTTAATTTTGACTTGCATCATGGTCTTTCAGTGTCTGTGACATGCAGAGCCACAAAGTGTGTTTCCCTAACTTTCTTTCTTTCTTTCTCTTTTTTTTATGCTTTCTCTCCCCAAATACCCCCTGGTACATAGTTGTATATCTTAGTTGCAGGTCCTTCTAGTTGTGGCACATGGGACGCCACCTCAACGTGGCCTGACAAGCGGTGCCATGTCCGCGCCCAGGATCCAAACCAGCGAAACCCTGGGCCGCCACAGTGGAGCGTGTGAACTTAACCACTCGGCCACGGGGCCGGCCCCACCCAACTTTCTTTCTTTCTTTCTTTCTTTTTGGTGAGGAAGATTGGCCCTGAGCTAATATCTGTTGCCAATCTTCCTCTTTTTCCTTTTTTCTTCCTCCCCAAAGCCCCCCAGTGCATAGTTGTATATCCCAGCTGTAGGTCCTTCTAGTTCTGTGTGGGACGCCACCTCAGCGTGGCCTGATGAACAATACCATGTCCACACCCAGGATCCAAACCAGCAAAACCCTAGGCCGATGAAGCGGAGCATGTGAACACAACCACTGGTCCTTCCCCAGCTTTCCAATGCTGCATTTTTTAACGCAAAGCCCTGCTTCCTTCAAAGATTTCACGGCTGACGTTAGCTCAGGTCCTTTCTAAAGACAGTGCCTGCTTCTGCCCTTCCCTGAAGTAGAAACGGCGTGTCTCCAAAATCAAGCAAAAGTCCGCAAAGAAGTCTGCTGGGTCAGTTTTCCCGCCAAGAGACGAAAAGATGCAAATCAGGGGAGGAAGGGGAAGAGACTTGCCCCAGCGGGTTCACGGGTGGTGTTGAGACGGGATGGACCAGCTGGCACCCCACACTGGAGCTGCCCTGAGTGCGGGCATCAGCAGGGTCTGTGGGTTCCCACTGGGACAGGGTCACTGAATGAGCGACAAAGGGAGACATGTGCTCAAACGACTGTGAAGCTACCCCTGCATCCAAAAAACAAACAAAAGCACCTCTCTCCCCTGCCTGGGCCTTTTTTTGCCCAGCTGCCTGAGGACAGGGAGCTGCAGCGAAGCTGCTGTCTTAGTGTCTAGGCTGCCGCAACAAAGTACAACAAAGCGGGGCCTTCAGGCAGCAGGAATGTCTTCTCTCACCATTCTGGAGGCCAGAAGTGTGACATCAAGGTGTCCGCGGGGCCACGCTCCCTCTGAAGACTCCAGGGGAGAACGTGTTCCGGGCTTTTCCCGGATCTTCTGGTGGTTCCTGGTGGCCTTGGCGCTCCTTGGCTTGCGGCTGCCTCACCCCAGCCTCTGCCTCCATCAGCAGGAGAAGAACAGGCGGCCTCCTCTCCTGTCTCTCTGTGGGTCTTCTGTTCTCGTGAGAACACCAGCCATTGGCTCAAGGGCCCACCCTCATAAGTATGACCTCATCTTAACTCATTACATACGCAAAGACTCTAGTTCCAAATAAAGTCAAATGAAGTTCCAGGTGGACATGAATTTGGGAGGCACACCCTCCAACCCACTCAGCCACCGCATTCTCACAAAGGTGGGTGGTGCACAGTAGGCTCTTAATTACGCACTGAGGAGCCCCCTCTCAGCTCCCTGCCGATGACACATTCAACCATAACTTTGAACAGCCTCAGAGAGAAGGTCCAAAAGTCAGCTGTTAATTCGTGCCTTCACCAACTAATTTTTTTTTCCTTATAAAGCTCAGAAATCACCTAAAAAACAAACACTCAGATTTGCAATAAAGACAGAAACGGACAACACATTTCTTCTCTCTTCCCTTGCTCCAGGGCTATCTCTGGCTCAAACAATAAGTGATTGAAGTAACAGATTTCTCCACTGAGTGAGATAAAAGTCCTTTGATCTCTGAGAGACTCTTGTTTGCTTTCCCTGCCAAGAGCTATTAAATGGATTCCAAGTTCAAGGGTCTCCCAGGGACCCTAACCACTTCTAGAGTTTCCCACCCTTTCTTCTCAGCTGTGAGTGATGGATTTAATCAACTTCTCAGACAACTCTCAGTATGAAGCGAATATCTGGCCTCAAACAAGGGGGCAGGTCCTTTTTCTTTGTGGGAACTCAAAGATTTTCTTAGGGGAAAAAATATAATAAAATAAATGAATCCCCATACGCTCGGCCATTTCTGCGCCCTCCTGGTTATAACTCACTTGTTCCACACGCTGTGTTTTCACTGTAATTCGGCCCATACTGCCTGTGCTATGAAATCACCTCGTATAACAGAAATACTCAAAGGCCATTCCCACCTTCGTTACAGCCTTCCTAACAGGATCCCAGAATGCCCAGTTATTTACTCTTCTCTGCTGGCCCCATCTGCAGTCCTGGGGGCTGCGTCCTAATGGGTCTAAGCTAATCATAGTGAAAAGAAACCCTTGGTCCTCCAGCATCTCACAGAAAGGGGATCTCTGTGTCCGTCTGGTCCAGCTAACCCACCATCCTGCTCTCAGAAACCTGCCTGGCTCACTGTTAATAAAGACAGAGAAAAGCCTGCGGCGATCACTGGACAGTTCTGGCCTCCAGGAGATGAATCCTCACTCCTTTGGGGTCTCCGGTCCGCTGTGGAGAAGGGAGACTGCGTGCAGGGCAGAGAGGGTGGGCATTCCTGGCACAGAGACAGAGAGCCTGGTGCCGAGGCTGATTCTGCCACTTCCTGTCACCCAGTGACCCTGCACTAGTCACTCGGCTGCGCTGTGCTCTCCTTGAGCGGCGTTTGGTTATGAAACGATGTCGGACCAAAGACACGCGAGTGAGATGGTGGGGACAGAAGCCTCAGCTCTCCTAGTGACCGAGGTGATCTCTGCAGCTTCGAGTGAGCTCCACAGGGCTTGCTCTCCGCTCCCCGTGGGCTAAGCCCCTCTCCCTCGTCTGCCCGGCTCAGGGCAGAGCAGAGGGCATCCTCCTTGTGGGCAGGCGGCCTCAAGAGAAAGCAGCGGTGAGTGCTGACTGGGCTCCACTCTCCCTCTCTCATCACACAAGCTCTTCTTCCTTCCATGCGGCCAGTGAGCCAGCGAAGGGCTGAGGAGGAGGCTGGACGTGTGGCCTTGGCAGTCCCTCCACTGGGGCCACATCGTGATGAGGGAGAGGGCGTGCCCCCTCCCCAGCCCCGGTGTGCGGGCGGTGAGCCTGGCGCGGCCAGAAGCCATCTCTGACTCTGACTGCACTCGGTGGGAAGCAGTGCGTGAGTGAAGGGGCCTTCCCCTCCCCAGGCTGCCATAACCAGTGACCACGGACTGGGAGGGAAATCCATCCTCTCCCAGCGCTGGAGGCCAGAAGTCTAAAATGAAGGCACCAGCAGGGCTGGCTCCTCCTGGAGGCTCGGGGGAGAATCTGTCCCATGCCTCTCTCCTGGCTCCTGGTGGCTGCGGGGAATCCTCAGTGTTCCTTGGCTGGTAGCTGCATCCTTGCCTTCTCTCCCTCCCTTGTCACATCGCCTTTTCCTCTGCGTGTCTGTGTGCCCAAATCTCTCTCTCCTCCAGCTAACAAGGACACGAGTCATTGGATTTAGGGCCCACCCTAATCCAATATAGCCTCATCTTAACTAATTACATCTGCAAGGACCCTATTTCCAAATAAGGTCACATTCTGAGGTTCCAGGTAGACCTGAAATGGCCGGGGTGGGGGGCACCATTCATACCACCACGGAAGGCAACTCAGAAGAAATCAGAACCAAGAGAGGGAGGGAAGACTCTCAAAGGTATCCTTTGGGTACGTGGAGCCAACTATGCCTGCAATAGTCTCCACTGTTGGACTTTGAAAACGATGAGTCAGTCAGGTCCCGGGGATCCCCCTCAATGCAGTTTGGAGCCGGATTTCTGTCACTTGCAACTCAATCCTGATGAATTTAATCTGAGAGGAGCTTAGAATGAGGCCAAGGGATCTGATTCAGCTTCCAGGCCTGAGTCATCTCTGGCAGAACACTGTCAAGTGCAGCCTGGAGACATGCTCTGTGGTGGCTGGGAAAGCTGAGGGCAGGGTGTGCACTGCAGACGGCAGAGAAGAAGCGGGGCTCGCTGGACCCTGTTGACAGGCAGGCTGAACAGGCGCCTGGGGAGGCAAGGGCATCTCCAGGTGAGCCATCACCTGTAGGGGCTGCACAGAAGGCACAGCAGCTGAACAGCACCTACTTCACCTTGTGTAGCCTCATCTCTTCCACCAGGGAGAGCAGGGACAGAATAATGATTCTGGAAGTACTGTGGGTGAGTAAAACTCACCTCTGGGCAAATCTAATAGACTCGATTAATGTTTGGTGCTAGTTCTGTCACTATGGCAACATTTCCGTATTTTACCATTAAAAAACAAAAGTAGAGAAGAAAGGCAGAGAAGTGGGCCCCGTTCTCACCATCCTTGTTGCACTGGTTTCATTTAGAGCCATAGTATCAGTTTCCCACGGTGCACACAAAATGGGGGAAAAAGCCCAGCATCTAGTTCACTGGGTAGGTGATATTTCACAATTCCATAATTACACTGAGTAACAGGAAGAAAATAATGGAAGTGAGAATGCTGCACGCGACCTTTGCATCTAGCTCAGCAGAGTTAATAAGTGATGGCTGGAAAGTCGTCCGGATCTTATTTTATCAGAGCGCTTGATACTGTCACTTGGAACAACTGGACATCAGGCTTCCTGTGTGGAGGGGACAACTGAGCCATGCGGGCCAGTCACACGCTCAGTATTATAAATAGTATCAACATTATTACATTAATACATATGGATATCACTATAATTACTGCAAATAGAGTTAATATTATTTAATAGTGTCAATTAAATAGTAGTTACCTAATTATGTCATTAATATAAATGATCAATAATAATATTCATCATCATCATTGAGATGTAAATACTTGTTCACAAATGCTCACAGCAGCACCATTCACAAGAGCCACAAGCTGGAAACAACCCAAACGTCCATCAGCTCATAATCAGATGAACAAGATGTGGTCTTCGGTACAATGGAATGTTATAGAGTCACGAAGCACTGCCACAAGCTACATATGGATGAACCTCAAAAATTATGCTAAGTAAAGTAAACCAGACGCAAAGGTCACATATTGTATGATTCTTTTCATATGAAAAACCCAGAATAGGCAAATCCACAGAGACACAGGTGGATTGCGGTTGCCGGGGGCTGGGGGGAGGGGAGAATGGAGAACGACTGGGAATGGGTAGCAGTGTTCTTCTAGGGTGATGACAAAGTGTCGAAACTAGTGAGGTGATGGTTACACAGCACTGTGAATGCACTTGATGGCACTGAATTATACACTTTAAAAAGGTTAATTGTATGTTGTGAGAATTTCACCTCAATAAAAACATGCACGCGTTGGTGTTTACTGTGTGCTCTGACTCTAGTTCACAAAGACGTTCCTGGGACTCTGTAAGGACAGGTAACTTATCAAATGTCGCAGAGGTAAGAGGAGAAAAAGCAGGATGTGAATCCTCATTTTCTGGCTTCTCCTTCCTGGGCCTGGCTCCCAAACACAAAAACTTGGTGTAGCTCTGAATCTGCTTCTCTTCCACCCATCCCTGCTGTGCCATGTCTCGGCCACAGGCAGGCAATGACATCATGGCAGATTATCGACAGGACCCTACTTTGCTTGAATGAGGACAGTGACCTCCCTCAAGTGTCTGTCGGGCCTTTTGTCATCACAGATACACCAAATATTCCAAAAGACTTGCCTTGTCCCAACACAGAGGTGGCAATTATCCCTGATACCACGCTGGAGGAAAAGGCTTTCCATCACATATTAAAAATACCACTTCCCTCTATGGAGACCAAGGGAGATCAGGAAACTGAACCTAAGAGCTAATTAGTTCACATGAAGGAAGAACCTCAGTCCACAGTGATGAGGCCGGAAGATTTGTAGCATCTCCTGGGGAGCTGTCTGGAGAGGCACTGAAGAGACTAGCGGAGCAAACCTCTAGCCTTGCACACAGTGCTCAGCAGATACTTAATAAAGGTCAGCTGCACCCGCAGATGTGCATGGCCAATAAAGGTCCTCTCTTCCAACCCCTCTCTCTTCCTACTGAAGACATGGCGGTCCTCTCTGAGGATGCACTAGGATACACTTGTACACAGTCTTCCCTGCTCTTCCACTCATTCAACAGAGCTTTCTTCAGTGCCAACAACGTGTTTCTCTTTAGTACACTTGTCCCCATGTATCTTTGATTACCTTCCTCGGCACCATCTGTTGCCTAAGCAATTTGTTTCCAGATTGTGAAAAAGGGAATGAATTTCCAGAATCTGATTCACTAGAAAACTAAAAGGAAAAGAAGACTGGTGGAGGGCAGTGTGTTTGATAAAACTCGCTAAGACAGAAAAGAAACCAAACTCCCTGAGGGGTTAGGCACAAAAGGGAATTTTATGTGTTCCTACGATTGAAAGGTCTGGGGGAAATGCCAGGTCCAAAAGAGACTAGATCTAAGAGCTCAGATGACGTCATGAGAACCTTTTAGGCTGCTTCCATCCGTGTGGGCAAGACGACCACAAGCAGCTCCAGGATTCACATCCCAGGGGAAAAGAAATGTCTGTTGCTAATTGTTGCAGCCAAAGTCCCAGGACTGTCCCTTGTTGCCTCTGAATGGCCCTACTTTGATAATCTGCCAACCCTTGAGCAGGTCACTAACTCCCAGGAAATACACCACTCTCATTGGCTGGGCCTGGGTCACATGACCTCCTCTGGCCCTGGAGGTTGGAACCCCCACATCAAGGGACTGAGAGCAGGAAGGGGCAGTTCCCCCAAAGAAAAGTGAGCTGATGGCCCAGTGCAAGGAGGGCAATGACTTCTGGGTAAGCAAAATCCCCTGAGCTGAAGGGATTGGTGGGAAGCACTTCACACGTGACAGCAGGACTCACGAACCAAGGGCAGGCAAGTCATGGAATAGGGGAATCTGGGGTTCTTTAGAATCCTGACATCAGTCAAGAAATGCACTGAGAACATTTATTCCAAAAAGAAACTAAAAAGTCAAAATGCCATTAAGAGATAATACAGTTTTTGCTTTCCTTAATTATTAATAGACATCGAGGAATAATTCAGAGTTATATTAAAACTGGATGAAGGAATTCATAATACATTTGGGTCACAGGAGATTATGGAAATATCTGGCCTCATTTTCATGTCACCTGATAGAAATTTATCCTGCAAAACAATTGTGAAATGTAATAACGTATATTAAAATATGAGCCCTTGATAGATTCACTATTCTTTTTTCAAATTCTCAGAGCTGGGGCTTATGGTTTTACATGCAGACAATTTTGAACATCTTTACTCAAATCTTACTAAATGTCTAAGACACATTTTAGCCCCCAGTTAGGGTGAATATTTGTACATTTTGACAGTTCAGCATCCTTTCTCCCTCTGGGGTAGCACCCTGAGGGGGAAGTTCTCACCTGTCCCTCACTCTGTCCAGCCTAAGTGGGAAAATAAGTCCACTATCTGACAGGGTCCATGGACTCTGCTTTCCTCTTATGGTGCCATATAACCAGTGGCAGGCACATGGGCCAACTGCGGTCAATGGGATTCTAGCCAAAGACTGAATCTTAAGGATGCCAGAAAGAAGGAGGTCATTCATTCCAGAGATGGTGAGAGACTTCAACTAGTTCTTTCCTTTGATTCCTGTAACAATAGTTGAGGGCTTTCAAGCATACTCTCAGTGCCAGGGGCTGGCCCCTACCCTCTTTGCTCACAACAGCCAGAGCTGTTCCTTTGCTTACAGCCTAAGAACCCCAGCTTACCAGAGATGAGCAACGCTGGAGCATCCACTCTCTCCCAACATACCAGCGAGACTACCTTGTTTGTGCGGCAGGAGTATGGAAGAAGAAGGAAACAGAGTTCATCTCACATTTCTGCCACTATTATTTAATTTTTTGAGAACCCTATTCTTAGTCCTTTCAGGTTGCTATAACAAAATACTATAGATGAGTGGCTTAGAAACAACAGAAATTGATTTCTCCCCGTTCTGGAGGCTGGAAGCCGCAGCCGCAGCGGCCAGCACAGTCAGGTTCCGGAGAACACCCTCTTCCAGACTGCAGGTGGCCATCTTCTCCCGGTGTCCTCGCATGGCAAAAGGCGCTGGAGTTCCTTGGGATCTCTTTTATAAGGGCACTAATCCCATTTACAAAGGCCCCATCCTCATGACCCCCTCATCACCTCCCAAAGGCCCCACCTCCTAACACCTCACCTTGGAGGTTAGGATTTCAACATAGGAATTTTGGGTGGACACATTCAGACCATAGCAACCCTCATTCTTTCATTTTTCCTTTCCTCCCAAACCTTAGCCATAATCGACTTGATAGATGGGAAAACTGAGGTTCAGTGGAGGTTGACAAAGGACCCTTCTTTTTAGATGCCCTTCTTGAAGGCTCCAGAAACCAGAACCCTAAAAACAACTATGTACCTGCCCCGGAAATCCTGCTGTCACATAAACATTACAGCTCACACAATCATTTCTAAAAATAACATCACAAAAGAAAAAGCATAAACCCTAAATTGCAGGATAGAATTTCTTCACAGGGCAAAGGGGCGTGTTCTAAGCTAAAATCTTTACTTTTAACCATTTTAAATGGAAATCAATGAGATGGAAGTTTTTCGTGGGATGAAAAATCTGCATTCCTGGCTAGAAAACGATACCTACTGTCACTGGTGTCAAACACGGAACTATTGGGATGGATACAGATGCAGACAGACTTCATTCACTGCACACGTTGAGAGATGCTGATGCCTGAATTAAGTCTTAAGCAATCCCTGAAAATGGATTACCACCTCCTTGAGATAATCTCTGAAATAACTGTCACATCATAATTATAAACATTACTGGGCTCCTGGCAGTTCAAGGCACTGTCTATACAGGCAAACACCAAACCTTCAGGATCAAACTAGAAACTTCTGCCAGCAATCAGCATAGTCTGCAAAAGTCCAGACACAGACGAAGTTGGCATTACATTTTCTCTGAAAGACCGAGTCATAGATTCAGGTGTCTTCTTAAAATAGGCGATTTGCAAATGGCAGCTCTACAGATCGCTCCAAGGTCTGGTTTTAATCACCAGCCAATTCTTCCATTAGAGCATAACATAATGATGTTTAAATGTCATCTAATGCCCACTGTTTAACGGCTGTGGTTTCGTCATTTCAGATAACTTAATTCTGAATGGAAAAAAAAAGCCACAAAACCAGAACATGAAGCCGCAGGATCATCTAAAGTTCAGCGGAAACTTCAAGTTTAGAGAATGTACTCAGTTCTCAGGGTCGATGATACTTTAGGACTCAGGCCTCCCAGGGCTTGGGCAGTTTGGGGAAAGGACAGTAACTGTCAAGATGGGGACAGTATCCAACAGAGTCACTTAATGACAGGGATGCATTCTGGGAAATGTGTCATTAGGCAATTTTCTCATCATACGAACTTCACAGAGTGTGCTGACACACACCCAGATGGTGTAGCCTACTACACACCTGGGCTATATGGTACTTATCCTATGGGACCACCGCCATCTATGTGATCTGTCGCTGACCGAAACATCATTATGTGGCACATGACATTAAGTCTTTCTCCTTATAACTAAAATCTTCACTCTTGACACTGAGATGTCACATGCACCGCTTCCGAGGAAAGGTTGGTTGAAAGAACGTGAAGAGGGCAAGCCCCACTTCCCATCTCTTGCCAACAGGAACACAGGGGCAATGCGCCCTCCAACACTGCTCTCAGCCAGGTGATTCAGCCTCTGCACACGGTTCACGTCACTCCCAGGTTGGAATGTGCCCTCCAACTACCTCCCACATCCCAACCAACCTTTCTTCCCATCCATCCTGTCCTGTCCAAGAAGCCTTTCCTAACGGGACTGGCCAGACTCCCCCTTCTCCATCTCGGAACCTTCAAAGCCATAGGATCTTTGCGTGGAAACTGTCTGAAGGGACCACAGAGGCAAGACCTTGGAATTCTGCAATAAAATTTCCTGTAACTATTTCATGTGTGCCAATGCTTTCTCCCCAAATAGGTTATATCCCGTACTTCCGAAAGGCTGTTCCAAAGCTTAGCACACGCGCGCGCGCGCACACACACACACACACACACACATAATCTCTCACACATACAATTTTAGCAAATGCCATTGCTGAACACCTAAGGAGGCTCGTGGGTCCTACGTTTATTCTTAGTTGGAGAAAAAGCGATAAGATGCATTTACAAAAGATAAAGGATGTGTTATCTCTTCAAAAATATTTTTCAGTAATCTAATTGTCACTCATGACCTCTGGTGACACCAGCTGTGTCAGCTGGTTTTCACATGCAACCACCCCCTAAGACTTCGTTGGCTTAAAACAACCACCGTGTATTTGGCTCCCAATTTGGGGCTCGGCAGGGCTCAGGCATGTGTCTGTAGTGGCTGTCAGGCTAGTTGGGGCTGGCTGGTCAAGAATGACCTGAGCTGGGAAGACCCCTCCCTGGTGGTCTCTCAGCTTCCAGAAGGTTCACCCAGGCTTGTTCACGTGGCGACTCAGCTGGTTCCAAGAGGGAGACAGTGTGCAAAACCTCCTGAAGCCTCAGCTCCAAACTGACTGGCACAATGTCACCTCCACCACGTTCTCTTGGACACGACAATCACAGGGCCAGCTGGATTCAAGACACAGGGAGACAAGATTCTATCTTTTGATGGGAGGAGCTGCAAAGTGGCGTGCATACCAGGAGGTAGGAATGGTGGCCATGCTTGCAATCTACCATGACAGCCATGATGCAAACAGCAGTTCCATGTGCCCACTTCCCCAAGGCCTGGGGTTCAGGATCTCCTGCACCACCCCCTCCTGCTGATGGACAACCTAATATTTGCTTGTATTCACCAATGAATAAATAGCCAGGAGTTATTTTAAGAGACAGCCTTGAAATTCTGCAGAAACTTATAACAGGATCCCTTGCCCTCTCTCCCCAAACGAAGGAGACCTGGGGAGCCAGGGTCAGAAACAATGGACCCTGTTTGCTTTGCTATCAGAATATCTGCCTCTAATCTCCCAAACTTTAAACTCGTGAAAGATCCGAGGGAGCGAGGGAGCGTCTGCAGGAAGGAGGGAAACTCAAGGTCCCACGGGAGACTGTGCTGAAGCCACTAAAAGCCTGGACCCATTTGTACTGATAAATTTTCTATGTCTGTTGTCATAGTATCCTTTTGCTTAAAAATAACAAATTTCCTATTGCTTAAACAACAAATTGATAGAATGATAACTTTTGTTTCAAGACCCATAGGAAGAAACTTGAACCCACATGGTTTGGTCAACTAGTAAAATTCGGACTCCATCAATGTCCTCACAGCCAAATAGTAAATGGACACAGATCCTAAGGTCATGGAAGGCTAAGCTGCATCCTCTTCTGTCATTTTTCCCATCACTGACTCATGGATTCCTGCTCAGGTTAGAGAATATCAGCGTGGGAGTGGAGAGGTGGGGTTCCCACATTGCCCTAGGGTCCAAAGATGCTTTCAAAGCTTTTGGCTAGGGCACTTTCTTTGGGGTATTTATAAACTGACACAGGAAGGTGACCAAAATATCCTCAAATCAAGGTTTGAAAAGACCCTCTTGGCATAGTCCATCTGGGTTAATTTCACCAAATCTGAACAACCACTCAGCCCCCTGGGTCTTCGATACATATAAATCATTTCACATTTGAGGCGAAAGCTTAGCAGCTGTGTCATTGTGTCATATGCAGATATGTTTCATTGCAAACTTCCCGAGGAAGCATCTGTATCTCTCCCTTAAAACTCTGCTCTCCTTTAGCAGCTCAGTAATCTGTGCACAGGAGATGCTCAGTAAATCCTGTCCGCAAATTTGTGACCCAATAGAGGTACACGGTACTTCTTGACTTGGCTTGACTTGATTAACAACTAGATCTTCTGGACAAAGCTAGCGCTTAAGCTTCTGAGTGCATTTAGTGGCATTTCAGAGAGAAACCAAAAAGCCAATCTTTGGGTTTTTTGGATTGGGTCTCAGAGCTGCGAAGTGATCAAAAAATCTGATTTTGCATGCTTTGCCACTGCTTGCCTGAGGAACATACCTACCTCCATTCGATTTGTGAGAGAGACAATGATACAACCAGCCAACACTATAGATGACACTGTCTGCTCCTTCCACAGACCCTGAGGTTATCTGGTGTCAACGACATAATACAAAAAGAAAAAGTTTTCTCCCAGCTTCCTCTGCCAGGCACTTCACTAGGTCCCAGTACATCAACTAAGGCTCAAAGCTGAGTAAATACTTGACAAGCCCAACATGTGCATCATCATTTACACATTGGTCAGCCACCCTAGCGGGCTCCATTAAGATTGGCTGTCCACTGTTGGGCCTATTTTGCATCTGTTTACCAAATCAATGCAAAGGAAATGGAACCTTTTCCTCAGATCCTTGTGAATTTCTTTCCTCCTTTGGTGGTGATGTGGGTGTGTGAAATCAAATTTATTTAAAATATAGATACTACCATCCCATCATGTGTAACCAATTCTTCAAAAATCGAGGCAATATCCAGGGTCAGAAAGAGACATGGTTCCCAAGGGCAGAAGCACGACAGAGATTTGTGGATGCTGGGGCCAAAGGGAGAGAGAAGAGCCGGGGAGAAGCAGGCCATGCCAATTACAAAGATGTTTGCTGTTTAAAGCTCTTTGGATGCAAGTAAAAGAACACCACTCTTGAAACAGGAAGATTTATTTTAGGGGGCAACTGCGGAGCCCCAGCATAGTGAAGGCATAGTCCAGTATCTCCTACACAGTGGTGGCTGCAGGAATTCACACGTGGGAACCATGACAGAACTATGTGCAGCGATTGTATCAGAGTCAGTCTCCTGGTCTTGAAGCTGTACTAGGAACATGCAAGATGTAACCACTGGAGGAAGCTGGTGCTGGGCGAAGGGTACATGGGGCTCTTCGTGCTCGTTTTGCAACTTCCTGTGACTCTATTATTTCAAAATAAAAAAATTAAAAACAAACAAACAAACAACATAAATAAAAATAACAAGTTGCCCCGAGCTAGGAAGAAAATTTGGCAGATTAATCAAAGCAGAATGGCTGAGGCACAGGGAAAGGGGAGAGCATCGGGGTGGAGGTGGGAGAGGCGAGGCCAGAGCCAGACCACACAGGGAATCTGGAGGTGAGGCTCAGTGCAATGGAGCCCTAGGAGGTTGAAGCAGGGGACGAACATGATTTGAAGTGCACTCTTAAAGGCTCTGTCCCCCAACATTCCGAACCCAGTTTCAGGCAGAAGGGGAGATGCCTATCCAATGGTTGTTGAGAAGATAAAACGGGATGAAAATATGAAAATTCTGTGTAACATTTCAAGCTATATTCACAACTAAAAGCAGCATTCAGTTACCCTGCAGGCAGGGACACCAAGCACAAACCAACCAGGAACCTGAAATGAACAGGGGATATTTTTCTAAAGCATTTGATGTCGAAGTCAGAGTCACGAGAAAATAAACACTTTGTTGAACTTTCTTCCATTTGCTTTACAGCGAACTACTGTTGTGATTTTGAACTGCAGCCAGGTCAAGCAGAGACTCATAATTTGTTTCCAATGTTGGGGTCTCTAAGGAATTTGATCAAGCCCCGGGTAAAAGATTACATGTTATTTTGCCCCCAGCCTTATTGAGCTATAATTCACATATAACATTGTTAAGTTTAAGGTGCGTGGCGTGATGGTCTGATACAGGTGTATACTGTGAAATGATTACCACAGCAAGGTTAGTTAAAGCCTCCATCACTTCACCTAACTACTGTTGGTTTTTTCTTTGTACTTAGAACATTCAGGATTTAATCTCTTAGCAACTTTCAAGCATATAATACAGTATCGTTAATTACAGTCACCCTGCTGTACATTCGATCCCAGAACTTATTCCTTTTATAACTGGAAGTTTGTTCCCTTGGGCCCACACCTCCCCATTTCCCTCACCCCTCAGACTAGGGCAACCACCACTCTACTTTCTGTTTAAGGATTATGTTTTAAAATTTAAAACAAATCATTACACTCGGAGTTTTCCCCTTAGAATCAGAAGGGAAAATTCAGATGAGATACTGAATCCTGAAAAAAAGAAAAAAAATTGTGCTATTCAGTAGATATTTCTCTGCTCTCCAAAAGGATTGGGAGAGAGAAGGGCTAAGAATTAAAGTCAGATCTTAGTTCAAGTGTAGGGTGCCTCCCACGCCAGCACTGGCAGGCCCCCGCTACATGCAAACCCAACGCAGGAGGAACATAATGGGAGAGATTCAACGTTAATTAAGGCTACACAGTCACTACCCTGGGAGGCGAAGCTTATTAGAGACCTGAAGCCTTGCTAGCAGCTATAAATTACTTAGAGGCAGGACCAAGGAGTAATCCAATAATCCATTTATGACTTTCAATAAATCTGGCTCCACACTAAAGCCCTTCTGAGTTTACAGACCTATAATATTCACAGCCACTGGCCCCACATCAGCGGGGGGCCATCGTGTCCAGTCCAACTTCTGCATGGTGTTCATATCACAGAAAATTAACCAGAGGCAAGCAGTCAATACTATATTATCTCCTCGCTGCCGTTATTTATTCTATCTGCAGCTCTTCATTTCAAGCCAGTGGCCAGTGCAAAGTTGGCCAGCCCGACCCCTAAAAACAGCCTCTTGACTCTTTCTGTTGAATCATGAAAGTTTAAAAAGGCAAAACCAATATATGTCCATTGCAACTGGGAAAAAGCTATTTAGCAGAATTACAGCTGTATCTCCCACACCCATAAAAACATGGGATTAATTCCATCCAAAGAACATGGGATGAATTTCGGTGGAATATGGAGGTTGGGAAGTCTGGTTTAAATCCAGTGATTTCCAAAATGGCACACAGATAACTATCTTTCCTTTTTATTATTATATATTTACTTTAATGTCTATTAGAAGAAATTATTACAAGTATATTAAACCCTGAGATTTAAAAAATATTATTGCTAAGATAAAGAAATGAGCCAATTCTTTTTAAAAAAACATTAATTCCTTGCATACTTCTGATTTTATTCACCTCTCTACTTTGCCACTCTCATGGCCATGAAACTAAGCGCAGACCAACTCCATTCTCAGCTCCAAAGGTTGGTTCTGATCCCTTTCCTGTGACTGGCTAAGGAATGGCTATGTGTTTTAAAGATGCTGAGTACGACAGGAAGACAGGGACTTTCTGGAATAGTTCTCCCTCATTTGCAAAAGAAAGCCTGAAAAGCTAGTCATGAAAAAATAAATTGTGTACCCTGAACGCCACAACAGCTACACTGTGACAACGAGGACAGCCAGTTTTAGGATGAAGCCAGCCCCAAGAACGTTGTGGGATAGTCAGAAAGATGTTGACCCTCAAGGGCTACAATAAGCACTGTATCATTTAGCCTGGGAACAGCCCTACTTCTGGAGTTTGTACCCGATTGTATTAAAGCTGTTATTACTTGCAGCTCAAAGCACATTACTAATAATACCTGAATGCCCAGGGGTTGGGGATCTCTGGTCTAAATATTACATCAGCCCTAAGTACTTTCTCCTGGTTTTAGGCTTCAGGCCACAAGCTTTGTAGATCAAATCTGCAAATATTCTCTGAAATACTATGCTTCTGCAGTAAATATAGGAGACAAAGAAACAAAGAGATTGGACACAAGGAAGAAAGGGAAGCAAGAGTGGTACAGAGGGAAACAAATGTTTCTTCATTCTCTCAACGATTAACTCACTCTTACTATGAGTTGGATACTCAGTAACATCCTGAAGATATGGAAATTAACATGGCATGGTCCATGTCTTCAAGAAATCAGAGTAGAGGGAGAGGCAGAGGAAGGGGTAACTATGATCTGAAAAGTACAATACTCTGCCCAGATAAAGAAGGAAATTCAGGAGAATCTGACTTTGCCATTCTTGAGCTGGTGCTTAAAAGTGAACAAAATGGTTGGACTGAGCTATGATTACTGAGCAAGATTTCATGGAGGGCTTTTTTTTTCTTTTCTGGTTGCCTCCTCCTTGAGGGAACTGAAATGCACACGGCAGAAAAAGCCTGAGAGTCAAGTAAAGGGTTGGATTACATCTTGCAGAGAGTGGAAGAGGCCTTGACGTCAAGAGTTCAATGTGGTCATCACTCACTCTCTGTGCGACGCTGAGTGTCTCAGTGTCCTCGTCTGTAAAATGGGAAGGGAGTTGCTTTACTTCTCAAGTCAGTTTAAGGTGGAGACGGAATAACAAAGGTGAAAAGTCTTTGGGAATAGCTACATAAAATATTTACTTGGGGCTTACAGCAAACACTGGTTCCTCAGATACAAGTCAAAGGTAGGGGAACGGAGACATTAAAATAACATACCTGAAATCTGACTACAGCATCAATCACAAAATGTCAAGCATCTTCCCATGCTCAGGATGCACCACTAGTCATTTCCCCAACTACTTGCACTTTATCTTCCTTTAAGAATCAGGGGAAGGGGCCGGCCCAGTGGCATAGTGGTTAAGATCACATGCTCTGCTTCGGTGGCCCAGGGTTCACAGGTTTCGATCCCGGGTGCGGACCTAACACTGTGACGATATCCCACACAAAATAGAGGAAGACTGGCACAGATGTTAGCTCAGGGCCAATCTTCCTCAAAAAAAAAAAAAAAAGAATCTGGGGAGGATAACTAGCTGAAGCCTGAGTCCTCGGCGATGCCACCTTGCTATCAGGAATCACCGAGAGTGGTTTTGCTGTTGAGTGCTGCTGGGTGGTTCAAGTGGATTCAGATAAGAAGAGAGCAGGCAGGTCCCAGTCGCATCAAAAGCATCAGGGGAAGTGTGGCTTGTGTCCATTCCCCCTCAATCATCTCACGGTTCTAGCAGGATTCCTTCGTGCAGCTCACCCGGCAGGTTTGTTGAAGGAGATGCTGGAGCTGGGAGCCTCTAATGTACCCCAGGAAATGCATGCTGTTCCTTCCAGCTCTCCTCAGATGCCTGTCATCCCCATTCCTGGAAGCAAACTACAGATTCTACTGCTCAGCAAACTCAAGTGAGGTCACCATTTATTTCATTCTGATTCCCCAGGAGATCCGCTCATCTGATCCCCTCTGGAAATACTCTGCGCCGCATGAAGTCTGAATGAGGTCATTAACTATGAAAATTCACAATGCATAATTATAATAATTACTCTGATCACATAAACATTATACCACCATGAATAATTTAATAGGAATCGCACTTTCCGAGAGAACGGCAATTAAAATAAAACCCAGGGAGGTGACAGGGAGAATGCACAAGATAGACGTGCTGGCTTGTTCTCAGGGAGGCTGTATTGTCACCTGAACGCTCCTTCCTGGTCGTCGAGAATTATCCCTGACCTTTGCAGATTGAGAAACAAAGACAGTGAGAGGCCTGGGAAGTTACGAATGAGCTCCACTTCTGAAAGTGGAGTCAGGAGCGCGAAAAAGACGTTTTTCCTCTAACTAAAACAAGTTCAAGCTTCTGTCTTCATCCAGCAGCAAAATAAAATCCTTAAAGAAGAAATGGTCAGTCCTGATTTATAACACAAACAGACGGCAACACTCAAGTGTCCTCAGGTGCTTTGAAATTCCGTAGGGAGCTACTCTAGAAATAAAGACAAGTTTTCTGCCCCCTACGGCCCCCCTGCACCTCCATGCGTCCAATTAAGCAAAAGTTCAGGGAGGAGGGGTGAGAGTTTGCATTAAAGAAATGAAACCTCCCAACCCTGTGACTCTTTTTACTTATCACCAAAAGTTTTTGCTTTTAATCCCTTATTACATTTGTGAACAAGCAACAATTTCTGCATGAAACAGTCTCCTCAGATTAGGGAATTAAGTTATTCGGAATGGCTGGAGTGTAGGGTCTACACTGGGAAAGGTGTAAGATGAAGCCAGATTGGTGCCTGGGACCCAGATTTTAGGGCAGCTCCTCTATGCTGAGACACTACCTGGTCACATGAACACAGCTCCTTACTGTTTAGGAAAAGCTGACCTGTGGGCTTGCTTATTGGCTTTTGAACTTTTTTAAATCAAGATCTAATACAAGAAATGCATTATACAATGCAAGTCAGCATGTGCACGCACACACACATATGTAGACCTACTATGTGAAGTGTACTCTGAGATTTTCTATTCTATCCCATTTATTAAAAAGAAATGTTGGTGGGAATCTACTAAATTAATTTCACTGCATTCTTATGTATTTATTTAGCAGATATTTATGAAGTGCCTATTGTGTGCCCAGCAATGCTCCAGGTACCAGGGTTTCAGTAAAGATGAAAGAAGCAAAATCCTTGCTCTTGGGCAGCTTGCATCCTGGCGGAGCGAGTTAGAGAAACATCGACAGGTCCACTTCCCCTTTCTGCTCGGTGTGGGAGCTGGGCAGGCACCATCAATCTCCTTTCAATGGACACAAGCACAAGCTCACAGTGGGAAGAGCCGGAATCTGAAGGAGATAGGCCTGCATCCAAGGGCCTCATCTAAGTCTATTTCCTTGTACCATTTTTTGGTCAGGAGTCTTTTGACTCCAAGACGCAGAAAGCAAACTTGAACATGCCTAAGACAAAGAAACTGCAAGTTATTTTGACATTGAGGCTTGAAGACAAGGACTTGACTACATGGGGATGGAAGAGCTAAGAAGAGAACCCCAGCAATCAGCCACTGCAGGAGCCACTGCGAACCTCAGGGGTGGAGTGACAATGGGGGGAAGTGGTGCCTCCTGAGATCAGTGCCAGCAACAGGGAACAAAATGGGACACAGAGGGAGGGCTGCATGGTGGCAGCCAGAGCCACTGAGAAGACCCGGCCCCAGCCAGAGGCGGCCCGAGAAGCGAAGCGAGAGCAGGTCAGCAAGGCTCCAGCTTCTCCCCCACGCTCCTCCAGGCTCTGCTCTTGACGCACCCTGGTGTGGAGGAACCAGAGGTGAGGGAACCTGGAGGTGCAGCTCCCGATGACACAGAAGTGAGCAGGGAACAGCAAAGGACTCAAGGGCAGACAAGCGGTCCACCAGCACAGGTATTTAGTGGAAGAATCCCAGGGCATATCCTCGAGTTGCTGGACTCAGTCAAGCCTCGGGAAAACAGGAGTAGACCAGGGACTCAACTCCCAGCAAGACTCTCCCTCCTCCATTTGTTTCAGCTTCAGTTCCTCCTACAGAACGGGCTTCATTCCCACAATTGGAATGGCTGCAAACTGCTCACAGCCTCATCGTCAGCAACTGCCCACCCAGAGGAAAGGGGCGTCTGGCAGCGTATGGAGATGTTTTTGGTTGTTACAGCTGGGAGAGGGCTGCTGTGACACTGAGTGGGTGGAGGCAGAAACCCTGGATTCAAAGGGGGAGGGAGAAGGGGGGCTGGACCTCAGAGTGGTTCATGAGCCATGGCAGCTGGCAGTTTTATTCCGCCTCGAAAGATTTACTTTTCCTTGGCGGGAGTCTCATAAGAATTCTGGGGTCCCCTCCTTGCCTCTGGCTCAGACCATAGGAACTTCCCTTAAGATACCCAGTTCCCTCTGGGTCCTCCCTCTCTGCTCAGGTTATCTGGCTCTTTTCTAGGTCTAAAGGCCACAGGGCTTGTCTTCACCAGAGGGCAGCACGCCCCCCTACAGCACTCCACGCTTCTTAGGCTGGTTTCCTTTTTGAAATGACGTAAACTTCCATTCAGGTGGTAATTCTCAGCTGAGGAGTGGGATGTATGTAGATCAGAATCCTGGGGTATGTTCCACATTCAAAATGCTATTCGATATTTCCTATTGGGAAATTGAAAAATGACATGTTTGAAGTTAGATGAACCACAGAAGGCAAAGTTCAAATATCTGTTGTTCTTTTGGTTTGCAAAAGGCAGAGCAGGATGCTTAAGGAATGGTGTACCCCGCTGGGAGAAGGAGTGAAGAAAAATCTCTGCATTTTTATATTTATTTGAAAAGAACATGTACGTTTAAAGTTGGGAAACGGTGCCTCAGATATTGGTTTATTGACTAGAGTCTGGGAAGGTCCCGGTCTGGAACGATTCAACATCCACTTAAGGAGGCCACTCCTCTGATGGCGGTTCAATGGGGCTGACCTCCCGGGACGATAACTCATCACTCGGGATTCTCAGTGTCCTGTTATCAAACGCACCACTGTGTTTACACAGCCACAAAGAATGTTCCTTTCTTTGTCCTTAGATTTGCTCTTTCAGAATTTTAGGAAATAATTCACCATTTCCGGATGCCCCGGTTCCAAGTTATATGACAGAGGATGCAATCAAGAAATTCAAATCATGGGGAACAAAGCAGCACATCTCAGATCCGCTGCCACCATCTGCCGCTGCCCCAGGCCAGTGTTTGCCCAAGTGCGAGCACGAGATAATTTTGGGTAAAACAGCAGGACTTTTAAATATGTTATCAGTGATGTATTTATTTTAATATTTGGGGGAAAAATGCAATTAGCATGTAAAACAGTGACTTTCATGGAAAGTATTGCTTAGGGCAAAGCTCAGATTAAAAGAAAAGATTTGAGATAGAGAAAAACTGTTATTAAGTAAATGGCAGCACAGATGATACTAATATATGGCAAAAATTATTGAGACTCACATAGGACAGTCTGCAAATAAGAAAATACTGATTTAAAAACTATGAGCAATTTTCTGTCTTTGTAGACGGGGGCTTAAATACACCTCTGGGCGCACTTTCTTTCTTTCAGAAAATCCTCCAAAGTGAGTTTTATGAGTGTGTACGTGTGTGTGTGTATGTTTTCAGCTGCGCTCCTACAAACCAACTACCCTATGTTCTTGGAGAAAACTGTGAAGTCACCAGTAACCTGATGAAGACGTTCAATGTTTTGTTCACTCGCGCAAATGGATGCACTAACAGGACTCTGCCCTGCAGAGATGGGGACTTTTAATTTTTTTCTCCTAAATCTGGATTTAGATTCCCTTGTGCCTAAAAACTAATGTCTAGTCCTGAGGGTGTGCGCCCGTGTGTGTGTAAGCACTTTCTCCAGGAGCGTGAAAGCCAAGAAGAGCTGGTCACGCCGAGGGCAGCAAAGGTTGGGGGAGAAGCAAGAAGATGTAATTTTCCTTCAACTGTCACTGAAGGGAAGGCTGTGACAACGGGCTTACGTAACAGGCGACGCTCCAACACAGTGGCATGTCGGGCTTCGGGGACTGGCATGGGCTTGATGCACGAGTGAATCAGACAAATGCTTCCAGAGGGACACAGGGTCCTGTGTGGCCCCCTTACCTTCCAGAGGTCTTGTTAAAATTCACAACCTGGTCTCTGTTGTGCTGGTGTATTTCCCACAAGTAGGGTCCTGGGACCTTCTGCCATGTGAATCGGGACATTAAAGGGAAAAGTGGACCCTGCAGGGATCACTGGGCATGAGTGACGCTAAGATTACACTGAACATAGGACCATCCAAACTCAGAACTTAACGGCCAGAAGGGCCAGATCAATTCAAACTGAATAAAGCCATTATCTCAAAACCAATATGGATCAAATTGAGGGACATGCTACCAAAAAACTGGCCTGTACTTTTCAGACAAATAAAAGACTGAGAAATGGTTTCTGATTAAAAGAGACTAAAGGATCTGGACAACTCAATGTAGTGTGTGATCCTGGACTGGATTCTGAACTGGGAAAAACTTGGTTTTATTTAGCTATAAATGACATTAATGGGACAACTGTCAACAATTTGAATAAAGGATGGAGGTAGGTAACAGTGCTGTACCAATGTCATATTCTTGATTGTGATCACTGCCGAGTGGTTATTTAGGAGAATGCCCTTGTCTAAGGAAATACACATGGAGAGTCACGTGTACAACTCATTCATAATTAGTTCAGAAAAAATTTTATATATATATATATATATATACACCTATAAAAATACATACATATATAAACAGAAAGACAGAGGGAGAAACAGAGAGAGAGGCATAGATAAACAGAAAATGAATGCTAATGACAATGCGGTAACATGTTAATTTGGGGGAATCTAGGTGAAAAGTATATGGGATTCTTTGCACTGTTTTTGCAACTTTTCTTAAAGTCTAAAATTATTTCCAAGTAAAAAGTTTATAAAAACATTACGATGCAGGAAGTACTTTCACACAGTGGGCATCATCTAAACCAGTGTTTCTCAATCAGGGCTGAGTCTGCCCCAGGAGGGACATTTGGCAATGTCTGGGGACATTTTTGTTTGTCATAAATGAGGAGGAGTGTGCTTCTGGCATCTAGTCCTGCACAGGACATCTCCCCAACAAACAATTATATGATTAAAAATGTCAGTAGTATTGAGGCTGAGAAACTCTGATTTAAATGTTTAAAGAAGCAGCAAGATCCTTCACAGACATCAGTCAGAGGATATTGGAAAAGCATCCTCCTTTGATACAGCTAACATTCTCCTTCATGGCATTCTCTCTCTTTGTCTCCTGTTCAACATCTCTACTCACTCTACCCCATCTACCAAGTGCATCAGGATCCTGTATTAGTGGACACTGGCTTGGTCTGCTTAGCATCCCTGGTCTCTCTTCTTCTGGTACCAACACATTCCTTCTTCCGGGAAGGGTTCCTCTGCTAACCACAACCATGTGGATTGGATGGGCACTCCACATGTTTATGGATCTTGCTGCTGCAGCCACACATGATTATGCCAAATTGAGCCAGTTCTCACCGTTCCTACCAAAGCTGAGTAGTCAAAGTCAGGCTTGGAATATTGGCTGTCCCGAGGCCATCCTCCAGGCTGTTTGTCCCATAAACAATTTAACAGATTTCAAATTTGTTGCCAAAACTTGAAAGTTGGGCCATTTCACAGTTTTTAAAATCCTGGTTTGCTGGTTTCCCTGAATTATTAAGACAATGATGCCCCCAATTGTAGGGATAACAACTGTACTTATCTTCTGGGGTCACTGTGAAGAGTAAATAAATTAATATATATAAATGAGAGTATCTGTCACACAAAAGAAGGCCCTTCTGGAATACTACACACTCTTTTGGGGGGGCAGGGAGAAGAGTGCTTAGATGCATAAAAAATGCCTTCTCTTTTCTCAGATACTACAACTACAAAATATTTAAATTGGTATATCTTAGTAATCATTGATGTATATCAGGGAACACTGAAGTGGCGTCACACACTCTTTCCTTCATCCTGTGGACAAATGGTTTTTGAAACGAGACAGCATTGTGTGGCCTATGGTCATCCCTGGTCAGAGAGTCCATTCGCCTGTAAAAAGAAGGGTACTTTGAGATAGAGAAGTTTCAGCATCCTCCTTTGACTTGAAATACCTAGACTTTTCCTAAGAAGATAATATTGTGAAATTTATGCAAATAAGAATATGAAGCAGAGACTTCTCCTTTCAGAATAACTCATTCCATCCAAAGAAGATATACGGATGGCCAATAGAAACATGCAAAGATGCTCATCATCACTAATCATCAGGGAAATGCAAATCAAAACTACACTAAGATATCACCTTACACCTGTTAGAATGGCAAAAATATCCAAAACCAAGAGTGACAAGTGTTGGAGAGGCTGTGGAGAAAAGGGAACCCTCATACACTGTTGGTGGGAATGCAAACTGGTGCAGCCACTATGGAAAACAGTATGGAGATTCCTCAAACAGTTAAGAATAGAAATACCTTATGACCCAGCCATCCCACTACTGGGTATCTATCCTAAGAACCTGAAATCAGCAATTCCAAAAGTTCCATGCACCCCTATGTTCATCGAAGCATTATTCACAATAGCCAAGTCATGGAACCAACCTAAGTGCCCAGCAACTGATGATTGGATAAAGAAGATGTGGTGTATATATATATACAATGGAATACTACTCAGCCATAAAAAATGACAAAGTCGTCCCATTCACAACAACATGGATAGACCTTGAGGGTATTATGTTGAGTGAAATAAGCCAGACAGAGAAAGACGAACTCTGTATGACTCCACTCATAGGTGGTAGTTAACATATGGACAAAGAGAACTGATCAGTGGTTACCAGGGGAAAGGGGGGTGGGGGGAGGGCACTAGGGGTGAAGTGGTGTACCTACAACATGACTAATAATGATGTACAACTGTAATTTCACAAGGATGTTAACTTTCATAACCTTAATTTAAAAAAAAAAAGAATAGCTCAGTCCAACACCATCAGAAGGAGCCTGGCAAGATAGGCAATGAAGGCAGTGGCCCGGAGCTGGTGTCAGAAGTCAAGTGGCTATGAGAACAGCCACTTGGGATGGGGACCTTGGGGCACCACAGCCTTACTAGGGGAAAGAGATCAGCCAGCAAGAGGTATTGGAAGCTGAGTGGATTGAGGAGGGGAACAGGGGAATGGCCTGGTGTAGAGATATGAGAGATGACAGAGTAACAAATACAGCAAGGGAGAAATCTCGAATAAGCCCTGTACTATTGGATTAGAACTGAGATGTCAGTGTGAACTCATGGTTTGTAAGAGAGGGAGAGAGGTGTCAATGTCTGTACAAGTATTTCCTTGTTCTGCCCACTGAGAGAACTGGAGTGCCCAAATAGCAATCAGCACATTCAGAGTCTAGATTTTGGTTTCTAAACACCATTCCCCACTAAAAGGAACTGAGCTCATTCCAGGACTGGGGCAGGGAAATCACAAGACGAGCTGGAAGATGTTATATATCCAGAAAGGAAGGAAGAGATTGAAGAAATAACAGGAGAAGTCAAAGGGATGTGGAACGTGATAAGATAGCTCCCACTGGCCAAATCTGGAATATTCTGAGCATCAAAAGAAACCTTGATAGTAATGAAATAGAAGCCATAAAGTACAAAAGAAATCTATGAGCCCATTCTGTTAACAAATTTACAAACGAAATATCGAAATTCTAAGGAGAAGCAGGATATTTACATCGTCCCTAAACGTCTTTTCACAAAATATTTATTAATTTCAAGGGAAAAAAGAGTAACTTCACAGTAAAGAAGCCTGGCAGACATCACCTTGATGAAGTGATTCAAGAGAGTTATCATTAATACTGTGACAAATTTAAATCATGCACCATCTGATAAGATGCAATGGGAAGAGCTGAGGGTCCCTTCTGGGACACTCCTGCCAAAGGCATATAATCAGAATCTAATCAGGAAGAAACATCAGACAAACCCAAACTGAGAGATGGGCCCCAAAACAACTAGCCTGTAAACTTCGAAAGTGTCAAGGTCATGAAATTCAAGGACAAAGCATCATGACAGGAAGGAGCCTGTTGAGACAGCAGAGGATCCCGAATTGGGTCTGAGGATCCAGTGGTAGCAAAGAAGCAACATTTATTCCCAGACCTCGATACTGTGTTGCGGTTCTGTAAGACAATGTCTTTGCAAGACTCCACGCACCAAATATCCAAGGGTGGTGAGCACCTTTTCAGTCCCTTACTCTGAGATGGCTCAGAGGACAAAGTTCTAGGCACTTATTCTCGAAACTTCTCTATATGTTTGAGCTTGTTGAAACATAACAACAACAAACACCCAACTATTTTCCCCTAGGTGTGAGTTTCATTTGTAGATGTGTCAATCTCGGGAGGAAAGATAATTCCACTCAGATGGGTCAAGTGCCTTTAGTGAGGGACCACTTATGGAGAAAATAAAAAAGTGAGGCTGGGTGCCTAAAGGTAAGAAGCCGTGGGACAGAACCATCACCAGAAGAAGCAGGAGAAGAAGGGAGTGTGGCTGAACCCGGGGAGAGCTGGAGCCTGGGACAGGGGCCCCCAACAGGAGCTAAGAGTCATGGGGGACAGAGGCACAGGGAGCAAGTAGGAATAGCTACTCCAGCCTTTCTCTTCTCTTGCTCTCCAACCTCCCATCAGAGCACCAGTGGCCAATCCAGAAGGAATCCAGCAGGCAGAGGAACTGCCCTCTGCAGAGGTCAGCTTCCCAGGGCACAGAGCAGGATGAAAAAGGATGGAGACTGTATCTGGAAGATGCACAAATGAGGGAGAAGAAAGCCAAATATACAGTAGCCCCATTGGACCCTTTTCAATAATCCTGTGAGACAAGTTTTCCCAGCCCCATTGCACAGATCCAGAAACCGAGGCTCCTTGGGATCAAGCAGCACGTACGTGGTGGAGCAGGGACTTGACCCCAGGCAGGTATGAGCACCACGCCTTATTCTTGCTTCCCAAGGAGGACCTGTCAGGAGACGCTGAGGTCCTGACTTGCATCCTGCTTTGTCTCCATGCAGTATTCAGGCCCATCTCTTGCATCTGTCTTACTTTGCCTCTGATACTGAAGACAGGGTGGGGTTGACAGGCGAGTGATAAATGATGTTTCGTTAGCCTTGGTTCAGGCAAGTATGACACAAACTCAATTAGGAAACACATCTTCATGCTGCCTCCTGTTCGTACCCACTAACTCAGGCGGATTTCTGAGGAGGAAAAAGATACAACGTGTGTGCAGGCTTTTCTCTATCATCTCTTCTTGTTTTGCTCAAGTTCCTGAATTTGGAGATGTAGGAATACTTATCGTTTTCTTCCTGGCCCCAATCACTCACCTTTCTTCTGGCTGTAGTACCCCAATTTTCCTCTGCAGCCACTCTCAGCCCATACAGACCCCTCCCAGAGCCCCCAGCCAGAATAATTAGAGCACACTGTCTTTTACAGACCAGGTGGATTCATTCAGAAATGGCACATGAACCAAACAGAGCCAAAGAGGCCCACGTGACCTTCCCCGGGCTTATCGGGCAGTGGGAAAAGGATATTTGACCCCTCAAGGGTGTGGACCTGGAAGTGTCAAGAGCCACCATGTGGAATCTAAAAATGAAGCCAACACTGGAACAGGCAAAAAGAGTAACTTAAAAAAACCCTGATGTCATAATGGAACACCTGAATCAAGCCCCATCTGATGACTCATTGTAGCATAATTTCATCATCCCCCAAAAGACATCTTGTCCCCATTTGCACTCACTTCCCATTATTCCAGTAATTCACTCAGTTGTTAAGAGAAAGTCCTAATCAAGAATGCTTTTCACCGTTTGCAGTGAAACCGTGGTCTCTGTTTTATGTTGATTCCTTCTATGTGGCTGTTTCTGGGAACCCACTATCCCCAAAGCAGGGTCCCTCTCATCTCTCACCTGAAAGGAGGAGGCTGAGGGGCACAGAGAAGGATGGGCCACCCAGAAACAAGGGCGGTGACTTGGACATGCTGCCTCTGCGCAGCACGCATGAGCATCACTCTCGTATCATGAGCATCCTCGCCTCAAATCCAACAGGGACACTTTTCCACAGTGACTGACGGAGGGGAGGGATGGTGACAGGTTCTACTCTCAGTTAGAGACCCTTTATAAAATGGGGCCATCTAAAGATTTCCAGCGCATGAGGCATACCTCCTCATTTTTCTGAGCTATAAGATCTAAGAGATTAGCTCAGGGTGAAAGACAGATGCTACGAGAGGCCAAAGACAGAATCAAGTCATTCATTCATTTGTTCATTCATTCATTCATCAAGTATTAGGGACCTCAGATGTGCCAGTTACTAGGGCCGATGAGCAAAAGAGGCATGTACAACAGGGAACAAAACACAGAAACTTTCTGTTCTCATGGAGCTTAAACTCCAGGGAAGAAGAAGATGAATAAACAACTAAGTCAAATCTATGGGTTATCAGGTGGTGAGAAGTGCAAACAAAACAACAAAGTAGGCAATGGACACAGAAAGTGCCAGAATGGAGAAGAGCAGATGGCGTGACAAGGGGGACCTCCATAAGAAGAGAATCTCTGAGTGGACACCTAAAGAAGCCAAGGGTGCCTCATGTGGATATCTGGAGGTTACCCCACAACAGGCCAGTGCAAAGGCCCTGTGGTAGGAGCCTGCCTGGGTACTGAGGCCCAGCGAGGATGCCCATGGGACTGAAATAGAGTGTCTGTGTGAGGGTGTCAGTGTTGAGATGAAGTCAGGAGGCGGTAGGGGGTCAGAGATGATGTAGTGCCTTGTAGACACTGAACAGACTGTGGCTTCAACTCTGAATTTGATGGCGGCCTCTGGAGGGTTCTTAACAGAGGACAGCATGATTCAACTGCCGGTCCAGAAGGGTCTGAATGGGGGACCTCCCAGACCAAGATGCAGCTGGTGTGTGCTGAGGATGATGGACGTGTCGGTCTTCTTGAGGTATTAAAGTAAGGACCGTCTCTACAGGATTAGCAGTAAGCGGGTCAGGAACCCTTAGCAATGAGCATGCTTGGAGAACAGGAGGTCAAGACATCTGAGGCAAAAAAATCCCGCAGACCACGGACTCCCAGACCACTGAGGGCGGGGAAGGAGCAGATGTTTGCAGACCTCTTGCCTCTGTGAATGGGACAGAGAACCCCCAGAACTAACAGGCAACCTCCCAGCCAAAGCCACCGCTGGCGGGTATCTCAGGGCATGGATGGGGGCGGCGAGGCCCAAGGGCCAGGCCAGGGCCAGGGGGACAACTCACCAGTAGCAGGAACATCAGCACAATAGATGACAACGCTGTGTTTGAAGGCAAATGAGAAAATCTGCTGTCGGAGCCAATTCATTGCTTACAATTAAAAAAGGGAAAATAAAGAAAATGGTGACCTGAGGCTGTGTACTGACCCAAAAGATTTCCATAAATTGAAGAACAGAGCACATCACCACTTAGGTAGCAGGGAAGACGAAACAGAGCTAGAACAGACAAATCCTCCCCAGATGGAGACTTCCCCCAGGACCGTTCTCATAAATAAGGATGTCGGGAAGCCTTTTAGGGTTGCCTACATGGCTGAGGCATCAGAATGCAAGGGACTTCAGGAACCAGAGCCAGAGCCCCTGAGAGTCCCGTGGGGAGCACCTCAGGGAGGAGGGAGGGCCTGCAAGAAAGTCAGAGGGAAGACGCTCCCGCTGCAGCGCCCGGTCCCTCGCCGGTGCTGGAGGATATCTGATGGAGGAACGAGTGACTGAAAGAAAGAAGGAATGCCAAAGCAAAGCGAAACCAGGAGAAGGCCACCCTGAACTGGAGGTGCACCGGGACGTGGAGAAGGCTGTGATGACCCTGGCTCAGCTGTTCACGCATCCAGCAGGAGACACAGCTGACCTCCCCTCGGGCTTGGAGCACACCTGTGAGAAGCAGCGGCCAGCTGGGCCTTGGTTTCCCTTGTTTCCTTCCTTTGGTTGGATAGGGTCTTACCTGCCTGGCATCCGTTCCCTTTCAGCTGATAAAGCCTGACTGTCTTTAGCACCATCGTTCTGCACTCTCTCTTCTAGTAGTTTGGATGGAGATGATCTCAGGTTCCTGGGATCGATGTGTCCCACACCTGACGTATCAGAAAACTCTATTCCCTCCCATCACAGTGACCAGCTCAGGGTTGAGCCAAGGACTCCAGTGAGCACCATGAGATTCACTCCAACTGTTTCTACAATCCTTTGAGAAGCCACTTTCTTTTTGTTGGGTGTGCTGTGTGGACAGAATGTAAAACCTGAAGCTGCTGGTGACAATGATGACCACATAAAAATGTAGCCAACACAGAGGACAGAGGAGACAAGAGATGAAGAGAAAGCGTGTCTAGTGACAGTTGTTAATCCCTGGATCCAGCAGTGCCTGAAGCCCCCACGGACTTTTCACTTCCCTGACCTAATACATTTATTCCACTCTTTTTCTTTTCTTTTTTAAAAAAGTTTGTGGCTTTGATACCATTTGCTTAAGTTGGATTTTTTGGTATTTGCAACTAAAGGAGTCACGACTAATAAACTAAAGGATTGGGTGCATATTTAAAGGCCATTTCCATTAGGCAAGTGGGTAAAACTTGTCTTTGTGCCCCAAACACAACCTTGTGGTTTCCAGTGGAGATAAAACCAAGCTTCCAGTGTCATATCCTGTTTATGGTGGGAGAGTTTTAAAATTTTGGCTTCAAATGATCACTAAGCTGGAAGCCAATGATAAAAAGAGAACTAGCTTTCTGTTCTGTGTGTGTTAGGGCGGAGGGTGATTGCTTAAAGTGCCTTTGTTTATTTTGAGAATACGAGAATCCCTGATTGCCTCAGAGAGCCGCTAATTGACCACCACGTGCCCAAGTGGGTAGTGTTAGATCCACATTTCTGCAGCATCTGAGTCCACAGAGACAGTGTGGAAACACAGTGGAAAGCAAACATTGTAATTAAGGGGCCAGAGGGACCGATGGAGCAAGAAAGACGACAAGAGTCAACTGCAGATTTGGGTGAAAAAATTAACCCAGGGGAGACATGGGAGCTGCTCTGGATGGTTCTGATGACTCTGCAAACCCAGAGGGAGAAGGGGTGTTTAAGAGAGTACCGAGAGCATTATGGAGCTAAGCCAAATGGAATGATGTCTAAGCTGTATTTAAGCACGAAGCATATCAAGGGACATCTCAGAGGATAAACCACTGGCTCTCTGTTTAGCTTGATAATAAATGGGCACCTCACACTTGGCCAGCTTTTCCTATTCCCTGATGTCGTCAAATCCACCGTTAGTTTTTTAACTTTTTTTGACATTATTCTCAGTTATTTTTAGAATATCTTTGTATGCTTTCTATTAGATGATATTATGGTCTTCTTCTTCCTCGTGGCTTTAGTAAGTATACATATAATAATAGCTCTAATTTATTAAACTATGCCAAAACTTACCATGTGTAATGGGTTGAAAGGCCCCCAAAAGATATGTCCATTTTGAACCTAGGAATGTGATCTTATTCAGGAAAAGGGTCTTTTCAGATGTAATTCAGTTAAAGACCAAGGGATGAGATCATCCCGGATTAGGCTGGGCCCTAAATCAATGACAAGTGTCCTTATAAGACAGAAGGGGAAAGACAGAGAGAGGAGAAAGCCAGGTGAGATGGAGGCGGAGACTGGAGGGGTGCTGCCCCAGTCAGGAAACTCCAGGGGTCAAGAGAAGCTGGAATAGGCAAAGAAGGCTTCTCCCTTAGAGGCTTCGGAGAGAGCACGGCCCCGCCCACATCTGAGTCTGGACTTCTGGCTCCAGAACCGTGAGAGAATACGTTCAGCTACGCGGTTTGTAGTCATTTGTGACAGCAGCCCCGGGGAACGAATTCACTGTGCTAAGTAGCTCAGGCCCACGCTTTCATTAACTATTCTCAACAAGCCTACAAAGTAGGTGTTATTATCTCCACTTTACAAAACTGAGGCTCCGAAGAGCTGTCCTATACTCTACTTTGTGCTGCGTCCACACTGGGTGTCTGAGCTGGTGGGGTGCACATTTGTTGATTTTGCATCCAGCATCCATCCCACCTTCTCTTTCAATGGCTCTTTGGTTTTTCTCTGGGAGGAACGCCCTTGAATACAAAATGGTGGCAGTGTCCATCAGACTGTCTTAACCTGTTGTAGACAGAGATGGGCCTAGGCAACCTGTTCTCAGCGCTAGCTACATCTTACAATAATCTGAAGAGATTTTAAAAAATAAAAACGAGGGGGCCGGCCCTGTGGCATAGTGGTTAAAAGTTCAGTGCACTCTGCTTGAGCGGCCAAGGTTCACAGGTTCGGATCCCAGGTGTGGACCTGTACCACTCGTAAGCCACGCAGTGGTGATGACCCACATACAAAATAGAGGAAAACTGGCACGGATGTTAGCTCAGGGTGAATCTCCCTCAGCAAAAATAAAAACAAAAAATAAGTCAATAAGTAGGATCAACCTTGCCTCTGTTTCCACCTTCACTCTCCCGCTAGCAAAGATCCTGGTTCAGTCAGTTTGGGGTAGGGCCTGGGGATTAGCGTTGTTTAAAGTTTCCCAGGAGATTCTAAAGTTCAGCCAAGGTTATGGGCTTCATTCCCCTGGAATCAAAACATGAGAGTAGAGATAAAAACAAAGGAAATGGTTGGAGGTCTTATGTCCCAACAGTAGCGCCCTGGAGTCAGACATCAATTACAACCACAGGGATCCTCGAACAGGCAACTTCCAACTCTTAGGGAACCTGGTCCTTTAGCATCCCTTCAGGGTCATGAGCTCCAACCGTTCTTCCTTCGGTGGCCATGATCCGTTTCTGCTGCTAACAACCAGAGGCTGCTGACTAATTCTGCCATGAACTGGCAGCAGAGATGCTCAAGCTTAAGCTCCCGCTTTTGTGATACTGAACCCCCTCATGAATCTATAAGCAACAGCTCCCCATGCTGCTGATGACACGAAGGGGATGAGGAAGGAAGAGCAACCTTTATACAGAGAAGACAAGGTCTTCTACACCAAGTCCGGGAGCTGCTTTAGATCCCAGACATTGGCAAGTGTGAACTTAACACTCCGAGCAAACCACTAAAGGCATCCTGGATCAGAAAGAAGAAACGTACACACTGCAGAGGACAAGGACTCAGTCACTCTGGGAGAGAATCTGGAACCACTGTCTTGGAAACTTTGCTAATTCAGACTCTGGCTGGGTTGTACTTTCCCTTTGTTCTCTCCTTAAAGGCAGTGACTTCTAAGTCCCTAAGGAGTATAAACATTTTTGTTGAGCTCAGCACCTAGGGAGGAGAGAGAATAAAGTTCTACAGAGAAAATAGTTTCAAGGATATCAGAAGTACCCATTCAAAAACAAAGCAAGCCAATTAAACAAGATTTTTACCATTCTTCAAGGGATATGCAAATAATCTCTAACTGAAAATTCTCTCAGCCACACATAGAGTATAAGATGTATGCACTTGAAAAGGATTATACCTAGAAGAAAGAAATAGTGGGGATACACTTTTTTAAGGTTCTTACACAACATGTGAAGCAATATAACATAATTTAAATGTACGCTTTGATTAATTAAAGATGTATTTTGTAAACCTTAGGGCAATGACTAAAATTTAAAGAGGAATAAATAATGAGTGAATATGGAGATAAAGTGAAATCATAAAAAATATATTCAATATAAAAGCAGGCAGAAAAAAAGAGTAAAGAACAGACGGAACATAAAGAAAACCATGAGCAAGAGTGTAGATTTTAATACAAACACACAAATAATCACATAAAATATAAATGGCCTAAACACAATGATTAAAAGACAGAGATTATCAGATTGGATAAAAAGGCAAATCCCAACTATACTCTGTCTACAAACAGCCAACATTAAATACAAAGACACAGATCAGTTAAAAACAAAGACAGAAAAAATACTATAATACAAACGCTAATCAGAAGAAAGCTGAGGTGCCTATATTAGTATCAGATTAAATAGACTTCAGAATAAGGGACGTTTTCAAGAACAAAGAGGGATATTACCTAATGGTAAAGGAGTCAATTCACCAAGAAGACAATCATCGCAAGTGTGTATGTGCCTACCACAGTGTTTCAAAATAGCTGAAGGAAAGGCTGACTGAACTGAAATGGAAAACAGACAAACCCACAACTTAGCTGGACACTTCATCACTCCTCTCAGCAAATGATAGAACAAAAACACAAAAATTCAGCAGGAATATAGAATAGCTGAACACCACCCTAGACATTTGGAGAATCCTTGTGGTCCCAGGTTAGGCAAAGATTTCTTAGATGTGACACCAAAGCATAGTTACTAAGAGAAAAAAATAATAAACTTCATTAAAAATTAAAACCTTTTTCTCTTCCAAAGATGCACACTGGGAGAAAATATCTGTAAACACATGATCTGATAAACGACTTGCATCCATAATATACAAAGAACTCTCAAAGATCAATAATAGGAAAATAACAGCAAATAAAAAATGGGCAAAAATTTGAAGGACTTTACCAACGAAGACATATAGATGGTGAGTAAGCATAAGAAACAATGCTCAACATCATTAGTTTTAAGGGTGAAAATTAAAACCTCAAAGAAATACCACCACACACCTATTAGAACTGCTAAACAAACTCAAACAAAACAAAATGGGTAATATTAAGCAGTTCTGAAGATATGAAACAACTGGAACTTCTATACTTTGCTGGTGGGGATGCAAAATGTTACTATGTTTGAAGAGATTGCAGTTTCCAATGAAGTTATACATATAGTTACCATACCACCCAGCAATCTCAGTCCTGCATATTTACCCAAGAGAAATGAAAACACGTTCACATGAAAACTCATTTGTGAATAATTAAACTGACTGTTTTCAAAAACTGGAAGTAATCCAAATGTCCCTCATCTAGGAAATGAATAAACTAATGGTGGTACGTGCATTCAATGGAATATTATGCAGCATTAAAGAGGAACAGACTACTGATATATAGGTGAATATCAAATGCATCATGCTAAGTGAAAGACAGCAGACTCAAAAACTGCGTACTGCATGATCCCATTTTTATGGAATTCTGAAAAAGGCAAAACAATAAGGACAGAGAACAAATCAGCGGTTGTGAGGGGCTGGTGGGGGGAAGGAGGTGGCTACAAAGGGGCACACAGGAACTGTGTAGGGTGACGGAAATGTTCTACATCCAAATTGTGCTGGCGTTTACACGACCATATACACTTGTCAAAACTTTTAACTCTGTACACAGAAGGATGAATGTTACCGTATGCAAATTCTACCTTATAAACCTGACTTTTAAACAAAGTAGATTGCTGTAAAGCTATTCTATCAATCAGACTTTCCTTTATTCCATTAATTCAGTAATACTCCCCTTCATGCCAATTAACATACCAAAGACTCATTTTTGTTAACCTTGCTTCTCACGACTATGGATGTGTGAAACATCTAATACATCCGAAGGCCTGGTGCTAACCTCTGCTCGTGGAGGTGCTAACTGCTCAGATAACTGAGAGTCTGAGTTCTTCTCTGCCTGACTCCAGCTGCCCCTGTGATTAAGCTAAGAGTGAACAGTGAGAGGAACGAAGAAGAGCTGAAGACTCACAGGGCCGAGGGAGGGGAGGGCAGGCAGGAGAGGCCCGAACAAACAGCCCATGCAGCGGGCCGTGCGCAGCTTTGGGGCGACGGAGTCACATGGGGATGTGCATCTGCGGCTGGGAGAGCATCGATGCTCTTAAGAGAAGTCAGAAATCCTGATTTTTATAGGAGAATTCTCCCAATTCTGGGGAGCCCGTTCATTTTTTTTAAAACGCCACATGGACAAAGTAGAAGTTGTCTGCAGGTCAGGAAGTTAGTGAGCACTAGTCAGCTGTGGGTTTAGGGGAGAGAACTAGACAAGCTCAGGGGGTGTTGGTTTAACAGAATACCTCCCGAGAAGCTGGAATCCCTTCTGAGAAGCCCCACCAAGGCAGGGAGCTTCAACATGAGGGACAGGAAGGGATGGACAGGAAGAACATGGACTCGTGGGCTGAGTGGCTGAGTGGTTCGTGCTGTAAGTGTAGGTAGAACAAGGTGCCATCATCATCCCCAGGTGGCAGCATGCACACGGGTAGCCGAGAAGGACCTTCCAACCCGATGACCTCCTGCTACTCATGAAACCTGCCACAGGCCCCAAATGCCTTAATGGAAATTCCAAATCCCCAAAAGTTTGTTTCTAATTTATTGGGCAGCCACGCCGATCCAAAGAGAAGTGAGGCTATTTTGGGTCTTTATCCTCCTTTAGTAAATACTTACACGTTTCATACAACATTACCAATGTATGCAACTACAGGGTGCAACTCCAGACCCAGCTGGGGGGTGTTATTCAATCTATGCATATGACCCCATGCCTCTATCTACCTATCTATCTATCTATACTGTCATTCAAAGATCTCAACAATTCTGAATCTTGAAATACACCTGGCCCCACAGATTTCAGAAGAGAGATGATAGTCCCGAATCTCTTTCCCACGGGTCCCATAGGTGATAACAACCATCCCCACACCTCTGAGAGAATCTCTGCCCACCAGCCCCCTTCCCTCAGCTTTATACGGGCCAATTCCTCACCCTCTAACTCAAGGACACTTCGCCTCACCTGCCTCAGCTGGTCTTAAATCTTCGGAAGACTCTCTTCTTGCAAAGCCCTGGCCTATTTATGGAACCCCACGAACAATGACTCTATTCCAAACCCTGACAAATTGCAGAGCCTTTAAATCCATGGTCAAAAATAAACATAAAATTGGTATTAAAAATTGATCAGTGGTTTCGAGGATTCCAGAAATCAGCACTTAAATCCTTGGGCAGGAAGAGTCAGAGATGTTTTTTCTTTTAAAAATAGCACAAATTTAAACAGGGGTCAGGAAACTTTCCTTTCTATAAGAAATTTTATGGATTAAACTTTTTTTTTTTTGTGGAGGAATCAGAGGGAGGAATAAACTGCTGCTTTTGGCGATGAGAAACAAAACGAAAAATGTTTTGCAGAGGATGGTTGCAGACCCACACGCTCCCAAACCACAGGATGAACAGGGTCAAGCAAAAGCAAGGAGAAAACCCCCCCAAATCAAGGTTGCACTAAACCAGTGGGAGGGGCGGCTGTGGGGAAGGAAGGCTTGGGGCTCTTCCCACAATCTCTGCAGCTCCACCCTTATCCTACGTAAATAGCATCTTCAAAACAAAATCCCAAGCTTCACTTTCTAAGCAAATTGCTGCCCCTAGCCCCTTCCACACGGACATTTGTACCAAACGCTATTCTTAATCAAAAGTAAAATCCTCTAGATAGAAAAAAATAATAATAAATGTGAGCTTCAATTAAGAAAAGTCTACAACTTACTTCACAAAGCACATTCAGCACTGAGTTCTCCCCTGAGTAAACCCTCTCATGGAGATGTGGAGAAAACCCGATCAGGGATCTCACCCTTGCTCACCTGAAAATGGCATCACCTTCCTCTACAAGGTCCTTTCTATCCATTAAGCCATTATATCATCCAAAACCCTCTGTGAAGTATTCTGGGAAGGAATCTTTTTGAACGGCCACTTTCCATTTGGGAAAACTGAGTCCCGGAAATGATAGAACCCAGAGCTAAGAGCAGAAGTAAGACACCAGATTCTGGATATGTTTGTCCTTTCAAACAAAAACATCAAAGAAACGTGCCCCCCCCCATCCCTTCACACACGTGCGCACACGCGCCCTCACACACACACACTCACACTCCTGTTTACCTGGAGCTCTTGGGAGAAAGGGGCACTATGTAAAGCAGCAATTTTGTCCATTTGCTGTCTGAGAACCTGCCGCCTCAAGGAAAGCGGATTTCTCTGGAATGTCAGATGGTGCGCAATGACTTTTGAAAAGCAAACCCTACTTTTTAACATCAATTGGCAACTTGTCTAGCCTGATGCACTTCCAGCCCAGCCTGCAGAGCTCCAGGCGGGAGAGAGGCAGGGAGCCCCACCAGGTCGGACTTGGTTTGTCTGCTCATTGCCCGCGGCCGGGGCCAACCCCTGGCGCAGCGCGAAGGCGCAGGAGACACTTGTGCACACCTTGGCTTACCCCAGCGGACCTGAGACCCTCGCCCCGGCGCCGGCAGCAGCAAAGCGACGCTCTTCTTCTTCTGACCCGCACCCAGGACTCCGCACAGCGGCCGTGCGCGCAGCCGCCGGCCCCGGCAGAGCGGGGCCTCCTCCCCGCGGCCACCCGCGCCTGGGCCCGCGTGGAAGGGCGCGCGGCGCCGGCTGCTCCCGGGCTCGGAGACCCCTCTCCCCGCCGCTCCCGCCGCCGGCTCCGGGACCACCCTGGCCCGACACGCGAATAACAATAACCGTCATAATAATAACAACGGCTACCTTTTGTGAGCTCTTCGGGCGCCATGCGTCCCTCTGAATTCTCGCCAACCTAACGCAGGGTCGTCGTGCCCATTGCAGAGAAGAGGAGACTGAGGCGAAAGGCCGCCCAGGCCAGATTCCGAGGCGCGCACCCACCTCCCCCACTCGCGCCGGTCACCTTCCCTCGCTCCCAAACCACACCGGACCCAATCCGGGGTGACCGGGCCGGGGGTCCCGGGTTTCTGCCAAGCTGAGATCCCGGGCAGCTGCGCGATGAGCGCGCGTTCTCCGAAGGCCAACATCGGTTCTCGGGACCCCGTGGTTGGGGGAAGGGGGCTCAAAGGACCGGGCCCGCCCTCCTGGATCGCCAGTCCCCGTCTGACCGAGCTGGGGAGGGGGCGCAAAGCTGAGAGGAAACGGCGGCAAAGAAGCCGGCCCCCCAGCTCCGGAGTGTGACGGTGCTGGGGTTAAGTCCTCATGGAATTCGGGTGTGGGGAAGGAACACATCTTCCCTGAGCCACGCCCCCTCCTCACCCCCGGGAAGCATCCTGAGTCTGGAGACACTGGACCAGCCGAATTTGCCCCCATCCCACGTACGCGGTGCCCAACTGCGTCTGCCCCTCCGGGACGAGGACCGCTCGGCGCCGGGCAGAGGCGCTCTTGGTGGGACCAGCGCTCTCACCAAGGTCCCCCGACACCCCCACTTTCGGCTCCCCCGCCCGGGCTCCTCGGGACCGGGGGCAACTTCCCGAGCGCCGGCAGACAGACGGCCGCCCGCCTTACCTTTGCCCAGCAGCGCGCCCAGCACCAGGCTCAGCGCCCCGCACAGCGGCGCCCCCGGCCCGGGGGCCGCGCCCTCGGCGCGCATCCTGCGTCCCGGCCGCTCAGGCCGCCCGCCGCCAGCCCGGGGCGCAGCGCCGGCCCGCGGGCCCCGCCGGCTGCCCCATGCCCCGGGGCGACCCCAACAGTGAGTCGGCCGGCCGGGCGGCCGATCGGGTGCTCGCGCCCCGCCCCTGCCGGCTGCGCGCCGCGGCGCCTCCGGATCCCGCGGCAGCTGGCGCTCTGGCCGGGACAACTTTTCTCCAGCCGCCGCCGCCGCCGCCGCGGCGCGCCCCGCCTCCAGCCCGCCCTCCCCTGGCCCCGCCTCCGGCCCCGCCCCCAGCCCCGCCCCGGGCCGGAGACCCAGGGAGGGTACCGGGAACCGCGCGGGAGCCGAGTCCCTCCGGTGGGGGAGCAGGCGCGCAGGAAGGGAGGTTTGGAGGGGAGGCCTCGGGCCTCGGATCTGCAGCCTCCCGCCTCCGCGCCCGGGCTCGCGTCCCGGGGAGTTCTGCGCAGGTACTTGCGACCCAAGATGGAGCTGGCCCCTTCCCCTTGCTGCCCGGGTGGTCCCCGCACCCCAACTTCAGGTCCTCCCCTGATTTTTTGCCTGGCAAGCTGGGGACATCTGGAATTAAAAGTCCCATACAACTGATGCGGAAAGATCGCCCGGGTAGATTATTCAGTGGGAAAAAGCAACGTGCAGAACTCTGAAGAGGGCCACGGATGTACACAGAGGCGTGTGCACATCTGTGTCTGTGTCTGTGTGTGTGTGTGTGAAGCAAAAGGTGGCATCGGTGTCTCTGGGAAGGAGGCTGGAACGCCGGGGTGAAAGAAAGGTTTCTTTTTCGGTGTATCCATTGATGTTGTTGGATGTCGCCCCCCCTCCACCCCCACCCCCGTCGTGTTTTTATTAACTCTTTAGCGGGGAAATGCCCCCCTCTGCAGCCGGACCTTCTCTTGCAATAGCAGTTTGTCTGCAGATTCAGACCAGGCAGCTCTGTGCTGGCCACCCCACTTCGCGCCCTGCGTCCTTTCTCTGACGTTCCCAGCGCGGCTCTCCCTCCTCGCCGGGATCCCAGCTGCTCGCCTGCGCGGCTACTGATGCTCAGGCCTCGTCTGAACGCGGGCGTGTGAACACTCTGAAGGCCGGGACCTGACTCACTTTCATGTTCCTGAGTGAAAGGCCATGCGTTTGGAGCCCAGAAACCTCACCTGGGAAGCCCAGCCCACCCCGCGCCGCGAGCTTCCCCAAACCCCACAGCCTGCCTGGCGGTCCCCTCAGCGTCCGCGGCTCCTCAGGGACAGGGCTTAGAGGCCCAGCTCTCACCAGGCTGGCTCAGTTCAACCTTGGAAAAGAAGCCTAACTGTGTCATGTGTCACCATCATTCCCGGTCACTAGAGCCAGGAATAAATTTCAAATAAAAAAGAATCCTTGACCGAGAAGAAACAGAAGTGAAAGAATTTGAGCAACTGAAATCTATTCCTCATGCCCCAACTTAGTTACAGGGGAGCATTGGGGGTAAGGAGGACAAAGACTTTGGGGACAAAGGCACCCCTCCCCCCCAGCACAGGAGCCCTTCTCCCAGCTGGCTGCTACTGGGATTCTGGACCCAGTTGGGAGGAATAGGGCTCACTGGTTTTCTCAGTCCACTTTGCTTGCCTGATGTGGGGAGAAGGCAACTGGGCAAACCAGCCAGGCGAGAGAGGTAACAGTAAGAGGTTGGTTCTGAGGCCTGGCCCACTCTGGGTAGCAGAGACTTCAGTTTTTAAGTGGGTTATGCTGTAGGTGCCAGTTCTTCAGTTCAGCTGGTGCAGACCCAGCCTTGGGAAGCAGTCATAAAGTAGACTCAAGCTCCTAACATGGAGGACACATTTTCTTCTCGTTTTTATTTATTAGCCTGAAAGTCACTGGAGAATAAATATTTTTCATTGAAGTGTTTCTAGCCTTAGTGAGAAATATCACGTATCCATTACTGCTGGCTGATGGGTGGGCATCTGCTTCAGCCTCTCTCCTTCCTGTCTGATAATAAGAACAAGAAAGCCCCAGACTATGCCCTCCGCTCCCTTCCTCTTCTCCTGTGTAGGTTCGTAATTTACTTCCCCCACCATCCCCCCACACATCATTTCTTTCCTCTTGGCACAGAATATTGCCCTTTACTGCAAAGCCAAATGCAGGTCATGGACCAGGACTCCACAGCTGAAATCATCAAGAAGGAGGAAACTGAACAAAACACAGCAAAATACATAACAATTCAAAACGAGAAGATAAAGGAGAAGAGGATGTCCGAGCGCGTAAATCCCCTTCACAGTAACAAAGGCGTCCGCTGTCCTCAGGTGTTCCACGTCTCAGCTGTTCCTTGAGACTATGAAGTCTCCAAGCATCGCCACTAAGAGGCTCCTTCCACGTCCTTCCAGAAGGGACAAAAGGAGACCCAGTCATGGGTGCTTCTCTTCTGCAAATTGCCCTTTAGGATCCCATTTAATCTACCAGGCGACCTTCTAAAATTCAAACCAACACACACAAAACCAAGCAAACAAATAAAAGGAATGATGTGGTCAATTCATCTTTTTTAGGAAAACCCCTCAAAATAAAGGTGTGAACTGAGAGCTTCACAGGCTAACAGTTTCCTGTATTTATTTTTTTCGAAGGCATGTATTATTTAACCCTGAAATCATTAATTCCTTAACTTAAACTACTTCCAGATGCTTTTCTGAATTTCATAAGGAACATCAGAGACCACTAATCTCCTCAAAGGCTATTGTGAAATTCCCCGTGGGCTCTGGGCACATGGAGACAATTAACATGATTTATAGGAGGGACGAGCTGTTGGAGAGAGGAAACCAGCTGGTTTTTCTACATGTGCCCGGGGTTCTGAGTCAAAGAGGCAACTTCTGATTTGTTGTTGTTGTTGCTATTGCTTAAATTCCAAATTCCTAATATCACATAAAATAAGGGATGAAACTTATGAATTTAGCTCAGGAATTTCCTATGGTCTGCCTCTAGACAGAGGACCTATAGGTATATACTACCAAGAACATGGGAGAAGTGCTATCTGTTGGCCTCGTAAGGCAGCTATGGTCCTCCTGCACATCTAATGTCAAGTCCTGACTGTGGTGCTTGCTGTTCAAGAGGAGAAAGAAGGAAGGAAGGGAAGGAGGAAGGCATTCTGTGCAGGCATTTTTCTGAATGTATATAGACATCAACTCACGTAATTCTCACCATAACACCAATGGGAGTACTATTATTCATTTGTTTCATTCATTCATTCATTCAACAAATAGTTATCTATGTCTCACCATTTGTCAGACCCAGATATGAGTTCTAGCAGGGAATGAAACGGATGAAGGTCCTAAAGTCATACATATTACATTCTAGGAGCCAGACTCTAAAGAAATATACAAAGAAATCCATTCTATAAGAGAGGGATATGTGTTATAAATAAAAGTAAAACAGAATAAAGGGGAATGTCTGATTTAGGGGTGCACCTTCAGAGAGGGTGGATGGAGTGGGTAAGTGGGTGGATTTTTGGGAAAAGAGCTTTTCAGGAGAGAAAACCCTGAAAGTGCAAACCCAGGAGGTGGAGGCACCAAGGATCTCCTTTTTCTTTCAGAGGGATCCCTCGGGCCCCTTGCTGGACACGCCTGTAGGGGGCAGCAGAGGATGCCTGGGGTTCAATTAAAAGCAGACTGAAGTGCAGGAGGCGCCAACTGTGGAGGCAGGACCAGTTAATGCTGCCTGGTGAGGGTGGGGCAAGAGGCCCTGCTGATGGATGGGTGCGGGTTGTGGGAGAGATGATGACAACAATGACAGTAACATTTATTGAGTGTTTGCTAATTTCCAAATAATCCTGTTACAACCTATGGATATATACTCTTGTTATCCCATTTTACAGACAAGGAAACTGACGTCAGAGAAGTTAAGTGGCTTGTTCAAGCTCCCCCAGCTAGGAAGTTGTAGACTGGGTCTAGGCCGTCTGTGACCGTCCATTACACTGACCTGTGGTCATGTATGTGCTCAGGTCTGTCCATTGCCTACACCATGTGTCTTGATAACCTGTGTTGGGTCTCGCTTGCTAGGCCATCTCTTTGTGTCAGGTTTCGCTTGCTAGGCCTTTCTATTTTGAATGAACACTGAAAATTATTCCTTTGTAACTTCCACTTAACCTTGCAGACAAGCTCGCTCGTGGTTTGGGCTGCCCTGGCACCTCTCCCTGAACCCAGCCTCTATGGGGATTAATGTCCCCTGAAGGGAAAGTGGGCCCAGCTTCTCCAGGTAAGATACAAGATGCAGGTGACTGTTGGCCTTTGAGAACAACTTTTAAGACTGATGCTCAAATGCCCGCCCTGATCCTTATCCAGTTTCTCTCCTAGTACTTGCTGCATTCCCAGACTCTCATCATTCTGGTCAAGACCCACAGAGTGGATTTTCTACCTATCACTTTTCCACTCGAGGCTCAAGGTCAGCGAATGGTCCATTTAGTGTAGGAACTGGGTCATAAAGCTTCAGATTAAGTTACAAACGGAAGTCATCACACTGACATTTCCCGACTGCATTTGCGGCATCACCATCATCATCGTCATCTCCAACACTTGTGGATCTTTCACTCTGTGCCAAGCTTTAAGTACTTCAACAAGTACTTGGACTCATTCAATCCTCACAATCATCTTATGATGTTACTATTGTCATTAATTCCACTTTCAAACAACGAAATTGAGATAGAGAGTTTTGGAAACTTATCCAATGACACAGAGCTAGTCATTGGCAGAGCTGGGATTCGTACTCAATAAGAATGCCAGCTCCAAATAAACAGTTCTCAGACTTTACTGTGCATGCACTTCACCTTGGGAGCTTGGTAAAATGTTGTTTCTAATTCAGCAGATCAGGAGTGGGGGGCCCATACTCTGCATTTCTAACAAGCCCCCAGGTGATCTTGAGGCTGTGTGTCAGTAGACTCCCTTTTGTGTAGCAATCCCTAAATCATTACCCTCTTCTTCTCCCTACATAATTATCCAAAGTCAAAAATCCAAACTATATTTCTCTGAAAAATTCACCAAAGTTAAATTCTTTCTTGCTTGTAGCACAAAGCAGTCATGAGCATGTTTGTTGCATTTGATCATTCCAGAAGAACCATGAGATTGGAGAGTTTGTCCTGAAGTTAATAACAATTACTCAATACAGACCTCTCATTGAACCCAGTATTCGCAGGGAGTGGGCACAGTGACTGGCTTTGGTCAAGGCAGCGGGTCCCTGAACGACCTCAACAGGCAGAGCCTCCTGCCAACCAGCGATGGACAAAGAACCAAAAGAGAAATGAATGTTTGCTGTTCTAAGCCTCTGATGCGTTGGGGTTGTTTGTTCCTGCACCATAACCTAACTCACCCTGACTGAAACCGTATGTGTTCAGATTCATTGAACGATTTGCCCACTCAAGTGTGTCCCTGTTCTTTTGGATAATTGGGTCTTATTGCAGGAGTAAAACACTCTCCATGTCTCAGCATTCTTTAATTCAATAAATAACAATGGAGCGAGTACTGTGGGTGAGCACTGGGCTGGGGGGGCCTCTCCTCAGAGAGTGTAATCAAGAAGATAAGACGCATACACAAATATCTTGAATAAACCTCAGAAAACAGGCATAAATTAAATGTTGTAGGAGCCCAGAGAAGATCAGAACAGTTTCACAGCCTACCTACACTCCATCTACACTCACCTTACTACTGTTCGCTGTACAGGCTCTGCTCATTCTCCCTCACAGACTTTGTGCTTGCTAGTTCTCTCTGAAGTTCTCTTCTTATAATTTCCCTCTCCTCTCAAATGTTCCCCCTCAGCAAGGTCTTTCTTTCCATGGCCACTTCCCAGAACCCAGGACAGACCCAGAACAGACCTGGCACTCGATAAATATTGTTGAGTAAATTCTAAATGATGCCTTCGAGGAAGTGATCTTTGATCATAGGCTTCAGGGATGGTGGGAGATTAATAGTGACGACGGGAAAGAAAGACAGGAGGGCAGAGGCGTCTTTGCGGAAGAAAGAACAAGACAGTAACATGGGACAGCCCATGAACAGGAACAGAAATTGTTACACCCGGTCAGTCCCCATAACCGCCAGCCAGAAGAAAGAGATTAAACTAACTCCAAAGTCGGTGGTATGGAGTTGGGGTGGATTCAACTATTATATTGATTTCATCCACGCCACTTCTAAGTCTTTGGGGGTTTTTCCCTCAGTTTTATAGTCATTACTCATTAGAACCTAAGCACTGCATTTTTAATAGGAAATAATTCAAACTCACAGGATGCAAGACAGCACTTGAGTTGCAATATTAATCTGTCTTTTAAGGCCCCTTCTGGCCGACCGGGCTCAGCATCCTAAGTTATGACATTGCTTGTGATTCATTAAAATCCAGCCAGTTCGGGGAAGGAGGGACACCGACCACTTTAACACAGGACTAGCTGTTTTCAACCACCTTTCTCAGGTTCAGACAATCCAAGTCGCTAAAGGAGCTGCGCAGGAAGACCCACCACACTGTTCTGGACCCCTCTTAAAGCTCTCCGATGGCCTGTTAAAAAAGGATTGAGTCTCAGATGGAAAACTGCCGAAAGCGTCTTGTTTTGATGCTTGGAACAATGCAATGCTGATTCCATTAATTTCTGCGAGAAACAGCTCTGCTCGCTAACCCACTTGCGGCCCGCAGATGGTTACAGGGTAAACAGTGCTCCCTGGTGGCAACGACCGGCGTTGTCTGCTGGTTGAGAAAGAGAAAGAAGAAAAGCTCAGGTTTTGGCCTCTGAGCAAAGTGGCAGACAATCACAGCAGTGTCATCAAGCTCAGCAGCGTTTCACAGTGATGGCGTCCTTCTCCTCAGGACCAGTACTGGTCACCATTAGCCCCTTTGCCTCTGACTTGTGAGTAGAAGTTGTGGTCCTTCCTGGGGTGGCCCATCTGTAGTCGGATTTCAGTAGATAGTGTTTCCAGCTTACAGCAGTTGCCTTAATGGAGCTCAGGAGCCTGACATTGGATCTTGATGGAGCGTTCCGAGATTGGAGCTCAGGCCAGCTGGGACTAGGAGCAAGGCCGGCCAAGGGGAGGAGTGGTTCTCTCCCTGCTGAGCACTACAGAAGGCCTTGCACATAAATCCTTCGGGTTGCCATTGTCTTTATTGATGGAACTCAAATGCCGCTGTGTTAGGCAAGGCTCAGTTAAGGAGGCAGAACCACTGTGAAGAGGGAATTTATTTTAGGAATGAGCCTTATATAATTGTGGGAAAAGCTAGAGAAATACAGATCCAGAAGGGGGAGTTGGAGGATAAGCAAAGATCACCGGCCAGCTTCCCTGAAGCCCTGCATGGGATTCGGGACAAGCTGGGCTTCCCGTATCTTTCAGGTGAACAGACTGGAACTTGCAGGAGACTCTGGAGAGGTGAGAGTGTCCAGCTTCCAGAGTAGGGCAGCGCAGTGCAATGCCAGGGGAACCATTCCCGGAGGAGAGGAAGGAGTTCAGCCTGTGCTGTGGCCAAGTGAGTGCCTACTGGATCCATCTTCACACAGGGAACAACTAGACATTCTGCAGGAAATACGAAACAAAAAGATCACAAACAAGTGGACACAACGACCTTCCTGAAGGCTCTGAAGAGAGAAGGGACATTGGATGAAGGAAAAGGCATGGAGAAAGGTTCCTGTGTTTGTGGCTTGTCTCCTGAGAACAGGTCACGTCACTGTTGCATGGAACAACTTACTCTCCTGTGGAAAACAACACTTTCTGGTCTGAAGGACCAGAGAACAGGGTTTGGAACAATCACAGCCACTGCAGAGTAGAGGCGAGGAGTCCAAAACTGGACAGAACCAGAAAGGAAGACCCTCAAATTCTGCTCATAAATGTCACCCCAGTTTTCGGAAGACCCATGAACCACATATGCATGGAGGGTAAAAGACCTGAACTGATTTGAGCTGCAGCCCCAGAGACATTTTTTGAGTCCAACCAAGTTGATCGCCAGCCATCATTTTAAAAGTTAACACTTTTCTGAAGAATAGAACAGAATTCAGAGTCTCCACAGAATACAGAATCCCCACAGCATAACGTTTACAATGTGCAGAGAATAATCCAAAATTATCTGACATTCAAAACCCAGGACAATGCAGGAGCAGAGCCGAGGGCCGTCTCCATCAGCCATCCCAGTGATTTTCTTGTGCTCGTTCCTGCATTCGATAACCATGTTTAAAGTATCTACGATGGTTCCTGTTCCTGCTCTGCTCCTTGGCTAAAACAGGGAGTAACGTCGCTGGTGACCTAGCTCAAGGGGAAACTAGGAAGTATTCTATATTCCTACAACTAAAAGAAAGTGATCATAGATCCAGAGGAAAAACTAAGAAGTGACTACTTTCAAATAGAAGGATAATATTTTTTTTGAAATGCCCATGGAAGCAAGAAAACTTCAATTAAAATCCTGCCCTTTCTCCCTCTCAGCTGTATAATGAATCTTTCTTCTTTCCCATTCTCTGTCCTTCCTCCTTCTCCTCTCGGCCAAAGGTGAGTGCCAGGCATTTTATTACAGACGTAGATTTTGTGGTCAGCAAGATAGGAATAATCTCCCCTTTCATGGAGCCCTTAGCTCAATGATTTAACCTCTCAGCCTCATTTTTTAAATTACCAAAATAGGGACAATTATATTTACCTTTCAGGGTGGTTTTGTTAGTCAGAATTCTTTCAAATATCCTAAAGCAGAATGGAAAATTTATTAGCTCCCACAAATGGCAAGTTCAGGGATGCAGGTGGCTTCAGGTACAGCTGAATCCAGGGTCAATGAAAGAATCATGTGTCTGAGTTATCTTTCTCTGCATCTACTCAATTGGTTTCTTTTGTATTTTGGCTTCACTTCTACAAGTTTCTTAGTCTCCCAGAGCCTCAACTTGCTCATCTGTAACACAGAATATTAATAATACCGTCTCCAAAGATTATATGAGACAGTATGCATGAATAATGAAGCACAGTGACCAGCATATAGTAAGTGATCAAAAATCTTAGTTGTTGTTGTTGCTGTTGTCATTATTATTATATCCCAATATAGATATGGGTATTAAGATAAAGCATGTGTCTGTTGCATCAATAATAACACATTAATCAGGCCCTTTTAAGTGATCCAGTGGACCTTAGAAGCTGCTAATGGTACAGGAAGAAAAGGCAGAGTATTAATTTAAATCTGAGCATGAGAACGTCACTGGTATGAGCAGCTGAATGGCTTAGAGAAGGTGGGGAGACTAACGTCAACTGTTGCCATTGGGCCTAGATAGGAAACCTGAGGGATACCTCTGGAAGTCTGGGTGTGGGCACAGAAACTGGTCAGCAAAGATGATCAGCACTAACGTCAGAACGGAGAAATAGGACTGCCACAAGGCTTCCGGGGAGGCTGACGATGGAGTCAGGAGACAGCACAGATGCTCCTTAGCTCTGTCCCCCCATCGAAATGGGGCCCAGAAGCTGCATTCCCTTGCAGTGTTCCGTGGTGGCTTCTGTGCCTGGACCCAGGGATCCTGAGACGGGGGCATCATAGAGTGGGGGCCATGCCTGCCCGACTGGTCAGGGGAAGCCTGACTCTGGGGTCACTTCCTAACTTGAGGCAACTTTTCTACTGCAAATGGTCCCCCTTCTCCAGAAACTCAGAGCTCCCCCTGCCCTCAGTGGCCTGAGCCTCTCTCTTCAGCCCTCCAACCATCTCTCCTGCTCCTCCTCATACTAAAATATGAAAATATTAAGAGCTGATACATACTAGGACTTACAATATGCCATGTTCTGTTTTAAGAACTTCTCATGGACTAATCCATTGGGTCTTCTTGAGTCTCCTGACTCCTCATGCAGTGCTCCCCTGAAAGGAGAGTCATTCTAAGTAAGAATAAGGTTAATTCTTTACTGAGCAGGAGGTAAGATACATATTAGCGTACCCACTCCGCAGATGAGTAAACTGATGCACAGAGAGATGAACTATGAGTCCATTGCTCAGGGGAGTGAGACTGAGTCCAGACCGTCTAAGTTCTGTCTTGGCACTCTTTCTACTGCATCTTACGTCTCCATGTTCTTTCAGATTCCGTGGAACAATGGTATGTGGTGCCAGTTGAGAAATTTTTGGTTCAAGGACAGAAACGCAGCTGAAACTGCTTGATGCCAAAGCGGGACTTTATTGGCTCTTTGTCTCTGAATATCCAAGAGGCTGGCTGCCCCTCAGCCTGGCTGGCTCCTGGGGCTCACACAAAGACACTGAGGCTTTCTGTGGCCGCCTTCTCCTTTCTTGCTTCTCAGTCGGCTTTGCTCTCAGGCAGCATGGTGGTGGGCCATGAGGATTCCAGATGTGCATCCGACCAGCTTGGCAGCCTCCATAGAGAAATTCTCTTCCCTAGTAACTGGAACACAAATCCTGGGGCTTTACCTCATTGGTTGTGGCTTTGGTCATGTGTTCATTCCTGATCCAATCACCGTGGCCCATCAGGAGCTGAGCTCTGATTGGCCAGCCTGGGTCCCACACCCATTTGTGGGTCTGAGACAGGGATTCAACCCTCATAAACCAAGGAGTGATGGTGAGGGATGCGTGGCTCCCCAAATAAAAACAAGAGTGCTGGTTACAGAAGGAAAATTAATATGGGGTGAGCAAACCTGTCATCCAAATACATATTTTCCAATGAATGTGCCAGTAGTTCCAGTATTTTATTTTGCAAATTAAATATATTTAAATATTCAGCAAATTATAAATTATAACCAGTTGCGATTATAATTTCACATAATAAAGAATATTTTAATTTTTAAAAGCTGTGAAGGACAGAAGGGCAGGATAAGGCACATGCTTGCTGAGGCAGGGCAGTTGGCAACATTGCACAGACTTAAACGTAGGCTGCATGCTGTAATATTTGTGCATTTCGTTGTGTTCCAGTGGGAGTTTTCTCATCAACTCCGTGTGGAGATGGGAGTTTGCACAGCTCTGCCTTTTCACAGGCTGCTTCTCAACAGCCAGCACCAGGAGACCTGGTAGGGAAGAGAGACCCTATGGGGATCTTCTCTCATCAACAGGCAAGTAGTGGATTTATTACAGCTCCAGGGTGAGAATTCTCCATTAATAAATTGGGCAGCCCCCTGTGATGTGATTTGCAGGATAAGACAAAGGCAGTCATTCATGCATTTTTTTGTGTGTGTGACGAAGATTATTTCTGAGCTAACGTCTGTGGCCATCTTCCTCTATTTTGTATGTGGGACGCTGCCACAGCATGGCTTGATGAGCAGTGCACAGGTCCACACCCAAGATTGAACCTGTAAACCCAGGCCGCTGAAGCAGAGTGCGTGAACTTAACCACTATGCCACCAGGCTGGCCCATGCATTCTTTTATTGTAAAAATGGTTATTAATCACTCCTCCTCTTTTTGTATTTGTCAGGCTATTTGGTTGAAATTGGCAGGAGCCCATATAAATGGGAAAAAATTACCCCGTGTTGCCAAGAAGAGTGTGTGGAGCTGGTCTTAGCCTCAACTAGAACTGGGGACTTGAGTGCATTTGGGGCTTCTCTTCCCTGCTCTTCTCTCCTTCTCCTCCTCGCTTTCTCTCCTCCCGTCTTCCTCTACCTGCCCCTCACTCCTTTGTGTCTCCCTGTGAGAGAACTTTCTACACTTAGACCCACTGTTCTCCAGGAGCCTGGGACCATGAGTGCTGGAAGCTCCTGGGCTCATATTCTTTCACTGCCAATTTAAAACATCCTAGTGGAGGGGCTTGTAATTAGCCCAGTTGGCCATTGGTCCAGCTTTCCCTCAAACCACTGCTACTACGGAGGCAATGTCTTATAAGTGAATGGTATCGGTGTCTCAAGCCACTCGGGGGAGAGACGGGTGTGGTGGTGTGGAGGAAGGCTCTCCAAAAGGAAAAGGCTGCGTTTCCATGAGAAGAGTGAGGAGGAGCTGAGAAGGGCCTTGTGATCCAGGACTGTGTGCTGGGGACGGGGAATATGTCTGTGCATTGCCCATGCTCTTTATTTTGGTATTTCTTTCTTACCTGGGTGGTTACTGTGCCCCTAGGGGGCATCTGGAAATTGTAGGGACTTTACTCGTCCCCATGGCTGTAGGCACCACTGTGCATAATTCAGTGGGCAGGGCCAGGGATGGAAGACCACTTGCAGTGTGGATGAATGTCCCACATGTTGACAAATGGTCTTGCCCAAATGCCACTGGTGCCACTGCCGAGAGGCATGATTTTCCTCAAAGGGACCGGACACATATACAAACCAATGATGAATGTCTCCTCTTCCTACATTTGAGATCCCAACTGAAACACTCACCAATAGGTGCAGAATTATCTGAGTGGGCTCTCATTTCGCTCCATACAGAAAACGCTGTTGAAAGCGATCAACGAAAGGTTTAACATCTCCATATGAAAGAGTTTGTTAGGTCTTACCACAGAGGAGCAAATGGTCACAGTGGCTACAGATTAATAGGACTTCTTAGCATTATGTAAAGGAAGAGAAGGTGGAATTTTTAAAGAAACGAGAATGCCAATTTCACAGCTTGCACCAGCTCAAGAGAGTGTTAGGGCGAGGTCAAAGCGCGTGAGTGAGGTCCACCGCAAATTCGGGGACAGCCACCTCTCCTGTTGCCTTCTTCTTTGGGCTCCAGGTGTCCCGGGATGGGCTCTCTGCCTTCCCACAGACTCATCCCAGCAGTTACCCATTCCCTGAGCATTTCATCAGCAGAAAGCGAGAAACTCTCTTCCTGCTCCTGAAACTGCTCATCTCAATTACAAATGTGTTGGCAAAGTGACTCACAGGGGAAGAGCATTGATCCGAGTCGGGGACCCCAGCCACCCCAGCCCACACTGGGCACCCACAATCCCGCGTGACTCTCCATCACTTGCAGGCGTGCGACTTCACGGAAAAGCACGCTGAGCAAAGTGAGGCGCTCAGAATGACATGGAGTATTTTGGGAAGCTTTTTCAAAAGAAAAGCCTTTTTTTATTTTCTTACAGCTGTAAATGTTTGCCCGACATTAGGATAAACTGCTCAGTCTTTGTCTGGGTAACAATATGTTGTCTTTAAAGGGTGGGAAAGCGCCGTCCCGTGGAAAGCAAGGCGTTCCCTCTACCCCATCCCTGGAGATGGGTCCTTCTAACTTTTCCTGATGTGCTTGTTTCATACATTCTACTGAGTTTGGCTTAGAGACAGTCTGTATTGGCTTCCTTCGTTTTCCTTTAAAGCTGCTCTTATCTAAATCCTGGGCCCTCTATCGTTAAGAGGTGTTCCATGAGCATGTAGGGTGGGTTAAGGTTAGGCTGAGCTCTCAAGATTCAAGTGGCCCCTCTAGCTTCGTGCAGTCCGTTCCAATGCCCTCGTGATGCCCTTCAGTTAAGCATCAATATTCTGTGGCTTTTTTGCATAATGATCGTGGATGACTCTTCTTCCTATGGGCATAGCTGTGAGTGGAGGTGACATCTTGAATGTGTCACCATGACGGGGCTGGCCTGAGGACAAAGCTGGCATCCTGGATGGCAGAGCCCAATTAGGGTGAGAAGATGTTACTTACATAAATTAACCAGCCCTGGCTCAGATGCCCTTTTGTTAATGAGATAATAAATTCCAGCGTCACCCGATCCACGTCAGGTGAGCTTTCTGTGGCTGCAGGCGTACAAAGTGCCCTCGAAAGGATGCTCTTCCTGGCTGCGCTGCCAACCTGCCAGTGACTTGAGCACGTCACTTGATCTCTTTAGCTTGCGTCTGTGAGTGAGAGAATCGCCAGAGACAATCTCAGGGACCGTGTGATCCCTGATATTGAATTTCCTGTGGTTTGGTTTATTTGGGCCCCAGGGACTGAAGAACTAGGTGTGCCCAGCGGCAGCGCTGTTTTATGGCAATTTCCTGGAGAGAGCCAAGGGGACAGCAATGAGCAGCTGCTATGTGCTGGGCCCTCTAAACAGAACATCTCACTTAATCCAGCACAGTAGTCCCACCTGATACTATTACTTGTCCCATTTTACAGATGACACAACCAAGACCCAGAGAGGTTTAGTAACTTACCCAAGATCACACAGCTGGACAGTGACAGAGCCGGACTTTAACTCCCGGGCTGCCCAAATTCCAATGCCGCTGATGTTGCTATTTCCCTCTTTCAGGGCAGGAAGAAGAATTGCCCCGAGACCTTCACGGGAGAAAGTTTCCACACAGCAGACGTTCTCAGATTTCACCAGAGTCGTACTATTTTCCCGCATCTAGACACCACCATACAACCAAGATGCAGGGCGTGAACAGAGAATTAACGCAGCAGAGCCTTCGGCATCTGGCCAGGCTCCTGATGGCCACGTCAAGCTTTTGTCCTGCAGCAAGTCGACTGGGTCAGCCTGTGCCTAAGTTGGCCATCAGGAAGGCAAACGACCGTCAGCCCGCTCAGCGACCCTGGCCTTCTTCCCCAGAGATTTGGCTCCATCTCTTCAGCACTGAACTCAATTAGGTCGTTCCGCTATCTGGTCGATGTTGCTGGACAATGCCATTGATAAGCCATAGAAATTCGACTCATGGTTCCATTAATTTGATCAGGTGAGAGAAAGGTATTTGATTTGGTGCCGTTGGAAGCTCCATTGCCTCTTGTTTTCTCAAAATTAAAGAGGGTGCTTTGGTGTAAGGACTCAAATAACCGCAGGTGTGGGTTTAACAGGTCTGGATCTTAGACTCAATGGCATTGTATTTTCTCAACTCACGTTAGCAACACATCTAGACAAGTTCAACACAGAAATCATGGTGATCCCCTAAGATGACTAATCTCACATTCTACTGCAGGGGGCACATGCCTTTGGGGCCAAGGACAGTGTGGCATCTGTTCTCATAGGTAAAGACGAGGAACTCTAAGATTCCACCTGCTTTGAAGCTATTTTCCCCAACGCTCAGGGTGGAGCAAATGCTTCAAAGATAGAAGGTCATGGGCTCTGTCCAAAGTCCAGAGCTTCCCATTTTATGACACAAACACACCCAAAGGCGAAAGTGCTTGCTCCAATGAAAAGGGAAGTTCTTCCTGTTGAGCCAATATGCTGAGGCCGCTTTATGAAATAAAAATCAGATCAAGCTCCGTTTTACTTGGATCGCTGGGGAGCGTGAGAGAATTGCATTACCTGTCTGACCTCGTTAGGCTCCTTGCTAGCAAATGGATAGAGCTAGACGATGCAATTTGCTGTGTGAGCGGGTGCTCTGAATTCAGATGTGGGTGGGAGGGTGGAGGAGGAGACAGGAGGGTGAGTCTGTAACATGGGCTGGACTGAGTCAGCTGCTGAAGCTGGAGTCCTGGGGAAGGAGAGTCTTCCTTCTTTCCCCAGGCCGTGAGCACCATTGCTGGGAACCCTGGAGCCCAAGTTGAGTGAAGGAGCCAGCCTGGAAGCTGCTCTCACCACGTACTCTGTCCCTGATCCAGAAAACATGTGTGAGCTTCGGGTGGATCAGATCATTAACAGAAAGCAGGGAGGGCCAGGCCTGGTGTATCAGAGAGGATTGTGTTTTGAGGAATTAACAGAACACTCAGCTAACTGTAGCTTAGCCAAATAAGAGTTTATTAGAAGCATATACAAGAAGTCAAGAGAAAGGGATTCTAGACATTGTGCAGTGGCTTGATTTTGTCACATAGACCCAGGTTCTATTTTTCTGCAGCATCATTAGCATTTGGCTGCGTCATGGTTGCAAGATGGCTGCTATGCCTCCAGGTATCACATCTGTGTTCCAGGTAGGAGGAAGGAGGGAGGGAAAAATGCAAAAGGCTTTCTGGTGTAAGCGGCATTCTGAGATGGTCCCCCAAGATTTCCTGTCCTGATCCCAGATACTGTCAAGGTATTGAGATATCTGCCTGTGATTATATTTCCATGATAAATGGAATCTTGCAGATGTAATCGAGGTTACTAATCAGCTGACTTGGCATTAATCAAAAGGGAAGTTATCTTGGTGGCCTAATCTAATTGAATGCAAGCAGTCTCTAGGAGCTGAGAGTGAGTGACCCTGGGGGACAGCCAGCAGGGTGATGGAGACCTCAGTCCTACAGCCACCAAGAGCTGAACTCCAATGATCAGAATGAGGTCGGAAGCAGGCAAGTCCCCAGAGCCTCTAGATCAAAACCCGGCCTGGCTGGCACCTTGATGTCAGCCTTGCGAGACCCTCAGCAGAGAACCTAGCTGAGCCCCCCTGGACTTCTGACCTCCAGAATCAGGAGCTGACCAGTGGGTGCTGCTTTAAGCTGCTGTGGCTGTGGAATTTGTTACTGCAGCAATAAAAAGTTAATATACTTTCCCATGAGGTTTGGACTTTTATCTGGGGAGGCAGGCCCTCCCCAACAGACATCCAACTGGACTCTGGGTCACAGGCCCACCAATGAAAAGGCAGAGGGGGTGAGACACCGTAATGTCACAGCAGGCTCCCTTTTTTTTTTAAGATTGACACTGAGCTAACATCTGTTGCCAAGCTTTTCTTTCTTCTTCTCCTCCCCAAAGCCCCCCAGCACATAGTTGTATATTCCAGTTGTAGGTCCTTTTAGTGCTGCTATGTGGGACACCGCCACAGCATGGCCTGATGAGCGGTGCCATGTCCGTGCCCAGGATCTGAATTGGCAAAACCCTGGGCCACCCAAGTGGAGCGCACGAGCTTAACCACTTGGCCACGGGGCTGGCCCCCTAGGCTCCCTTTACTGGGCTGTGCGAACCCAGGGAGGTGGAGGGAGGGGAAGGAGAGGGAGGCAGGAGGGATGGGGGTCTTTGCCAAGCCCACTGCCTGCATCCTGCAGGACTACTCACTCACCTCGAAGGCCTGGCTTCTGAGAGGATGCCGGAGGAGGGGTCTCGGAGCAGTCCCTGGTGAGGGAGAAAGGAAGACTCTACCCCCAGCTCCCACCTCCTATTGAGCAAAGGTTCACCCGATGCGTGTGAACCCCCTGTATGTCTGGGTGTGCACCTGTGGGTGCTGAGTGGTCCTCACTCCTGCGCCAGGTTGTGCCCAAGCGGCACAGCCAGAAGATGAGGCATCTTGGGTTCCACCTGTGAGAAGTCAGGCAGAGCCCACGCAGAGCCAGGCTGACACACAAAATTCCAGATGTCTGCTGGTGGAGAGGCTTCTTTGTCTTCCAAGACTGGACCTGTAGGCCTATGAGTTCTTCTGGCTCCTAAAGAAGACCTTTGTCCTTTGTGACCTTTGTCCTAAAGGGACAAACAGAACCCCAAGGGAAATTGCCTTATGAACATACTGCTAGATTGAGCCGGCTGGTGGTGTAGTGATTAAGTTCACGCACTACGCTTCAGTCGCCTGGGGTTTGCAGGTTCAGGTCCTGGGCGTGGACCTAAACACTGCTCATCAAACCATGCTGTGGCAGCATCTCACGTACAAAATGGAGGAAGATTGGCACAGCCGTTACCTCAGGGCCAATTTTCTTCCCCCCAAAAGAGAAAAAAAAAACCTCCTGGAAAACTTGTTAGCAAGTTATTGTTTCCATTTTCATGTTTCTGCTAATATGGAAAGGCGTAAAATCCTGCAAAATCCTTGGCACAATAGTGGACAAAACCTTCGATTCTTAGAAGCCCTGCTCCTCCCTACAATTTAAATTTGAATGACAAATGTCGTGAAATTGTACTTGGAGGAAGATGTATTGGTTTGGGCTCCAGAGGGAAGTAAGGCTGCCTGAGATTTTGTCATAAGTGAAAAGCAGACAAAGGACACTTTGGAATCAGAAGGAAACAGAAGCAGGGGGTGGCTGGGGTCTTCCCGCAGACGTGTTGCTGCTGCCAGCCGAGCCTGTCCTCCCCCCGGGCTTGGGCTGTGCCGGACGGGCTTGGCTGCTGTCAGACCTCAGCGGTGCGGATGCTACGAAGGAAGCCTTTCTGGGAGCTCAGCACATAAGTTTCCCCAAAGAAATGGAATTCTTCATCATTGTCGCCCATGGAGAAAAAGATCTGGGTGTGTTTCGTGGAAAACGCAGACACTGTAGAAAGAGATGCTGTGTGTGACTCGTCGTTTAGGTTCTGTGTTAGCTTCCTAGGGCTGCTGCAACAAATGACCGCAAACTGGGGGCTTAAGACCCAGGAATTTATTCTGTCGCCGTTCTAGAGGCCAGAAGTCCAAAACCCAGGGGGCAGCAGGGCTGTGCTCCCTCTGAAGGCTCCAGGGAGCATCCTTCCTGCCTCCTCCACCTCCTGGTGGCCCCGAGCGTTCCTGGGTTATAGACCCATCACTCCAGTCTCTGCCTGTCTTCACAGGGCTTCCTCCTCTGTATGTGTTCAGCTGTCCTCTTCTGTCTCTCCTGAGGACACTTTCACCCTAGTCCAGTACGATCTCATCTCCATCCTTACCTACAGTACATCTGCGAAGACCCTATTTCCGAATAAGGTCACGTTCTGAGGTTCTAGGCGGACATGTGTTTTGGGGGCACTATTCAACCCACCAGAGGATCTGAAGGCAGGATTGGGTCTGGGTAGCAAGATGATTTGTCCTGTCCTTTTCCTCCTGGCCACATGGATAAGGCCATTAGAAAGGAGATGTGGCCTTTGGTAGACGGATGCAGCCCAGCCAGGAACACCTTGCAGGGAGGGAGCTGGGGGTTAAGGCTGGACCTGCTCCCTTCCCACACTCCTGTCTCCTGCTTTGCCTCCCATGGGTCAAGGCCAGCTAGATACACAGGGCAGGGAGCCCCACAATGCGGCCTCCCTGGGCACAGAGCAGGGAGGAACGGTGGGGAAAATGGAAGACACCCCGCTCACCCTCCCAGTTCAGAATCACTGGAGAGGTAGATACAGGAGCCAAAGAGATGGAGAAAAATCCATCTGCTCCATTCGTGTTAAAACTAGCTTGGAGGACAGGGCCTGACCTGTGGCCAGACTCTATTGCTCTCCTCCTCTCCCTCCAGTGTGAGCCTCGCCCACCCAGAACCCAGAGGAGAGGAGCGGGGAGGCAGGGCTCTCTGAAGGAGAGTGGGCAGAGCTGAGCTGGCCTCAGCTCTCAGAAAAACCACTCCTTTCCAGAGGCAGGAGTCAGTGAGGGGCAGCGAGGAAGGTGGACATTACTTCCAGGCCCTCCTGGTATATGGGCCGAGGACATTCACATCCCCGCTGTAGAAATGGGAGTGGGGAAGGTTAAGCAGCCTCCCTGTTAAGGCAAAACCAGTAAGTGGTGTATAGTAGGGGTTGGCAAACTGTGGCCGGTGGGCCAGACTCGGCCCTCTGCTTGTTTTGTAAATAAAGTTTTATCGGAACACAGCCCTGCCCTCCATTTACGTATTGTCCATGACTCCTCTCCTGCTACAGTGGCGGGGTTTGAGTAATTGTGACAGACACCATATGTCCCACAGAGCTAAAAATACCATCTGGCTCTTGGAAATATTTTTCCGACCCCTGGTGTATAGGATTTGAAAAAGCCTTTCCCTTGCCCCACAAATGCGGTAGAAAGCACTCAGGGTGACGGGACACTAATTTATGAAAGGCTCTGCGGAGTTCAGACCGTCTGAGGGGACGGGAGGTTGCTGTTCCCATCCCACCCTCACCTGGCACAGACGAGAGGACACAATCCCACCCTCACTATTCAAATTGCCATTTCTCTCCCTCTCCCTCTCAGCAGAAAGGGTCTAGACAAATTTGTGGAAGCTAAACGTGTGCCTAATGCAAGTCTGCTTTCTGTGAAAATTGTTTGAAGGAAACAATCAAGAGGGGCATTCGGAAAGTTGAATGAATAAACTACGAATGAGGAAGAAAACCAGTACACTGAACAGAAGGAAGGAGAGAGGATGCCGTGCTGAAAGCTCAGCCGGTCTCCGGACTAACCCCGGGCCTGGCCCACCCCTGGGCCCCCCGTAAAGATACGCATCGTGGTTTTCAGGCATCACGAGTGGATTCGTCTGTTAACTCATGGTCAAACGCATTGTTATCGTATATACAACTTGAATCCCTGCAAATAAAATAATAGTAAATTGAAGTATCAGTAAAGAAAAGCATGGGGAAAACTCAGAAAGGAAATAATACTAAAATGTTACAAGTCAAAGGACCATGGATGACTTTTTTTACTCCCTCTTCCAAATTCTCCATATGGAACAAATATTTCTTTTATAATCCAAAGAAAACAAGGCAGAAAGAAAATGGATGGTATTGAATTTACTGTTGTTTGTCAACCTGCAAAGCTAGCCTGCTCCCTCAGAGATGCCTTTCGGGCAGGGTAGTTGGAGGGCGGTCCCAGCATCATCTCCTTGGCAGCGGCCCCTTCAGGGAGAGCTGTGGCCGAGGGAGGGAGCTAGGATTCAAGGGACAGTTAAGAAGGGAGGGAGGGAATCTCCAGGAGGATGTCAAATGCGCTGATGCAGGTGCTTATGCGTTGGAAATGGCTAACAATTTGGCAGGTATTTTTCTCTTCTTTTCCAAATTGATGTGCTCAAATTTGGTTGTTTGTTTTCAAAATCTCCAATTACTGCCCGCCTGGTTGTGATAGAGCCTGAGAAATTCAGCCCAAGGAATCTCGTCCGAGGAATCGAGTGAACAGCCCAGGCAGGGTAAGATCCAGCCGGGTGTACCAGGAACTTCCACAGGAGTCCGTTGTCACAAATGCCATAATCATCCTCTCCTGCCCAAGGACCTTCGGTGATGCAAATGGATCAGAGAAATCTCTCCTTCTGACACCTGAAGAAAAAGGAGGAGAGCCCTGTGACCGCTTTCTTAGAGATGCCAACACTAACCCATCTGTCCAGGACCATTGGGTGTCTGCCTGTGTTGAGGCCTGATCTGGTCCACCATTTTTAAACAGTGGGTTGTGACCCATCAGGGGGCCGTAACTGATGTAATGTGCAGCCACCAGCATTAAAAATGTGAAATAGGATGGAAGAAAATAGAAAATATCCGAGAGCACGGCACATGGCCATGCCTGGCACAGAGAGGGTGGGAAATGCAGTTTAACTGTGGAAGGCAAAGAAAGGGAAATAGCAGGATGGAGATCTACCCCAAAATGTGGGGCCTTGTGAATGGGCTGGCTTTTACTGAGTGGATAAAAAACATTTTAGTAGGTGCCACCATGGAGAAAAGCCGGTCCTGACAGATGCCCATGCCCTGGACACTTAAGCACCGGGGAGTGGGTGGATGCTCACAGGCTGGATGAAAACCACACCTACAGGCTTGTAATCCAAGATCCAACAAGCCTAGTGATGGGAGAGACTAGAATTCCCAAGGAATGCTCACGGGCCTGGTTTGGGTTGTTACCCATTGCTGAACCCATCTCTGTGGCTGGAGCTGTGGGTCATGTCAATGACTGGAACCATGAGCAGTTTCAGCCTCCTGGCCCTCATGGACTGACCACTGAGGAGGTCAGGTTCCTAAAGGAAAACGGCAGACAGGCAAAACCAACGAAGTCCACTGTCGCTTCAAGGGCAAGATTCACCTCTGGCAGTAGCCCACGCCCACTTCTATTCCACTTAGAGGGGCAGATGGTCAACTCCTGAGAAGTGTGGTGGGGACAGTGATAGGACCCCCAGAGAGGACCGTGGCATCTACGAGAAGCAGGACTGCCTGTGCCAACAGTGTTTGCTTCTTCTGAGAGTGCATCCTTCCTCTGCTGTACCTCCAGTTACGCAGATATGAAGAGGGCAGATCGTGTCGACATTAACAGTCAAGAATAAATAGATTTTGCGTGATTATTGTTAAAGTGTTCTTGCCATGGTGCAATTTGGAGCTGCCTTTCTATGGAGACACAGCTGCAGGGCATCCAGAAGAATCTTGTAATCAGCTAACAAGGAGGAGTGATTTTGAACTCCCTCCTCCTTCTCATTGCCTTTTCTTCCCCTTAACCAAGCTTCATCTTCCTTTATTAAAAAATGAGAATATACATATTCATCCAGAGTGAAGGAAAAGAAAAGAAGGGAGGGAAAGTGGAGGAAAGTGAGAGCTTAGGGCAGGGCTCTGGCCAAGACCACTTAGGGTCAGGGGCCATCTTGGCCCTTGACTGGCTGTGAAACTTTTGGGCAGATTCTTTGTATCTCTGAACCTCAGTTTTCCCTTCTGTAAAATAGGGGTGATCATAATTCTGATCTCATAAACTTGTGGGGAGAATTAATTGACTCAGAAAGAGACAGCCCCTGATGGCCACTCAATGATGGAAGAAGATGCAGAGAGGAAGGGAAAGAGGAGGAGAGGCGTGCTGGGGCGGCAGGGTGTGCCTGGGGGGAGGACTCAGGTGGAGGAGCAGCTGCTTTTCTCCTGGAGTTACCCTCTGATTTGCATTTGGAGTGGAAAAGCATTTCAATCCACAATCCAGTGAGCAAGAAATGTAATTTTTTTTAGGGCCGCTTATTTCCATGGGGAGGGACCTAAATCTCAGGCAAACGTGATGCGGATCCTGTTCCCTGGGCTTTTGTCTACATTCCAGGCAGCCTGGAACAGCCAGGATTGCGGTGTTACAGGGCAATTCAGAGGGTGAACTCTGCAGCCTTGCTGCCTGGGACCAAACCCTGGGTCTGCTGCTCATCACCTGTGTCACCTTGACAGGTCAGTGGCCTTCTCTGTGCCTCTGTCTCCCCAGTTGTAAAGCAAGGATAAGAGGACCTAACTCACGGCTGATGTGAGGATTAAACGAATTCACAGAGGACCACTGAAGGCCCAGCTCCCGGGAGCATCATTTGCATGGAAAACGCTGGGAAAGACGCCCCCTGGAGCTCACAGAACACACTGCCCAGTGCCAAGGCACCCTCCTCCTCGTGGGCGGACACACGCATTCTGCCTCCCCATCGAGGATGTGCACGGAGGGGGTGGCTTTGCTGGGAGCCCGCGCCCACAGCCGCGCCTGTGCACTCCTACTAGAGCGCCCCAGAAATAGGGGCTGCTAGTGAACTCATTACTAGTATCTCAAGGACGGCCAAAATTTCCCCTCCACAAATCTCCCCACTGGCTGTCACGGAACCTTAAATTCCCCTCAGGAGAGTTACTCTTTGGGGGTAAAATGCATTATCCATAGAGAGTTGTTTGAATATGTATGTTTTATTTGAGAGGGAACATGGTAGCTCATGATGAAATGAGAATGCATCAGTTAATAGAGGAAACCCCAGTGGCACCTTAGACCATCTGGGGAGCCCAGTGCCCAGAGCATGCCCCAGAGACCCTGGCTCAATCTGGAGGGAGGCCAGACGTGAGGACTTGATAAACTTCCCCAGGTCGTTCTGAGGTGCAGCCCGGTGCGAGGCTTGACCTTCAGGGAACTGGATAAGACCCATCTGTCCTGATGGAGGAGGCGGCGGGGGGCGGGTGGGGGGGTGGACGAAGCAATGTGGCTCAGTGAGGACCGGGCACGGCGGGCACTCGGGGGCCCTGCGTGCCGAGGACATGCCAGGGAAAGGGAGTGGGTTGATGTTCTCAGTTTTGGCTCCAGGCTTCTAAATTCCTGCAGTTTTCAGGGGGCGGTGTGGGGGGCGGAGAATCCTATTATGGATCAGAGGTCCACTTTGCCTCTGAAAGAAGGAACGTCCTTGGACACGAGTGGCTTGGTTGGACCCTGACTCTGCAGCTTCATCTCACGCTTCTCCCTCCTTCACTCCAGCCACACTGGCCTTCTCCCCGTTTCTAGAACACACCAGATGGTTCTCCGTTCAGGGCTTTACACCTGGGACTCTCTCTGTCCAAATACTGTCCCCTACATCTTCCCACTGCTGGTTGGGAGGGGACCAAGGCATCAATAGTTTTACAATCAGCCCCACCCTACCTACAGCAGCCTCGTCCCGCCTCACTGGCATCATGCTCACCTGGCGGTATTGTCCTCAGTTCTTCACTCCCGCATCTTTATTCCAACGGTTTATTGTCTCCTTCCCCTGCTGGGATGTAGGGGACTTGATGACAGACACCTCCTCTGTCTTGTTCAGGGCTGGATCCCCGAGGTCTAGAAGAGTGCCTGGCCCAGAGCGGGGGAGCACACATCAACGGGATGGATGAATGGAGGAGCGAGTGTGTGAAGACCCGTCTTCGCCAAAAGAGGTTGCAGCTCTTTTTAGCACTTGAAGTTTTATTTATTTATGTTTTTATTGCAGTAAAAGACAACATAAAATTTGCCATTTTAACCATTTTAAAGTGAACAATTCAGTGACATCAAGTACACTCAGAACGTTGTGTGACCATCAGCACATCGACCTCCAGAACTTTTTCATCACCATCAAGGGACACCCTGCACCTGTTGAGCAGTTACTCTTTCTTTTCAACAGGGCAATGCCTTTGGCTAGGACACCTTGTCCTGAAAAACAAAGTCGAATGATTATTTCAAAGTGTGTGCTGTTCCTTTCCCGAACACTGGCCAGCTGTCCTGACATCGCTGAGCTCCTTCGAAGAGCTATCTGTGCAGACTGGGTATCTAGACGCGTCAACTCAACCAGCTGTGTCACAAAACCTGCCGAAAGACAGTCTTAAGTGGGTTCCTCAAGTATTTCAGAACCCCTGGGGCTTCGCACTCAGGACTTTATCACTTACAATGAAGCTGCCAGGCGCTCGTAGTTGCCGTCTTACCTTAGGAAGCCGTATTTGGGACTGGGGAGGCAGGCAGAGTCTCTGGGTGCCCATAACAGCTTCAATCTCATGGCAGCGGGATTGTCCCCCCAAGTGGAGGAAACACAACAGTTAATGTTTAAGTAGCATTTGGTACAGGTTGTGCATTTGGGAAGATAAAATATAGAATCTGGTAGGTGGAGAGTGAGTATATTTGGGGAGTAAAAAGCTAAGGATGGGGGAGGCATCCTCACCGGAGCTGTCTTCTTGCCCCAGGGAGAGGACAGGCTCTAGGACGCTGGACCCGAAGTTTCACAGGTGGGGGAAATGTCACAGCAAAGAGGCATGGCGGAATTTACGGAGGAACCTCTGGGATGAGAGAGGCGTTTCTCTCTGGGTCCGTGGTCTCTTTGCTGTGTGGCTTTAGAAGAGTCTGTGAGGCTCTGGCTCATTTCTTTGTCCATGAAATGGGGATAAAGCCCTCCTTCCACCTGCCCCACCCCGCAGAGCAGCTGTCTCAGCACTGTCTGCCTAAGCAGTGTGCCCTGATGCCGGAGGGACTCCCTCTGATGTTATGGATTAACTCCTCTCCTCTGCGCCTCCAGTGGGGCCACCTGCTGAGAAAATAGTCCAACCCTTTGTTGTAGGACTTAGTTATTTGGCAAAACCCAGTAGAGAAAAGCAGCTCTAGAGGATGGCCGGGAAGCTGGAATAAAATGTTCGGAAATACTCGGCAAAATTAAGATAGTGACATAGAACGATAATGTGGATGATTAGTATCCATTTTCTAAGAATTCTGCATTCCCCAGAGGAAACATAAATAGCAAAGAAATGCTCTGACTCCTCTGGTCATCAGAAAGCACACAGCTGTCAAGATTTCAGGGAAAGCTTGATGGCCTAAGATAGAGTTTGAACATTCAAGTGCCTGCAGGAGCCAGGCAGGAAATACAAAGAACTGAAATGGGAAAGTGTAATAAGGAGTGGTGGGGATTGTGGCAAAATGGTGACATTATGCCTGTATTAGTTTCCTATTGCTACTGAGCAAATAACTGCAAATTTAGTGGCTTAAAACAGCACACATTTATTATTTTACAATTCTGGATATCAGAGCCGTAACCTCCCCTGAAATAGGTGTCACTGGGACAAGATCAACATGTTGGCAGGACTGTGTTCCCTTCTAAAGGCTTTAGGGAAGAATACGTTCCTCGTCTTTCCCAGCTTAGAGGCCTCTTGTGCTCTTTGGCTCTCCTTTCTCCCTGGAGCCAGCAAGGGTCAGTCAAGGCTTTCTCACTCCGCATCAGTTTGACTCTCTTCTACCATCTCCCTCTTCACTTTTCAGGAGCCCCGTGATTGCATTGGGTCCACCCAGATAATCCAGGATGGTCTGTGTGTCTCAAGGTCAGCTGATTAGCAACCTTAATTCCATCGGCAGCCTAACTTCCCCCTCACCAGGCAACCTAACATATTCACAGCTTTCGTGTGGATTGGGATGTGGATGTGCATGCGGACAATCCTTGGACTAAGTGAAACTGGGTTTTAGTCCTGGTCCCCCCACTTTCTCTCCCTCTACAGTTCCTAAGACCTCGTGGTTTTCCCTTGGCACACGGAGTAAATTCTCCAAGCAGAGAAGTCCACTTGCAAAGGTCAAACCTGAACATCAACCTTCCCCTTCCCAGACCCCCTGGGAAAAACCCAACGTGTTTAGATTCTGCTGGAAAACTAACATCAGGCTGCTCTGAGAGGGAGCGACAAGAGTTCCAGCTGTGAGAGGCCGAGTCTGGGGCAGCAGGATGACAGGGCAGCGTGGAGTCCGCTGTGCGCGTCTGTGAGGGCAGATGGTGGAGCGGGCTGGAGAGCAGAGCCTGGGGAAGCCTGCGGCGAGGACCACATGGAGGGCCTGGACGTTGGAGCTCATACCTGAGACGCAAGTACTCCTCAGCTTCCAGTGCGGTTCCCTCGCTTGGCTGCGAGAGCAGATTAACATTCTCAGGTGCTCACTGTAACTCAGCACCTGTTCCCTTCTATTCCTGGAGGAGAATCGGTACTCCCTCCGCATCACCTGACAATGCTGAACACGCTCATCTTCCAGCTCCAGTGGTCAAAGTTTCCGATAGTTGGTGCATAACTGACGCACGCAGACCTCAGAGGAAGGCAAACATGTCAGAGGAAGGTGACATGATAAACTGGCGCTGACATCTGAAGACAGAGTGAAAAGTCAATTCGTGGAATGGGAAAACATTTTCTTCGTGATCAGCCGCCCTGAGGAAGAGGCGGATTCGCCATGGCAGGAGGTGGTGGCCAAGCCAGATAGGGAAAGGGGACCCGTCCGTTAAGTGAAGAAGCTTATTTTGAATCCATTTGCATGCACTGAATTTCTCAGCCTGAACCTGGTGCGGAACACTTGACAGAGGCACCAGAAAACCCACTTGATTTCTCCAAGTGTTTGCTCCAAGTGGGAGTTCTCGCTTTTGGAAGAACTTGCAGCTTCCACAGAGGAGATCGAAGTCTTGCCCCGTCACTGACCCTGCAGAAAGAACATCCTTCTAATTTCACCTTGGGGCTCTGAAGGCTCACGCCCCTCCCCCTGGGCGTGGTGCTGAGATGGGTGCTGTGAAGCCTTCTCTGATCTTCCTTCTGGACCTGGCACATCTCCAGGTATCTTGTGCCGTGCCCTGGGGGCCGCTATCATGCCAGGTGATGCCCTGAATCTCAGCGTCAGGAAGAACCACTGCACAGAGACTGCGGTTTACCTTGTATTTAAAGAGAAATGAGCAGGGGCTGAGAATTGTCACGTGTGGCGTGTGTGCAGGAGCAGTGTGTGAAGGGAAGAAAGATGAGGACACCTGTCATGAAAGCTGCATGGCGCTGGGGGAAAACAGAAATATTTACTTGGAATCTATTAAGCCTGATCAAATACAAATACTTCCCTTCATCTCCTCTCCATTAAATTTTTCAGCTAATTCAAAAGTGCTCAATCATGTTTTGTAGAATAGATTTTCGGAGGGAACGATATTAATATAGGTTAAATTTATTGAGCCCTTACCATATATCAGGGACTATTCTAAGGGCCTTACTAGTATTACCATGTTAAATCATCACAGGAGACCTATGAGTTATTGTCATTATACCCGTTTTACAGAGAGAAAGCTGAAGCTCAGACGTAACTATCTCAAGGTCCCCACAGAAGGTCGATGTTGGAGCTGGTACATTAGTTTCCTGTTGCTTCTGTCACCAGTTACCACAAACTTAGTGGCTTAAACAACATAAATTTATTCTGTCCCAGCTCTGGAGGTCAGAATTCTAAAATCAAGGTGCTGGCACGGATTTGTTCCCTCTGCATGCTCCAGAAGAGAAACTGTTTTCTTGCTGGTTCCAGCGTCTAGAGGCCATGTTCCGTGGCTTATGGCCTCTTCATCTTCAAAGCACATAGCTCCAACCTCTGCTTCTGCTGGCACATCTTCTTATCTGACCCTCCTGCCTCCCTTGTAAGGACCCTTGTGATGACATTGGGCCCATAGGATCATCCAGGATCATCTCTCCATCTCAGAATCCATAACTAATGACACCTGTGAGGTCCTTTTTACCCAGTAAGGTAAGACACTCACAGATTCTTGGGACCACAACGTGGACATCTTTGGGGGGCCGTTGTTCAGCTTAACAGTGATAGGATCTGAACCAACTGGTTTTGGCTGCAGAGCCTTCACTCCAAACCACCACTGTACATCCTCCTGGTGGGAATGAAGTGCTCAGTCGTACTGGAAAGTTGATGGGGATAAAATGACAGCCTCGTGGTGACGGGGCACATGTATGGGGAATGCAATTCACATGCTGTGAAGGGTGGAATATGCTTCATTACTGGCCAGAGAGAATTTCTCTCTCTGCATTGTCTTAGTGCCAGGTGGTTGTCACAACTCAGCATTTTGGGATAAAGAGGGCTCCCTAGCAGCCAGTCAAGAGCCTTTATGTTTTAAGATAGTGCACAGTTTTAGTAAACAACTCGAAATAGCTAAGTGATAAGGAAAATCTAGCATCTTACGTATTAAGATGTCCTAAAGTGCAGGAGTTTCAGAACAAGGTGATATATAGCAGCTCAAAGTCAAGTTTCTTTCTGTCTTTCTGCTTCCCCATCCTTATTAGCTTGGCCTCAGGCTGGTCCCCCTAACTTGGCAAGATGGCAGCTGAAGTTCCAGGGTTTCCATCACCATCCAGCAATGTTCTGTGTGTCCCGTTTATCAGCCAGGGGAACTTTTCCAGGGCCTTCCCAGCACATTTTCTCTCATCTCTCATTGGTCAGAATTGGGTCATATGCCCACTCCTCAACCAATCACTGGGATAGGGAAGGGAGACCATGATTGGCTTAGACTATTCTGGATTTACCCTTAAGTTGGATGGATGGGCACCTACTCTGAGGGGTGAATGGACTTGGGCAGGGAACCAACACCCTGTGCCACATGCAGGAACTATTGTTTGAAACAGTGGATGGCGGCTTCTTAAGTTCACCCCAGCCCGTCACCCATCTGTCATTGCTAAGGTTACGGCGACACGCATTGTGTTGGTCTGATTATTTACCAGCCTGTCCCTGTTCACTGATGGATTGCTAGGGGTCCCAGGGAGTGCTCAAAAGTCAGATTATTTACTTCTTCTGGACCATATCTACCTTGGATAGGAAGAAAAAATGCACTGTGCACCACATTTTCAACAGCAACTGTAAAAAAGACAGGAACATTTGAAAGTACCTTTCGATAGGTGCTTGGAAACATGGTAATTGCTTCTGAAACTGTGCATTTTGCATGGAATTACATCAGTGGTAGGAGTGAAGAGCATTAACATTTAAAAAATCTTGGTTTCTCGGTGGAGTGAGCTATCTGTCCCAAGGCGCGGTGGAGACACGCAGCAGCACCCGCTCTACTTCTGTCGTGGGATCTTGTTTCCTCCGCAGGACAGCTTGGGGTTTCGAGGAAACAGACCTTACCTCAAGAGACTGTGACAAACAGAAGCACGGGCAGAAAGCGGTTTTCTATCCTCAGCTCTTAAAGAGGAGGGAGTGGTGGCGGATGCACCGAGAATTGGCTCTGGGTGTCCCTGGAGGACCGCAGCCCTCTGCTCGAGATCCCTGAGAGGGGACACCTCCAATAAGGAGACCGGCAGGAGGCGTGTCGGGGACCTTAGTCTGAAACCTTGAAAGGTTTCTGAAAGTGCAAGGCTCAGATCCTACGTCACTCCCACCCTCAGCAGTTTTAGTCTGTTTTCAGCAAACTTCTTCTATCAGTTGGGAAACCCCTCATGCACTGGGTCCGCCTTCCCTCTGTTGGATTCAGCACCTCCTAACAAGCCGCTCAGCACGCAGTGTCCGCCTGTCATTCTCTGTGGGTCTTGGTATCATTGCCATCCCTGGGGGGGAGGTTGTCTGCAATACGACAAATCGCACCTTAGCTGGACTGAGTCTCAGAAGATCCTAATCTTGCGGGTGGAGAATTAATAGATTTGTGCCGGCTAGACACTGCCTTCTGAAAAAGCTCCTTCCCTTTCTTTAAATGTCACCTCTTCCAATGCATAGCCTTATAGTTGTTTACAGGGCATGAGCTATAAAAGTCTCACTCAAAGCTTAGTCGTCACATTTGGGTTGAATGGAATTAAAAGATTGGAATGGACAAGCACGAGAAATTCAGAGCTAAAAGTTAGGTTTGCGTGGACAATTAGGAAAGGAGAGGAAGCATTTCTGACAAACTAATGTATGTTAACAGGAAAAGGGTGGAGTATCATTCATTCATATTTAATGCAAAGGATGTACCAGTAACATAAAATGGTCTTTTTTGGAAGAAAATCAGATATAAATGCAAGAGTGTCCCCAGGGGGCTCCTTTCTTTTGGCTTCAGGAAGAGCTGGGTGCCCAACAGCCCCTGCACAGGACGCCTCCAGCCCCCCTTCCTGGCTCAGCTCTCACCCCCAAATGTGGGTCACACCCTGAGTAACTTCCTCCTCATCAGTGTTTCTCCACCTTGCACTGACCACACTTCACAATGCACCCGCTGGTGGAAATAACCTTGAACTGAGAGAGCCAGGAGGCCTCAGACTGTTCCTGGTTCTGCCTTTGCCTGGACCTTGGGCCAGTCACTTGCCATGTGGGCCTCAGTTTCCCTATTTTGATAATAAAGTGAATACACAAATGGTCACCAAGGTTGCTTCTACTGAGAATATTCTATGATTCCAACTTATAAGTAAATAATTTTAGCACCTCATCAAGTGAAGCTAAATGTATCTTTTGCTATAAATCTCAGGCATGATCAGAAAGACCAGTGACGGCGAATTTCAAGATTTGAGCCCCTAAATCTCTATTTTGGAGTTTCAAGCCCCCCCCCAACCCTATTCTGTAGAGCTGGTTTTTTGGGGGTTTTTTCCTAATTACTGGGATTAATAAAGAGGGACTGAAGGCAAAGAGTGTCCATTTGGGGACAGCCAAGCACTGAAAGCATGGCTGGAATGGCCGTAGCTCTGACAAACAAGATTTACCAAACATGGACACGTGTATCTTGGAGTCAAGACTGCAAGTCAAACCCCAGAGCCAACACTGTGGCTGGGAAATGCAGGGCTGTGACTGGCTTACACTGGGGTCGCATGCCGCACGATGGGTGCACAGGGAGGCAATCCCACCCTGAACAGTGAGGGAACATGGGGGAGGTTTGGAACCTCAGATGCGAAAACTCGTGGGTATTGAGAAGAAAACTAATGTCAAGGAGGCAGATAGCAATTGTGACCAGCACCTCCTCAGCCCCCTCCCATGTTCCTTCTCTTCAGCAGCATCCAAGGTGCAGCGAATCTCTTTCACTGAGTCGATCATGAAAAACACAGATCTGTCCATTTCTGGGCCCCACTCCTTGCAGCGAGTTGAATAGAGTCCTCCAAAAATGCACATCCACCTGGACCTACAGAATGAGACCTTATTTGGAAATAGGGTCTTTGCAGATGCAATTAAATTAAGACGAGGTTATACTGGGTTAAGGTGGACCCTAAACCCAATGACTGGTGTCCTTATACTTACAGGAGAAGACAGAGAGACAGAGAGGAGAAGGTCATGGGAAGACACAGTTCAACACCTGGCAGAGATTATAAGACAAAATAAAAAAAGACATACACGCTTAAGAAATGAGATGATTTCCAGCGTTAGAGTTGGCTGAGAAGGCTGTGGGGAGTTTTAAATCCAAAGTGAGAGTTTCCCCCCATTCTTCTAGTACTTAATTATGAGAAACTGACATTAATTTTTACAGATTGAGTAATTAAAATTAAACATGAGCCAAGTGGTTTGTAAATCTGTTAAAAGTGTGCTTCGTTTATTGAAGATTTGAGTGTGTGGAGAGAACAGGCTGGTGGAGTGGAAGCGGGGATGCTGAAATGGTTTGGAGATGAAGTGTGCTCTGTTCTGCCATTTTGTACCAACAACATGTATGATGAGAACTTTGACGTTGAGTGCTGGTGGTCAGGTCATGGATTCCCTTTGAGGACAGGTGGTTGCTTCCTGTGGAGCCCTTTGGGGGCCCGGAGACCAGGCTTGGGGGCCAGATCAGAAAGCAGAGTGGCCACTCCTCAGGCCACCATGCACATCAGCTTGGGAGGGATGGGAATGGTGGACGAGCCCCTGTGATGGCTCCATGTGGGTTTTGCGACCTGTGCTGGCCCAGATGAGAAAATCCAATGGGGCATGAAATGGAAGTGCTGTGTCAATGACAAAATGAATGTAAAAGAGTTGTATGCTGATGGATTCAAGTGGGCAATGAAGAAACAGGATTGTATGACTGCGTCAAAGTAAAAAAAATGTATTTGATCTTTTATCTGCTCTGTTGAGAGACTGCTACATATGCAAATTATTCTTTAAAAATTGTGACCTTGTGTAGAAACTTTGAAAGGGGAACAAACCTTCTTAGCTTTAATTGCTTACATTAATTGCTTCTACCTAGGAGGTAAGTCCTTCTTGTTGCCTGGCTTCTGGCACCACCTCTAACTCATACCAGGAGTTATGAAAAATTTAAAAAACAGCGAATCTTCCTGATGACACTTTTACTGCCATCTGTCAGAAAATGATTTTAATACACTGAGTTTGTTAGAACAAGAAACTTCACAGCCATCAGAGAGAAAATCTCTCATAAAAAAGACACTATTTGATCCAATCGAAGATTCCTTCTCTTGTAAGATTTATCAATATTTTCTAGACCACTAATTGAAGGTGCTGCCGGTTACAATTGGCAGATGCCCTTGTCTAAAAATGTTTCCCAGTTAAAGGACTGTTAAAGTGTGAAAGATGTGATCTTGGGATTGGAGATACAGGAGTGTACACTCTGTGACGTCAATTGCGCATGCTGACCCTTTATACGGGGTGATGATGTGAGCTGCACAGCATGCCCAGCCCTTTGCAGGACCTGGCTGACTTCTAGAATCTGGAAGCAACATTCGTTTGCTTCTCTGGAATTTGTTGGTTCCACAAACTCCTGAGAGGAAAGGTGCGTGGGGTGAAGTCTGGAAGAACCAGGCACAAGCTTCCAGCATCCTCTCCCAGTGGAGCCACAGAGGATGCGCTTAATTCCTCCAGCGACGGTCACGTCAACACGTGTGAAATGTTGTCTGCCAGGGAAGCCCTTAGCAACTCGGCACTCATGGCAATTATTGGGGGGCATTGCTGTCAGCACCCTCTGCCTGGCGCAGGCCAGATTCCAGACTCCCCTCAGGACAGCAGGCGTAGTGTAGTCAACAGACCGTACAATCAGTTTAGGTCCAGGGTGCTGCCTGTCATCTAGCAAAGGGTTTTTATCAGCAAGGGAACTGTTCACCAGGCCAGTTCCCAGATGCCACCCAGGGCTGGCCTTGCAAGCAGACCTTTCTAAGGACGGCTGGCTCAGGACTGCTGTGTGAACTTTATCCTGCATTTCCCGCTCAGCACTGTTTGAGGATTAAATAAGATGTTGCATGCAAGATTCCGTGCTCAAGAAATCCTACTTAGATTTATTTCTTTTGGATTCTCCTGCGGATCCAGCCTGGAGGCCTCGTTTGCTCACTTACAAGCTACACCAGAGTATGAAACACATTCCATTTCACAGGGAAATGTTTTTTGGAGGTAAAAAATCTAAATGTTTTTCATTATATAGACATCATAAGTGATTTTAAAGTGATTTTGTAGGGAAAAATAGGGATTTTTGCTTAAGTCCAACATACTCTATATTGGAATGTGATAGAAAACAGTTTTGGATAATAGTTCTTTGGTCCTGGAATAAAATTAAAATTATAAAATCACAGAGCTAAAAGAAATGTATTAGTAACAGTGAATAGTGGCACCTGGAGAAGAAATACCACAAGCAGTGTGCTAAATGGCATCTAGCGCCTTACGCATTTCATCGTGAAAGTAAAAGACAGTTCTGTAACGCAGAGGATAACAGCAAGGCACAATATGAAGTAAATGAAATTAGAACGAGTTCCTTTACTCTCCTTGCAGGCAAGGCAAACTGAGCAACAATGATAACAACAAAAGTCCCTGTAAATTTGATTGAATGCTCACCCAGGTTGACACGCTGTACATAGACAAATCAACATTTCAGTGAAAACCAATAAAAACGTAAAGGGGAAAAATAAAAAATCCCAATCACACTCGAACATGTAATGAAAAGAAATATTTCCCTGACTATTTGGTAGAGCAGTAAGCAGGTGAAAAAAAGAAATGAATGAATTCTAATGGAAACTAGCAGGAGTCCTAGATTCAAGAACTTCCCGGAACGTCCATTTCTCTTTGAACTATGGGTTGTACCTCTAAGAAATGGAAGTCTAAAATGTTAAGTAAATACCTAAAATGCCACCTCTCGTTATCTGATTATCTGAGTGGCCATCAATAGAGACTTGCACATACTCCGTGCACATGAGCTTCTGTCAGACGGAAGCTGCGTGAGGGCAGGCACTCTCTCTGCCCAGTGTACCTCTCCATCCCCAGTGCCTGGAAGGGTGCTGGGCTCAGAGAAGGCATACAGTTGAAACTAGATTGTCCCACTACGCACCTATGAGAATGGCCAAGACCCAGAATGCTGACAACACCAAATTCAGACTACAATGTGGAGTAATAGGAGCTCTCATTCATTGCTAGTGGGAGTGCAAAATGGTACAGCCACTTTGAAGACAGTTTGGCAATTTCTTACAAAACTAAACATACTATTGTCATGTGACCCAGCAATACCATGCCTTGGTATTTACCCAAAGGATTTGAAAACTTATATCCACACAGAAACCTATGCACAGATATTTATAGCAGAATTATTCATAATTGCCAAAATTTGGAATTAACCAAGATGTCCTTCAATAGACAAATAGACACATAAACTATGATATATCCAGAGAATGGAATATTATTCATTGCTAAAAAGAAATGAGCTATCAAGCCATGAAAAGACAAGACATAGATGAACCTTAAAGGCATATTACTAAGAGAAGGAAACCAATCTGGAAACACTGCATACCGTATAATTCCAACTATATGACATTCTGGAAAAGGCAAAACTATACAGACAGTGAAAAGATCAGTGTTTGACAGCATTGGGGAGATAACGATGAACAGGCAGAGCACAGAAGACTTTTAGGGTGCTGAAAATACTGTGTATGATATTAATGGTGGATACTTGTTATTATATGTATGTCCAAGCCCATGGAATGTGCAATACCAAGAGAGAACCCTAAGGTAAACTATGGACTTCGGGTGATTATGATGAGTCCATGTAGGTTCATCAATTGTAACAAATGTGATAGTTTGTGTTTTTGAGCATTTGTCCACTTCATCTGTGTTGTCAAATTTAAGTGTGTAGAGTAGTTTGTAGTATTTCCTTCTTACCCATTTCTGCAAGGTCTGTGGTGATGTCCCCGTTTCATTCCTGACATTAGTAATTTGTGTCTTCTCTCATTTTTTTCTTTGTTAATTTGATTTATTTTTCAAAGTACCACCTTTTTGTTTCTTTGACTTCCTGTACTATTTTTCTGTTTTCAATTTTATTGATTTCTGCTCTTTACTGTTTTTTTGCTTATGTTTGTCTTGGGTTTATTCTGATTTTCCTTTTTCAGGTTTTTGATGATGATTGATCATCAAGACGATTGATTGAGGACTTTCCCTCTTTTCCAATCTGTGTATTTAATGCTATAAATTTCTCTCACAGCAATGATTTAGCTGTTTCCCAGAAATTTTAATATGTTGTATCTTCATTTTTATTTCATTCAATGCATTTTTTGATTGAGACAGGAAACTTCTGTGATCCGTGGGTTATTTAGAAGTGTGTTGTTTAGTTTCCAAGTGTTTGGAGATTTTCCTGTTACCTTTCTGTTATTGATTTGCAGTTCGGTTCCACAGTAGTTGGAGAGCATGTTCTGTATGAGTTTGAGACATAAAGCCAACAGGTGGTTGTTAGGGTATGGGGGAAGTACTGGGGTTAGTTAAGCAGGGGAGCTTACCTGGTGTAGGGCTTTATTTTAGGGTGATTAAAATGTTTTGCAACTAGATCAAAGTGGTGGTTGTACAACTTTGTGGCTACACTAAATGTCACTGAATTGTTCCCTTTAAAACAGCTAATTTTAAATGGTTGTACAAATTTTATCGACTTCAAAAAAATGGGTCAGCAGGACATCCATTTATGATAAAAACTCTCCATAAAATGGGTATAGAGGGAAAGTACCTCAACATGCTAAAGGTCATATATGACAAACCCCCAGCTAACATCACACTCAATGGGGAAAAACTGAAAGCCATTCCTCTGAGAACAGGAATGAGACAAGGGTGCCCACTCTCACTGCTTTTATTCAACATAGTACTGGAGGTTTTTGCCTGAGCAATTAGGCAAGAAAAAGAAATAAAAAGCATCCAAATAGGCAATGAAGAAATGAAACTCTTGCTGTTTGCAGACAACATGATTCTATATGTAGAAAACCCTAGAGAATCCATCAGAAAACTACTATAATCAATCAACAATTACAGCAAAGTTGCAGGGTACAAAATGAATTTACAAAAATCAGTTGCATTTCTATACTCTAATAACGAACTAACAGAAAGAGAACTCAAGAATACAATCCCATTTATAATAGCAGCAAAAAAGAATAAAACATCTAGGAATAAATCTAACAAAGGAGGTGAAAGACCTATATAATGAAAACTATACGACATTACTGAAAAAAATTGATAATGATGCAAAGAAATGGAAAGATATTCCATGCACATGGATTAGAAGAATAAACATAGTAAAATGTCCATACTACCTAAAACAATCTAGAGATTCAATGCAATCCCAATCAGAATCCCATGACTTTCTTCACGGATATAGAACAAAGAATCCTAAAGTCCATATGGGGCAACAAAAGACCCTGAACAGCTAAAGCAATCCTGAGAAAAAAGAACAAAGCTGGAGGCATCACAAGCCCTGACTTCAAAATAAGCTACAAAGCGGCAGTAATCAAAACAGTATGGTACTGGCACAAAAACAGGTGCACAGATCAATGGAACAGAATTGAAAGCCCAGCAATAAAACCACACATATACAGATAGCTAATCTTTCATAAAGGAGCTAAGAAGATACAATGGAGAAAGGAAAGTTTCTTCAATAAATGGTATTGGGAATACTGGACAGCCACATGCAAAAGATTGAAAGCAGACCATTGTCTTTCACCATACACAAAAATTAACTCAAAATGGAGCAAAGACTTGAAAGTAAGATGTGAAACCATAAAAGTCCTAGAAGTCAATATAGGCAGTACACTCTTTGACATTGGTCTTTCCAGCATCTTTTTGAATACCATGTCTACTGGGGCAAGGGAAACAAAAGAAAAAATAAACAAATGGGACTACATCAGGCTAAAAAGCTTCTGCAAGGCAAAGGGAACCATGAACAAAGTGAAAAGACAGCCTACCAACTGGGAGAAAACATTTGCAAATCATATGTCTGACAAGGGGTTAATCTCCAAAATATATAAAGAATTCACACAACTCAAGAACATAAAAACAAACAACATGATCAAAAAGTGGGTAAAGGATATGAACAGATGTTTTTCCAAAGAAGATAAACAGATGGCCAACAGGCACATGAAAAGATGCTCAACATCACTAATCATCAGGGAAATGAAAATCAAAACTACACTAAGATATCACCTTACACCCATTAGAATGGCTATAATTACCAAGACAAAAAACAACAAATGTTGGAGGGGATGTGGAGGAAAAGGAACCCACATATACTGCTGGTGGGAATGCAAACTGGTGCAGCCACCATGGAAAACAGTATGCAGATTTCTCAAAAAAATTAAAAATAGAAATACCATATGACCCAGCTATCCCACTAGTGGGTATTTATCCAAACACCTTGAAATCAACAATTCAAAGAGATTTATGTACCCCTATGTTCATTGCAGCACTGTTCACTATAGCCAAGACATAGAAGCAACCCAAGTGCACATCCACTGATGAACGGATAAAGAAGATATGGTATATACATAGAATGGAATACTACTCAGCCATAAAAAAGACAAATTCACCCCATTTGCAACAACATGGATGAAACGGGAGGATTTTATGTTAAGTGAAATACGCCAGACAGAGAAAGACAAATACTGCATGATTTCACTCATATGTGGAAGATAAACAAACACATGGACAAAGAGAACAGATTAGTGGTTACCAGAGGGCCAGGGGGTTGGTAGTTGGGCAGAAGCGGTGAAGGGGCACATATATATGGTGACTGACAAATAATAATGTAGAACTGAAATTTCACAATGTTATGAACTGTCATGAACTCAAGAGAAAAAAAATGGGTCAGCGGCAAGAGGGAAAAAAAAAGAAATCTGCTTAGCAATGATCTGGATGCGTAATAAAAACCAGACAAATGATGCCTATTTTTGTCTTTTCCTCCCCTCTGTTTCTCCTCTTCCTTTCCTTTCCAGCCCTCCAGCCTCTTTCTCTCCCTCTGTACTATCGTCTTGCTCGCCATCAGTCAGCGTCCTAGCAGGAAACAGGTGGTGCACTCGGATGTGAAGGAAGTGTAGTAAAGAAACTCTTTGTAAAGGAGTGGGCAGGGTGTTGGGACCAGGCTCTCCCTGCAGCCCGGGGTTAGTAATGGCGAGGACTCCTCACCCTCACGTCTGAGGGGCAGCGGAGGGGAGCCTTCTGGCGGTGACATTACAGAGGAGGGAACAGAAGAAGCATCGTTCTCTCTCATCTCCTGCTGGAGCCTCTCACAGGCTGAACCTGACTGAAAGCCAGAGACAAGGTTGCCCACACGGTGGTGTTCCACAGTTGGGACAGTGGGTAATAGCAGAGAACAAATCAGGAATTCTTGTACTGATCGACAGACCAGAGGGCTCAGGTGACTCCAAGAACAAGCGTCCTTTTCAGTGTGGTAAAGCAACTCCCATTAACAGCAGACTGATGACCCATGCCTTGACAATGTCATTCATGACCGACTAGGGATGGCTTTAAGCTCACACGCTTGCCTTCCATGGCCACACCATGGTTAAACTGAGTCAGCTGGCATCAATGGTACCACCCGCCTCCACTATTGCCATCATTTGGCAGTCGCAGATGGATAATTATTAATCATTAATCTTCTTCGTCACCTCTAGTTCAAAGTCAACTGGTTTATAAAATTAAGGCAAATGTGAATTGATGAGCTCAAGCACTTGACTGCATCTGACTGTCTAACATTTTTCCTCCCAGTCCGGATTTTCGAAGATAATTCATCAGAGCATCACACAGCCTCTTGAAGCGAGGGCACGGGAAAGTGCGGTTTCACATTTATTAGAAACTCCACATCCCCTTAAGCCCATCGTTCGCAGGCGCCCACTAGGAATGGGAGCAATCAGTGATTTCACAGCCTGGTGTCTATCCGAAACGCAGAAACGCTTAATGAGGTCAGCCGGAACCAGGAGGAAGATGTTTACATGGCTCTAATCTGATCTCTTAGGAAGTTTGCTGGAAACCATGAGGCCGATGCTTTTTCATTTTGTATATTTGCCACTTGTCACTTTCATCAGAATGACCCAGTTATTTTTTCATCGGTGAGCTGAAGTGGAGCAAACCAACCTGCTGAAGGTGCTTCAGTCTTTGGGGTCAATGCAGGGGATTCTGGCCAAGTGACTGGTGACTCTCTCCAGGCATAACTCCTCCACCCTGTGACATCCCCCTCCCCAGAATAACCAGGGCCAGCCCTCCAGTGCAGCCTGATGGAGGGCGCAAGGCTGAGACGTCCTCTCAGGCTCCTTGGATGCCTCCCTCACTGACTCTCTCTGTCCTCGGCTCTGGAAGAACTGATTCCGGGTATAAGATTCTTCTTTCTTTCTGTGCAGCTCAGGGGTTTTCTCCAAAGGCAGTTCAAAATGACTTCCCTCGGACTCACTGACCAGCTCTCCTGACGGCGACCTTCGTCGTGGCTGTGGGTCACTGCAGGACCCGACTGATGCATCAGGACTCCTGACCCCGGGCTGCAGAGCTCTAGTGAAGGTGGTCTGTGTTCTGTGTGGCGCATCTAGACACACCACTCTTCTCCGGGACAACAAACTCTTGGTAGCTATCCAGGGAATTTATCTATTTGAGTGGTTTTGGTTTTTCCAGGGAAGAAAAAACTGCAACACTTTACAGCTGCTCTTTGGGACTGACGGACAATTGATGCATTTAGTTTTCTTAACTGCAGACAGAGGTGTTGAAAGCCCAACTCAAGAGAAGGCAAGGACAGATCAATCTCCGAGATGACGTGGGTTGGGTGAGGTAAGTGCCCGCTCTCTTCAGGGATACAACTGTCTCCTCTGTTGCAAAGAGGCCTGAGAACATTATTCTGGAGAAGAGAGATGAGAGGGAGACCAAGGTTTAATGAGCATGCACGAAGGTTAAGTTTTGGTGTTGGACAAAAACTAGTAAGGGCATGAGAGAAGGGACTTGTCATACAGTGCCAAAAGGTGAGAGGAGATGGGAATTTTCTCTGAGTCTCATCAGGGTGAACCGCCCAGCCTGCTTTTGAGAGACACAGCCCTTGTCAACTGATAGACCTCGGGTCGCCCTGCCCAGCTCATTAAGGCTCTGAGCAGCTTCTCCATCTAGAAAGAAGTTCCTTCCTGGCTTTCTAGGGGGAGGAAGGGAATCAGCTCAGGGACACAGGCCCTACCCCGTCCCCACTCAGCTGCCCGTGTTTGTTCCCCAGAGCGAGGGCTGTGGATGGCCATTGGGAGGGGACTGTGCTGGGCTCGACTGGGGCCTGGCTCCTCCCTTCTCTCGTGGCAGAAGCCTCTGCAGGCTGGTTCCCCACTCCGTCCAGCAGGTCCCGGGCACCTGCAAGGAGGTGGCAGCGATTGTCAGGAGACAGATGTGGTCAGACAGCAGCCGGGCACACAAGAGGGCATGGAACAGGACACTGTGAGAACAGAGAGTGGCTGAGGGACATGGCTTCCCAGGGACAAAAGTCGCCACCACACTATTGCTTCCTGAATTATAGGAGCCCATTTGTCTGACTGATTTGCCAGGAGAGAATAGGACAGACATGTTCCTGGGGCTCAGTGTGGTCTGGACACCTGGACTCTGCCGTCAACAATGTCTAGGAATGCATCTCCCCACTCAGAGCTGTTTTTCCCCAACCTTCATTCTACAGTTATTCTGTCATTGATGAGTTTCTTTACTTATGAATTTAGAAAATATGATCTATTTAAAAATTCCAAATAGAACTTGTATAGAAAATTTCCCAGGCTTACAACTTTTCAGGGGTCATGAACAAAAGTGCCCACGGCCATTGGGGGGGGGGGGTAGAAACAGTGAAGGGAAGAGCAGGGGCCTGGAGCGCACTAACAGCCCAAACTGTCCAGTGGGGATGTCTCTGGCTGATGAGTGCCCTGCAGGAAGGTGGCCCCGAGGGGTCTGGTCTCCCTGTCCTGAGGGGCAGTCCTGTTAATATTGGTGTTATACTCACTGAGCCCCTCCTGTCTGCCTGGTGAGATGCCGGGAGGCAGAGATCCATAAACATGGCTGCCCACACAGACCTCAGGGCTCACTGGGGTACAGAGTCATGGTTGCCCACCCAGAAGCTATTCCCAGCCCCTTCTCCTTATTTCAAAGTTCATCTCCCCCATTCTATGGAGACTAAAAATGGAAGATACCCATTACTGCAGTCCCTTTTAGAGCCAGGGCTTGAGAATGCCTCCAACTCTGGCCAGTGGGATGGAAGGAAGCCTCCTTGGAGTTCCTGGGCATTACTGTCCTCTCTAGTAGAAAGAGACACATGTGACAGAGGTGCCCTCCCTTAGCTCTGCTTTTGTGTGATGTTGCATGAGGACTAGAGAGTTGGAGCTGTGGCAGCCTCCTTGTGACTATGAGGAAAGGATCAAGAGAATCACAGAGAGACTCATCTAGAACCCTGAGCTTGTGAGTCACCAAACGAACCTGGAACCACTTGTTTCTTGTTGGGTAGGAAAAACGGTTGCCTATTATTGAAGCCTCCTTTAGCCAGGTATTCTGTTGTTTGAAATCAAATGCTGGGTTTTGAAGCGGCCACTGCAGACTCTTCTATTGTGTTGGTGTCTGACTTTCCAGTCAGCCTGGGAGACTCTAAGCTGCCACTTCCTCATGGACAGAAGCCATTCCTCCATGAGGGTGTCCAAGATATACTGGACAGCTCTTATCTGGCGGAAATCAGTCGAGATCAGTCCTTTCCCTCTGCTGATGGAGACAGGCCCAGGTCTGTCCGTGAATGAAGAGCTCACCTTTGGCACGAGTCATTCTGAAGGACCTTCATTCCCTCAGGCCCCTGGTCAGTCTCCAGTTTCAGAGAGAACCAATGCAGAAGGAAGATGGTACTTTGATCTTCTTCAACACGAGGGATGACACTTCCAGTCTCTTCTAGATGCAACCAATGTCCCTCCCAAGGAAAGCCACCTGAAATGCCACCTCCTGATTGAGAAGAAGATGCAATGACAGCTTGATTCTTGTGTTGTGTGTTTGCTGTGTTATTTAAGAATATTCAATCCTGCTGTGGAAGATGAGAGAAAGACACAAGTAAGGTGGAGAGATGACGTTATACATGGGCTTGTGATGTAAAGAGATAAGGTGGGTAGAGCATTGTGTGCAGAACACCAAGAGAAAAAATGGCAGGACTGAGTGTAGATGAAATATTCATGAAGCACGCTCAGCATAAATGTAATACACCGAATGCACACAAGGCACCAAAATCCATGGTGCATTAAGTACACGTGAGACAAAAAAACATAAAACCATAAAACTTCTATAAGAAAACAGGAAAAATGCATGTGAGACACACTGGCATTCAATAGTCATCAGCCATAAAGACCACCTGTGCGTGTCACCCATTTCAGTGCGATGTGCCCTGAGCCCAAGAAATGTCAGTAAAACCCTCCATCATCAGGCTAAGGGCGTGTCTCTCATTTACAATCCCAAATGGCTTCCTAACACAGAGGAAAATGTTTTAGGGCCGTGAAGAGGAAGAAACTGTTGGAACTAGACTGAGCACGAGAAGTCTGTATTGAAGAGGCGGCATTTGAACTAGCATGTGCTAATGAGGAGAAGAGACATCCCAGGGCCAGTGGATACAAGAGCGAAAGAGCTGGGGATCCGCCAGGCAGGTAGGTGTGTAGACCACCTGGTTCTCCCAGGGTAATCTGGTTAAGTCTACTCTCACAGCCTAATGGTGGATAGGTCCCATTTCTCTCTCAGATCGATCCTGGTTTGCACACTAAATTAAGCAATCACTCTTGGCGTAGGGTACCTGAAGAACCCAAATTTCCTGACACCCTAATTCTCAAGAATTCTGAATACGTGGCTTGGATTATCAGGCAACACATTCCTTAGTGCCTGTGGTCTGGGCCTCCTTCTCCAACGTTGATAGTCTCAAGATCCATCCGGGAAGAGAATATGCAGAGAGCCATCCTCAGAGTGGGCCAGGCGTGCGCACGGCGGCCAGTGGAGCAGAGGCGAGCTTGCCTTCCTGTAAATGACGATGTGGGGTCAAGGACGGATGCAGAAGATGACTCACAGTAAGCCGAGCACTTGGCAGAAGTCAGCTTCTTCAGACTCATTACTGTCTGTCAATAGGTGTCAGGGATCTTTAAAATTTCAGTTCAAGGGCATATGTCAGAAATGGATTACTTAACATTCTGAAAGACGCATCCACGCGGGAGGCTTTGGGAAAATCTCTTACAAGTTCTTAGTCACGGTAGGCATCTCAGAGACAGGGATGGGGGAGAGAAGCTGCACACCCCAGCCGACGGACAGGGAGGCATCAAACAGCAACGACCTCTGCATAAAACCTGTCCAGGCATCCATTCTAAAACAGATCTTTGTTCAAGCTCCTGTGTGTGTGTGTGTGTGCGTGTGCGCGTGCGGGTGCATGCTGCACGCATCCACATTTGTCTGTCTGTGTGTGGGTCATTCCATACTCATGCTGTTTTCTCCTGAAGGAAACATTTTCAGGATAAATTTATGGAGAGTGGTTCCTACCTGAAAGAGAAAATCTGCATTGTGGTTTAGCATCCAATGAATACTTCCAGAAATTATGTTCTAACTGCCAAACACTCCTGAAAATTCAGAAGTGTGTACAGGTCTCCTGCACGTGTATCGAAGTATTTTTTTCCTTCCAGATTCCGGAAACGATACCCAGATTTTCCTCGGGAATCCCTCCCCGCCCTATTCTGAATCCAAGTGCCCTCCAGTGGGGTCACATGACCCAAGCCTGGCCAATCAGTGCAGGCCATTGCCCCGCTACAGTGATTGGTTCAGGCCTGGTCACGTGACCCTATCAGCTTTCCCCACTCACATGCTGAGTTCTGCTGAGGAATTGCATCAATTAAGAACCGTGGCCTTTCTGTAGCCACTGGGCCTTGCGGATGAGCGCTTGACACCCACACGCAGGCTTTGTTGGGGTCTCTTGGCCACACGCAAGAGGCAAACCTGCGCTTCGCATTTGCCAAGGTTTGTGAGAATCGAGGCTGCCCTGGTCTCGCCAGCCGGGGGTCCCGGGAGCGGGGCTGTGATGGATTAGGCGGTGGAAGATTGAATTTGGATCATGTTCCTCTCTGTTTCCTTGTGAAGGCTTTATTAATAGCATCCTTTCCTCAGGCATCAATTTTCTTTTAGTTGCACGCTGTGAATTGGCTATTCCTCCCGTAGCCAGCGTGCCCTGGGAGGCAGCAGCCCGGATGGCCACACCATAGAATTGTCTTCTGGGAGGTCACCTAGATGCAATGGGGGCCTCCAATACCCTGCCAACAAGCTCTTCTAGAGGTCATGAATCAGAAAGGCTCACAGGCCATGTCAAGATGCTCAATTTACACATTTCATTAAAAACATGGAGCAGGGAGCCAGGAGAATGCATAAATTGTACACAGGTGTCCCTGGGAGCGTCATTCGTAAAAAGAGGAAACAGATCAAATGTCCATCCCCCGATGGGTGGATAAACGACATGCGGTATACCTAGACCATGGAGTATTCACTGTAGTTGGGAGCATGTTTAATCATGGGACACTCTGGGGCAAACTGACAATTCCACAGTCCTGACTCTTCCAGCCCATGAATACGGTTTCTATCTCGCCACTGAGTTAGGTCTTTTAATATCTTTTCAGCAATGTCTTGCAGTTTTCATTGAAAGGATTTTCATGAAATTTATTCCTGAGTATCATAGACTTTTAAATTCTATAGTAAAAGGAATTTTAAAAAATATCTTCTCAAATGTTCGTTGCCAGTGTATAGAAATATACTTAATTTTTGTATAATGCCTTGTATGTAGCCCCGGATAGAATTAGTTCTGTTTTTGCTGCTCTCAAGGTGTGCGGTAGCATCTTGTCATGGTCTTAATTTGCGTTTCCCTAGTGGCTGGTGATGCTGAACCTCTTCTCACCCTCGGTTATGCCTGAGATGCTAAGACACGGCCTGGGTAGTTTAATTTGCAGCATCCAGATGTTCGCACATCTAGCTGATGCAGGACTAGAACTTGGGTCTCCTAATCCGTGGTGTGCAACTTGTGTTCTCTTTCTGGAAGCTTCTAGAGTATTGTTCTTATCTCTGTTCTGAAATTTCACGATAATGTGCCTGGTTGTGCACCTTTTTCCTTTTTTAAAAAAATTCATAGAGATAGGGACTTGGTGAAAACTTTTAACTTGGAAATGGTTGTTTTTCTATTGCCAGATTTTTCTTTAATTATTTATGTGATAATTTTCTCTCATGAGTTTTCTCTATCTTCTCTCTTTGGAATAATTCTCGTCCAAATATGACGCTTCCTGACCACATCCTCTGAACTTGGTCTTCTCTCTCCTTCCAGCCTTGTCCTTGTCTTTTTTTTTATTGTTGTTGTTTTCTTTTGGTTCTACTATGTGAAAGATTTCATAAACATCAATGTCTAGTTCTTTACGTGTTTTATATTTCTGCTTTCCTATTTTAATTTCTAAAATCCTTCCTTGTTTTCTAAATGTTCATTTTCATAAAAAGAACATCATCTTCTAGTTCCCTGGACTCAAATGAAAATATTAATGAGTATTTCATAGAGATTTCTTATGCTTGCATGGTCTCCTGTCTTTCAGATTCCTTTCTTGGCTGTTTTTAAATCTCTGTCTTTCCTGTCGAGTCTTTACTGTCCACTCACATTTAGGGTTGATGAGCTGCAAGGCTGACTGGGACCCCCGTGGGCACCGACAGGGCTTGATGTCTGGGGCCTTGTTTTTGGTGTGATCAGCCTGGGCCGTTCACTGCAGGACACTGATTGCCAGCGTTTGTCATTTGGTCTTTTTCCAGGCTCCACAGAGAGCCTAGAAGCAGGCTGGAGTGCAGGGAGATGGTGAGTCTGGCTGCCTGCACTGTGGAGCTGGGTGTGGTGAGAGGCATGAGGACACTCTCTGTTCAGCTGGGACACTTTCGCACAAACTCTGTTTACTCTCTGGCTCTCTGTCTCTCAGCTGGGCCTGGAGTCCGAGTCCAGAACCCCCCTGGTTTTTCCTCCCCATAGAGAAAGCTCCAGGCTTCCACCAGGGTGCCGATGGGGAAACTGCCGGTCCTCATGGGTGGGGAGGCAGTGGGAGGGTCCAAGCCCTTAGAGAATGCTCCTGGTCCCAGCTCTGCTCAGGCTCGCATCTCAGAGGCACGGGAGCCTTGCCTGTCTGAGACCTGGGAAGGCACTAGCGTGCAGGGCACTTGCTTTCTGGGGACCCCGTTGCCCAGAGAGAGTTCACTTAACACTGGTCTACCTGTTGTCCAGATCCACCCGTGGTGTTGCTCTCATCTCCCTTTGCCCGTCTGCCCTGTCCCTGGGTGCTTATGCCTCCGCTCCTCCCCCTCGTCATTCCTGCACTGCTGTCATCTTGGGGGTGTCAGGAGGGGGTTAAGCTAAGCGTGTGGGCGCCACTGGTGTGTTTAACCACAGCCCCAGGTTCTACTGACGGAAGAACAGAGCATCATGGTACCTATTCTGCTTTTTCTTGCTCATTCAGGCACCCCCTCCAGAGACCTCTGATACCCTGCAAAGGCTGTGCTGAGCCTGGCTGGGATTTACTGCTTTGTTTGACGTGAAGGGGCCCTCGGATGCTGGCATTCAGCACGTGTGCTGCTGGAACACTGCGACTGGAGTCATTACAGCTCTAGCTTCTTCCTGAAATTCATTCATCTGATCAGATTTAAATTTAAAAATGTATTTTTGACGACTTAGTATGAATCACTCAGTCTCTCTTGCTCTCACTCCCTCCTTTCCAGCACTCCTTAATTTTATTCTTTCATCCGCTCATCATCACAATCACACAATTCAACTGTGTGTCTTTCGTTTTGTCACCTCCTCTTTCTGGGAGTCGCCTTCTGAGTCTGTGTTCAACTCTGGGATGCTGCAGTGAGCGAGATGCAGGTCCTGGCTCCCGGAGCCCAGCGTGTAGACAGCTGTGAGCACAAATAATTCCCCTACCGTGCGGAGAGCCTGGGGTCCCAGGGTTATAAACAGAGATGGAAGACGGTGACACCAAGAAGAGGAAAGTTCTCCATTCGGGAGAGTTAGGGAAACTTTTATATGTGAAATGAATGTTTGAACTGGGCCATGAGGAATGAAGAGGGTTTTAATAAATGGCGAAAAGGATATCCGTGTATGAGGCAAAGGGAGCAAGTTGTGAAAGGCGAGATTATTTGGAAAATGGTGAGGAGGTCCACGTGGATGCAGCCCAGGGAGAAGGGGTGAACGATAGGCCGTAGGGCTGGGGAGGTGGGTCCGAGGGATGGACCAGGATGTGGCACACCAGTGACTTCAGAGTCTCAGCTGTGTCACACATATGTCTGCGGCCAGGGGAAATACTAGGGAGTGAGGGGACTGTGGCAAACGTTAGCCCGTCTGTGCTGTGTAAAGGTGGACATTGGGATGGCAAAACTAAACGTGCCGAATTCGCCACAAGCTTAGGGCTCCTTTGACTTTATTCTACAGACCAATAGGAGCCAGAGAATAACAGTAAAGAGGGCATCCTATAGTCACGTCTTTTATGCTTATTTTATATCTGGGACAAACACTTTGGCCCTGAAATGCACCTCTGATCGAAGTGGTATAAAAGTTACTCAGCGTCTCCACTTGGCCTGATCTCCTTGGGGGTGGAGGGCAGAGCAAAATTCCCAGTGCTCCCAGAACTCTACGCCCATCCCAGCACATCGTCGCTCCGTCGTAGGAAAAAGCGGATTTTCCAAACATCCTGCCACGTCCATGCCTGTGATAGAATAGTGTCCCCTGCCAGGATGTCTATGTCCTCACCCCAGAAGTGGTGAATATGCCACCTTATGTGGCAAAAGGGGATTTGCAGGTGTGATTCATTTAAGGAAAGAGATGGGGAGAGTGTTCTGGATAATCTGGGTGAATCCAGTGTCATCACCAGGGTCCTTATAAGACGGAGGCAGGAGGGTCAGAGTCAGAGAAGGAGGCGTGTTGACGGGAGCGGAGGTCGGAGTGATGGGGGGGCTGTGTGCCGAGGACTGTGTGTGCCTCTGGGAGCTGGGGGAGGTCAGGAATGGACCCTCCCTCCGAGCCTGTAGGAGGAACGCAGCCTTTCATTGTGAACTGGTGAACACTCATTACAAATTTCTAACCTTCAGAACCATAAGAAAATAAATTTGTGTTATTTTAAGCCACTAAGTTTGTGGCGACTTGTTACAGCAGCAAGAGGAAATGAGTGTGATGCCCTTTACCGGGTAACCTGTGTGGGCAAGGGTCAGCCCTTGGGTGGATGCTAATGGCCTGTTCCTTCAAGGGGAAGGAGTTGTGTTTGTAACGTGACAGACTGCCGTTCACCCAAGGGTCGAAAGGTTTAGCCATTTGCTGCTTTAAATTTTCCTTAATGCTACTTTTTAAAGAGGAGCCTGACATTGACATAGATGGAGTGCTGCCCAGATCAGTTGTCCCGGCCCGTGATGGGGGGAGATGAACACGGGCCCGTTCAGTCTCTGCACGGCTGTGCACAAGCGCGTGCCGCATCTCAGGCACCGGGGGGCCGGCGAAGGAAGGGGAGCTCAGGCAGGTAGACGCTTGCAGGAGGGGAGGACCGCATGTGACGAGAAACAAAGGAAATGCAGCAGGGGCTTTCGTTTCTCTCCTTCAGTGCAGCTTTCGTGTCGTGCGTGTAGAGCCCCCAAATGTCTAGGCAGCGTTGAGTTTTTGGAGATGCCACTGTATTTTTTATGAAGAAGAGCAAACTTTTCATTCATGTACAAGTTCCTGCAGGGTGGGCCTGTGCTACATGGGGCTTGAAGCAGGCTTCTTGGGGTGTAATTCTAAGGTATTTCAAATACTATGGGCGATTTTGGGCAAATGATTTAAGATTTTGAGGCTCCATTTGCCCCATCCCTGGATAGGAATGATTGTAGTTCCTTCCTCTCAGGGTCTCTGTGACCGTTACCTGGACTACACCACAAAGTGCTCAGAGGATGAGGGATGCTGTGTGAGGGGTCTGGGAGGGTGGGCTCTGGAGCCTGTGACGTAGGTTCAAATCCCACCTCGGCCACTTACCAGCTGGCTGTGTGACTTGAGGCTCGCAGCTCAATGTCTCTTCTTTCTTTGGTTCTTTCACCTGTAAAATTGGGCCGACACTGTGCACCTGATGGGGTGCGAGAGTATTAAATTAGTTAACAGGTGCCGGCGCTTAGAGGGCCTGACACGGAGTTAATGATGCTGCCTCTGTTTCTCTGTAATGTCAGCATCATTTCTACAAGTAGGTGATCAGGGCAGGGGCTATAGCACTGGGCAGACCTAATACTCTGAGAGGCCCTTATGCAGCCGAGAGACGATTTATGAGCAAGAAGCAGAGATGGAATTGTGTCCTGGGTAAAGGCTCTGGTGTCAGGTGCATCTATGTTGTCTCTGTCACGTTCTGGTTGTGTGACTTTGGGTCAGTTACTTGAATTCTCTGTGCCTCGATGTTCTCTTCTGAAAGTGGGGATAATAGGATTTACTGCAGAAGGTCGCTGTGAAGATGACCTTGGACACACTGCCTGGAACCTAGTAAGCTCCCACTGCATGCAGGGAATACTGTGGTTCTCATTATTGCTGCCCTTTGTGTCAACGTTGTGTGTGTAGCACAGAGATGGAGTGTGTGGGCTCTGAAGCTAGACTGCCTGGGTTCAAATCCTTGCTGTAAGCCACGCTAGCTGTATAGACTCAGACAAGTTACTAACTTTTCTGTGCCTCAGTTTCTTCATCAGAAAAACGGAGGACAATAGTCATATTGTAACCAGGGAGCCAGGCAAAGAAAGGATTACTGAGGATCTGATCAGCAGCTAACCTGGTCTGTCAAATGTTTTTCAGACGAGAAGAAACTGTTCTGCTTTGCAGGCGTTGCTGCTCCTGTCTTGCAGATGTTGCTACCTTGCAGAGAAATTCACACATTTGCAGCAAGACCCCTGCAAAATGTGCCAGCCCCAAGTGTCCTAAAGTTACCTTAAATGTATTAGCATCCTAAATTCTCCTTCTCTGGGAGGGTCCAAGCAGCCATTTTCAGATCGTGTGATGTGTGTAATAGCACGTGTACCTGCCACGCATGCGCCCTAAAGGGACACCATGGTTTCAAATGAGCAGCCAGATTTCCTCTGCTCTCTGTGGATAAAGCCCCCCACCGGCACTGAGCTCAGGGAACTCTGCTTTGGGAGCCATCCCTCATGTTCTCCATCACTTGTGCAAGCAATAAACCTGTTCTTCACCTGCTTCTGCCTTGTTCTGCTTCTCGGCTTCGCACTCACCAAGAGACAAACCCACCGACTTCGCTTCCATCTCCTTGTATTCGTTTTCTATTCCTGCCGTAACGAATTACTAGTTTAGTGACTTAGAGCGACCACGTACTGTCTCCAGTTCTGTAGGTCAGATGCCCGCTCACAGCCTGGCCCTGCTCTGCTTGGTCTCTCTCAAGGGGAGGCCAAGGAGTCTGCTGCTGGCTGCTCTCTCGGGGGCTCCGGGTGAATCGGCTTGCAAGCCCATTCAGTTGGCAGGTGTGGGACTGAGATCTTTCTTACTGGATGTCATCCTGGGGTCACACTTAGCTTCTAGAGGACCCCCCATATTCCCTGGCCCATGGCTCCCTTCCAAGCCAGCAATGGATGCTCAACTCCCTCTGACTTTCCCTTCTGCCTCGTTGCGTGGAATCTTCTGCCTCCTTCTACTTTTGATTAAACATCTTTATTGATATAATCCGTGTATCATTCAATTCACTCATTTGTAATTCAGTGTCTTCTAGGATATTCATGGAATTGTGCAACCACCACCACTGTCTAATTTTTGAATATTTTTACTCTTCTCAAAAACCCAGTACCCATTTATGTAACTACATGGATCCCACCTGGATAATCTCCATATCTTAAGGTCGGTTGATCAGTGACCTTAATTCCATCTGCATCGTCCCTTCACAGCAGTATCTAGATCAGTATCTGAGTAACCAGTGGATGGGAATCTTGGGGGAGGGTCTTTAGTATTCTTTTACCACCCTGCTTCATAGGGTCCCCGTGAGCCCTAAGTGAGCTGTGTTAGCTGGAACACTCAGAACGGTGCCCGCATGTGGTAAGTGCCCTAAGAATATTGGCAGAGAAAGTGCTGGTGCAAGGAGCCTCTGAGCGAGTCACCTACTGTGTTCTCAGCAGCTGATGTGCATTGACTCATCTACCGCTAACCCAACCCACTGGGATTGCTAGAACCGTCTTACAGATGAGGGAGTGAAGCTGCACTGAGGCATGGATTTCCACTTGGCTAATTTCTTCCTACTTCCAGTCTTTGGGCAAATACCATCTTAATTAGACACACTCCAATAGCCTGTTTACAATGGCAACTTGGCCCCACCCCATATGCCTAAGGGCTCCTGCGTGCTCCGTGTTGTTCATCTTTCCCTTAGCACTTCTCAGCCCTTAACATTTAGGGCCATATATTAGCTGTATTTGTTCTTCTTTTTCTCTTTTTGAGAAGGTGGTGGAGGTGATGATGGTGGTATTGGCGATGATGTTGGAGGCAGTGGCTACAGTGGAGGCTGCAGAGGGTATGATGTTGGAGGCAGTGGCTACAGTGGAGGCTGCAGAGGGTATGATGGCGGCGGTGGCTGAGGTTGTGGAGGCAGCAGTGGTTGGCGGTGCTGTTGGAAGTGATGGTGATCATGGGGGTGGTGGGGGTGGAGGTGGTTGTATGGGACACCTCTGAGAAACATCGTGCCCTTGGCTGGAGGACGGGTTTCAGGGCTGCAGGAGTTGCTGCTCCCCCTCCTGGAGGCCATTTGATACGACGCCGTATCTGATCTGTTCCTTCGCAAAGCTGATCATCCGATTAATTCACCGCAGGAAGACAGTATCAGTTGAGCCGCAGAGAATGCTATGACCAAGGTAACAAAGCACATATGTATACAATCCCGGCTCACTCAGATAGTTAAATAAGAAAATGTGCTCATTTCTAGACTTGCTGCAGCTTCCTCTTGGGTTAAGGTGACACCAAAATATTAAGCAAAACCACCCAATTCATAGTTAAGAGCCCGCACGATGGTTAAGCAGGAAGGTCCTCACCTGGTGCTCTGACTCTGGAGAAAACAAACCCCCCCACTAACTAGGAGGCGTTTGGTAGGCCCCAGGAGGTCACCTGCTGGTGTGCCCTGACGCCCGGGCCCTTGGCTGGACCCCCGGGGGAAAGCACTTTCTCGTGGCAGAACGTCACCTGCTCGGCTCCCAGCAGAACTGAGCCACCTCCTGTGTGAGGAGCAAGTGGAGGGGGTACAGCAGCACAGCAGGAGCGCCGATGCAGAAGGATCCCTGTGAGGACAACACAGGAGGGGCTGGTCTCCGACAGATGTTGGAGCGGGGGACTGTCAATGAAATGGGACGCGGCCGGGGCATCCTGGGTCTCCCACGGTGCACACTGAACAGGCAGAGTGAGGAGAACCAGCTCCAGCACACAGGCCTCGTGCAGGAGAGTGTGTTGTAGCCCCTCGGACCTGTGTATAGAGATGGTTTTCGTGTATATGGAAGCGAAACCAGAGGTGTGATGGGCTCAAGGACAAGTGTGAGGTCTCCTGTCTAGAACCCAACTGAGGCCCCCTAAACGGGAAAAGCCAGCAGCCCAGGAGCGCTGGGAAAGACCATTTGGTCACCATCGGTGGGGGCTGGAGGGCTTGGTCGGTGCCTAAATGCACTGGGGCCTCCTCCGTCCTTGTTCCGAAGGACAGCGAATGTGGTCTCCTCACTGGCCTGCCTGAGGCAGTTCCAAGGCTTTCTTTTGCTCGCTGGTTGGGGACGCGCCCCTCCTCAGGTGGCCTGGGGGTCTGCCGGCCCTGGCTTCTCCTCCCTGCGCTTCAGCCTCCCTGGGACTTGCCATGTGTCTTCTGACTGGGGCCTCTGCTTGGGGCACTCTTCCCACCTCCTCCCCGCTCCTGGCCGGTTCTGGCTCCTGCTTCCGGTCCAGTGCAGGGCTGTGTGCTCCTTAGGGTGCTCCATAGCAACCGAACCAATGGTGGGGCTGTATATGTCTGACAGATTTATTGCACGGTGTTGGCTCACGTGATTATGGAGGATGGGAAGACCCAGGATCTGCTGTCTGCAAGCTGGAGACCCAGGAGAGCCTGTGGTGTAGACTCTAAGGTGGGTCCGAAGGCCTGAGAACCAGGAGCCCTGGAGGGAGGAGCAGGTCCCTGTCCCAGCTAGGCAGTCAGGCAGGGACAGCCACCCTCCGTTCCTGCACCACGTTGCTCTGTTCAGGCCCTGAGTGGACTGGTGATACCCACTCCCTGCGCTTGGGGTGGGAACTTCTGCTTTACTCAGTCCACTGATTCGAATGCTAATCTCTTCCACAAACACCCCTCCACTGAGAAATCATGCTTAACCAGCTATCTGGGCACCCTGTGGCCCAGTCAAGTTGACACATAAAACTGCCATCACAGGCTGCCTTGGGGACACCTTCCGGGCCCCCACCTGCTGTGCCCCTGGCCCAGGTCCCCCTGAGCCTCCTCTCCACGACAGCCTCACCTCTAGGTATGAGTGGTGCTCATCAGTCTGTCCACACCTGTCTCCCAGTCACAAAGGGCTGTGCTGACTGGGTCACAGCACAATGCCTGGTACACAGCAGGTGCTCACTAAATGCCCGTTGAGTGAGTGACTTTCCTTGAATTGTCACAACAGCTCTCTGGTTGGTGCTAGCATCTCCTCAGTTCAGAGAGGAGGGAAATGGGCGCAGCTGCCAGTCTTAGCCTGCCCAGGTTCCCAGGCAGAGGTCCCAAATCGGCCTGACCTTCACAATTACACGAAGATTCCACAAACTTACCTATTCCCAGGCCCGACCCTGCACCTAAGGAACCCGAGTCTCCCAGGGTGCAGGCTGGCATCAGTATTTTTGACAATGCCCTCCACCGATTCCTTTGACCAGGAAGTTACAGAAGTTTTCCCTCCTGCAGAGATGAGATGCTTATCGAGTTAATTTCCCCAGGCTTCGTTCAAGGTGGAAACTAATCAGCCATCTCTTCAGCGAGGATTAACCTCTGGCTGAAAGATTCTCTCTGTTTTCCTCTCTTGCTCGTTTCATCCATTAAAAGCTTAGATACCTCAGAGACAGACCGTTCATCGCTTATCACCACTGGGGGCTGCAGGTGGAGATTCAGAGACCAGAGAGAAGCAAATTGGTCTGAACACAGGAGCTCTTGTTCTGGGAGAGACAGCACAGCAGCTGATACAATTAGTTTGGAGTCATTCACATGGCAAGAACTTGATTTATAGCATATCAAATCAACCATTGTAATCAAGTCTGTGGTGTCTGCCCCGTCTGAGGGATGTCAGAGGCACTCGGCAAGATCAGACGACCTCCAGGCATCTGGAGTCTGGTTCCTGGGAGATAATGTGGTAGATGAGCATTTATCTTACAGGAATCCTGTGGGTTCCAGAATCCTCCGACTCCCTGGACCCAAAACGACTTCAGATAAGACAAACTGTGGCAGCCAAGCCTCATCTCCCCAAACTTCGTGGGGACGTAGAGCAGAAATGGTGGTCTTGCAAATCTTGGAAGCATCCTATGGACCTTGACATAGTCATATCGGCCAGATTCTCCTCTCCTTGGGCCCAGAGACCTCAGACAACCCTGCCAGTTCACAGATAAGAATGAAGAAGGCCAGTTTCACCCTTACCTGGATTAGAATTGAGTTTAGATCCAGCTGTGGCGTGGCGCTGCTTAACGGCTCAGGCCAGCTAGTTCACAGGGTGGGACTGTCACGCCTCTCTTCCTGGCCCTTCAGAGCTGCACCGACCATGGGAGAAGAGATTCATCACCTCGGGCTCCAAGAACAGGACCGTGTGCTGGGGCTTCCCTCAAGACACTTATCATTTGTCCAGGACAGGCAGCAGACCATCTCAAAACAGGATGCTGAAGTTCAAATGGTGGCCAGAATGACAGGTCCTGTGGCAGAGAATGTTTCCCCCAGGGGAAATTATTGGACTTTAGGCTACTTATCCATAGGCATCACAAAATAAACAAGCACAAACAGATGAAGTGGAAAAGGAGAGGTTGAGAAAATTTGGGGATATTTTGTAACATTTCCTGGTTTGGGAATGTTAAGATGCTTTCAGCTTCCAAGAACACTTGTTCCTTTCAGGTTGTGTGGACCTGGAACAAGTTGATGTCTTTTTGGTAAGAAAAATATGTCTGTGGCGTGGTCCTGCTTGCATATGGCAACTAGTTAAACCATTCAGAGAAGTTCATGATGAAATTCAAGTCTTCACTCGCCCCTTCTCACACTCAGATCCATGCCTCTGCAGCATCTTCTTTTAAACCTCAAAGCCTTTGACTCTCCTGCTGTTTTCCTCCAGGATCTTATAATGTGCTGAAAATGCAATTTCTGTATTTACCGTCTTTAGACAACATTTATCTAGTCTTCTAGGAAATACTAGAATCTTTCCCCTTCACATGTCTCCTCTTTCTCCTTCCAGCTCCAAGAGCTAGCTAGAGAGATGGCCACCGGCTGCTCCTCCTACTGGTGCCCTTTGTCATTTTAATGAGATGCTAAGGTTTCTATTTCTTGCTCCTTCAACTCCAGTCAGCGACTTTCTATATAAGGTGAAAAGATCAGAACTGCTTTCTCCTTTCTTTCCACACCTGGACTACCTCCCACCTTTGGCCAACCATATTTTTACAGTTTAAGGTTAACATTTATATTCCATTCTACAAATATAACCATGGCTTCAGTGCTCCAGAGTCTATAGGTGGACTCTTAGAGCAGAAAAATATTGGACAGCGTTTCCTTGAGTAGATGTGGTGTCTGCCTTACAGGTTTATGAGGATTAAGTGAGACGATGGGTGCAGAGCGCCGAGGCCGGGGTCTGCTCAGGACCTTCTGCATGCTTGGCTGGCAGAAGCTCTTAGCAAATATCAAGCTACGCACTGTTCCTGAAGAAGTTGGTGCTGAAGCAAACGCACAGTGTACACCTGTCTTTTTCCATCACCAGGAGTGAGAAGCAATTCTTGTCACTCTGACGTGAAGGATGTGTCTGCCTGCGGCACCTTCGCTGCTCCCGTGAGCCGTGTGAGTTGAGTGAGTGATGAGATGGAGAAAGTGGCGTTCTCGTAACAGCTGGTCCTAGAATTCCTTTGTAATGGGAGTGAAACTCAGCACATCGACTCAACTGTGAAAGAAATATAAACTTTATTTTCATATGATGTTGATTTTAAGCTCCTGTTGTCCAAAATGGCAGAAAAACTTAATCCTAGTCAATTTATGGTTTTCCCCTATTTATTTTTACGTGAGATTATATCTCAGTTACAGGATATTTGCATAGCGTGAAGGGATGTGTTTGTGTGTCTGTCCCTTTTCCCTCTTCACCAGTTCCTGTAGAAGATGGAAAAAGAGCTCCAGAGGGTCTTAAAGTGACCATGAAATCAGCAGACATCACCACTCACAATCCACTGGCCAGAAGACGTGGCCCCTACGCAACCACAGAGGGCAGGGCACACCTCGGAGGTGGAGAGCTGGAAGTACTTGGTGACGAGGTCTGACACCCCCATGCTGTACTGCCCTCAGCAACAGTGAAAGGAGTTATGGGGGCCATCTGAGAGATGGTGGGGGGGTGAGGAAGAAGCTAACTGATGGTAAGGCATTTGTACTCACCATGTCATCTGGTTCCATGATCCACCAAATTTTCAATGGAGTCTATCAAAAAAGACTTAGCATTGGGGCTGGCCCCGTGGCCGAGTGGTTAAGTTCGTGTGATCCACTGCAGGCAGCCCAGTGTTTCGTTGGTTCGAATCCTGGGCGCGGACATGGCACTGCTCATCAGACCACGCTGAGGCAGCATCCCACATGCCACAACTAGAAGGACCCACAACGAAGAATATACAACTATGTACCGGGGGGCTTTGGAGAGAAAAAAGGAAAAATAAAATCTTTAAAAAAAAAAAAAAAAAGACTTAGCATGATGTCTGAGATTGATTTTCTTGTGGAAACCAGTGAAGAGCCTGAATCTGGTATCTGAGGGATGTGATCCTGAACACTGTCGCCCCAGGTGGACGCGGAGCCCACTGACATCTCGGTGTGTCCTGCTTCTTCCTTGAAACTGCCTTTGCTCTGTAAGAAATCCGCTTCTTTCATTATACAGTGGAGATGTGTTCCTGGGAGACTGAGGGATGCTTCACGGCTTCTTCCCAACCATCTGCTCCAGCAGCCTCCTGAGGAGGTCACAGTGGACCACACACATGTTGGCCAACCAGCACAGCAGGGGGCTTATTCCACAGATTATCTGGAAGGGACTCCTCCAAGGGGACACTCAGCTGCACAGAAGTGTGCGATGGCAATGCTTAAGGAATTCACTGATTCCCTCACATAGATACTCTGTGTGGCCAGTTGTCACCCCTTAAAGGATGCCAACGCTGATTCTTAATGACATGTGAACGTCTGGGCTGGAGAGACACAGGTTTTAGCACAGGGGTTGTAAGATGGCAATCACTGGTCTTGTAGCCCTGCCAGGGAAGGCTCTTCTCTTGCTCAGGGGTGAAATGATGCTCCTGACCATGTGGTGCAATTCTCTTCTGAGAAGCTACAGGGAAATGCTATCTGAGAAAGGGCCAGACATTCATTAGACACTGGCCTGCAGGCTCAGGTCAAGGATAAATGAAATGAAGAATATTGCAGGGTCCTGGAGAAGTTTGAAGAAAACAAAACAAAACTAACCTGTACTAGTCAGTATCTCAGAGGGAAATAGGTGATACATGCAAAGAGGTTGTAATGTTTAAGGAAAGGACTATTTACCACAATGTGGACAGGTTTGGGGGGATCACTGAGATAGTGAGAAGCACCCAGGGCTTGCAAGCACGCAAAGTCCTTACCTCCCCTAGGCCAGAAAGGGCAAGGGGGAGAGTGGGGACCCGTGCTCATGGGGAGGCACAGCCATGGACAGGGCAGCCTGGCAACACGACGGCCTTATCTGGAGGCACATAGACCATGCCAAAACATGGTGCCTAAGGCAGAAGTCAGGAGAATAAATACTCTGACCTCCATCTCCACTCATCCTCCTATCTGCTACCGTTGAGATCAGAGATTCACTTTTTAGATCCACCAGTTAGAAGAAGGACATGGGAGCCTAAGGGATGCAATATATAGCTTCCTGGGGCCCAGAATGGAGCATCCCCAATGTTGATGAAACCTCAGCTTAGATGGTCCAATGCATGAAATAATAAGAAAATGCACAATAAGACACAAGAGCCGCTGTGCATCCCAGGCTGAGAATCCAAGCAAGGGAGAGACACTCACGGGCTGAGTGCCCTGCTCAGGCTTTATGGAGCAAGTGGAATCCACGATGGCAAGCGACATGGCTCCCTATTGCCCACAGAGAAAATGTAACTTCTCAGCTTGTGCCCCTATGCCCGGCAAAATCTGCCCTCCTCTAGCTTCCTGTCTCAGCACCCTCCTCTGCTCCCTGTGTCCAGAGCCTCCTGGAGCTCCCTGAGGCTTCTGATCACTCCAGAGTCCCACAGGGCTTTCTTTATTTCAGCCTCAGTGCTCCTGAGTCAAACTTCCGGGGTTGCATCTGAGCTGCCAGTCATGCGGGCCGGGTGATCCCTGGCGAGTTACTGAACCCCTCCCGGGTCAGGCTTTCATCTACCAAATGGGGACGGTGAGGCACCTAGTCACAGGGCTCCTGTGGGGATGAATGAGAAAATGCGTGTAGGGGGCGTTATGGGTACACTGTAAGCATTCAATGTATGTAGCTGTTATTACTTGACTGTGCATCATATCTGCACCTTTAGAAACTCCTTCAGTATCGGCCTCTCTCTAAAGCGCTCCCTGATGCTGCGTCCTCAGTCCCAGCTGCTCCTCCTCTGCTCCTGTCTCAGTGTGGAGCTCTTACACCAGTTTCCCAGTAGAAGAATAGTATGAGACTCTCCTGTCTCCTCCGGTGGACTTGAGTTGGCTGCATGAAGGAAGGAAGTTTGTCATTTCCATTCTGTGTCCGCAGTGCTTGGCAGCTGTAGACTGGAATAAATGACTGTGTCTAGCAGAGGTGGGTTGTGTTGAATCTAATGTAACTGAAGGGTTTTTAGGTGAGGAAATGTCATGCGCTCATCACGTCATCTTAGAGCTCCAGAGATGGGCAGGAACTTGACCAGATCCCCTGACTGTATAAATATATATATTGCTTTTTCTCCAAGTCACAAAGTTAGGGCATGGTGAAGGAGAGAGCCATCTAGCATCATGACCAAAACAACTTGGAGGCATTGATGAAATTGGGATTCTGATTTCAGACAGACCTGGGTTTGTGTCTGACCTCTGCCACTGCTTAGTTTGGGATGCTGGACAAGTACCTTGACCTCCAAGCTTTACTCAATTCTTCTGTAAAATGGAAACAATAATAGTATCTACTTCAAAGGATTGTTGTGATGACTAAATGAGATAACATAAGCAGGGTGCTTAACATCCTGCTCAACAAATATAATAAGTGCTCAATCAAAACTGGCTGTGTTGCCTTGGAGGAAGGATTCCATTTTGAGGGGAAGGAAAGAGTGGGAACCAAAGGGTGCATCACAAAACCCAGTTCTGGAACACCAGGATGAGGTGTCACTCCCATCATCTAGATGGTGACCCCCAAATGACCTGTGTCAGAACCTTGTGGGGTTGCTGTGTGAAAAAAAACATGTATTTTCTGGGACCCAACTCTGAGCCCTTTGAATTAGAACCTCTTGAGGTTGATACCAAACCAGGTTTGTTTGTGCCTCTTGCCCAGAAAGCTAATCACTGAAATGACAGCAGAGAGAGCGTTTAATCATAAGGCAGCCAAGTGAGGAGGCAGGAGAACGAGTCTCAGATCTGCCTTCCTGAAAATGGGGACTCAGGGATATCTATGGGGCAAGGTGGTCTGAGATGTGCAGACGGATGATTGGAGGTGAGGAGAGGTGAGGTGACTGACGATCTGCTCAAACATAGTCAGAATCGACGCTTCTTCACAGGACCCGTGTTCACCAAATGGCGGCGTTAGCATCATCTCCGGGTGGAGTTTTCAGCCTCTTGACGTCAAGAGGTCACTTATCCGGCATCTGTGTGGGCCCAGTGGATGGGTTGGTGGTCTCAAATGGCCTGAACTGGACAAGGGGTCCTAATTCCTGAAAAACAGCTTAAACATCCGTTACCATGGTGATCCAGGTGCTAGAAGAGATGTTATCTATAGGAAGCGAGGGGGAGTCAGATAGCATATTGCCTAAGCAGCACAGTTAATAATGGGCAGGGGAACAACTGAAAGATATAACCAGCAATTGCAAAAAAGGAAAAAGAAACTGCAATCACTAACTACCTAATAATCGATGGCTAACTGTTTACCCATTTCACAGTGGGCCGGCGAACTGGCAGACTTGATGAGCTTTCCTGGCCACTTTGGTGGATATTGTAACTTAAAAGCCATTGCTAAAGGCACTGACAAAGCATTGACAGTGGAAATGGAGGGAGATATTTGCAGGAATGCATTGGGAGCTGAGCCATCCTTCCTAGATCTCAGACAGAAGAACCAAGGAAGCCTGGAAGCCAGCCAACAGAATGGACCAAACTCCAGATGCTGAAGCTGAAGTCAGAATCCCAAGGATCCAAGAGAAGAGCGACTAGGGTGCTGCATGTTACCCAGAGCACCAGGGGCTCCTCTGGCCTTGGGTCACAGCCACTTAAGGAGTTAAGTTCTCAGCAAACTCGCTTCTAACTAACAGCGCCCCCACCACACTTAGAACAGCTTGGCTATTGTGCGCAGAGAATCCATCCTCACAAAATGGTGCCGGATATATTTGTGAGCATCTTCAGCCTTTGATTCATTTTAAGTCATTGTTCTTAACTCCCATTACTGAATATTTACTTTACTTTCACACAGTGTGTTTGTCTGTATGAAAGTTAATTGTTTCACTTTGAATTATTGTAATTTAAACACTCAGTGAGAACGCTGCCTCCTGCCTTTATAGCTTTCCAAGGTGGACGTTATTTGAGGTGACTCTTGTGGATAGAAAGTTAACAAAGTTTGCACTTATGGTGAGGTTAGAACCTGGGGATATGTGTGTGAGACAAGAAGGGAGCATTTGCTGAAGAAAACATATGATGTCTTATTTCTACTACATGGAATTTGTGTATAAGTTTAAACTGTATCATGACCTAATATAAAGCTTGAATAATGACTTCCTGATCATCTGAAAAATAGGTAAATGACCATCCAGGACTTAAATAATTTACATTGAACATGATGCCGTAACTTAGATTATTTTTGGTAAAAATAAAGTCATTTCTTCCAATTTTTAAAGTTTACATTACATATGAATACAGGTAAAGTTATACATAATCAATAAAAATCACTCCTATTTTACTTGAAAAAACCTCAATGAGAGATAAAAGGGACAAAACAGGAAGATGTGGGGCACGAGGGCTCCCATATCTCTCTAGCTACATGAGAACAGGATGGAAAGTCATCAGGATGTGTTCAAAGATGCGTTGAGAACTTGTGGTCTTGGAGTGGACAGAGAGACTGAATCACAACCTTTTTCTCTGAGCCAGGAACATAATAGATTAGAATTTCCACTCCGTGGCTCCAAATAGGTTCCTTTGTGTGTGTGTGTGTGTGTGTGAGGAAGATTGTCCCTGAGCTCACATCTATTGCCAATCTTCCTCTTTTTGTTTGAGGAAAATTGTCCCTGAGCTAACGTCTGCGCCAATCTTCCTTTATTTTGTATGCGGGACGCTGTCACAGCCTGGCTTGATGAGCAGTGCATAGGTTCGCACCTGGGATCCCAATCTGTGAGCCCCAGGCCACCAAAGTGGAGCACGTGGACCTAACCACTGTACCACCAGGCCGGCTCCAGTTTCCCTTCTTTAGAGTGCTGACTTCTTCTTGCCTCTGGGAGGAGATATTTGAGAAGAGTGATGTGTTTTGTAGGAACTATGTCTTGACGTAAATCTAGCATGTTCCTTCTCTGCTGCCTCTCCCCTCTCCCCCTTTCTCCACAGAGTAGAGAATCTGCTTTGTTTCAGGAAGGGTGGGGCTTCTGTTTAGAAGGGGGGTGATACGTGTTTCCCTGGGCGGTGGGGCCAGCGCCCCATGTTTGGGAAGCCCCAGCCTCTTATAAGTCACAAGAAGGTAATATGCAATTAACACATAGTTGTGGTGAGATGTTATTTGGATATATTGATCGATTTTTCTCTAGTATGTTTTTTTGTTTCATCCTCATGGCCCTTCATTCGTTCACTTTGTCATTCAAGGAGAGGGGACTAAGGAGAAAGGGGAGGAAGGAATGGTGGCCTGTGCTGCTCGTACCGTCTCCCTGAAGCCAATTGTTAAATCTTCAGGAAACTCGTTAGGCCTTCGGTGGCTTGAAACCAGCTGTAGTAGAGGTATTTATATGGTGGAAACCGGCAAATGCTCAAATCTGAGCACACGGCGGGAATGAACAGTCTTGGCTGACATTTGGATTTCAAAAGCCTAGCTCTCGGAGAAAAACGGAAAGAACTTCTGCCCAGAAAGTAGAACCCCTCCTGGACCAGGGGACGAGGGAGCATCAGTGGGGGAGAGGAGAGCTGAGGAGCTGGCGGCCCTGAGAGGACTCTTCCTCATCCTCACACTCTGAGGACAGAAATCCCAAGTCAGTTTGGGGGCTGGGGGATCTGAGAAAGAAGACATCTGTGTCCTTTCCTGGATAGGAACCGTTATAAGTCCAGGATCCCCGAGCAGAAACAGCCGTGTGGGGTTTAGGTAGGTGGGTCACACAGTTCATGCCCTGACGAGGCTGGGGCCCATGGAGCCGTGAGTCTGCATCCTGAAAGGAAGCCAAGAGCACCCTCCTCTTATCAGGAGAAACTTCCAGAAGGGCATATTTACCAGGGAGCTAATTCCACTGATTTGTGGGGAATGTGTGCAGTCAGGGATGGAGGAGGAACCCGTGCTGGTAGTCGGGAGCTGCCCTCTCCCAGGCGGGAGGGTCAAGGGCAGGGAGAGGTCACCAGAACTGGAGAGGAGAGAGCTTCCTTGAGAGGAGCAGGGAGCTTTGAGGTGGGACATGGCCAGCCCGAGGGACCCTCGCAGTGAGGGAGCCACAGGCAGGAGTATCCAGACCTCCCGCGCCTCCTTGCCCCGCTTCTCCAGCCAAGGCTGCCCACTGACCACACCCAGCGGAAGGCCAAGGGCACGGCGCCCATCTGTGAAACCCTGTAGGTCAGCTGCTGGCACACGGCGGGGTGGACAAGGTCTACTGGAGCGCTGACTTTTGTTTTAACTAAAAATTAAGAAAGGTATAATTTTAGAAAAGCAGTTAAGATCTCTCAGCAAGCTTTAAGAATATTAGAACTGTTGTACTCTTGTATTTTTCCCTTTACATCAGCTATTCAACTTACTTAGGTAAGCATTTAAAAACTTAAAAAAACTAACAGTAAAGATACTGATGCACAAACGCAATTAAATGTTTTTTTTTTTTTTTAAGATTTTATTTTTTTCCTTTTTCTCCCCAAAGCCCCCCCGGTACATAGTTGTATATTCTTCGTTGTGGGTCCTTCTAGTTGTGGCATGTGGGAGGCCGCCTCAGCGTGGTTTGATGAGCAGTGCCATGTCCGCGCCCAGGATTCGAACCAATGAAACACTGGGCCGCCTGCAGCGGAGCGCGGGAACGTAACCACTCGGCCACGGGGCCAGCCCCCGCAATTAAATGATTTTATAAGAAAAGTAGAAAATAAAGATACTATGATTAATAAGTACAGTCTTTTATTTCTTGACATGGCATATTAAAATCTTTCAATCTTCATTGTAACTTATCTGATACGTTCTGTGGGCATGGAATATAGAAAGTGTGTCAGTGAAAAATACATGACAAGTATTTTTATTAAACACCGAATTGTACATTTTTCATACAAAAGAAGACACTCTAGCTTCTGTTTTGACAAAATAATTATTCTTGCTAATATTGTCTAGCTCATTTTCCCAATTTCTATAATCTCATACACCCACAATACTCACAAAAGTACTTTCCAACAGCCCATAGTGGTATGGGGGTAGCAGCATGAATTCCTGCGCACTCAGTAACACCAGAGATGAAATATACAGTTATGGGGCAGGGAGGGGCCTTTCAGAAAGAGTGAGAACAGTGTAGACCAGGGCAGTTCAACAGAACCATCCGTGATGAAGGAGGTGGTCTCTGTCTACATGGTCCAGTAGGGCAGTCACTAGTCAAGGGTGACTATTGAGCACTCAAAGTGTGGCTAGTGCAACTGAGGAACCGAAGTTTTTATTGTATTTAACTTTAATTTAGATGGCCACGTGCGGCTCGTGGTTATAGTATTAGCACAGATTCAGAGCAGCCTGCGTGGCCTGATTACCCGGGATGCTATGGCTAAGAGAGACCTCAGCGGGAGCCGCATGGCCAGATGACAACATGGACCAGATGGCCAAGATTCTACACACGCTTCCTTGAATTCTGACACACCTCTGAGAAGAAGGGAAGGCCCCAAACAAAAACACGGCAGAGAACAATAACATTTTGTGCAATCTAGCAAATGCTTTGCATATATAGAAATTCAGATAATCCAATTAACCCCGTGAGGTGGGTACTCTTATCCCCGTGTCGCAGACGAGGATTGGAATCTCAGATTAAGGAATTTGCCCATCCAAATTGACTAAGATAGAATGGAGTCTAAAACAGATTAGAATCTTACAAGAGTGGTTTTATATCTTGACCCCCTGAATTCGTGGCATGTGGTTTGTTCTGGCCACGTGATCATGGTTTCTCTATTCCTGGTTGTGCTGTAGGAATGTTTCCAGACACCAAAGTTACTCTGGGTTCGGTCCCCACCATTAGGCGGCCATCAGTCTTCCTGGTTTTGTAGAGGGTCCCCACAGCGAGGAGGACTCAGGCCTAAAGCCAAATGGACTCAGCCCAAAAGGGAGAAGATGGTAGATGAAAACTCAGAATTCTGGTACCAGCCCCTGAGTGCTGGGTCCTCTGTTCGTGTGTCGAGAAATGCCAGCCGTTCTTAAATCCTCCAACCTCCTTGTGAGAAGTTTCTAAGGGAGAAGAAATTTGCAGTCCTGGGAGTGGGGGTGGGGGGGTCCAGGCACCAGCGTGCTATATACCAGCTTTGCGATCTTGAATGCCTGAGCTTCTCCGAGCGTGTTTTTTTCCTTCCTTGTGAAATGGGATTAATAATGGAACTTCTAAAGGTATCATGAAATGAAATGAGATCATTTTTGGAAACATTAAGGTATATAGTTGTTATCTTAATGAAACAAGGCAGCTTATATTCTCTTTGGAATTTTATGTTTCCAAGCTGATTTCAGTGCTGTGTCCTGACTCTACATCCATTGACACCACTCGCTGATCCTCCTGTGACCAAGGCCTGACCTCTGGGTACGTGTGGCTCGAGGGCAGGGAACAGGAGGTGTGTCAACGCAGTGGACTCTGCCTGCGACGTGGGCTCCAGCTGCGCTGGCTTTGGATCTTGGATCCAGTTTTCCACTTGTCACTCTGCTCTGGATCCTCAGGGACTGGGGGTGAACCCCCTTAGGAACCAACAAATGACCTTGCAGCAGAGAGAGGGGGCATTTTGACCTTTTTTTGTTTTTTTTTTTTTTAAGATTTTATTTTACCTTTTTCTCCCCAAAGCCCCTCATATTTTAGTTGTGGGTCCTTCTGGTTGTGGCATGTGGGACGGTGCCTCAGCATGGCTTGATGAGCAGTGCCATGTCCACGGGCAGGATCCGAACTGGTGAAACCCCAGGCCACTGAAGTGGAGTGCGCAAACTTAACCACTCGGCCATGGGGCCGGCCCCAAGCTGCCGTCCCTGTTGAATAAAGTCTGCCTTACTGCCTTTGACAAGCGTCATGAGTAACTGTTCTCCAACAGCTGTGGGTTTCCTTTGGAGAAATGACAGTGCTTTGAAACTAGACAGAGGTGGTTGTTGTACAATGTTGTAAGGTAGTAAACACCATTGAATTACTCACTTGCAAATGGTTGATTTTACGTTATGTGAATTTCACCTGAACTAAAATACGCAGGTAAAAAATAATACAATGGTTTACTCTTCCTCGTGATTCTGTGGGTTGACTTGTCTCAGGGGGCAGTTCTGCTCCATGTAGCATAGCTGAGGTCACACACGCTGCACTCAGCAGAGAGCTCGCCTGGGGCTGGGCCAGCCCGCGGGCTCTGGTCCTCCAGGGTCTCCCTCAAGGGGTTCTGGTGCAGACAGTTCCCAGGAGGGCGAAGCTGAAGCTGACGGCCCGGAAGTGGCACGGCACAACTTCTACCGCACTCGTCTTAGTCACAGGCCAGCCTGTATTCAAGGACGGAGTAATCACTACATCCTGACAGCGGGCAGCTGGTGTCCCCAGGGAGAGGGCCCTGGACAGGGTCCTCCTTGGAGTCTCCCCAGCACAGGTGGGCCCTGTGCTGACAAGGCCTCTCCCTGGTCCTTCTCAGCGCAGACGTTGACTGTGCTAGTTGTTTGTGGTTCTCGTTCCATCTGGACACAGTGCTCCGGAAGCTCCTGCCAGTCTACTGGACTTGGTGCAAGGGATGAGACCAACTTGTTGTCCCTTGTGGAAGTGGCACGGGCTTTACAGATAAGCCATCTTTTTGAGTACAAATGCCAGCTCCGCCTAGGCTGACCCGGCATACCCGTGTGCCTGGGACTCAGAGCTAAAACCTGAGGTCCTGCATGACCTGGGATGGGGTAGTCACCTCGCTCTGCCAGCGCTTAGTCTGAGTGAATTTAGGCAGGTAGTTATGGAAATAAAGGACGAGCATCCAGCTGGGCCCCCACAGAGGCTTTCTCTCCAGAGTTTGCTCTAGAAGGGAAGTCGGCTCCCATCACTTGCATTTGGCACTCCAGAGTAGGCAGAGCAGCTTTAGAGTGGAAGAAGGAAGCCTTCAGACGTGTTCATTGGGGGCTGTTGGCGTGGGGAGGCTGGAGGGGGGCTACCTAGAACTGGGGCTCCTACGTGACTAGTTTGGGGAACATGTTTAACTCTGTTTGATTCTGAGTTGGAAGTAGGGGCAAAACCAGAAGCTGGTGGTTGCTGACCAAGTTCTGACGGTTCTGGGCTGATTGGTGCAGGGGTGGAGGCTCAGAGTTCTGCTGTCATGTGAGGTCTGGCCATTGTCCGTCTATTCAGTCTCTCACCGTGTCACATGTGTGGGCCTCAACTTTCTTACAAGTACAAGGATAAAAATAAAACTTAGCTCTGAAAATTAAGTATATTCCAGTACATGGTATACAGTAGGTGCTCAGTACAGGAAGTTTCCTTCCCAAGAATGTCCTGTCTACACTCAGGGGGCCTTTGGGCACCTTTATTTGATTATTCCCCAGGACCAAATGACTCCAACTCTCCATGTGCCCTCACCTTAACGCTTCAACTTATCCAGGCAAAGAGCTGCCTGCCTCTCAGAAACTTGCCTTGGACAAACCAGACACGCCAGAGGAGCCAGCATGGGGCCGTCAGTGACGTGGTCAGGATTAGGAGAACATGGGCCAGTTCAGTATGAACTAGTCACAAGAGACTGGTGGGCAATGTTAACAGGAGCCCTGTGACATTGGGTCCTTCTCTCAGACAAGGGACCTTTCTCTACCATAGGGAGGAAAAACTATTCCTCTACCCTCCAGGCTTTCTGGCTGGTCTGAAAATTAAGTTGACATAAGACAGAATAACAGGAGAAAATCAAGCAAGCTTAATAACATGTATACGTGGGAGAAACCCAGGAAGACTGAATAACTCGCCAGAATGGCTGAGGCCACCATCTTAAATACCATCTCCAGCTGGAGACAAAGGAGGATGTTGGGAGTTGTGGTTTGGGACTTCAAAGGGGAGGAAGACAATTCACACGGAGATGGAAAGCAAATGCTTGGTAAACAAATGTTTGCCATGCCCTGCAGAGACAATGGGACAGGGGGAGGACATTGATCAAGTGGGCCTTGCTGGGTTCCTCCCTGTCTGCCACACCTAGTTCATATTATACTAGAGTTGTCTATAGTGAGAGCTGCTTCCTGGCACAGGCCTTCTCTCTTCAATTCTTTTAGGCACTTAGGGGGAAGATCAAAGCTTCTTCCTGAGTCTTTTGTTCTTAAAAATAATCAAGCCAAAGAGACATTCTCAGGTGGCAAATTCTGCTCCCCTACACCAAAATTGCACCTGACTTAGGGCCAGGCCTGCCAGAGATCCCCTCCATAATCAGCAGAGGAGTTTTGACCTGACATGATTCCCACCTGGGCCACTTGAGCCCACCTTAGGCAACCTGCAGGTCCCTGCTCCTAGGAGGTAACCATTTTGATGCTGAACTCTGGGAGAACACCCGGCTGGTACGGTGCATCACAGCCCAGAGCTCCAGGGGTCCTCCCATGTAGCTGGGACGACGGGCACAGACCTGTGTGCCCAGTGAGCCGCTGGAATGAACTGATAGCTCTGTAGCACACTTCTCTTCTGCAACCGTTTCTACACGCTCGCCTCCAAAGACACACAATCCGCCAAAGATGAGCCGTCGCCGCACGTGCATTGGCAATTTGCCTCTTGAGCATCAGAAGTTTGGAGGAATCTGTGCAGAGATTTTCGATAATGTTTTGAAAGTTATTTCAGTTCTGGGAAGGAATTTCTCTAGTTTTTTCACTGGGAAGGTGCCTGTGGCTTTGGGCTTCAATATGGTTCGCACTCTAATTTAGTAACCATTTCTATTTTTAATAGAAAAGTGAAACAGTATTTAGTTCATTCATCATCTTTCATGTGATGAATATTTTTGCGATATTGCCTGTGTGTCAGAGGCCAAGTTAAGGGCTTGTCATGTGGGGTTGAGGAGGAGCAGCTCAGATCCTGGCTGGTCCCTTGTGGGATCAAGGGAGAAAGGCAGGCATGGAACAGCTGATTTCATAGTCATTTGGGCAATTACAATTGGGGTAAGTGCTACCCGGCAGATGAACCAGGTAGTATGAGGATGTGTAACTGGGGAAGCTGATCTCCAGAATGTGTGTCTTTATATTATAATAGTGAAAGTAAGATGTGTCCAATAGGAACGCTTCCTGCAAAAAGTAGCGGTTGTAGAAACGTCATCGAAATGAGAACCAACAGAGGCTATTGATTCCAAGCTTGTGATGGCAAGGGAGGCAGCCGCCATTGCTTGGTTTGGGGGAAATTCAAAGGCAGGCAGAGGAGTGGGAAGGCGTATGGTGGAAAACAGGGAGGGCTCAGGTCTGCTCGGATCGGAGGTGGCTGGCACGGGGAAGCTGGATGTGGTTAGCAAGAAGCCAACATCTTAGGAGATGGGTTTGGAGCCCATAACTCAACTTCTCTGCTTGGTCCCGAGTTGGAAACAGGAGCAATAAAGAGAATTTCTGGCGGTTGTTGCCCGAGTTCTCAACATTCTGGGCCAATTGCTGCAGGGGCTGTGGTTTGGCTTCCAAGCCTGGTCGCTGCCGAGGTGGCGCATCTGAGTTCTGTTGTCATGAACAGCCAGACCATACGTTTTGTATATTTGTATGTTCAGTCTCTGGCAGCATACCCAGCTAAGAAGGGCATAAGTTCACAGGTGTGAGGGAGCAGTGCTGGGCTGTTCAGAAGCTCTACAATATCACGACAGTGGCTCCTCACTTTCATGACTCTCCTCACTTTCCTCTCTTGTCTATAAATGGCTGCAGAGCTCCGAGTGTCACGTCCTTCCATAACAACATTCCAGGCAGATGGCAGCGGGTCAAGCAGAAAAGAAAGCTTCTTCCCACAATATGCTCAGAACCCTCCAGCAAATTTCACATTTAGCCACTCCAGGACCGAGGCTGGGCAGAGAGCAAAGGGGTTCCGAGGACTGGTTTAGACCAAGCATTCCTCTTTGCAACTTCAGAGGTGACCTTCCCCACAGGTATGGGCTGCTCAGGTGAGTCAAACTGGAGTTTTATCGGTGTGGAAGAAGCAGTTGGTACAGCCCCCTCACAAACATGGGGTACACTTGAGATCCTCTATTTGGGTAGATCTTTACCTGCAGAATCTTGGTGGGAGCCACAGACCATCTTTCATCACAAAAACTGAGAATGTTGGCTACTGCCTTTTTCAGACCCCCTTGCAGCTGGAGGACAGGCGTGCAATCCCAGCTCTGCCATCCTGGACACCCCTGCTGGTTGGGAACCTCATGAAGAGAAGCTGTATGAGGACAGTAGTCTGTGCAGCAGGTGGTGGCAGTGGGTACACCCATTTTCTAGGGTAACAGCGGGACAATTCTGGGAGCAGAGTCCTATGTCCAACCTCAATGGTTTCTGTGGTTCAAGATGCAGAGGCCGGCCCAGCAGCAACTCTACTGGAGTCTTTGCAGGGCCCGTTCTTCAGCAAGATTTGAGGTTTCATTTCTTCTTTTCTCTCCCTGCGGCTTTTAAAATGCATCCAAGCTGGATATTCTACGAGCTCCCCAGTAATAATTTATCAAATTTATTTTCAGCTTAGATAGTGTACCAATCGGGGTTCAACTAGAGAAACAGACCCAGTAGGAGGGATATTTTAGGATGTTGATGGCAGGGAATTGGCTTGCATGATTGTGGGGGATTGGCTGGGCAAATGGGAAATCGCAGGCAGGATGTGTCAGCGAGGGCAGGCTGGATGTCTGGCGCCCGAGATGAAGCTGCAGTCCACAGGCAGAATTTCTCGTTCTTCAGAACAGCCTCAGCTCTGTCACAACTCAGAACCCTGACTGAGCCCAAGAACATTTCCTCGGACTCTGGATTTCCTCTTAGGAAGGGAAGAGGCCGCTCTGGTGAAGCCAGGCAGAGCGAGAAACGTGAGGGCCTGGTTCCCCGCCCTGTGCGGTGCATGGCTGCCATGTAGCTCGCATCTCATGTTTTTCACCTGGGCTCAACGCTCTGCCGCTCTGCCCTGTCACCAGCAAAACAGGGTACAATGATGCCTCTCAGAGGAGCAGGAACAATAGTATAAAAGTTAGTCTCCAGTCTGGAATTCAGCTTCTGCCACATAGGGCTGGGAGGGAACTTTCCAGAATCACAGTTCCTATGTCTTCAGAGAGGGTGGTTTGACACCTGCTTCCCCGAGTTGCTGTTTGATCACACCTGCCTCTTCTCCCCCAGTCTTTAAACTGTTCTCTGCACTCTTTTGGATATACCACCATTATCTACTGTCTCCTGAACGTGGGGACATCTTTCTCTATGATTTTGCATGTTGCTGCTGCTTCTGCCTGGAACAACCTGCCCCTCCCTTTCCTTGGCTAATCCCTACTTGGCCTCTAAATAGGGCCGGGAAATATTTCTCTGTCTTCTTGTCGGATGCTGAAGCCCCTTCCCCAAGTTCTGCAGCATCCCGGCCTAACTCCTAACGGATCTTACAAACTGTGAACGCCATGGGTGTCAGCTCCATGCTGGGGAGACAGTGTCACCAGGGCAGACGTGGTCCCTTACTCCAAGGGGCTTATTGTCCAGCTCACTCTCAACAGATTCTTTGTCTTTCTCCATCAAAACCTGTAACCTTTTTGGGTTGGCCCAGTGGCATGTTGGTTAAGTTCGCGTGCTCTGCTTTGTCGGCCCAGGGTTCACAGGTTTAGATCCCAGGCACAGACCTAGCACTGCTCATCAAGTCACACTGTGGTGGCGTCCCGCATAAAATAGAGTAATATTGGCAGCAGATGTTAGCTCAGGGCCAGTCTTCCTCACAAAAACAAACAAACACACAACCCTGTAAGCTTTACACTGTGGTCTGGTGGGCTGACAGAGGCTTACTTATTTATTCCGTCGTAGTCATCAGCCCTTTCAATGCCTATTGGAACGTGACGCTAAGAGAGAGGCAGCTCAGCTCGAATGTGTATTTTGAGGCTTTCTCCAGTAGCAGGGGACTTGGCTGGTGCCACCCAATGGCTGGTCACCTCATCCAATTCTTCCTTTTCTGCCTTTTTCTGGTCTAAGACAGGATCAGTTACAGGAGTTAGCCAAAAAATCATGTGCTGGTTCTTTAAGAACTTAAACATAGAATTGCCATGTGACCCAGCAATTCCACTCCAGTGTCTACACTCCAAAGAACTGAAAACAAGTGTTCAAATTTATACATGAACGTTTATCCAGTGCATTCACGATAGACAAAAGGTGGAAACAACTCGAGTGCCCATCAACGAGTGAATAGATAAACAAAATGTGCTCTATCCATACAATGGAATATAATTCAGCCATAAAAAATGGAGCACTGGCACACGGTGCTAAGTAAAAGAAGCCAGAAACAGAAGGACACATGTTCTGATTCCATCTTCAGAAGATGTCCGGAAGAGGCAAATCCATGGAGAGCAGCCACATTAATGGTTGTTAGGGGCTGGGGGAGGGGGAACATGGAGTGACTGCTTAATGGGTACAGGTTTCCTTTTGAAGAGATAGGAATGTTCTGGAACTAGATAGAGGTGATGGTTGTACAACATGATGAATGTACTAAGTGTCACCAATGTAAATTTTATGTATTGTGCCACAATTAAAAAAAAATGATGTGCTATTTCCTGCTCTATGTTATCATGATATTTGGTACTCTGATCCTCTCACGATCTCAGAAACATGTCTTGAAAGATACACACAGCCTACGTGGTCACCTGCCTAATGTGATTTGAGAGTCTTCTAATGGTCGTTTAAGAATGTCTAATATTATACAAGTCATCCTATGTGACAATCCTACCTTACCATCTCCCAGGGGCTCCAGTTTTTAAACACACATCTAACACATTCTCATAGTCCACTTGGGCTGCTAGAACAAGATACTGTAAGCCAGCTGGGTTAACAATGGGCATTTATTTCTCACAGTTCTGGAGGCCGCGGGGTACAGATCAAGGTGTTGGCTAACTTATTCCCGGTGGGGGCGCTATTCCTAGTTTGCAGATGGCCGTCTTCTCGCTGTGTCTTCACATGGCGGAGAGAGAGATTGTCTGCTTCTGTCTCTCTCCTCCTCTTATAAGAGCACTACTCCCACCATGAGGGCTCCATCCTCATGATCTAATTACCTCCCAATGTCCCGACCTCCTATACCATCCCCTTGAGAGTTAAGACTTCACCATATGAATTTTGGGGGACACAAACATTCAGTCCATAGCACATGTGGTTGGAAATGCCACGATTTGAAGTTTCTCTTCCTGGCATTCTTGTTTAAAGGATGGATATTCTCTGGGAGACAGCAGTGAATTTGTTCACACAAGTGGTGGGAACAAGGTGTGAATAACTTACTGGATTTACATTCCATGTTCTTCCTTTATTTTATGCCTAGGTTTATGAAGGGAGCCAGGAATGTGTTCTGAATTCACCTGAAATATAGCACAAACCCATAAGCGGGGCTGGTCAATCCGCTTAATTCTTGAATTTAAGTCAATTATAATATTGTTAAATTTTAGATAAGATGTGAAAATTTCTCGTTGTTTGCAGAATGATCTTGGCTTTGCTGTTGGCAGCAATTTTTTTTTTTTCCCCACACAGTAGAATGAACACTGGGAAGGCGGATTGAAACCATAGTGTTACCAATCTCTGTACGCTGGCACACAGCCAAAAGGATGATTCTCTCCGAAAAAGACCTACCCGGAATGTTCACTGTAGTGCTGTCACCATAGCGAAGACTCAGTCATCAGCCACTTGCCCATCGATTGGGGATGAACAATAAAATGGGCACATGCATATAACTGATTGTAACTAAGTAATTCCCACCCACTACCTTAAAACCCCAGTCTTATAAAACAAAAAGCAACGTTTTCTTATGCTTTGGTGCCAAAATTTGACAGCAGGCTCTGGTGTGAACTAACATGGCGCTGCCAATAGGCTTTACCTATCCTACTTTAAGTGAACATGTCCACGTTTTGCTGTAGAAACAGAGTTAGATGACGGGGTGCTTCCCCAGACCTCGCAGCAGACGTTAAGTGATATATAGCTTATACACCTTTCTGAAACACACACTGTTTTTGGGTTTTGCAATACATCTGGCCTGAAAGTTTTGGAAGACGGATTGTGGGTTTATACTGTAGTGGGGGTTTTTTTTTGAGATCTGATTGTTAAATGTGTACCAGCACACACTGCTGATATCAGCCCAATGCTGCACACCTGTGGTCCAAAACAATCATTAGAAATAAAAGATGATTTTATAATAAGCCCTGGATGGTGTCTGACCTCACGTCTGGACTCAAGTGAGCAAAGGATGCTGCAAGTGTGCTTCCCCCGTGGGATAACCTCTGAACTTTGCACCCAGTATCCTTAGGCATCTGAGACCCCACTCCATTCTCAGGGGGTATGACCCCAAACGAGCCTTCCAGTGAAAGCACATTAGATGGCACATGAGCATGCTCTGGTTTTCCTTGTCTCTCTCCCACCCTAACTTTAGCTTTAAGACTCTCGCTTCTATCCCAGCCACATTCTGGGCCAAGTAAACCGGCTCCATCTACGAGCTGCTGAAAACCCAGCTAGAAAGAGCAGAGGGAGGCCATCAGAAGGACTGAGTTTCCCATATTCACAGGGAGGAGCCCTTTACCACCTCTGAAAAACTTTCAAACAGCACACAGCATCTTTGTAAGCTAAGAGTTCAAAGGACAGCATAGCAGAATGTGACTCTCTGTGTTACTCCTTAATGAAAACTTTGACGAGTTGTGCATATGGCAGCTGAAGCCCTCTGGGCAGTCGCTCTCCCGGGCTGTCAGAGCTGTGCCGTAATTCCCATCAGCAGCCTCCCTTCCACTTTGACAAGTGAGGCGGTTTTCTTGTGTTGATCAAAATAAATTGAAATGTGGTCTCTGATGAACGCATTGTGCACCCAGATAAGATGTTTGAAGACAAGCCACTGAGCACACGTGCATTATTATTGTTCATGCTCAGGCATCCCCTCTCAAGATAGTCTCATAGAAAGCAGTCAGGCTCATGAGGGTTGGGACTTGGGAATAAGAAACTAAGAGGAACAAACCTAATTTTTGCAGAGAGAAAAACAAATGTACAAAAACCTACCAAACAAAAAACCAAATATACAAACAAACACATTACTAAAACCAGAGGCCAATTGCGTGCAGAGGATGTAGAATTTCGACTTGCATGCAGCTGGCCAGGCTGGATTTGTATTATATGCGGAAGTTTCCAGGGGCCTGCCCGCGGGTGCAGTAGTTAAGTCACATGTTCTGCTCCTCGGTGGCCTGGGGTTCCCCAGTTCGGATCCCGGGTGTGGACATGGCACCACTTGGCAAAAGCCATGCTGTGGTAGGCATCCCACATATAAAGTGGAGGAGGATGGACATGGATGTTATCTCAGGGCTGGTCTTCCTCAGCAAAAAGAGGATTGACAGTAGTTAGCTCAGGGCTAATCTTCCGCGGAAAAAAAAAAAGTCTCCAGGCTCCCCAGCCCCCTTCTGAATCCGATTACGAGGAACACAGGCAAGGGTTTGCGGCCTGGTTTTCTCTCTGGCTTATGGTCCAGTCACAATCCTGAGCTATAGAACTAAGGCCATATACAGCTGGGGTTCTTTTCCTGCAGCAAGGTCATTAAAAATACAGCAAACTTGCTCCAAATAGCACCTCTCTCTGGCAAACCATCTTTCTGAATGAACCAAAGTGTTTCACAATTTCTTAACTCAGCAGCATTAAAAACAAGTAATTTGGTTAGTTTGTATCGTCTGCTTGTCTTCCAGGAGGGAACTTAGGCACCATTAACACTTAGGAAGTCAAATAAAACCCAAGGAAATACTGAAGAACTGAGAACAGATTTTTTGAGACAGAAGGTCATTACGTAGGTGGAAGTTTGCAGATAATTCCAGGCAAAGGTGGAGTATTGGCTGCTTGGCTTTTCATCTGCAAGGCTGGTGTTCGTGCTTCTGAAACTTAACATTTAATTGTTTTACTTTAAGAAAGGATCAACATATTCTTAGAATAATGTGAAAAATACCAGAATAGATTACATCCAAAAATTGTTCACTGCAGCTTTATGCAGAGCAAAGAAATATCTGTTAGAAAACTTACTTTTAGGAATACGTCTGCTAAAACTGCTTTCTAAAAGACTTCACTATCTTATCAGGACTTCATTAATCTAAGGTTTATGAAATAGGCAATATTTCAAAATTGTAAGACATAAAGTAGGCTCAGGCACCCGACATTTGCATATAAATAGAAAAGAACTCAGATCCACACTACTAGGGAAAAAATGATTTTCTACATTTTCTCATATAATTTTCACTAAATTAGCCTTTAAAAATGTCCTTGTCATGTAGATTGATTTTTTTTTTACTTCCTATTTAAACAATGAAGATGAAAATTTTTTTCCCCAAAGAAATAGCTGCACAAAGCAGTTGAACTCGATGAAAACCTTCGTTGCTAAGTCCTAGATAAATAAAGAGAAACCCATGAAATGATGATTTTTCCTGTACTGCACTCCTTGGTTTGCTCCCCTCCTATCAGAGTCTAATCATCCAACAGGGACTTCAGGGGCCCCCTGCTTCCTCCAGGATAACTCAGTGTTTTCTAGAAAGTTCTCTGTGAGTCTGGCATGCACATTCCTCAGGGTTGGAACAGCATTAAGCCCAAGGAATATTTCCCGGTTTATCCCGTGCTCTTAGGAGGGTCCAGCCTGCTCCCTCTTGTCATGCTCTGGGAAGTCGTTGTAATACTGGGTAATTTTCCTCCCCATAGCGGTTTTCTCTCTCTGCTGTAAACAGTGACTTCCAACAAGGCACCTTGATTGTCTCACGTTCTTGGGTCAAGTCCAGCTGGGCTCTCCTGCTTTCCTTGTGCTGCTGGCCTGAGCTCTTACCTGGAAGCTCTGGGAGAGAATCTGCTTCTGGGGTCATTCAGGCTATTGGCAGAACTCAGTTCTTTGGGGCTGTAGGACTGGGGTCCCCATTTCCCTAGTGGCTTTCAGCCGGGAGCCCCTCTCAGTTCATTAAGGCCAGGTACACTTCTTGTGTGTTCATCTTCAAACCAGCGATCACGTTGAGTCCCTGTCGCTCCCTGGAGAAAGTTCCCTGCTTTTAAGGGCTCATGGGATTGGACTGGTTCCACCCGGAAAACGGAAGATCCACTCATCTCAAGGTCCAGACCCTTAATACATCTGTAAGGTCCTTTTTTGCCATGTAACCCACCTATTCGCAGCTTCCGGGGATTAAAGAAATGACATACCCACAACTGGAAGGACATGCAACTAGGATATACAACTGGGTACGGGGTGGGGGTTGGGGACATAAAGCAGAAAAAAAAGAAAAAAGAAATGACATGTTTTTGGGAGGGGTGGGCATTCTGTCTATCATCCTCCCCAGATGATCCAATATGTAAGTAAGTCCCAATTCTAAAATATACTCCAAGTGCAACATGCCACACTTTTTTCTACCTCTAAATGGGATCCAGTCCGGCTCAGCTTCTACCGTAGTGGTTGGCAGGAAATCCAGGCGGGAAAGCTTGGAAGTCTATCTTCCCTCTCTCTTGTGGGATTCTCTCCCACCCTGGGGTTGCACCATCCATCTGAATTGGTGCTCAGTCCCTCAGGGCTGCTGGTCCTGGATGCTCCATCCTGGGTCCACAGGGTCGACTCAAGAACAGCCAGCTCCCTCCCTTTCCAGTCAAGCGGGAGACGAGAGCTGTGCGGAGGCACCTGGTGCCTGGCTGCCTGGCCAGGTGGTCAACTGCACCCATTCCACATCCTTGAGTGCTTAGGGAGGTTGGGAGAAGCCATATCCCCGTCGTCCTTCACTCTGTCACTGCCCAGGTGGACACTAGAACTCTTCCTCTCCAGGAACATCTAGACACTTATGTCAAGAGATCTTCAGAAATCAAGGCTCCTTATCTACTTTCTGAGGCAAGGACAGCTGACAAAAGGTTACAATCGGGCTTCTTTCTTGAGAGAGGAATGTCGAAATGTCCTGTTCTCTCACCAGTTCTCCTCAGGAAACAAGGCAGCCACTTTCTCAGTCAGGTCACTCGGCACATAGAAGCTTCTCTCTGGAGGCGGTCCGCAACCCCGGGGCACACACCATCACAGGGGCACTTTACAGAGACCCTGCTCTGCCCTCCCTGCGCCCCCGACGGCGGGTGAGAGTCTCTGCAGGTGGGGCCTGGGGCCTTCGAGAGTTTAAAGCTTCACCTGGCGATTCTCAGGTTGAGGACCACTGTCCAGGAGGATGTGCTTCTCCTGCTCAGAGTGGACGGACGGACGGCCTGGAACTGGCTGATGAGAGGCAGGCTCGGCAATGCGCTGTCTGGGCTTCAGGATGGGGTTCCAACCAGATCGTGGCCTGGGACCTGGACATACTTAGGGGAAAAGAAGGAAAGACAAGAGCATTGCTAGAGGTTGTTCATGTGAAAGAGCAGCTTCATGTCTTTGCCTGTCACGAAGTGTACGAAAGTGTGGGAAGAATGTTAGGAAGCGCGTTGCTGTCACTAATGCTCCTGACCCTGCGCGAGAGGCAGGAGGAGGCCGCCCAGGAGCCGCGGCCCCGCCTCTCCCGGGAGGCTGACGCTCTGCCGTGGATGAGAACAGGGACCCCTGGAGCCGATGCCTCGGCCTCGAACCTGGCCCCTGCCTCACAAATCATGCGGTCTCGGATAGGTCACATGACACTTCTGAGCTTCTGTTTCTCCATCTTTAAAATGGGCTTAGTAATCATTTATTGCCGTAAATGGCAAAATGTTCACCTTGGTGAGGGGCCTAGGGCAGTGCTTGAAGAGTGGGAACTGTGTCTGTGTTTCTTTAAAGCTAGATTCGATGTGGTTATTATCAATAGACCGATTTTAACAATATTAAAGGCCTACAGCCCTTACAATCAGATTTATTATTGAAACTTAAAACAGAAACAACCTTGCTGTTTTAAGGGTAAACCTCTCCCCACATTCGCAGGTTGAGACACGGTTCTGGGAGTTACACAGCCCGAGAACCACAGGAGGAGGGGCCTCCGCCATCCGACAAGGTTGCAGGCCCGTTAGAGGCCAGCAGGTATTTTTGCTTTGGGTCACGAATGACATCAGGGTCTTAGCTGGAGGCTGTCTGAGTTTTCCTATGTGCCAGGGTGCAGCTGTGCTCTATGCATCTGTCACTTAAGTTAATAGTCCAAAAACGTTACCTGGCAGAATGTATGTGTCCATATAGGAAGACACTTGGAGGGATGGAAGATACTGGAGATGAGTAATGAACTTATAACCATTGTCTTACATTCACTTCTGGGCAGATTTATCCAAAACAATAATTTTACAACATTTACTTACATTGGAAAATAAAAATAATTCCTTGAATCAAAATTTCAAAGATATTTTTATAGCGTTCAAAATGCTTGCAATGCAACTTTAGTGGGAAAAGGAGGATACAGAATTCAATTTACAGCATCCCTTTATATGCATAAACTACTGGCAGGAAATGGGCCAAGATTTTAAATTGTCGTTGCTCAGGGAGGTGAGCGCTAAAGACGCTCCATCTCCTTCTTTATTCTTTCCCATGTTCCACACCCCCCAACACAGTGGGTGGACATCATTTTCTAACTAGCAAACATGTGCTTCAGTTTTTTAAAGGTAGAGAAGTCCAGGGGTGTCATTCACACCAGGGTTTTAGGAGCCCCCAGTCTGTGTGCTGAGCAGGGTGACGCTTGGACCTGCGGAAAATCATGATACCCTGCAACAGGTGTTTCGCCCCTTCCTTCTCCTACTGGATCCACTTTTCTTGTTCGACTGGGAAACACTGCTTTTCCTATCAGATGGGGAAGAAGAATTAGGAAGGCAAAGAAATACCACAGCCCCTAAATACCAAGTCATCTTTTTCCCGGAAAAAGTGTTGGACACAGCACCTGTGCGTCTGGCCAGGTTCACAAATTCTGTTGCCAAAGCCTGTGGGGTTCGGCAGACTGAACTTCCTGCAAGTGCAGCCCAGGGGTTCACTGTGCATTTTGGGGTGTTGGTGGGAATATTCCCAACTCGGGGCCTTGTTAAACATTGTATTTTTTGGAGCTTTACTGAGGCATAATAGACAAATAAAATTGTATATCCTTAAAGTGTACATTGTGATCATTTGCCATACGTATATTTTGTGGAATTATTACCACGTTCAGGTTAATTAAGTCCATCACGTCCTCATATCGTTATTTCTTTTGTGAGTGTGGTACAAACACTTAAGGTCTACTCTCAGAAAATTACAGGCATGCAACACAGTGTTAACTATGGTCAACATGCTGTACATTGATCCCCAGAGCTGATTCATCTTATCACTGAAGGCTTGTCCCCTCTGACCAATATCTCCTCATTTCCTCCACCCCTGATAACCGCCATTCCACCCTTTCCATGAGTTTGGTTTTTTGGTTTAGATTCCATACATAAATGAGATCATGAAGTATTTGTCTTTCTCTGTCTGGCTAATTTCACTTAGCATCATATCCTCTGGGTTCATCCACGTTGTTGCATATGGCAGGATTTCCTTACTTTTTCCGGCTGAATAATTTTCCATTGTACATATATACCACATCTTCTTTATTCATCCATCCATCCACAGACACTTAGGTTGTTTCCATATCTTGGCTATTGTGAATAATGCTGCAGTGAATGTGGGGGTGCAGATGGGGGAAGACAGAAGACTCTTAATCCTCCATTTTGCTGACGTCGCTTGTTAAACATTTGAGTGTTAAAATGGTTCAAGCACACCTAGAGTTCCATTACAAAGATTGTCCTAATAAGAGAATACTAATTATGTTTTTAAACTATGATTGGCATGGAAGCTTCAGTACATGAGAAAGCCATCCTAGTTCATATTCTATCTCTGATAATGCCACTGCCTAACTTGGCTTACTACTAATGAGTAATGATTTATTTCAAAGAAAACAGATCAAGACTCTCATAGAATGTGAAATTCTATTTGAAGATTCCCAAAAGGACCAACGTGAAGTATTTAATCTAGCTTCACTGTGCTCTTACACACATCTACACCCCAGCCCTGAATCCACACACCTTGTCATATGTGTGTTTGAAGTTGCATTGGAAAGGGATAAACTAAATTAGTTTTTGTTGAGCCAAATGATTTCTGGCATGAATTATGCATCCTCCATGTAAGCTATGAAACCCGAAAGTACAAATAAGTAAATGTCACTTCTGTGCTTTCCTCAAAGAGCACTCTGATTTGAAGCACACTATGGACATAAATACTGCGACTACTCTTTTAAATGTCAAAGAATGCAAAATTTACTCCATACAAATCTCTCTCTCTCACTCTCTGTGATCTCCATGCAATATTCATGAAGATTCGCATTAGTAAATGAGTTTAGAAAATTCTGTAATTTTTGTCCCATGATGTCTAAATGTGAGTAATCAGTTTGGTGGCATGACTTATGCACTAAATTACAACTTATGAGCATTGCAGAAAAAGGTAGTGTGTTCACTCCAACTATAATGGATCGTCAGTACCTACCAAAATAATAATTATCTTAAGCCAGCTTTATACAAGGTGGGACTTCAGTGTAAATTATAAGTCTTTGGTATTTCTTGGAGTAATGGAATGAAAAACCTCCCAGTATTTGAAAGATATTTATCATCATGGGTTTAATAATCAAAACATTGTGCTATGTCTTCTCATTTTTTTCCCTAAGGCGTTTGATGGGTTTGATCTCCATTCTGTTGGGAGGGGAATCTCTGAGAAAATGGGATTAGCGGGCAATACAGCTGGTACACTTAACAGGGCAAATACATTCTGAAAAACTCAGTTGTAGCCATGCATATCCCCAGGAATGAGATGATATGATGTTACAAACCAAGAGATGCCCAGGAACCTGGCTGTGGACAGAGGGTGGTTTTAGCAGGGAAGGCCTTCTCAAGGAATCATATCTACCCGGGCATTTGTAAGCCATGCCCTGGGCACGAGCCTAGAAATTCAACACCATCCTTTGCTCTTCCATCCACTGAGTAACTATGTGAAGGATACAGGCAAGAGTCTGTGGTCAGGGCCAACGAGACGCATAAAACACAATGTTTGCCTTAGTAGCTCTACTACCACTTCTTACAAACCCATCGTTGATCTTGCTTTTCAGCCGTGAGGGAAGGCAGTGGTGGGCAGACTGCGTGTATGTCTGTGTTTTGGGAGAGAGGATATTGGTTCGTGTTTTCTTAATCCTGTGCTTTTCAACGACGACTGTCTGAAGCAATGAAACTCAACAGAGTAAGAATCATTTTGGGTCAGATTCTCTTTCTTGGGATGTTCTTCCCACGTATTTAGGTGCTCAGCATCTCATCTCAAGGCCCAGCGAGTGTAGACACAAAACCCACCCTGGTTCCTGGCTCATTTCTGTTTTCCTGAAGCCCTCCAGCACTATCAGTCTGTACTCCATCATGTAATTCAAGTGTGCGCATTTGTTTGTTCCATGTGGATCTTGTTTTCCCAATGAGGTCATGACTGACTTCAGTGAAGGAGGAACACCTCCTGTACCTCTTGACTTGACTGTCATCACCATCCATGTGGGTATACAGGAGGCGCTAGAACATGGTGTTTGCTGACTGGTCGGAACCTGATACACTCTTCAGACTCACATGCAACTGGCTTTAATAAGTTGAGGAGGATCTGAGAACTCAAGCCTACCCAAAGAGGCAGCACCCTCAGGACTGCGGCCACGCTGGGAGCCAGGACATTCACCTAGGGGTGAGAAGTGGGGTGTGGACAAAGCCCACAACCCCTTCTGACTGTGACCCACCAGGACCCTGTGAGTTCTTTGTGAGCAAAGGGGTTCAGCTAAGCCAAGGTCTGAGTGGGGGGTATATTATTGGTAACAACAATTTGATAGGACAGTTAAAAGCCAGAAAATCAATGACACACATCGTGAAATGTATGGTACAGTGTTTTAGTGTCTGAAATGATTAAAAGCTACAAATTATTAATAGGATAGAAAGTAAAAGCAATCAAAACCATGCGCAGGGTGGCACGGGTTTGCCAGGGTAGCTCCGGGCTCTGGATTTTGGGGAAATAGCTTTGAGCTCAGCATTCGGATTTAGGACGCTGGCTGTGATGAAGTGGTGCCCCTGCGTCTCGGACCGTGAGATGTGGCCCCCTCGCGGCTTGCTCTTCCTGTGTTAATTCTCAAGGATTCTCTTTCCTTCCTTCCTGTCGATAAATAGTGCCCTGTGGACGTTCCTTCCTCCTCTTTATCTTTCTCCCCCTCTGGCCTGAATTCTGTCTCCTTTTTGGAGGTGATATTGAATTTATCCTTTGTAGTTTAATTTATATTCAGTGAGAATGATCCTTTTTACTGTATGGTCCTGAGTTTTGACAAATGTAGGTAGCTGTGTAGCCACTACCACAATGAAGAAATAAAGTCCCGTCACTGCCCCCAAATTCCCTGAACCTCTCCCCCTGGCAACCACTGATATCTTTTTTGTCCTTAGATTTGGACCTTAGCCAGAAAGTCATATAAATGGAATCATACATATGGAGCCTTTTGAGTCCAGCTTTTTTAAAATATGGAAAAAAGCTCATTTTGGTCTATGTTCTTACGTGTATTCCTTTTTATTGCTGAGTGGGGTTTCATTGTCTGGATATACTGCAGCGTGTCCATTCGGCAGATAAAGAGCGTCTGGGTGGTTTTCAGTCTCGTGTAATTAGGAACAAAGTCACTGTAAATTCTCACCTACAGGTTGTTGTGTGATCACAAATTTTCATCTCTCTGGGGCAAATATCGAAAGTGGGATTGTTAGGTTAGAGGGTAGGTGCGTGTTTGACTTTACAGGACACTGCCACACCATTTTCCAAAGTGGCTGCACTGTTTTGCATACACACCAGCACTTAGTTTGTTAAAAAAGAACAACATTCTAATAGGTGTGCAGTAGGACCTCACTGGGATTTTAATTTGCTCTTCCCTGAGGACGAATGATGAGGAAGGTTTTCTCGTGAGCTTATCCGGATCTTCTTTAGTAGAGTGTCCAAATAGTTTGCCCATTTTGATCATGAATTTTGCTTTCCTCTTATTGAGTTTGGAGAGTCATAACATACGCTGGATCCAAACTCTTTCTCAAACAGGCTTTTGCAAATATCTTCTCCCAGCTTGTGGCTCGTCTTTTCACTCCTTTAACAGCATCATTCCCAGAACACAACTTTTTATTATGATGAAATGTATTGTTTTTTTTTATTTTATAAATCATGCTTTTGGTGTCTTATCCGTGAAATCTTTACCAAACTCAAGGTCAAAAAGATTATAGGTTTAGATTTTAGATTTGTGTTATTAAAGATTCTAAAATAGAAAATGTTAAAATAAGCTTGTTTTAGTCGCTTTACATTTTATATATTGGGTGCATCCTGCCAACCTTCCATTCTCACCAGAGCTCAGTCATGAGCGTTCTTCTTGGTTAGGGGCACAAAGCAAGTATTTCAGGTGGCAGATAAGTTATAGATCTATTTGTCCATATAGAGTTGGACCCAGCAGCAAACTCAGCATCCTTACCCTCCTAAAGCAATACGTGTAGGACCCCTGCTTCCTTTCCTTTGCTAATGACTTACATCCTTCTGGTGAACTAATATTTAACATCGACCTGAAGCTAAAGTTTCTCTTCAGAATCCCAATAATAGAGTCCTTAAATTTGCAGAACCGTTTATACAGAATGTTCACATATGTATCTAATTTAAAGGAAAATTAGAAAAGAAATTTATGGGGCTGGCCTGGAGGCACAGTGGTTAAGTTTGGCACTCTCTGCTTCGGCACCCTGGGTTTGCAGGTTTGGTTCCCAGGTGAAGACCTACACCACTCATGGGTGGCCACACTGTGGCGGTGACCCACATACAAAATAGAGGAAGACTGGCCACAGATGTTAGCTCAGGGCAGATCTTTCTCACCAAAAAGAAAAACAGAAATTTAAAAATGTATCAGATTTTTAAAACGACTTTTAAAGCGTAGAAGTACTTTGTCCTTCTTTGCAAAGGCTGCCACTGAGTAAAGACAGTAGAAAAATTTATTTTTTCTGGGGCCTCTCCTGCACAAATGCCGCAAGACTTAGACTAGACATGATTGGCACACACTTGTTACACATTCAGTCTCAGGGATGCACTAATAGGGCCGACGGAAACATTTCATACAGTTATTTAAACCAGTATCCAAATACTGCTTGGGGTGTACTGTAAATAACTTTCCAATCTTTTATTTTGCGAATTTCACCATTAGATAGCATTTTATTTTTCTATCACAAACGTTAAGTTGTTAAATATAAACATGCAAATGATGTCCTACTTTTCGTAACCTTGTTTTGGAAATTCTTTCTTTTTAACGTTCCAGGATCTTGGGGAAAAGCCCTTGGTTTGGCACATTTGGATGTGTGTGTGTCTAAAAATAAACAGTATTACTCTTATGATTTGTTCCAATATTTAGAAACATCCATCAGTAACACAAAGAAATAACTAAAAACATCTTTTAAAATAAAGGCATTTGGTCTTGGGCTCTCAGGTGATTCAGTTAAAGAGACATAACACAGGCTGTTTCCAGCTTTCTACTTGTGTCCTGCTGCTTCACCCCCACACACCTCTGGTGGGGACAGGTGGGGTGACGGAGTCCTTCGCTGTCTCAGGTTTCCCTGCGTACTACGCATGGTTTCTGGGCACGTAGCGCGGTAGAGTTTTGGAGCTGTATTTATTCCACGGTCTAACCTTGTTATGCTTATTTGTCCCGAGAGTGCACCAGGCCTGTCCTCTTAGTTCTGACATGCATGTATATTTCCATTCCATCACACATCGGGTATTTCAGGGGCTCTCTGGACGCCAAACCCTGGGCTACGGTAATTAGACCCAGATCCCGCCCTCGAGAAACCTGGGGTTGGAGGCTGGACAGCGTGGACGCTCCGTGGTAACTTAGACGCATCTCTTCCTGTGCCTCTGTCCCCTGATCTAGGACAGGGAGTGTGTGCTGTCCATCTTTCTATCCTCGGGGCTCTGTGCAAGGCTCGGCAGACTGCTGGTGCCCAGCGAAAGAAAGGAATGAACCGCATCTCCATTCTTTACAAAATGTGTGACTTGAATAAACTTCATGCAGTCTCTTTGAGCCTGTCATTCCTCGATTAAAAATTAGGGATAATAATGTTGATCTCTTAGGGTTTTGGTGAGGATAGAAGACCATCGTAAATACCAGGACTAGGACCTTGTGGGTGGTATGGTTCCTGTGCCTGGAGGACCCGTAATCCCCACCCTGAGAACCCATCCTCCACCTGCAGGAAGGCCATCGGTGATCTATGTGCTTTCTGACATTTCTTCCCATGGATCAATTAAGATTCATTTCACCGTCAAATTAGAGGAAACCCAAATAGATTGCAAAATAGCACTGGCTTAGTGGTCGCAGCCCATTGCACAGGTGGGTAAGCAGTTTAAAATGTTCCGGGTGGGATGGTGAATCCTAGCTTAGTACGAAGAGCTGTTTATCTCCCAGGAGATACCTGAAGTCTGGGAATGAACCAGGAAGAGGCAGCTTCTGGCTTCAAAAAAAACCTCCTTTATCTTGAAGTTACAGGGTTTTGTGTGGCATTGCTTAGGATACTCAAAATATTTCACACCTCACACAGCCTCTGGGTCCCAACAGATTAGAACTGCATCAGCTGATGAGGAGGATGCCTGTCCACAGCAGGACGGCTGCCAGGCGCATGCCAGCAGCATGACACCCTTGGCTGGTGGCTGCTGCAGAAAGGACTAGTGGACAGTATGGTTCTCACCATCTCCCTCGGTGCAGAATCCCTCGGTAAACAATTGTCTATAATGAAGTAAATGCCCTTTGTCATAAACAGACAAACAAGCAGATAACAAGACCCACAACTTGCGTAACTGAGAAGCAGGCTGCTCTAGACGGTTTTGCCAGGTCCAGATTAGATGGTCTCCAGCCCAGTTCCCCGGACAGTGGGGGCTTGGTGCTCTCCCTGCCAGGTTGCCAGTCCGCCTGGGCCCGCGGCCTGCAGCCTCCATCTCCTGCGGCTTTTACTTCAATTTGTGAATCATCTCACTCTCGGTGAGGCTGCCACGGTCCCCAGAATCTCCTGGATTTGGAAATTCAGCTCTTTCCTTAATTCCCACTTTAATTCTCACCTTTCCAAAGTCTTTCTATGTGTCGCAGACTTTGCTGAAGATTTTTGAAGATAGAGAATTGGACCTTTCAGAGCCTCAGGCAGGACTGAATATTTGGCATCCTGATTTTTAAAGGGTCCCGCGGACACTTCTGTACAGCAAGTGGCAGCCCCTCCTTGGCTTGTGGAGCCCTCCCCACAGCCTGGTTCCCTTGTGGACCCCATCCTGAATCCTAATCTAACCGTAACCCTAAAGTACAATCGGTCCCAGATTCCATTTGCAGAGATGGTCGCTTCTGTTCTCTGTGCTGCTCTGAGCCTTGGCTCACGCCTGCTCCTGAGCCTTCACTGTCAGGATCCAGGTTTGGAAATTACTTCTTGCGAGTTCTTATTAAATTCCTAAGCAAAAATGTTATTATTTTTCTCCAGTCTCTGCCCATGGGTGGAGAAGAGAGTTTTCCTTTCTTTTCTTTTTTCCCCCTGGAAATATTTACAAGAAATACAAAATAGACAGACACAAACAGACGACTATTTCCTAAATCAGAGCTCAGCAAACTCTAGCGCACCTGTCGAATCCGGTCACCAGGATGTTTTATAAATAACGTTCTCTTGGACCCAGCAGGCCTGTGGTTGTGAGGTGTACGGCTGTTCTGCTCCAGCTGCGGAGTGGAGTAGGTGCAGCAGAAACGGCCTCGCCTGCAAAGCCTCAAATGTTTATTCTTCAGCCCTTTGCAGAATAAGTCTGTCGACGCTGCTCTAAACTATGCGTCTGAGGATCACTTGGGTTGCTTACCCTGGAAGACCAATGTGTTACAGCTCAAAGAAAAGAGAGGTTTAACCCACTGGCTGAAATTAACTCATTGTGAAATTGTTTTTGTCCAACTCCAGTTTAAATGCTCTAATTTCTTTGACCTACACAAATGCGAAATGTGAAATTCAAGTGCCAGGTAAACCGGGCCTTTCACATCCTAGAATCTCAGGATTTTATTCTTGAAGACATTGCACCACCTCCAGTTCCTACCTCCCCCCACGGCTCATTCAGACTCACCGCCTCAACAGGAATATTCTTCAATTCACTGATCTTTTCCCAACAACTTGCTTAGGAAACAATGCTTTTCTTTCAGAGCTTCTCAGAATTGCATTTGGCCACATCAGCTCTCGGCAGCACAGAGAATGTGTTTACCCATAAATGTGTTTGTAACTACTTTAAAACGATTACTATGGCCTCATTCTCAAATGCCACACTTTCACATTATTTTGCCGTATTTATAATTGCCTGAAAGATTTTTTCGGAGGACTTGCACTTTATTGGGCCAGAAAAAAAAAACTTAGCATGACCTAAATGTCATCTATCACCTTTTGTTGATTTCTGTTGTGAATGCAAAATAGTTGAGTAATTTAAGACCATGCTGAGAAGTGAAATCGAAAGAGAGAAATGGCACAATTGTCACCTTTTCTGTTCTCTAAAAAGATTCAAAGAAACCCAGCTAAACTTGATAATACAAAATAGAAACGGCAAGGGAAAGACGCAAGGCCATATTTTATTCAACAGAAAAATAGATAAGATGGAGACTAACAGAGGAGAGAACCCAATCAGGGTCTATTCTCATGTGGCTGCTCGGAGGCTGGGGGGCGCGGATGGGGACCGGGATGGGTCCTGGGGCAGGAAGCCAGCGCTAAAGATTCTCGGCCTGACGTTGTGTCGCCTGGGCAGTGTGGCTGCAGCCAGGGCACAATGTGAGATGGGGAGCACCCCAGCTTGGGGGCCTCCGGGTCTTCCGGGGGCTGCGGGGTACGGTGTGGGGTCTCGCTTTGACTTCTCTCAGCCTCAGAGAGTAGAGCAGGATTCTGGCTGTTGGCTGCCTGCCCCGCAACATCGAGGAAACGCAGCCGGCATCACCGAGCCTTCCTGTTAAATCCTCGCCTCCAGCAGCGGGCGACTCAACGACCCTGGTCTTTCATCTGCAGAAACGAAACAGAGCTGAAAGTGTCCCCGAGACCACGTGGCTCATGAGACCTGGGATTTTGGGGAGGGGTAAAAAGAAACCCTTTCCGTAGGGGCTGACTTCACCACTCGTGGGGAGCGGGTTGGGTGAAGCTAGAGGGGGGACGGGGGGTCAGTTTGAATCCCACCCCGGCCTCTTACCAGCCTGTGATTTGGGCAAGTTAGTACTTTCTGTGTCTCCGCTCCCTCATGCCCCATTCTGTAGGTGGCTGCGGATTAACTTAAATGGACGGCGTGCACGCCGGTGGGTTGGCGGTCGGCCCCTTCGGAGGCCCCATCGTGACTCTCCCCTAACGTGGGTTTATTGCGCCCAAGCCCGCAGCCCTCCCAGGACAAGGAATGAGCCCCACGAAATGCTTCGGGATTGAGCGGGATTTACACATCGGCCCGAGGGTTAAGGTTTCACATCACACCTTGAGTTAGCAGAGCACCTAAACTTGTCTGTCTTTTCTTTGTATGATGGAATCCAAGACCCCGACCCGCTCTGGGAAATTCTGCTAAAATCTCACACGTTTTCGTAAAATTTACAAGTGTCTTTATAGGTGAAGCTGGAATATTACTACTGAGAGCCAGATTGAGGATCTTGGGAACAAGAGGCTTTTGTGGGTTACAAGGACCCTAAACTCTCTGGGGTGACTCCTGCTGAGTCACTGGGCGTCTCTGTGCTCCAGGCTCTGCCACCTCATATGTCTTCACCATAATCCAAGGAGGCAGGTGCTATTATGCGTCCCTTTCAAGAGGGGATGTGAGATGGAGAGGGAGGGGCGAGGGGTGGGGGAGCTCAGGGCTGCGGCTACAGGCAGAGCTGGGATTCCAACTGGGCTGCCTGCCTCCAGACCTCACACAGGCCCCCGACTGCCCCGTCATCCTGCCTTTCAGAGGGAGACGACCACATGCACAGAGGCATACACGCCACACACATGCCGACACAGAGCACGCACATGCAGCGCACACCGCATGTACATACATGCTTATACTTAGACAGACACACAGAAACTCACACACATGTACAAGCACACACACAGAGGCATCCCCCACACTCCTCTCGGAACACGTGAAGACATCGTATCCATTTTGTGTCCTAATTCACGCCAGGTGGGGTGGGATTGCTTCTGTGTGCAAAACCTTCTTCTCCTGGGCTTAAAGAGATTAAACTGTGAGTCAGGCCTCTCTCACCACGGTGGGCTCTGACCCCTCTTTTATTCTTCAGGTCATGTCACTCTTATGTCACTGTCTGTGCCAGTGAAGCTCTGTAGTCACAGGAGAACACATCTGCCACCTAACACCTTTGAAAGGTGGCAAATCACCTGCCTGTGGCCTCTGTCCGAATTTCCAGTGACAACTGATGATGCTGAGGGGAGTAACAGGAATGCCATTGGGTTCCAGGCACTGGCTAATTCTTTCCACATCTTGTTCTCCAATAGATCTTCTCAGTCCCTGTGCCATAGGTGAGTTAATTAATGCTCAGATGCTAAATATTTGGCCAACCCCACAACTAGTAAGCAGCAGAATCAGGATTTGCAAATAGTCCTGAGTCTGACCCCAAACTTGAGCTCTGCCCCATTCCACAGCCTCTTGGGGGCGGGGCTGGCCTTGGTGACTTGGGGACCTTAGACTGATGTGCGGGTGACATTCTGGGGCTTCCGCCTCTCAATCCTCAGAAGTCACGCAGCTCGCTCTTGGCACACTTGCTTGGAGAACTAAGGAGATATTTCATCTCGAAATAGTAGAGAAGTTCCTTCCCAAAGCTGGAATAGGCCTCGTGAGGTACTGAGCAGACTGTCCCCGGAGGAGAGCAAGGACACACCTGATCAGAGCCTCAGAAGGTGTGTGAGGGGGAAGAGGTGAGAAAGGTCACTTGGCCAGAGTCTCATGTTAGCAAAGGACTTCAGATGAAAACTTCTGCAGTTCAGCAACGTGACGTGGATGCTGCAGTGACCGAGGAAGAAGTCGCTGAGACAACCTCACCGTGTGGCTCATGCCTGGACTTCACCATGTGCAGAGGGCATGCAAGCCACCATTTTGAGGCTTTTGTAAGCATAGCACTGTGTACTTTGTGGAGGTGTGGCCAAATGTCAACTTGTTAAATGAAAATATATAAATGTATATCATTTTAAAACCTGTTTTGGAATTCCTTTATTAAGGAAAAAAAATACATTTTCTTGGAACCCTAGAAAGTTGGCAGATGATCCAGCAATTGCTCTTTTTGGCATTTACCCAAAGGAGCTGAAAATGTACGTCCACACAAAAACCTGCACGAGCATGTTTATAGCAGTTTTATTCATAGTTGACAAAACTTGGAAGCAAGCATGACGTCCTTCAGCAGGTGAATGGATAAACAAGCTGTGGTCCATCTAGACAAGGAAATATGACTCAGCGCTAAAAAGAAGTGAGCCATCAAGCCATGGAGGAGCCTTAAATGCATATGACTAAGTGAAAGATGTCAGTCTGAAAAGGCCGCATACTGTATGCCTCCAACTATATGCTTTTCTGAGAAAGGCACAACCGCAGAGACAGTAAGATGAGCGGTTGTCAGGGATTCCGGGGAGGGAGGGATGAACGGGCAGAGCACGGAGGGTTTGGAGGGCAGCGAAATACTCTGTGATCCCATAATGATGGATACTTGTCATTGCACATTCGTCCAAACCCATGGAATGTAGCACGCTACAGTGGACCCTGATGTAAACTACAGATTTGGGTGATGATGACGTGTCAGTGTAGGTTCGTCAGTTAGAACAAATGGACCACCTGGTGGGGGATGGTGATGATGGCGGAGGCGGTGGGGAGGGGGCCAAGGGGTCCACGAGACTCTCTGTACCTGCCCCCAATTTTGCTGTGAATATAAAACTGCTCTAAGAAAATAAAGTCTCAAAAAAAAGATCAGCGAAGGCTGTGCTTCCTGCAGCCTCTGAGAGTCCACGGCTGGATGACCACGTAGTGTGGCTGTGGTGGAGAGGACTCCAACGCTGGATGAGCGGGTGGCCGGCTAATGCCCCTTCCTGGTCTCAGCCATGTGGCCTTGGAGAAGAGCTGATGGTGGAGACAGAAGACGACTGTGCAGATGTTGTCTCCGTCAAAGGATTCTTTGCTACGTCACCCAGAGTGACTTCAGGAATAAGAGGGCTGTGCCTTAGCCTGGCTGCAACGGATGGCAGCAAGTCTTTTGGGCTTCTTGTCCTGATGTGGAATATTTCTTTTATATCTTCCATTACGGAGATGCCCCAAACAAGGCAGGGTAGAACTGACTTGCTAACGCCAAACTACATTAATAGCCCGAATTAGAGCTGCTTTCAGCTTCCCAACATGCAAAGACATGAAAAAGAAAATTTGGTAAAAAGAGAGAAATGCAGTTGTGAACATCTGTTTTGGTTCACTCAAAAACCTCCCCCGCATTCAATTTTCCCCTGAGGACCCAGCCTCCCTCCTTCCCCCGTCTGTCTGGTGGGGATGTGAGGCTGTTCCCCCCAGCCCCCTCCTGGTTCCGGAGCTGTTCACATCTCCCAGGACTTCCTTTCCCATCTGTTCCCTCTCCTGCTCATAGCTCTGAGTCTCGGATGAGCAGAGGCATCAGTCCTGGGTTTCTTGCTGTACCTGTTGACAAGGAGGCCCTCTCTCCAGGGGCCGCTGGGAGCATGGAAGCCGGCAGGGGGCAGGCCCAGAGCTTGTTGAAGCTGCTGGAGAATGGAACCAACCTAGACCAGCACTGCAGAGAGATGGGGAGACAAAAATCTCAGAACTTCATTTCAGCACCTGGTTCTACAGGCCCAGAAGCCAGATCTGTCCCTCATTCCTTTACTTGGGTGTTGAGCCAGTTTAATTGGTAATTAGAAGTCATTTCTTCACTATATTCAACAATCAGGAACATTTTGAGGAAATGTTACTAATAAAAAAGACTCCAAAAGATGAAAATGCATTTCGTAATATTTCTGTGCAAAAGACTTCAGAATCTATTTATACTCGACATCAACCATCTTGGTTATCTGGATTTTTTTAGTTCACAGCAGCTGCTAAGCGAGTTGGAAGGAAAAGCAGCTAGAGGCAGTTCAGGGAGGGTGAAGGGAGGATGGTTAGGAGGAGGCCTTTGAAAAGCAGTAAACACAGAAAAGTGAAAGGCACGACAGGTGGGGATACTCTTCCATCCCACAGGGCTGGAAAGTTCCTCAAAGCAGGCTGTGGGTACTTGCAAAGCTGCTGGTGGATGTACCGGAGATGCGCTGCAGGGGTAAACTGAGGGATCAGTGGAAGGGGGCCATCTTCATGATTCCTGAGCTTCAGATCCCTTTCCTTTCAGCACGAGCTTGCGAGAGTGGTAGTTAGTGATGTCAGAGCTGGTTTAACGTCAGGCTCTGCTGCCCAGAGCGTGAGCTCCGGGGAGCCGCTGCCCCCACTGCTGTGCCCCCACCCCAGGGCCCTGCATGAAGGGCTCATCAAATATTCAAGCTTTAAAGAAAAATCACTTAAATAACTTTTAGTTTTTTAAAAACTCTAACTGTTTGGAATGCCTTTTTTTTTTTGCTTAAGATAGCGCATAGTTGAGACATCAGAATGTGTCCTCTTTTTTTCCTTCTTCTTGGGAAAAAGACTGGTGTTGCAGCATTTCATTCAGGAACCGCTTTTCCCAGAAACTCCAAGCCCTGGTCCCAAGTCAAGACTCATGCTTAGAAACCTCATGTAGTCATGAAAGGTGTTATTTTTTTATTCAAGGATTGCTTGTAATGAGCGTAAGAGACAATAAGATTGGGGAGCCATTCCTCCCGCCTCCTGAAATTCTGGGCAATTTTCCCTTGCGTGAGGAATGGGAAATCTGACTTAGGAAAGCCTTAAAAAGCCCGCCAGGGCTTGCCTCAGCCTTTCTGCCCACCTTCAGGAGAAAGCTCCCGTACAGAGTGGTCCCTTCAGTGCCCTTCTCTGTCTGCGGGTTGGCTCTACACGCTCTGAGCAGCTTGGGGGTTCATCACGCCCCTGAGCCTCTTTTTCTGCAGCTCGGGTAACTTCTGCCATCCGGAGGCGACGCTGGAGGGGACGTTGTCTGTGGGGAGTCCTCGGCTCGCTCTGGGATAAGTGACACAGCTGACTGCAGCCAGCAATGAAATACCCTGCTTCCTCCTAAACAGACACTGGTGGAGCTGAACGATGCCCCGAAGGAGAGGGCACCATGGTCACTGTGTGCACACGTGGAAGGTGTGAATTCTCTTCCACTCTGTGCCACCTGACAGCTGCCTCCTGAGGTCCCCTGGTGTGGCTCACAGCATAAGTGGCTGGGCACCTTTCCCACTGAACTTACGTGTAACTGATGGCAGCTCCCTCGGCAAATGGGCCGGGCAGGGGAGCTTAGCTTCAGAGCCCTTGGGACTCACACAGTTCAGGTGTGGGGTCAGGGGGCACAGAGAGAAAAGTCCTTGAGACACTCGTGTTTCCTCTCTGCAATGAGAAGAGAGTTCCAGAGAGACAGTGAAGCAGAATTTAAAAACAAAACAGGCAGATTTACTTCCCAGAGTCCGTCTCCCTTCACGGATGGAAATGGCTGCTCCAGCCTCAAGGTGGTCCCTGTACTCTGTGCGGTAAAACCTCTTTGTTGGTAAAACATAACATAAAATACCGTTTTAACCATTTTTAAGTGTACAGCTCAGTGGCATTAAGTACATTCGCTTTGTTATGTAACCATCAGCACCATCCATCTCTTTCTCCATCTTCCCAGACTGAGGCTCTCTCCCCATCGCCCTTCCCCAGCCCCTGGCACCCACCATTCTACTTCCTGTCTCTGTGAATATGATTCCTCTAGGGACCTCATATAAGTGGAATTGCACCATATTTGTCCTTTTGTGACTGGCTTATTTCACTTAGCATAATGTCCTAAGGTTCATCCAGGTGTAGCATGAGTCAGAATTTCCTTCCTTTTTCAGGCTGAGTCATATTTCATTGTATGTACAAACTACAGTGAACTTTAATTTTTTAAAGCACTTTTAGGTTTACAGAAAAATGGAGCAGATAGTAGAGAGGGTTCTCATACACCACCCCCACCTCCAGTTCCCCCTATTATTAGCATCTTGCATCGGTGTGGGATATTTGTCACAATTGATAAGACAACATTGATACAGTATTAACGGAGGTCCATAGATTACATTAGGGTTCACTCTTTGTGTTGTTCATTCTACAGATTCTACCAAATGCATAACATCACAATCCCACCCTTACAGGATCACACAGAGTAACGTCACTGCCCTGAATCCCCCTGTGCTCCATCGACTCGTCTCTCTTCCCTGTTTCCTCTCAGCCCCTGGCAACTACTACTTTTCAGCATCTCCATAGCTTTGCTTTCTCCAGAATGTCACATAGTTGGAATCAACGGAGCCTTTTCAGCTTGCCTTCTTGTGGTAAACAAGACACATTTAAGGTTCTTACATGTCTATTTGTGACTTGATAACTCATTTGTTTTTATCGCTGAGTAATATTCCATTGTCTGGATGTACCGCACCGTGTTTATCCACAGGATCCATTCTTTTAGGCAACTTTGGCCTCAGTTGGGTTATTAGATGGAGAGGGTCACAGGAGTGGAAGCAGAGACCAACTAAGAGGCCTTCATAGTTGTCCAGGCAAGAGATGACCACGGCTTGTACTGGGAGGTCACAGGGGAGGTAGAAAAAGTGGACAGATCCCAAAGGTATCAAGAGGGAGGCTTTAATGAATGAGTCTTGAATTTAACTGTCCCTTCCGGAAGCAAGAGGACCTCAACTCTCATGCCCACAAATCATGAACATCTTCTCAAAGCAGAAGCTTCTGTCCTGGCACTTGGACAATCGCAACTGACACCAAGCCACCCACGGCAAGGACAGGAAGCCTCAAGGATGCTGTGCCGGAAAGAATACAGCTGTTGGGTTAGCCTGGGTTCCAGGCCAGCTCTGCCACTGTCTCCGTGACCTTCCGTCAATCCTGTCCACATTATGGTTCTTAATCCTGGTTGCAATTAGAATTTGGAGCTTTTGAAAAATTCTGATGTCAGACATATTCTGACCCCGCCCTCACCCCCCCACCCCACCCCAGAATTCTGCTTTTGTCACCAGGTGACTCTTTCAAGAGCAGTTCTGGAGAAAAATGTGAGTCCACAGAACACTGCAATAAGAGTTGTTAGGACTCGGGGAACAAGGAAGGAACTGACTTTATGTTGGTCGGGGGTGGATTGAGGAAAAGGACTTTCTGAATTGAAGTAGAATTCTACGGTACTTTTCCCTTGGACTCTTGTATTGCTAAGTAATAGCAACCAGCGGAGTCAGCTCAAGCAAATTTAATCATAAGGCTGTATTTGGGGGAAACCCAGGGCAGGTGGGCAGCCAGCTTTGGGGATCAGATGAAGGGATTGGCCAAGTATGTCTCTCTTGTTTGCTCGCTCTCTGTGCACAAGGCAGGGGACGGCTGCCCTAAGAGTGGTTGGTCAGCAACGACGCATTCCTCAGTTACTATCCTGAGCAGCCACCAGCTGGGGGGCCCTGACCCCTGATTCTGAACAGTGCTGGAATGAAAGTGATTTGCCCACATCTGCCCTGGGGTTGATAGCAGGATAGGCAGATAATAAAAGTTAAATACATAGGAGGTCAGGTGGCAATAAGTCCAATTGAGGGAAAATAAGAGAAAGAAGGAGAATAAGGCCCTCAGTGATGGGTGGGAGTGGTGTTGAATTTTAAACACAACAGTCAGGGAAAACAATATTTTTTAGTCTAAGTATGTCCTATGCAATATTGAGGGCATACTTATTCTGAAAATAATTCACGGTTAATCTGAAATTCAAATGTAATTGGGTCCTGTACTTTTACTGCTAACCTTGGCAACCCTTTTAATTTTAATCTCCTTGGTCTGGGCCTCACTGAGAACTCTGAGTAAAGATCTGAGAGGCAAATGAAGGAGTCAAGTGGGTGTCTGGGTGAGGAGCATTTGTGAGGAATGCAAAGTCCCTGGGGCAGACTCATGCAGCGTGTTTGAGGAATAGCAAGGAGGCCAGCCGATGGGAGTGAGTTGGAGGTAAAGTCAGAGAGGCCACTCTCAGGGCCTTGGCCTTGACTCTGGTGAGCTGGGGGCTAGTGGAGGGTGTGAGGAGAGCAGGGACACGCCTGACTTTTATGACCCCATTGGGCTGCTGGTTGAGAGTCGAAGCAGCTGGATCAAGGGCCGCAGCACAGAACTCCTGAAGAGTCTACTGCAGCGACCCAAGACACAGAGGGTGGGGGCCAGGACCTGGGTGTCAGCAGATACAATGCTGAGACATAGCCAGAGCCCACATGCATTTTGATGGTAACATCCAGGACCAGCTACATAATTTGCAAGGCCTAGTGCAAAACAAAAATGCTGGGCCCCATGTTCAAGACAATGAAGAATTTCAAGATGGCACCCTCAAAGCATGAAACCCCTTCTAAGCGAGAGGCTGTTTGTGGCTGCACAGGCCACAGGGCCATGAAGCTGGACCTGGTCGAGGACTGTAGAGTGTGAAAGAGGTTTCTGCCAGATGAATTGCATTTATGGAGTTGGTGTTGACTGAGACAGAGAGCCTGATGGAGCAGGTTTGGTGCGGCGACGCAGATGAGAGACTGGGGAAAAAAGGGGAAAACCCCCTTCTGGCCTTTCTACAGTCCAGATAATTGGAAGTGAGGCATCCCAAAGTGCAGTAATTTTAGTTTTAGTGCCATTCAGCTTCATTTTCCTCATAAATGTCTTTCAAATTGGAGACAAGATATGAGCGTGGGGTGGGAGATGTGTACACAACCCAGAGAATGTTGTTGAAGGAGTGTGTGTGCTGGTTTTCTGGACACGAGGCAATTTTTAAAAATAATATTTTAAAACACCCTAATAACTAGAATACTATAAACTGATATGAACAATTAAAATTTATAGGTTCAAATAATGCCTGAACTAAAAGGGCAATTTTTCCAAAATAAACTTTATGATTTATAGTAAGCTTTTATGTAAAAAAGTATGCAAATTCCTTTGCATATAAAAATAATTTTAAGGTGAAGTATTAGTTTATAGGAAGCTAGTAATTTTTGTATTTTTTTGGTTTCATTTACATTTTTGTCTTATTTTTAATGCTCTGTTTTAGTAGATTATCTTAGGTTTTCCTACAAATAATTATATGGTCTGAAAATAAGAATAATTTTGCTTTTTCTTAGCCAATATTTATATCTCTTATTTTGTTTCACAGGAAAGTATAAATAGGAAAAATATTTCCTTCACAATAGCAACACAACTCATGAAATACACAGAAATAAGAGAGTAAATGAGTGTATGAATTATATGAAGAAAACTATGGAACTCTACCAAGGAGTCTTAATGCCTGGTGAGATGTCCATTTTCATGGGGTGATTCAACACCAGGAAGAAGCCTTTTCTCCCCACATCAATCTACAGAGTCAGAGAAACTCTAGTAGGATTCTAATAGGATATTTATTGAATTGTGACAAAGAATTTCAAAAGTTCATTGGGTATGAAATAAAAATGAGATAATCTCAGAAAATTTTAAAGAAGAATAATTGTTAGGAGGGTCAGCCTGACTAGCCACTCCAATAAGAAGTAAGAGTAACTTAAACAGAATGGTACTGATGTGAGCATGGGCAAGACCAGGAGAAGAGCACGGTCGTGACGCAACCCCAAGCACACACTGGAAATGGAACAGGACAGAGACGGCATCACTCGGCAGAAGAGGTAGGTGCTTATTCAGTTATCAACTTACAGAATTAAAAGCTGGCTCCTCACCTCACCCACTTCAAGGACAAATCAGATTAATTACATTTTCGATTATTAGGAATGAAGCTGTTGGTATAGAAAAAGCAGTGAGCAAGACTTTTCTGAACAAGTCAAGAAATCTAGAATCCTGTGGGTAAAACAATGCGGAAATAACCCAACCGGAAGCCCCATGACAAGGGAGCCCAAGGGGAGCGTCTGAGAGGTCAGACCCTGGTAGACCGGGGCAGAGGATGGGTCAGGTGATGGGGAGGGGGCACGAGAATGGCCAGCCCACTGGACAGGCTTGTATTTCAGGGGCAGTGGGGTTGGGCTGAGGACCTGCTCACACCTTCATATCGCCATGTGCAATACTCACCTTCCGTCGTGTAGGAAACTTGGGAGCGCATCTTCCTCACCTGAAAGATGGAGGCAGCTATTCCTGCTTTGTTCATCGTGCTGGTCTTTTCAGTATTGTTTGAGTTAATGGATGTGAAAACTCTATACACACTGTAAAGGACTGTGGCTCCCATTGTCCTCATGGAGGGACCATCTTCACCTGGATTCAAGTCAGTCAGAGACAGAGATTAATAAATTGCACCACCCACTGATTTTACATTTCAACTTTCTTACATGTGTCTTAACGAGTTGATTTAACTTTGAAAATTTAAACTTATTTGCTACAAGTAAATATATACACGTGTATTACACACACCAGGGAAGGAAGAGCTTTTTCAATCATGTCTGGCCCGTTTCCTGGGAGCGATCTTGGTTTCCCTACGTAGGCTGACTCTACATCCTTAACCACCACTTCTCCAGCCCCAGGGAAGCCGCACTGAAATCAGCCCAGCACACGTGGAATGATTTCTGTGCTTGGCCCCGAGATGATGCGGTGTGGGAGGGCAGAGTTAGGAAACATCTCTGTCATAAATAAGTGTGTGGTCTGTGTGCAGACACCAAACCTACTGTGAAATATTAAGCAAGGCATGTCTCTTTCTACACTTTCCTGTACGTGTTGCCCTCTTCCAACCCAACCAGCTAGGACACTGGCTTACTGCCCCAAAGTGTAACAGGTACAGAAATAAATCAAATAGAAAGCAGACAAATCAAGGCCCAGCTCAGCTTTGGAGCCTCCTGGTATCACTGCCTGTGTGGTCAGCTGCCACATGGTACCAGGGATTTGTCTGTGTGACCAACAGTGTACAGCAGAAGTGACGGGCGTCCTGGCCGAGATTAGCTTATTCAAGATGTCGATCTCAGTTGCTTTCTGGCTCTCCCATCACTCGTTCTGGAGAGGCCGCTGCCATGACACCAGAGCAGGCTTATGAAGAGGCCCAGATTGTGAGCGACTGAGGCCTCCTGCCAACAGCCACGTGAGTGAGATCAGAAGCGAGTCCTCTGGCCCCAGTGAAGCCTTCCAATGACAGCAGCCCAACCAGCAGCCTGCAAGAGATTCTCTGCCAGAACCTCCCAGACAAGCTGCTCCCAGATTCTTGACCTGACAAACTGTGTTGTTTCGAGTTAAGTTTTGGGGTAATGTATTATACAGTGATAGATAAATAATATGGTCACATCAATAAATCTGCCAACTTCCTCTGATTGTTCATAAAAATTCAGCTTTCATCTTATTCGTTCCTTTATGGGCATACTTCTATCACTGAATTTGCATTATCAAATGTTGACTTGATCATCTCCCCGCATTCACTGTGGGATCTACGAGGGCAGAGGTCAATGCTTTATTTTCGTTTCTGAATCAGCCAGCTCTTTGGCACTCCATATGTAGTTCTTGAGTGAAATAAATGGAAAAGAATGTGAGTGTAGAGAAAGAACCACCGAGAGTGTCAGGCACCGTGAGTTGCTGGAGTGGACTGTGTGTCCTTTCAAACTCTGCTTAGAGCAGACTAGGCCCTGGATTTAAAACAAGATTGAAAGGCATTTACAGTATTCTGAAAATCCCACTCTCTTACTTGGAAGGTAAAGAGTAGCTTGTTCCGACATAACGTGGTGGAGTGGCGCAGATCCTTTAGGTTCACTTCCAGAGGAAGGGAGATAACGCCACGCTCAGTGGTTACAATTCCCCATTTTAAGAGTTTGCATAGCAAGCAAATAAAATTCAGTCCTTTGGAAGGACGTCCTCCAGAGCAAAGAGCAGAAGCCGTTTTGTCCCCACAATTACAGCTACAATGAGAAATGGGGTTTGGTTTTTTACAAAAGGAACTCCATTGTGGTCGGGGTCATGAAGGAAGTGGCCGTGAGCAGTCTGCAATCACCGGATTATTTGTGAACCGAGGGTCGCTATACCTTTGTTGTGAAAACAGTCTTTTCTACCCCTGAACATAAAATCCTCTTCACCCCGCCCCGTGTTCCAGCGTGATTCCACAGGCGCCTTTGTCCGGTGGAGAGGATGCACGTTGATTTAACAGGCCAGAGACCAGGTGCATAATTCAGCCTTTATTCTGTCCATTTATTGCTACTTTTACAGCTGTCACCACACTTAGAAATCGTAAAAGGAGAAAGAGCTCTCTCGGTCTCCTAGTCACTATCTGAGAAAGGTTTTGTGAGTATTGGAGCTGCAGTTTTCTCCTTGAACCGTTTCCAGACATCCTGGAATGCAGAGTCCACCAGCTGCGTTCGCAGACGATGGGGAGATGAGGAAAGCGGGGCTAACTCTTTGGGTTTCTGGGACGACCTGAACAAATTCTGGAAGAAAAATAAGCTAAAGGAAACAGCTATGAGATTTGGATCACAGCAGCGGGCGGCGTGGGGCCGAGTGTTGTCTGGGCTCCCTCACCTGCGCATGCGTGCCTGGGGCGGTCCAGGGCATCCAGAAGCCCGAGAGGGCAGCGGGGCCGCGACCTGGGCTCAGATTGGGGGCCCCTGGATGCCCAGTGGGAGGCTGGTGTGCCCTTTGGTTCCTGGAACCCAGTTCTGTGACATCGGTGTAAAGATTGAACCTTGTCAGTAAATTATTACCAAACGAAAACATACCCGTGGACATTTCAATAAAGCACAGTAGGGAGTTGCAGAGTTCTTCCAAGTTTGGAATCGCTGGTTTTGAATACTGCTGCAGCATTGCAAAGCCAATATCCACAGTCTTACATATAGACACTAAGTGTAAAGACCATTGCATTCAATGGAAAATAAAGCTATTTTCATATGATGCTCCCAACGACTCAATTATCAACAAGAGATCATTTAAAATTGTGTTTCTTTTAGCAGAAGATAGAGCATACATCATGTTTTGAATTGTGAACAAATCAGGAAGCCACTTTCAGTTTCTTGTAAGATCTCCCTAAGTTATGAATGTCTGAGGAAATGTTAAAATGCCTTTCTATAAATTCACGTTTAAAATTAAATTCAGATATACACAAACTGATTTGTATAGAGTTAAATATTTTTAGAAAAATTGTTCTGCAAGAATGATCACCTCATGATGTACTAAAACAGGTCTATCACCATAATTTTCCAGAGATTTGTCCCAAATTTGTCCCAATCTAGAAAATAGTTTTCCCAACTTTATCAAAATACAATTGCCATATAGCATTACTTAAGTTTAAGGTGTACAATGTAATGATTTGATGCATGAATACATTGCAAAATGATCACCACATTAAGGTTAGTTAACACATCCATCATCTCAAATAACTGGGTGTTTTTGTAGTAAGAACATGTAAGATCTACTGTCTTAGCAACTTTCAAGAATGTAATACAGTACGATTAACTATATTCATCATTTTTTTTTCCTACTTCTTCTCCCCAAAGCCCCACCCCAGTACATAGCTGTGTATTTTTAGTTGTGGGTCCTTCTAGTTGTGGCATGTGGGACACCGCCTCAGCATGGCCTGATGAGTGGTGCCATGTCCTCGCCCAGGATCCGAACTGGGGAAACCCTGAGCCGGCCAAGCGGAGTGCCGAACTTAACCACCCGGCTGTGGGGCCAGCCCCACTATATTCATCATTCTTAACAGCTCCGGTAACAGTTGCATCGGCAGAAAGATCCTTCTCAAAATGAAAATTTATCAAAAATCATTTGTATTTGCCAAGAGCAATTAATATTGCTTTCAGTTATGTCAGTTGAAAATGAAATTGCTAAGAGTATAAATTTTGATTATCTAATAAATGAATTTGCAGAAAAGTGATCCAGAAAAATCTGATTATCAATAAAGATATCATATTATAAAGTAGTATTATTTATTGTATAAAATTATGATACTTAACATATCTTTTATAGGTAATAACGTATGTTTAAAGGAAAAGGCTTTGTATTTTAGTAACTTTGACTTCACTTTTCTTCCTCTTTCTGTACAAGGAGTTGCACATTTGCATTTTTCTCTGGGCCTCACCGATTATGTAGCTGGCCCTATGACTATCTAACACGTGCTGGGTAGAGAAGATGTGCAATAAAATTAGCATCGTAAATACTTACAGTCATAGGATGTTCCAGGTGATGTGTCGTGAAAACTAGAGCAAGATAAGCAGATTGTGGAATGCACAGGTGTGGCAGGGTGCAACCTTGACAGAATAAACCACATGGAAAACTTATGAGACCATTGACTTATTTTATTGCTGATTCATATATATTTGGGTGTTTAGTAGACAAAGGGGAAACAATTGTTGATTGTTATATTATAGGCAATTGTTACTGCTTATCAATAACAAAGTTTGACTGCTCGACAATATTTACTAAAACATGGAGAAACGCTAGATTTGTTCAAAACAATGATTTTTAACAGATGAGGAAACTGAGGCACATTAAGAGAAGGAAAGATCTGGTGACAGAGTGGGCACATTCCTAACAACAAGGAGGTCAGTGTTTGCTGAGGGCCGACAGGGTCACGCACAGGACAAATACTTTATCCTCACAATTACATTTAGTTTACACTCTCCCTTTCAGTAACTATTATTGTCCCGATTTTATGAAGGAGAACATGGATGCTCCCATGTTAGGTAGTTAGCCTGAAGTTATTGAGTTGATAAATGGCAGGTGGGGGATTTGAACACAGATCCACCTGACTCCAAAGCCCTCGGTTTTAGCAATTTTTCTGTGATGATATGAGCACTTGTCACTCAGCCCTTAACTCTCACCCCCAGAATACGCACTCTTGGGGGCTGGCTTGGTGGTATAGCGGTTAGGTTTGTACACTCCACTTCAGTGGCCTGGAGTTTGCAGGTTCAGATCCTGGGTACGGACCTACACACCGCTCATCAAGACATGCTGTGGCAGCATCCCACATACAAAAAAGAGGAAGATTGGCACCAATATTAGCTCAGGGACAATCTTCCTCAAGCAAAACAAGGAAGAGTGGCAAGAGATGCTAGCTCAAAGCCAATCTTCCTCACCAAAAAAAAAAAAAGTGTGCTGTCTTGGAAATCAAGAATCATCACAGATGTTGAATGGTGGCTGGACCTGGGCTTCCAAAACTCAACAACAGGCTCTTCCTGCATGAAGGGGGCATCTCTGGTGTGTATGGGTGGTGACTGTTGACCACAGCAAGACTTCAGAATCGTCTGAGAGAACCACACCAGTGCCCTGCCTCAGTTCCCCAAGGGAGTGTCAGAATGTCCATCCTTCTGTGGTGGAATCCTTGGCCTTGAACCAAACCTCCCCGCTTCCTTCCTTCTGCTCCTCCATCCTTCGTCCTACCTTTCATTTGCAGTAGACGTACCGGGGGAGGACAAGGGACTGTGTCTATCCTGGGGTACAAATTCATGGACAGGCTTATCACCAAATCCATCACATTTCTCTCTCCCGTTACCTCTGAAATTCTACACATCACACTAAGAATTTATACCTGAACCAAACCCTGTCTCTCTCCCTCAGGGTGGCAGAATCAAGCCAGTACCTCGTTATGTCTGGGGACAGTTTATGGCAAAACTTTGTTGACAAAAGGAAATCATATCTAGATCAATTTATATAAATTTATTTGTCTACAAAATAAGGATAAATTATAGTACCTGCCTCCTAGAGTTTTCTTTTCTTTTTTTTTTTTGGATTGAAGAGTTATTGCAGGTGAAATGATGGTTGCCCCATGTCCAGCGAATTCATGAATGACAATTATGTATTATTGGCCTGGCCATGCAGACAGTTATGTCAGCTCTGTGACCCCCCATGTGTGCTGAGCCAGTTGCTAAGACTGTTGCTTTCTTCACATGTTTGTGTCTATAGTGGGACAAATTGTTTAATGTGGAGATTGTCTTTAGCTTGAAGTCAGCTTGTTTCCATAGTTACAAAATAAAGGAAGATACCAGCTAAGGATTTTCTTTGAACTATTTTTACATATACAAATTGTAGCATCCTATATTTTTTCAAATGTAATATATATTTACTTTCTCTTTCATCTAGGGGGGAAAAGTGGTTGTTTTGTATTTGTGGCATTTATATCATCTGTTATATAAAGCTTTTCATTTCAACAATTATGGATGAATAGAATCTTTCTTCTACGGGTTCAAATCACTTTAGTTTTGGGAGGAAACATTCAGTGGATGTGTGTGCCTCTTCGTTGCCTCTTTGGAACTTTACGGTCCCCCCCGAATTGCTGAAAGCTGTTCTGCATGGATCCTGAAGGGCCGTAGCGGAGACTGGCTCCTTGCACACCAAACCCATTTCCTCTCGTTCCTGGGCCGCATTTATCTCCAGCCTCCTTGCAGTTAGCCGTGGCCGTGTGACTGAGTCCCAGCTTATGGAAGATGAGGCGAAGCAGTAGGAACCTTCCTGTCCTGGCCTCTATAAACCTCCCACGGTGGCATGTTCCGTCCTCTTCCACCAGCTCCTTGCTGAGGAACACCGCATCCTCAGAAGACAGTGTTACAGATGGAGGGGCCACAGCCGGGAGGAGCCCGGGCCCCTGAATCATCACCTGGAGGAGGGCTGCTCACTTATTAGCAGCGTTGCCTGTGGAATCTGTATAAGTGAGAAACAAACTTCTGTTTGAACTGTTCTACACTTGGGGTTTGTTTGCTATAACATCTGGTTCTACCTTAGCTTTTATAAAGACCCAAAGCAGACAGAATGGGAGCCAAGCCTTTGGTTTCTAAGTATTGAAGAGTCTTTGAGTTCAGTCGTCGATCTGGATGTTTTTGTCCGTCCCATCAATTGCTTCTCCACATTTTCTCCTACCAGTTCCAAGAAACAAATAACCAGTGGAACAGATGGTTCCATGTCTTTAAGGGATGTCACAACCGCTAGAAATATTTCAACAGGTGTCGATTACTGGTGCTGCGAATAGACAAAACAGTGGTGAAATGAGCTAGGCTGTGATCTGTATGAGTGGTCACGTCCATCCGTGTTTGGCCAGTGGGTCCTAGCCCTGAGCTGGGAGCAGAGTAGGCATTTATGCAGGATTGTGCTCATCAAGAATTGATCTGGCGCTGACATTGTCCAAGAACTTCTAAGAGACACTTTGAGAAGAATTTTGGAATTGTTTTTCTCTAAGGAGGAGGAGGTCTTCCCTTCTTTGACTTTCCAGGGCTTCCCTGGAACCAGCTCAATTGGTTATTTTTCACCTAAATCACAAGACTGAATATATGGAAGAACATGCAGATCAATCAGAAATGCAGGGCTGGGTGATCACAACGTTACCTGGAAGAAATGCCCGGTATCTGCTCCAAAACTGTAGACACAAACTCCAGCCCTATTCTGTCCTAGGAACCGGGGACACGTCTCTCCCTCCCCCTGCTCAAATGAGCCCAAAGGCAGACTCTCCTCAAGACATCTAGACTCATTCACCATGACTTTTCTCAGGACTTGCTTCATCTATTTCAATTTCTGATTTGCAGAGAGGGGAACAACACGATTCATCATCTCTTGGGCCAAAAAACCCATTTGGGGAAATTTAGTTTTGTACGTGCAGACCAGCATCCTGAGCCTGGCTGATTCCCAAGGAAAATCAAATAACAGCAAAAGAACCCCAAAATGCTGCTCATTGCCTCCACACATGCCCAACAGAGATACATTTCCTTGTTTTCATAGATGAAAAATCAAGCTATAGGAGTAACTTTCCTATTAGGTCAGGTCGTGAGGGTGATAATGTATGCACAGAGGGTAGAAACGCCCTCCGCCTATTTTCACGTGGGGGACTCAAATAATCCTCTGGGGTGTTCACTTTTGGTGGTTGTTCTGTTTTCTATTTCCTTTTCCTCTTTCAAGCAGAAACTCAGCTCTGAGTTCATTGCCTCAGGAGAGCGTGGGGCAGAGAGGGAAGCAGAGGTGACTGATTCTTGCTGGCTGTCGTTAAAGGATCTGGGGCCCAGGAGACCTTAGGATGTGAGTCGCCAACACTTGCAAAGTGCCAGGCACAGCTGGAAGCCCTTTATGTTTATGAATTTATCAAATGCTCACAGCAGCCATATAAAGTCAGTCTGATTATTATATGGAAGTAAATGAAGACCTCTCAAATGAGAACAAACACAGCCCATTGATCCAGAGTTCTCTCCGCCTGGGGAGTCAGCCACCATCATTTGCATTTGGTAGAGACTCAAAGGCAAGCTGGAAAGCTTTGTAGTGGAAGACAGAGAAGGGGACCCAGGGATGCCCAGACGGAGGCAGGGGAAGCTGAGGTGGGCTCACTAAAAGCGGGGCTCCTCTGTGATGGATTTGGGGAGCATTTTGACTTTCTGAAAAGTCCTTCTGAAAGGACCAACCAGAAAGTAGGGATGAAAAATAGAGAAGTTGACCGTCGCTGACCGAGTCCTGTCTATTCCGGGCTGATTAGGTGGAGTCTGTGGTTTGGTTTCCTGGGCTGGTTGTTGCAGAGATGGCAGGTCAGAGCTCTATTGTCATAGGTGGTCTTACCGTTGTCCATTTTTCAATTCAGTCTCTCACTTCTCATCCCCGTATTACAGAAGATAGAACAGAGGTTGAGACGGATAAAGAAATGTGTTCATGTTTGCAGAACTGGTAGCTACCAAGCTGGGATTTGAACACAGGTGATTCTGTGCTAAAATCTGAGTTCTCAGCCATGGCGCTGCTCCATCTATACACAACTGGCCTCTGTTGACCAATACCCCAGCCAAATTCTCTTGACCTCGTGATATAATCATAATCTGTTGTTTGCAGCTTAATAAGTATGATGCACACAAATAACTGTTGAGAAGGGTTGCATTGTTATCATAAATGAGCTAATTGCAGACGTCACGGGACCATTTGTTTTGAAGAGGGTGACGTGTTCGTCTTAACCGTGCTTGTCACTGGCCCGATCAGGTCTAGTGACAAGGGGATTTCACTACGGCAGGAGGGCATCCTGGCCAGGCCTGTATCTCTCCATTCTAAGGGTATTAGAGCTGGCCTGTGCATTCGCTCAATAAGCAGCTTCCATCCTAAGCCCAGATTTACAGACCTAAAAATTCAACCACGCACCTACATAAGCATTCGAACGCTCACGAAAGTACCCTTCAGGCTTTTGTCAAGCTTAGCCACGTTTGACAATGGTGCCTTCGATAAAGGATTGGGCGCCTTATTTTAGCAGCGTGATTTTCAGTTTGTTGACATCAAAGTAGTTTTAAAGGCAATTCTTAATATTCTTTTGCTCCCCTTATTTATTTATTTTTTCCAATCAAATCTTCCCACCGCATCAGTAAACATCTAAACCTTCCCACAAGGCCACTTAATTACCAGCTGCCCTGCCAGGAAAGCCTCCCTTATCAGCACAGAGGCTGCTGTCTTTGTGCAGCCGGTGAGCTCCCTGAAAAGCCTCCTGCTCGTGTGGTAATTACCATTCAGAGCCAACACTTGGTGCGTACCATGACTTCAGCCCTTCCGAAGGTTTGCTTGTCATTGTGGCTGGATTATCTCGGCGTTAAATTGCTGCCCCCGCCCCCCCAGCCTGCCAGTCCTCCAAAGAGATTGTGTTTGAAACTCAAGAGATAAGAGAACGAGTGAGTGTCTGTGCGTGGACATAAGCCGGCTGCCCAATGTTCTGAGAAAGCACAGAATTTGACGTGCTGCTTGTTCACCCAGAGAACGGCTCCTGGGGCCACCTCTCCCTTTGACCACCAGGAAGATAGCACCCTGCAGAGGGCCAGACACAGGAAGGACATTTTTGAAGTGAAGCTTTTGAGGTTATTTAGAGTTGACGGTTTTTAAAATTTGGGTGAAGGGCTGGTGGAGACAGAAGAGAGAGGCTGGAAATGAAGTGCGTTCCCTGGTTCTGTGGGAGGGAGAGGCAAGGGAAAGAAGTGGGATCTAAAGGATCAGAAGTGACACAAAGACATCAAGGTCACGAGATGACGAGCGATGGATTGTTTGACTTTTTGTTTTTTTTGTATTTTTTAACGGTTTAGCAGTAAACACGAACTACTTGTCTGGTTGGAAAAGAAAAAAGAAAAAGATTAAAAAAAAAATCCCACTTGAAGCATCCCTACCAGCCTCTCCCACTCTGTGCAGTTTCTCGTGCCTCCCATGTTGGTGCTCCATCCTCATGGCTCTTTCAAGTGGAAGAAGCTCCAAGCAAAACATCCTAACAACTGTGCAACCAACAGGACAAAGTGGGCAAGAAAAAAAATAGACTTTGCTGTTATCAGGAGGGTTTTCCCCGAAGCCTCCTAGCAGACTCTTGGTTTATACCCTTAGGGACCACGACCACCCCAGATGCAAAGGACGCCAGGGAAACGAGGGTCTGACGCGGGAGGCAGTCTCCAGGGTGGTCCTCAGCTGTCAGTTCATCCACTGCAGCTAGAGGTGGAGTCAGGAAGGAAGCGTGCAGTGGAGACAGCAAACGTTGGCCATCGCCCTCCCCCTCCCCTTGTCCAGACCCCAGAAAACCAGGTCCCTCCACTCTAGTGTGCATGCCAGCCCACCTTCTGTGTTGACGCCCATGAGGAGGAGGAAGCCTTTTGCTCCTGATCCCATTCCCTCAGCGTTCCAAACCCCACGCTGACTCTGGTGGGATGGCCAATAGACATGACTCCCAAGGTCATTTTGTGGAATTATTGGCTTTTTATGAGCCAGCCAAAGCGCCATCAGTGGACCTTTGGGCTTTAGACAAGAATTTTTTTTTTTTACACTGACAACCCTCCCCAGGAGCAATTGACATTCAAAGTTTGTGGCTTTCTAAGCACCTTGGGAGAAAGAGGGGAGGTTAGCACTGTTTGATTCCTCAGCCAAAGCCATCGTCTGCAGTTGGCCATCACGAAGGGCCACTTCTAGCCCACTGGGCTCAGCTTTATGCTCAGAGGCCTGGAGCTCCAGGAACTACCCCTGGACATCAGGCGGGACCCTTTCTTGTCTCCTTTGGGAGCAAACTGCTTGGGGGTGGGAAGGAAACTAACACAGGAGAGGAGACCCTGACGTACCTTTCCATATCCCAAAGGACGCCTCACTCCTCATGGCATAGATGGACAGGGTGTCCTGGACACAGTGGAAGGGCCACATAGGTCACTATTGGGTTGTAAAAACAACATGAAGGGCAAAACCAGGAGTGGTCAAAATTGCTGAAGAAACCCAACGCCCACAGAGCGGTTTTCCTTCCAAGGCAGCTGCTCGCAGGCTTTAGAGGTGGCAGGTGCTTAGGGACCACCTGGTGTGAAACGCGCATGACTTTACAAATCGAAATGATACTTCTGCTGAGAGATCCTCCCGAAGGAGAGACCCCAGAACTGACGCCGCCCACAGGTCTCTCCTCTTCCTCCTGGAGCAGCAGATTCCGGCTGGGAGGAGTCAGCGCAGAGAACTGAGCAGTATCGAAATGGTTTCTCCTTCTCTCTACATCCCTCTATAGCTGAGCATGTATCTAGTCGAGCTGAGTTAGTTAAATGTGTGTGACGCTACTCCAGTCAGTGCATGGGGAAGAGGTTTAACTAAAAACAGAACAAGGGGCCCGCCCAGCAGCCGAGGGGTTAAGTTTGTGTGCTCCGCTTTGGTGGCCTGGGGGTTTGCCGGTTCGGATCCTGGGCACGGACTGAGCACCGCTCATCAAGCTATGCTGTGGTGGTGTCCCACGTAGAAGAACTAGAACAACTTACAACTCTGTATTGGGGCTTTGGGGAGAAAAAATAAAAAAAAGAGAAAGATCGGCAACAGATCTTAGCTCAGGGCCAATCTTCCTCATCAAACAAAAAAAAGAAGAAGAAGAAGCTGGGCAGGACCTGTAGGTGGGAGGCAGAGAACCTCTATTAGAGTTTACTAAAATCATAGAACAACGGGGGCAGGCCTGGTGGCATAGTGGTTTAGTTTGTGCGCTCCGCTCCAGGCTTGGATCCCGGGTATGGATCTAAACACACTCTCATCAAGCCATGCTGTGGTGGCATTCCACATACAAAGTAGAGGAAGATTGGCACAGACGTTAGCTCAGTGACAATCTTCCTCACCAAAAAAAACCCAACAACAACAAAAACTCATAGACCTACAGACCCAAAGTTGACATGGGTGACTCGGCTCCCACCTTGACCTGCTTCTGTCCCTTCCAACCCTTTCCAGAGCATGAAGATTTTGCAGAGTGACTGACCCTTCAGGCCAGGGAGAACCGTACAAACCAGGTGGTGATGGAGACTGATGGTGGCTGCGACAACTTCCATGTTTCGTTGCTGTTAAGGGGCAGCTTTAGGACAGAAGATGAGGCTTGCTTTTTATTTCTCCAAGAAGTCAGCATTTCATCTGGTCCTGGGAGGGAGGGAAGGAGTGAGCCTGCGGTGGAGCTTTGCCCACAGCTGGCAAAACCTCCCAGCGCTCAGCACTGGGGCCCCGAGCAATCAGCTCACTGGCTTTGCTGTTCGGATCGCTAACCTGGGCTGGCTTTCTCAGCCCTGTACCCGTCAGCCCGCCTCGCACCGGGCCCTCCGTCACCCTAGGGCATGCTGATTTATGCCTCAGGGAGGGAGTGTTGGAACAGAGAGAAAAGAGTCTCTTCTCTGGTTTGCAAACTCCTGAGAGGAATGGGAAATCTTCAGGGTACAAGAAAGATGCTTATTAAGAGCCAAGGATCCTGCCTCCAAGGACAGCACAGGATCTCTTCCACTGGGGTTGAGGGAAAAGGCGAGAGGGACAAGCCGAGTGACGGTGAGGAGAGAGGTGAGCGGACGCTGGTCCTAAGGGACCCCATTGAAAGGGTCCCAGTGGCCCTCTCCTTGCTTTATGGAGGTCAGTGTGGGCTCTTCGGCGGGAGCATTGGAGGGGTTCTGGAGTATCTTCCACATCGGCGAGGCCCAGCCCGCTGGAACTGCACGGAGAGTGCCCAGCGCAGGAGCCTGGAGGGGCTGATGGACGGTGGCTAGCTCCAAGACACCTTTCCTAAGTTCCCCTAAGGCGTCTTGATCATCTCTGAATCCCTCTCCACTGACACAATAATGTAGCTGCTGGTAGGGTAAATTAAAGCAAAATATTTATAAACTTTTCCTGGTGCCAAAATGGAAAGAGAACTCCCCTTTTCTGTCACTATTTCCTTTAGAAAGCTTGGATTTGTGAATCCTTCCCCTGTCTATTGGGGACGTATGTAAATCATTTTAAAACATTTAGACCCAAAGCTTCTGAAGAAGCCTCTTGCTGGGTTTTCATCCCAGGAATCTTTCTTGGAGGCTCTGGAGCCATCTCTTTGGAAGGTGGACGTCAAGGAGCTTGTCGCCCTGTCTCCCTGTCTCTGTGGGAGTCTGTCCTGGTGCCTGGCTCTCGGGTGGAACGGCCTGCTTCCTGCGAAGATACAGGGGCTTTTCTATTTCTTTTGGATAAAGACAATTAACGTGTATGGACAGTATCTGCCTGGCTGTCACTCGCAGTCTCTTTAGTGGGGGGCCTGTGATGCACGTCACAGTCTGGTTTAATGTCTATTCAGTAACAAAACTATTTCATTCCTTTCTACAGTTTGTGGGAGGTTTTACTGGATTGGCAGGAGATTTTTGATTATTTCCCCAACAGCGATCGATAAGCATCTATTGAATGGATGCTTGGCTGTCAAGCCAGGCTCTCAGTCTGCTCGACCAGCAGGATTCAGAAGGACAAGTGTCCTGGAGAATATCCCGGATTCGCCAACAGCTGCTTCGATGAAACCGAGCTCACTGAACCATCCAAGAGCCGCAGATCAATTTTCCAAACGCCAACTGGCCAAGTTTGCCTGCTTTAACCTTTTAATTTTAGTTGGGCAGTTTCAAAACAGCTTCTTAAGGACTGTTTAATTCAGTTCTGCCCTTGCTGCCTGCTGGGCAGGCGTGTTCCTGAATAAGAAGAATCCGTATGAATATGTGATTCTTATGACCCTGCCTCTCGGTCTCCATCTGCATCAACAGGAGCTGGGCCAGAGGGGGACTGAAATTTTATCGTCACGCTTTTTCGGAATACAAAAATTAAAAACAGAACCTACATCTAAAGGACTAAAAAAAATGTGAAAAGCCACCAGTAACCATGGGCACCCGAACCTGTCCTCCCTGGCGTGGTGACTACGGCAGGTGTGCGCAGAGGGAGTCCGGGGCCCGCCCCTCTCCGCTCCGGGGGGCGTGCTGTGTGTGGGGAGTGCACCCATCGCAAAGCTCCTCACAATCCGGGTTTGTTAAACTTGGTCCTCCCTGAACGGATCACGGACCCGCACACGCTGTACAAACCTGGAGTCGGGGCGCTTCATCCTTTTAACCAGCTTTGTTTTCAGGTGAAGTATCTCAGAGAGAGGCTTTCATTTGTTTGTTGAATTATTGACAAGTGAATTTACAAAATACCATTAAACAAGATCGTTACAGGTAACAGTGAAACAACAGCCAACGAATAAGCTGATGACAATCCAATGGATCTACACAGTCATTTAAACATGTATTAGCCTAGAGTCTTGTCACTTTGTTTACAGATTCCCATTAAACTCATATTTTGCCCAAGTCGCTTTTTTTTCATTCTTAAGAAAAAAAATGATATGAAAACAAAGCTGCCTAGAATTTCACTTCTCTCAGGTATGAGTTTTTTATTGAGTAACTACTCAGGCTCAAGTTCAGGTAAACCAGGAAATAAATTCATAAGTAAAACACAGCATGTTTTTTGTGTGTGTGTGAGAAAGATTGGCCCTGAGCTAACATGTGTTGCCAATCTTCCTCTTTTTTGTTTTTTCTCCCCAAAGCCCCAGCACACAGTCGTACATCCTAGTTGCAGGTCATTCTAGTTCTTCTGTGTGGGATGCTGCCTCAGCATGGCCTGATGAGTGGTGTGCAGGTCTTCACCCACGATCCGAACCAGGGAACCCCAGGCCACTGAAGTGGAGTGCGAGAACTTAACCACTCCGCCACGGGGACTGCCCCAAAACGCGGCATCTTACCGAGCCTTCCTGATCATGCTTGGAGGGAAATGTCTCCAAGAAAAGCACTGACTTTATCTGTGATTGAAGAAATTGTATTGCAAACAAGCGACCAGTTAAATGCTTTTAAAAAATATAGTTGCTTTGTGATTAATACAGAATGTTAAAAAGAAAATCATCTGTACCTGAAAGTTTTTGGATGCCCACTTGGAACGGGCCTCGAGGCCTTTAGTTTATACTCGCAAGCAGCTGACTTGGAAATAGAAGTCTGGAGTTTGAGGATTTACAGGAAATGAGGCATTCTAAGCAAAACTTCACGGCTCCACCTCAGAGGAGGAGGGTTGTGTTCTTGCTCTTTTTCCCCCCCTATTTTCTACAGAAATGAATAGATAGATTAATTGTTTTTGCTTTTGTTGATTTCTTTTTAGCCTAAGAAAAAAAATGCACTCAGCTGGAAGCAGACAGTAAGAAATTCAACTGGGGCCGGCCCGGTGCCGCAGCGGTTAAGTACACACGTTCTGCTTCTGGCGGGCTGTGGTTTGCTGGTTCAGATCCCGGGTGTGGACACAGCACCGCTTGTCAAGCCATGCTGTGTTAGGCATCCCACATATAGTAGAGGGAGACGGGCATGGATGTTAGCTCAAGGCCAATCTTCCTCAGCAAAAATAGGAGGATTGGCAGTAGTTAGCTCAGGGCTAATCTTCCTCAAAAATAAAAAAGGAAAAAGAAGTTCAACTGAGTGTCATGTGGGTGCAACGAAGCAGCAGATGGGTGGGTGGATGGTGGGGGCCAGTATCCTGGTCTGCAAAGGGTCCAGGAATAAATAATGACCCAAGGTAGAAGCGCCCTAGTAAGACTGTGCGTCCTTGGTGTTCTTTCTTATTCTTTTTTGGGTTTGATTTATCCAAGAATCCATACATATTGGTGAACCTGGAATTTGTCACAGGCAGGGCCATCTGTAAAGGACCTCAAATTTAGACTCTTGACACTATCTCCAAAAGACTTTACCCACGCAGGCAGGAGACACACTCAGAACATCGAGAGAAGCTCACCGCAAACATTAAGCTATCATCTTAGGACCTGGCCATAGCTACATAAATTTATATTTTAGATAAATCTATAGTTATTTGAAGATAGCACAGCAACCTCACATTATATTTTGTGTGTGTGAGTTAAAAAGTTTAGTTGAATTCTCACCCTGGTGGCCACGGGATACTTGAGATCACGTTGAACTTAGCGCTAAACAAATCAGCAGCTTTAGCCAGCAAACATCACTACAGAACATCGACGTCTGAGAACGTCTCTGAAAGGAGCACCAGCTCCGCTGCGGTCACACCCCTGCCTGCCTGAAGAACTGAGTGCTTCTCCGACCTTGCTCCTTCACACTCTCAGGAGCTCAGGGCTTGCCAGGGTGCGGGGAAGACAATCCTTCCTTGGCCTTGTCTTGACTCTGTTTCCCCAATGCCTCCTACCTCCTGCAGGGAGCAGGCTGGGCCTCTGATACACCGGAACTGGAACCCCGCAGCTGCATGGTTCTTCCTTCTGCCAGGTGTGGCTGGTCAGAGCTGGTCACCAATGGCGGTCTATTGACAAGATACAGCCAATATCCACGTTTGGTTTAACATGCGTGTTATCATTGTTTTTAACATTAAATATGGATTTCTGTGTTAACTTGAAAAAGCAAAATAGTGGGGCTATCAGGACTGTATCCCAGGCCGTCAACGACTGGGGAAAGCCACTTCATAGACAGGTCACTTCATTCATTCAGGTGACCGGAGTGACCCTGTGGACACGAGAGCCTGTCACCCTTGCTAAAACAGCATGCTGAAGTGTAGCAAAAATTACATAATGAGCAATGCTAGTGGTACGCTTTTTAAGAGCCCGCGGTCCTTTGACCTGCCAAAGAAACATAGTTGAGGATATTCAGTGTAGTTCAAATGTGCTTTTTGCTTAACTTTTTATTTTAAAATAAGTATAAATTCACAGGAAGTTGCACAGAAGGAACAGAGAGGTCCCATGTACTGTTTGCTTGGTTTCCCATGGTTGTGTCTTCCCTAACAACAGCACTAAGCCAGGAAACCATCACTGGTACAGTGTGTGTGACAGTCCTGTCACTTTATCCCACACATAGATCTGTGTCACCAACCCCGCAATCAGAACACAAATCTAGTGCATCACTGCAAAGGTCCCCTCATGTTACCCCTTTATAGTCACACCCACCATCCCTAACCCCTGGCAGCCACTAACCTGTCCCCATCTCTATAAATTTGTCATTTCAAGAATGTTATCAAATGGATCGTTCAGTATGCGACCTTTGGGCGTTGGCTATGTCCACTCAGCAGAGTGCCTTTGCGATCCATCCATGTCGTATTAACAGTCCAGTCCTTTTTATTGCTGAATGGTCTTCCATGGAGATCCCACTGTTTGTGGTGAAGGACAGCTGGGCTGTTCCCGGTTTGGCTTTGACAAAAAAGCTGCCATGGACAATTGTGTACAGGTTTTTATGTGGATCAGTATAGTTTTAATCTACAGTTTTCTCTAGTCCGGTGCTAAATGTGAATGTAACCTTGCTTCTGACGATGACTGTGATGCACGTACAAAGGGGCGAGGACTGGGGGAACGTGTTGACTGCTAGTTATTGGCTTTTCACTTAGGTTGGGTTCCAGTCATCGCAGGACCCTTGAGCACTATGGTGGGCTGGACAGTGTCCCTCCAAACATGTCCACGTCCTCATCCCAGAATCCTGCAAGTATGTTAACTACGTGGAAAGAGGGACTTTGCACATGTGATTAAATTAAGGATCTTGAAATGGAGAGATTATCCAGGTGGGCCCAACATAATCCCAGTGTCCTTGTAAGTGGGAGGCCGGAGGTCAGAGGTCAGAGTCAGAGGGGGAGATGTGATGGTGGAAGGAGAGAGGAGAGACAGGCAGAGAGACTACATGGCTGGCTTTGAAAATGAAGGAGGGGGCCACGAGCCAAGGAAATCAAGGAGGCTTTAGAAGCTGGAAAAGGCAAGAAAACAGATTCTCCTTAGAGTCTCCAAAAAAGCACTCCAGACTGTAAGATACATTTACATTGTCTTAAGCCTCTACATTTGTCATCACTGGATACAACTGCAGTAGGAAACGGATGCACTTATCATCAGTAAGAATGATCATTGATCACGTATGTACAAGTGTCACACGGCACTATTCTGTTCGCTTGGTATGAACTAACTCATCTTCATTCAGAATTGCCTGTGACGTTGATACTCATATTAACCCCGTTTTAGCCCTGAAGAAACTGACCTCAGAGAGATGGGCCACTGCCAGCCGGCCAGTGAATGGTGTCAATGGGTTTTAATTGCAGAAATCAGAGCCACACACAACCAACCACAGCAAAGACCACCTGCTGGCACAGCCTGGGAGGGCCACATGTCATCTCCAGGGACAAGTCAGGCTTTATGGCTGTTTCCAGTTCTCCCTGAAATCCCATTCGGCGCTGCTCCCCGTGAGCAGGTCAGAACCACACCTGGACTTCCTCCAGGATGACACCGTGCCCAGCTGCACTCTCTTCCCAGGAATCTGGGAGGCGGGGAGTGAGGTGACAGATGAGGACAGAACCAGCCTTCGCAGGAGCAGGAGCGGGTCAGCCCTGCAGTGGCTGCTGTCCTAAGAGGACGTCCTTGTGTCCTGGGAGCTCCTCGTCCTCGACCCACACAGAGCCCAGGGTGGTGTCTGCATCAGCGCCTTGAAGTAATTGGCCTTTCAGCCAACCTCTGCCCCAGAGGAGGTGTAGATGCCCCATTTGGAAAGGTATGGGTCCCCTTAGAGATAATGGGGAGGCAGAAGATGTCAATAGCAAGGAAACTGCCCTCCTAACACTGCTCTCTGCTCTCTGGAAAGCCTTGTAGGGCCAAGTTAGCACATAAGGAAATGTCTTGGTCCTGGGAGGCATTGGTGGCTGCATCTGGAACTCAACTATGACTTTCTAAAGAAAGGCCATTCTCCAACATTGACCCCATGGGCATCTGGTAGCACTTCCCAGAGGGCAGGTGAGCAGACCCTCTGTCTGCTTTCTAAGCCCCACTGGCCTCCATCCCCCGAAGGCCTGGCTCCGGATTATGGGGGTCACTGGTCCTTTCCTGCAGATGCAAACAGGTGGCAGGGCCTGAAGCCCTGTGATGGAGACGTTGGCAGCGGAGGGAGGCTGGGTGTGGCACAGAACAGCAAACACTCACTGAGGCTTGCAGTAAACTGGCCACCCCCAAAATCCCTCTCAATGCTTCCTGCGTACAGAAACACCTGCCATGATGCCGTAAAAATTCCTTGTGAGCAATGCTGAGCAGAAGGCGGGAGCAATTGTAAATCACATTGGCTCTGAATTCACTTTGGTGCTGGGCCTGTTACCACAGGGCGTGAATACACGCTAACCCATTCAGGTCCTCCCACCATCCCAGCCAGGCGGGTTACAGTATTACTCCTGCTTTACAGGTGAGGGGACTGAGGCTCAGAGGGGTCAAAAACTTGCAGAGGGCTGCACAGCTAGTAAGTGGGGGCAGCAGGATCAAATTCAAGCAGCTTTCCTTACTGTGCTGCCCCAACCCTGATGCATGCGCAGGATGCAATCCTCGCAGCATAGTGCTGGACGGACAGGCAAGCACAGCTACTGCTGATAAAACGTGGCCGTTCTGGACCCACAGCCCAGTGCTGGGGACAACTTTCTTGGTGCCGTCCGTCCCAAGTGTCAGCCGCTGGAAACGTTTCTTTCCTACCAGGAGCTAGGATTTCCTCGCATCCCAGCCAAACAGCCCTGATTCTTTGGAACTTGCCATCCCAAAGCAAAGACCAGATAAAGGATCCAAATGCATTGAGGAAGGATCCAGGGATCTGGGAATTTCTGCTTTCCTCCAGCTCCAGGCCTCTTACGTTTCCATTCCCAGGGAGTTTTCCAGGGTAGAGAATTGTTTTGAAGATGCTAATCTTCGGTCACTGCACGAAGATGGGGTTTTCCTACCCAACGCTCACAAAAAGCCAATCATGATGACATCCTGTTTTGAGAAAAGTAAAAGCTTTGTTGTGAGATCGATCAGCAAGGAGAGGGAGGCTTCAGCTGCAGGTGTGTCTCCACAATTCAGGATTTGGGGTGAGATTTAAGGCTTAGGGAGAACTGGCTGGCACTCAGAAATGCTGGCAGAGCAGCATTTTTTTTTTAAAGATTTTATTTTTTCCTTTTTCTCTCCAAAGCCCCGCCCCGGTACCTAGTTGCATATTTTTAGTTGTGGGTCCTTCTAGTTGTGGCATGTGGGATGCCGCCTCATCATGGCCTGATGAGCGGTGCCATGTCAGCACCCAGGATCCGAACCCGTGAAACCCTGGTTCGCTGAAGCGAGTGCGCGAACTTAACCACTCGGCCACGGGGCCGGCCCCTGGCGGGGCAGGTTTTGGTTGGAGGGCTTAAAGCATTTTCTAGAAGGTTTGACACATTTCTGGTGAGGTGTGGAAAGGGTTTTAACATCTATCTCCCTGGAAGATGGACCCCTTGCTTCTGATAAGAGTCCGACTTTCAAATTCTGGTCACAACCCGGTCCTTTGATTCTGGGTGTGGGAGAATCTTTGATTCCAGTGTCATTTCAGGTCAAGATTTCCTTTTCTGCACACGCTCTGGCTGCATGACTTTGCAAATTTTCTGGAAAACCACTCCTAAGCGCCGTGTTGATGAGAGATGGGCACAGTTCGAACTGGTCCTAGCGGGCTCGTGGTTGCACTTCCAGTTTTTATCCGGAGCCATCTACTGAAGAGGCTGTGCTATGCTCCTGGCGAGGGCTGAAAGAGGGACGAATCACTTGAAAGAAATTGGGGCATGAGACTGGAGGAAACGCACAGAGAGGGGGCAGGGCTTAAGTTTGATACATCTGTGGAATAATCACACTCTTCTTTGGTCCACTGCTGAAAGCAAGACCCCAGAAGGGTCGTAGGTAAGGTTCTGTGTGGTCTAGAATGGATACAGCTATCCTCTTGATCCGGCTCCCGTGGTCACAGAAGAGGGCTGCCACATATAGATGTGCAGGTTGTTCACTGCACAAGGGTGTTCAGCTCCAGGAATGAGTGGAACTTAAATCTGGCTTGTACGACAGTTGCCAAACCAAGACCCAAGGCTTAAGCTGAGTCTACCTAGGAGGGGACACCTTTACCAATTCACCCAAAGCACTGTCTTCTCCAAGTCAGATGTCTTAAGATCTGCAACCTCCTAGAGAGAGTATCTTTGAAAACTCAAGCAATGGTCCCATATGGCCTAGTCGTGGCCTCTGCACAGAACCAGCAGAATCTGAGGACCTGGATGACCATGTTGCTGGGACAGTGGTTGTCCCTGGGAAGGCAAGGGGAGGGGTGCCTTTTGTATTCATGAGGGTCAACGACGGAGGTGACTGAAGGAACTTCCCATACCTCCAGGTGAGCGAGCCCCAGTGAAGGCTGAATGTAAATATGCTGCCAATCTGGCATAACAGGGTCAGAGTCAAATTAAGAAATATGATGTTTCAGTCATAAACAGACTTACAGCTTGAAATTCGTACCCACCATTCTGAGAAGAAGATAAAGCTAGTCTCCTAGGAATTGATAGAAATCAAGCGTGCGAACAAGAATGAGTCAGAAGATGAGCATTTACAAGACTCAGAGCTGCGCTGTCCAATACAGCGGCCACTCGTCATGTGGCTGGTTCGAATTGAGGTGTGCTAGTAAAGTATAAAATACCCACAGGATTGCCAAGACTTAGTATGAAAAGAAACTTTAAAAGCTCCGTAATAATTTTTGCATTGATTTTATGTTGAAATCACGTTTTGGATATCTTTGGTGAAATAAAATGTTACTAAAATTAGTTTTTCCTGTTTCTTTTTACTTGTTTTAAATGTGGACACTAGAAGATTTACAATTACGTGTATGGTCAGCATTATATCTCTTTTGGACAGTGCTGAGTCAGAGAATTAAAGAAAACAGGTGTTAGGGATTGAAGGGGAGGGAATAGGAGACCTTCTAAGGCTTTCTAGAAGGTTAGTGCACTCTTGAGAAGGCAAGACGGATGTGGTCAGGTGGAGGGCTGGGGTCCATCCTTTGAGTGACTGACCCTGCTTTTGCCTTGGCTCAGGCTCTGGCTCCAGGCTCATTCCGCATCCTCCCTGGGGCACAGACCCGCCTCCACCTCAGGCAAGGTGGCGCTGGGGAGGTGGGGAAGGTAAGCGATCTCTCGATTTGGGGTGCCTTCTCCAGCTTCTAAACTTGCTCACATTCCTTGGCTCGTGGATCCCTTCCGCCATCTTCAAAGCCAGCAATGTCACCTCTCTGTGCCTTTCTTCCACAGTCACATCTCCCCTGACTTCTCCCTCCTTCTGGCTTGCTCGTCCCCTGAAGGACACCTGTGGACCCAGCTGGGCTAACCCAGGATAATCCCCCTAGGATAGAGCCAGCTGATCTGCAACTTTAAACCCTCTTGGAAATTTTAATTGTCCTTTGCCAGGTAACCTAACGTGTTCACAGGGTCCAGGGATGAGGATGTGGGCATGTCTGTTGGGGCGTGGGAAGGCCATTATTCTACCTATCAGAGGCTCTATCAATAGCTAAGGCAATATTCTTTCTCCCTCTTTACTCTTTGATCTCAACTTGTTCAGAACCCAGATAAGAAAGAAATGTGCTAGTTAGTAGGGGAACATTTAGAGGCCCCAAGGATTCTACGGCAGCCCCACTCTGATGGACGCCGAGTCTGGGCTAGGGAATCTGAGGCTCTCCTGGCTCTGGACTCCCCCACAGTGTCTTACACAGAGGAAGAGCTTAATCGATATTTGTCATAGCTACTGTTGATGATGAAGCCTTCCAGGGGACCGTCCCAAAAGGTGGACCTGCTGAACAAGCTGAGGAAAGGACTCTGAGAGCTGGGGCGTCCTCCTCACTTCTCTCACTGTTCAGAGGATGCTGCCGAAAGTTTAACTCTGGAATCCTGCAAAGGGAAAGAGAGAGAGAATTGCCTGATTAAATAAATACAACAAACAAGCTTCTCGTTCCACTGGAGATGATGTGTGCGAAAGACAAACAGAACACCACGCCAGTCACGGCTCCTTTCCCCAAAGCAAGACTCTGTTTTTAGCGCGAGTCAAAAATAGATTCCCATTTAAAGAACTCTACTGTCAACAAAAACCCATTTTCAGCATGAATTTGCCTTCTCCTAACTCGACACGTGGATTCTAAGAGAAAAGAATGTTCTACTTAAAAATAGCAGCCTCTTCCTCTCTTTCTTTCTTCTGTTCTCCCTGTCCGGCCTCATTTTCTGTTAGCGGATGTGCTCCCTCCTTGCGCCTCCTCTTTGAGCAAACCTCACGGCCTGGGGTGAGGAGGGGGCTTCCTGCTCGGCCCTGACAAGCTTCCAGACTCCACAGAAGCTGCTGTAAGTGCCAAGTGTGTCGCATGCTTTGGAGGCTGACAGAGGCCAGGAGGTCCAAGAGGACAGTGATGTCAGTGGACTCTCGGGGTCTCCAGGCAGGACGGACCAACCAGAAACACCAGTGCCAGGAACAGAAGCCAGGAAGGCAGGCTGTGAGGCAAAGAAGGGGACACACATGCTTTTATTTCCCGCAAGGGCAGAAGCGACACTACATTTGGAAAGCTTCACACGTTTCCAGATGTGGTGGAAGGCTAGGTTCCATCCTGATCCTCTTCACAGTGACGGGAAACAGGTCCAGCCCCTTTCTGCCTCCAGGTCTGGGCAGCTTCCTTGAGAGACCTGGAGCCTGAACTCTGGGTGCCCAGCCGTCTTCTGGCACATCGGGCACATCAAAGCGAATGTTAGGTGACTGATTGAAATTCCCAGCTTTGCGTCTGTTACCCTGATGGGCTTGCACCCATTTTCAACGAGCGTTCAGTGATGCGTCTGGCCTTGGGATCGGATGCAGAATGTCAATGGTCTTTTGGATCCGAGGTCTTGCTTAGCATATTTTTTGACTTGTCTTTAGTGATGGGTTTTAAAATGTCTATATTGTTTCCAAATTTTAAGGACTACATCCGCAAGGAAGGGTTGATTTATGCAAACAAAGAATTGCAGAGGCAATAGGACGTGTTTTTCGGGGAGGATTAAAGGAAATATGTATCAGTTGAGATTTGGTTCCAAGAAATGGGAGTTGCTAATTAATATCGTTTCAGAACACAAGGGTCTTTATGGGCTCTCATACTGGTTTTTTCCCTCAATACCTTGAGTCTGCCCTTCTCTTTGTAGGTTCCTTTCTTCTCAGCCCCTCCCCTTGAGATTACTCATTAACACTTTAGGGCTACCCCATCAGCAAGCCCTAAAGCAAGATTTCTCTCTTTCTCTCAGTCTGACCAGTTTCACTCTAGTCTTAGAATTGGGTTCCTTCAGCTGTGGTTGAGACATGTTCCTACCCCTGAGCCAGTCCCTGTGGTTGGGAAGTGAAGTCCTCTGATGGATGAGGCGTGTTGATGCCCTGCTCCTGAAGCCAGCCGGTGGGTGGGGAATTCGGCTCTACCCAGACTACCTGTGCTGAGGAACAGACACTGGAGTGGACAGCACAGCACACAAATGTCAAAAGAAATGAACATAATAAGAGATGCTCCTTAAAAGCCAACAAGGCAGTCTCTGCTCTTAGGAACTTAAAACTTTTTAAGTTTTTAGGTTTAAAGAACAAAAGTGCTCGCTTCCCTGTGATAAGAAGCACACGGAGAGCTAAAGGACAGGGTGAATAGTACTCCAGCTTGTTTTAGTCAGGATGATATCAAAAGCAGGTAATGAAATACTCAAGTAAAAGTATCTCAATTGATAGGACTTGCTATCGTTTCATTTGATAAGAAGCCTGGAGGAAGAAGTCCCAGAGATGGCATCATGGCCCAAGAGCATCACTGAGGACCCAGACCCTTTCCACCCTTTGCTCAATACTTATCATCATATTGTTTTTTCATCCTGAGGTTTCTTTCCTCATGGTTGCAAGATGGCTGCTGCAGCCCCAGACATCATGCCTTCATGAAGCATCACCCGAAAGAAGGGAGAACAGGGAATGGATGAGAACCCTTCTAATACATCTCTTTCTTTACATCAGGGAGGAAAATCTTTCTCAGAAGAGGAAGGAAGCTGCCCCTTAAATCTCCTTCACCAGAATGGGGTCTGTGGACGCCTGTACTTACAGAGAAGGCTAGGGAAGTGCACATGTGACATTTTCAGTCTCTATAATGGATGGCAGCTTTGCCCATAAGGAAAAAGGGGGACTGATCAGGACCTGGATGAGAGAACAACTTCAGATAAGGAGAGTTTCATAAAAGTGTGACCGGATAGCTCCTCATTAAAGAATACTCAGGGAATTCGTAAAAGAGATATGCCAAGAAGGGAAACCACCCTACAGGAGGGAGATCAGTGGCAACAAGTATCCCTAAGGGAAGACCAGACTTTGGGAGTAAACCTCTATCAACAACGGAGGAATATTGCACCAGAGGGAAGCGAGGGTGGAGAAGGCAGCTGAAGAGAGATCTCAGTCCCCTTGAAGGGCTAGAATTTGGGATTTCTTTTCTCAGTTGAGAGGTTACAAAGTGTGGCCCCACAGGGAATCTGCCCGATAAGTAATCTGGCCCCTAGGAGGAAACGTACCATTGCCAACATTTGGAAACTGAGTGGCAGAATTCTGCCTTCTCTAGAAAAATTGGAAGATCTGTCGACAGCTGGCTGGAGCACTTCCCGGCAGCACGGCCCTCCCCCTTAGATGGCACAGCCCGCCCCCTTTGACGGTGGCCCCTCCAGCTTCCCAGAGCCCTCACTCCTCCAGCTCCACTCATCCTCGGTTCCCACCTGGCCTCCGGAGGTGCTGGTGTGACCCTAGATTAGGCCAATAGGCAGGTGTCTGCCACTGCAGGTGAAGCTCCAGAAGCAGACAGCTTGTCTCTGGGTTGCTTAGAGGTCACATCTGCAGGTGACAACACGGTGCCAGAAAAACTGGGAGTCACACACCGGCTGGGCATCTTCTCACTTTCCTCCCTGCCTGTGTGCAGGCGCAGCCCCTTTGGGGAGGTCCAGGGATTTGATTATAGTTTAACTCAGTACCAGTCGGAACTGTGAGGTTGTGTTCTCAGATCCCACTGCTTTCGCTTCTTTGGATAATATTATAAATTTGCTCCTTTTAAATGTCTTCAGATGAACATCTCAATGACATGAGTAGGTATCACTTCTTGATTCACAAAACAACAGTGACTTCCACCACATCTTCCAGCCCTTGGCCCAGGATGCTGCTCACGGCCGCGGTGTGAAGGCCCTTCTGGGCTCAGAGACCTACCTGTTTCCAGGGTGTATGCAGGGTGTGGTTTCACCTAGAATCTCAGATTCTCTGCAGTATGTACATGTCCTGCATGGGTTATAAGCTTTGCTCCTGAAGTACATTGACAAATTGTTTGCCAGTCTTCCAAGCTGTCTCTGTTTAAGGGGAATTTGCTTTTCAGTACAATAATTAAGCATCTATAAAAGTCAATGGGGCTCACAGTAAGCCCATTTTCAAATTAATTTCTGCTAAGTCATTATTTAGTCCTGATTCTTTACACCTACCAGTTCCTACAGATGTTCTGAGCATGGGCCTTTCTTTGTTCCATGCCACAGTCCCTGTGACAACTGACGGAATCCACATATACAGTCATGTACCGTGTCAGGGTGTTTTGGTCAGTGACAGACGGCATGGACTACAGTGGTCCCATAAGATGAGCACCATAGAGCCTCGGTGCGCAGTAGGCTGCACCCTCCAGGTCTGTGTAAGTGCACTCCGTGATGTTCACACAACGATGACATCACCACGACGTCGTTTACTGACACAGGACGGTAGCATAGTGGATAATCTATTTAGAACAACTCTGGTACATAGGAAGTGCTCAATAAATATAAGGTGTTGATATTCTTAACAGTAAATTCTTCATTATTTCACTCAACAAGTCTTTATTAAACATCTACCCTATTGCTAGCCCTGTGAGTAAGAGAGGGGAGAAAAGGTAATTTACTCAGGCCGAAGGAGGACCGCAGGTTTCATCACCCAAGGGGCATGGAGAGATGGGCAGGGAAGGGTAAGCTGAACTCCCTCCCGGAAGTCTCCTGAGCTTAAGCACAGATCCTGAGCGCCCAGACCATCCCTTTTGAATCTCTCAGTTGTGGTGTTATATGACAGTTCATTGATTCTTAGATTTTTTTTGGTGTATAATTGGAGATCAAGCGATTATCAGGCTGCTTCGCCCTGCAGAGATCAAGAATCCATGCCATTGTATGCTGCCACCGGGTGGCAATCAATGCCTTAATCACAGAGCTTGAACAGCCAGCCCTTCTTGGTCTTAGTTCTATTAATATTAGGAATATAAATAATATTAGGAGTATTTTATTAGAATCTTGGAGATAGCAAAGACATTTTCCTGAGGTTTGCCGTGTCACAGATGTTTTAGGCATATTATCCCATCTAACCTACATGGCAGCGTTGTGAACTAGATGTTATCTCCGATTTGCCACCTAAGGGGAGGGAGGCTCCACCAGGAGGACTGAGCCGTCAGAGGCCACGCGGATCTTCAGCGCTGGATCCAAGGCTGGAAACAACCCAACTCTCAACACCATCCTCTGATTCCACATATTTAGAGTCTTCAGAGTGTTCCTAACTTCTAAAATTTTAATTAGCATAATTCCTTATTTAAGTAACTGAACTTAACGTCCTTAAACTGTGTGTTTAAGATTCTATAGAAAGAAATCTTTGAAGGAAAAAAAAATATATAAGAATATATATACGTGTAATTATATATATATATATATATAGTAGAGTTTAATACCTGTTATGGGTTTCTGTCCTCAGAAAGGTGTTGAAGTCTGACCCTCAGTGCCAGTGACTGTGACCTCATTTGGAAGTAGGGTCTTTGCAGATGATCAAGGTTAGATGAGGTCATTAGGGTGGGTCTTGATCCAACACGACTGATGTCTTTAGAAAAAGGGGCATTTGGACACAGGGACGGGCATGCACGCAGGAAGAACGCCATGTGAAGACTGGAGTGACGCTGCCACAAGCGACGCAACTGCTGGAAGCTGGGCCACGCCTCTTCTGGCTTCTCGTAGCTCCTGGTGCTTCTTGGCTTGTGGCCGCATCACTGCAACCTCTGCCTCCATTGCCATGTGGCCTTGTTCCCTCTGGGTCTGTGTCTCTGTGTGTCTTCTTCTCTTGTTATAAGGGCACCAGTCACTGGCTCCAGAGCCCACCCTAATCCAGTATGACCTCATTTTTACTAATTACATCTGCAAACACCCTATTTCCAAATAAGATCACATTCCGACATGACCAGTGCCTTGAATTTGGGGGGACACTGTTCAGCTCAGTATACTGATTATGTAACGCAGAGTCAGAGGACGGAACACCAGGAAAAGGACACTATAGAATGTCCAGCACAACACCCTTGAAACAAAAAGTATTAAAGAAGCTTTTATGAAATAGCTTTAATTTAATTTAAAGTGATTTAACTTTCCTGGTTATTATCCACATATTTATCTAAACTCCTCCTGAGTCTATTTCTAATTTTGGTGGCATCGACTTTAAAGACAATGAGTTCCGTGTAATTGCTGTGTCCAGGAGAAAGTAATTTTTTTGCTTTTATCTTTATTCCTTGCAACAGGCGCTAGAATATTCCCCTAATAGACTATCCATAGAATTTTCCTCCCTCCCTCCCTTCCTCCTTCCTTCCTTCCAATATGCTTTCCACTTTTCTTCTTTGCTTTGTTTAAACAACCAAAAAACAGGTAACTTTTCAAAGCCAAATGGAACTCCTGTCTTCATAGCCTTTTCCTTCCTGCTCTACACTCCCCTTGGGTTGTACAAACAAATCATTTCTTTCAAGTTGAGATTTTGCCTATTTGGAAGTAAAGCATGTGACATATTTTTCTACTTGTCAAAAATATCATTTTCAATGTCTAGATAGCTCGAAAATAAATACACTTGGCGTGAGTAACTAATCCTGTCTTGAAAGAGAGCCTCATCTAGTTTGCTGAATCCGTTCTGAGTCCTAAGCGCCTGGTGCCCTGATAAAAGTAAAGTTGCTTTTTCTTTTTCCTGGCATCTTCTTTGACCTAATCACGCTTGTTGCTTAAAGCCTAGCTGTTTATGGGAGATTTTATTCTAAAAATTTTCTCCCATGCTCTATATCTAGTTAATGATGTTCTTCTGGTGAGATCTATTAAGGAGGATATTTTGATTTGCATGGCTTCCTCTAAGACTCCTGTTGTCTCTCTTCAAAATAAATTAGAACCAGATTTATCTGTTGCCTATTCTATGCCACGTACTATATGAGATAGGAGACGGGGGCTCAGAGATGAAGAGGATCCAACCCATGCCTTTCCCTCCACGCCCCTCACATTGTGGTGGGAGGAATGTGTGCAGAGACATAACGATCACACAGTGCAGTGAGAATAGGATAAAATACGCTCAGGGTGCTGTGGAGACACAAAGCGGGGCCCACCCTCAGCCAGGTATAGGGCGGAGGTGACAACTAGACTGAATCTCCAGACATGGAGTCCAGTGAAGGGAGAGTGACTGGAGCTGGGAATGAGGTGGGTGGAAATTTCAGGGCGTGGGGATAGAAGGGGCAGCAAAGAGCATCCTTTGTAGCAAGACCTATAGACTATGTTGCTAGGGCATAAAGTTCAACACAGAAACTGACTATAACGAGGTCCACATACTGTACCTGTGTTGAAAACTGGTTTGAGATGGTGCTAGAGTTACACAAGAGGAAACCGGGTCAAGGGCACATGTGACTTCTCTGTACTATTTTGCAATTTCCTGTCAATCTATAATCATTTCAAAATTCAAAATTAAAAAATATAAATAAAATTGGCTCATATTAGCATCCAGCCAATGACTGAAATCTTAAGACCCGAGTCGACCTAGTGACTTGCTTACACTTGAGACTTGAGACTCTGTTCTGACTTTAGACTTCAGCTCATTCTAAAACTTCAGTTCACCGGAATGAATTCATTTCATCATTACTTCTAATCTTGACTTTAAGAATATAGCTATATGATTAAAAGGAAAAATGAAATAACCACGAACACCCACTTACTAAAATAAGCAAAACACTATATACATACTCTCCCTTTTATGCCAACTTTTCCCTATTGAATAGCATTATTAACTCACTATCTTTTAAGAACTTCATGTTTCGATAAACCACAATCGTTGTTTTGTTGTTCTTCAAGATTATCACAACTGGGTCAGGGGAAGCTGTGGAGGTTTTTAAAAAGAGCCCCAAATCTTTGGACACTCCTCCCATTAAGAGGTGGTGCCTACATTAAAGAATAATATATAAAATTGATGATTTTCATAACAGCATCTCAGTCCCTGGAGTAGGGGGTGGAGTGGGTGGAAGAAGCCCCAAGTGCACGTGTCTTTGGGATTAGCTCAGACATCTAAGGATGGAGGGAGCTAAGGGTGAGAGGAGCAGTGGAATCCCAGTGGAAGTCATGCCAACATCTGAGAGTGTTGGTCCTGCCAACAGGAAGAAAGTGGCAGGAATTCAGAATGGGATGGAGTAACGGACGGATCAATGGAACCCAATCAGGAGTGAAGCAGCCTGGAGAGAGGGTTCAGACTCAGATGGAATTAGCTAATACACGGGTTACAGAAGACCTCCGCTTAGAGGGTGTGCACTCGGAGCCCCTTGCTCTCAAGGATGTTCTAGAAAAATCCTGAACAAGCCCATCTGGGTGGGGAGAACAATCACCCAGGTGTCGAGAGGCTCCAGCTCACCTGTTCTGCCAAAAACTTTTGTCAACGAGAGATGTCAGCCTGCTGGGGAGAAAATCCTGACTGTTATGAGACAATGACACTCAGTCTGCTGGGCACTGTAACCTCAATTGGCTAGAGACAGTAAAATTAATTCCTTAGTGAGTCTAAAATCCAGAAAAGTTAAAAATTAAAAGTTGTGATGATAAAGTAAATCAGGCTGTTTACTAAGGTGTTGAGCTTAAATACCACTGGGTTAAGCTTCAATATTATTGGGAAATATTTTGTATGTAAAGTGTGTATAATATTTAAGATAATTTGCCACTTTAGATAAGAGGTTAGCCTTGTGATTCCAGATAAAATAGGGAATTTAGAAATTAATTCTAGGTTTGCAATTTTAAGTTGCAAAGTATAAGATAATTTACCTAAGTATAGGAATGTTTAAGAGAACCCGAGAGTCCTCTGTATGTTTCTTTATTAGATTTACTAGGGCTGTTTAAGTATTAAGAGAGCTTTCCACGTTCACGAGGCATAGGCATTGCTTAAAAAGAAGCCAAATACATTAAATTTATGAACGTATTTTGAAATATTTAAAGGAATTTAATTTACCAACTTATTAAAACTTCCTCTTAAAATGTTATAAAATAGATTCTATTTATAAAGAAAATAATTATTTTTGGTTGAACTTCAAGACTTTAGTGAAAACACAGTTTTTGCAGTGTTTACTTTAATAAGGGAAATATTAAAAAGAACAAAAAACAAACAAAGTAGCTATGCATAGTCTTTTCTCTGCTTGGAGGATGACATTCTGTCACCGAAACCTCGGGGGGGGGGGGGCCGAGCGGTGTGGAGCAGACAGGGCCTGGGGCCTCTCTGTGTGTCTGGGTGGGATGGGATTGGTGAGATGGATCTCCATCACTTGAGACTGGCGGCAGAAACCAACTAGAGAGCTGTAGCAGCAGGGGAGCCCTTTAGAACATAGTCTGAGTGTAAAAACTGAAACACAGCATCACCTGGAGTGAATGAGGTTTAGGTAACTTTAAAACACACATATCCACATAGCCACTGTTCTTCTCAAAGTTAAGGATGGAGGGTCTGCCAGAAATACCCCAGAAAGGAAGCCTCTGGAGGGGAGGGTGTGATGGTGACGGAGCCCACCATCGGGAGACAGGCCCTCAGGGGTCCTGTGATGGTGACGACGGGTGTGGTTACCTCAACAATCCTGCCCCCACCTAATTAAAAACTGAATCAAAAAGGATAAACAAGTGAAGAAACAGACAACACTTGCCAGGATGTCTGACTCTAATCTGATTCTATTAATCCAGGACCTTAGAAGCAGCCCCCCTACTACAAACGGCAAAAATAGTTGGTGTGGAAATCCTCAGAATCATCCAGTTCAAAAGGAGGCTGATTAAATTTCTGGGTGGTTGTGATTCTAAACGTAGCTACTTTCTTATCCCGGTCCTATTGTCAGTAACTAATAAACAGTGAGCTGTCATGATAATTACAAAAAGAGAGATGGGATTTTTTTGTTTTCAGATCTGTGCCTATAGATCAGATTTAATTTTCTATCTTAAGAATGTTATTGCTTTTTCCCAAATAGAGGTTGAATCTGAATGAAAGACGGCAGCTATCCCCTCGTTAACTTAAGTAATTAATTATTTGGTCCTCGGCGCCCTCTTTGTTCAAACCATTCAGGAATGTTAGAGTTTGATAAGACTGAGGTCCTTCAGGAATGTCTTTCATTGTGATGTTCTGACAGTTCTGCCTCCTCTCCAGCGTGAGCCAGCCGCAATGCAGCACGGAGAAAAAGCTTCCTGTGCCTCAAACATGAGATAGAGCCATACGCAGCTGTCCAAGGAGACACCTCTCCGGTGAAACGGACCAGCCCTGAGTGAAGACGCGTAGTTGAGACAAGGGGAACATAGTTACTACTGGCTGGGAGAGAAGGAATGACAAGCCTTTAGTCTGGGGTGTGGCAGAGACGATGTACTCACCAAGTCCCCTTCTCTCCCCCAGCCCCACGGCTAGGCCATATTCCCAGCCTCCCTAGCCGTGGGGCCATATTTCAATGTTGTAAGAGCTCTCGATATTTTTCATTAAATCATAAACATCCTCAAGCCCCGCAGCTCAGGGTCCCTCCCTATCTGGACATCCCACAGTCCCAGGACTGTAAATTGCTCTTGGAGCCACTTTCCATCATTCCTGGAATGGAACGGAAATCTGAGCCATCAGTACTGTCAGCCATTTGACACGGCGGAGCCTTTGTGGAACACAGATTTGCTGTTTCTTTTCTTATTACAATGAAATTCCTTCTCCTGATAGGAAGGAAGCACAGGGGCGGGAGTCACTAACATAGAGCATGAGGGGCTGAAGTCTCATTGGGGAGAGCTGGGCTGCGGCTTACTTCTCACGCCTCGACTGGAAAAGGAGTTCTGCGAGGACCAGATCCCCTGAGCAAGCCGGCGTGGATTTCCCAAGGCCCTCTGTCCTCCCCGGACCCCTCATGCCCCTCATGCTCCACTCCCCCGCTGCCGTGTAGAGGGCAAACCTGCAGACAGTCATACCTGGGAGAGCGTGGGAGGGACCCGCCCGCCTGTCCTGGAGAACTTGAACTGTGCCCAAGTTGATTGGCTAGAAGGAGTGCCCCCAACTGGGAAAATCCACAGCCTTTAGAGCTCTCCTTCCCAGGGAGCAAAACATTTCTGATTAAAATATTTTAAGCTTAACTGCTGTAATTCAGCCTCCAAAATCAGTTCTTTATAAAGAGAGCAACTTCTTCATGAAAGAAATCAATTTCGAGATTTTTCATTACGTGTACACGTGTGTGTGCCTACATGTATGTTTGTTCTTTCACTGAGAGAGTCACTTTTACTGGGAATACACTTTGGCAATAATTTTTTCACCTGTTTAGTGTCTGCGATTTTTCAGTGAAGAGCCCAGAATAGGGAGAGGAGGAGTCTGGCTGCACCTGGCCGAAGCTGGGTGTCCACGTCTCCTATGAGGATTTACATATGTATAAACAATAATAATATTGCTACTACAGTATATATAAATATTAAATATAATATAGTATCTTGCTATATATAATATATATTTTGCTACTAATATACATAGATACACATATATAGAGAGAGAGAATGCAAGCATGAACAATTATTATAATTCCTATAATCCTGTTTCATTTGGTGCTTGAAATGACTATTACAAGGTAAATGAAATGCTATTCCTTAATCACATAGAGTAAATTGTGAGCAGTTCTATAAGTTTTCAGAGCAAAAGTTACTTCAGTGAGTGAAGTAAATTTTTTTCTTGAAATAAGAAGAGTTTTCTCCAATAAAATTTGGGAACAAGTAACAGATTTGTTAACAGGGTCTAACCAATGTAATGCCCTTGGCGGCCAACAGCATGGCTAGTTTTTGTTCAACTCAGTGAAGAAACGTGAAGTCAAGTGGGTCTTACCGAATGCATCTCGGGATAAAGTCAAAGCCTTCCTTTTAGTCCCACATGATTTATGAAATTCAGGCACCGCGGGTTTGTTATAAATTAGATTATATTTGTGGTTTGGCTCAAAATACAAGGTGGCAGCAAGTGGACTCATCCGACAGAGCTTCAGGGAGACTATTGGAAAACCATATTAGCTCAACCTAAGTATTACGGAGGAAGGCGGTGACTAAGGAAATGGATAGGATGCTGGGCAGAAGTGTTGATCTGCTGGAATGTGGCTAGCAAGGACGTGCAGGCAGCACACGTGTGAAACCACACATCCCTGGGGGGCTGGCTCCTTACCCTGCTAATACCCCAGAACCTGAGTCTGATGACATGGCCCATCACCAGCCAGGACTGAGGCTCGCAAGAGCTCCAGGAGCCGAGGGGCACAGGGGCACAGCAGGCCACCCCCTGCCCTTCCCTTCCCTTCCTCACAGCTGGGGGACCTGGGAAAGAACAGCCAAGCTGGAGAGCACACGTGCCACCCAAACGGGGGGTCCTGCTCAGCCCCAGGTGGGCCAGGTGGCCCCAGGGAGGTCAGTCCTTCTAGTTTCAAGAGGATGTAATAATCTGGATTTGTATAGGAGAATTTCCAATTTTTAGGTTTTGGCTGCTGGTTCATAAATATATGTATATTTTAAGATAAATGCAACAACCCAAGAAAACAAGGCTGCAGGCTGTATCCACCTTTGACCATCTCTCTGTAACCTTGAGGTTCCCTTTCTTCTGTGTCACGTAAGTGGACACCAAACATAGAGTGACATAAATGGCAGTTGCCTATATATATAGTCAGGGTCTCCACCAGGACACTCAAACGAGGATGATTTGAGGGAAGCATATTTCCAAAGGGACTGATGACAACCAGGTGGATGTAGGGGGATGCTAGGAACCATGTGGGAATTTGAAGCTGACATCAGCACTGCTGACACCACCTGTGGGCTCGAAGGGTGGAGGGCAGAGAGAGTCACTGTGAAGCAGAAGAGTCCTGGGGGCAGGCCACCTGTGGAGGAGCCTCTGCCAAGAGACACGGCAGCCTGAGGTCACCTCACTGGTCACGCTCCACCCTCTTTCCAGTCTCTGCTGGGGCTTCCCATGACCAAACCCAGCAGAGAGCCAGGGACCCCAGAGCCCATTGGTGCTGTCCACTCAGTTCAAACCTCCACGGGCAGAGGGAGGCATGGAGAAGTACAGACCGGATCTGGAGGGGCCAACAGCAGATGGCAGCTCAGAGCACGACCACGAAAGTCAACCTTTTAGAAACAAACCAATGTTGCTCGCCTCCAGCTGCAGGCTGCTGCCTGGTGAGGCTCAGAGCTGGAAGCTGCTTCTTTTTGTGAAAAGGGAGATTCACAAGGGTTGAAGCGGCGTTCAAGACTCTGAGTTCCTCACTGAGACTCTTAGCACATGAAGCAAGACATTAAAAAGAATCAAAAGGCAATGACATCCTCCCTGTGTGATTCAAGTCATATCTGAGTGTCACCCACATCTTCCCACCATCCGGTGGGGTAGGGAAAGGCTGGGCACAGAGGTCCCAAGTCCCCTTCGGTCTCTTGGACACCCACACAGTCCTGGGCTAAGATGGACCACAGCTCTGCATCGATGAAATAACACCTTTCTATGCTAAACCTCTCGTTATTTCACAAAATTGGAATGTTTCATTTCAAAATGGGGTATTTTACCCAAAAGCCACTCTGGGCTTGAGTTCTAAAAGAACCAAATATGTTTTAATGCTTTTTCAGAGAATTAATCTTATTTCAGAAAAATATGCTTTCTTCTACAAACATTTATTGATCTCTTTGTCTGCGTGGCTCTGCGGGTTACGACTATTATAGTCTGTGAGTAGATTTAGGCATTTTACACGGTCTGAGAGACAGCGAGTGGGATCACGTGGTGGCTGGGTAGAAGGGATGGTCAAGTGCATTACCGTTGATCAAATATATGATGAATTGGCTTTTATTTTACTTATAATTTTCATTCCACAAATGCTTATTGGGTACATTCATGCATTCAATGGTGGTGCGATTGCTCTACTAATATTTTTTTAATAAGAAACTATGCATGCATCTGCTAGAATTAATCCAATGTCCAAAATAAGACCTTGACTAGTGCTGTGCTGATAAATACTTAACAATGGGCGTGCTGAAGTTTTTTAAACATTATACTGAAATAAGGGCCATATAGCACATGATTTATAAATAACAGCCACATGTATAATATTCCTTATTAAAAATCCTATACAGCCAATTGATTTTTTGTTTATTAAGACTTTCCTTTTTAGAGCAGTTTTAAATTCACAGCAAAATTGAGAGGAAGGCACAGCGAGTTCCCATATACACTTGCCTCCACACAGCACAGCGCCCCCCCCGCCCCCCCCACTATCAACATCCCCACCAGATGGTGCATTTGGTATGACTGATGAACCTACAATGACACATCATCATCACCCGGAGTCCACAGTTCCCCTGAGGGCTCACTCTCGGTGATGTACATTCTATGGCTTTGGACAAATGTATAAGGACCTGGATCCACCATTATAGTATCACGCAGAGTATTTTCACCGCCCTAAAGATCCTCCGTGCTCCGCCTACTCATGCCTCCCTCCACCCAACCCCTGGCAACCACTCAGTTTTTCACTGTCTCCCTTGTTGTGCTTTCCCCGAATGTCACAGAGTTGGAATTATACAGTATGTAGCCTTTTCAGATTGGCTTCTTTCTCTTAGTAACGTGCATTCCAAAGCTTAAGGGAGCTTAAGGGAGTTAAGTTAAGGCAGCTATGGAAGATACAAGAGTAGCTAATTGCCCTCCTAATTTGCTTTCCAGGAGTGCAAAGTCTAATATTGTAAATTTGCATACAGTAATTTTCATGACAACATCTGATATTGCAGTCAGTGAACACAATAGCATATTGCTTACAGAGTTTGGGAATTTGGTATCATCAGAGCTGGGTTCAAAGTCCCAGAGCCACCACTTACAAGGTAGTCACTTGATTCTCTGAGCCTCGGTTTTCTCATCTGTAAAATGTACCTAAGAGGGGGCTGGCCCCGTGGCCGAGTGGTTAAGTTCGCGCGCTCCGCTGCAGGCGGCCCAGTGTTTCGTTGGTTCGAATCCTGGGCGCGGACATGGCACTGCTCATCAAACCATGCTGAGGCAGCGTCCCACATGCCACAACTAGAAGGACCCACAACAAAGAATATACAACTATGTACCGGGGGGGCTTTGGGGAGAAAAAGGAAAAAAATAAAATCTTTAAAAAAAAAAAAAATGTACCTAAGAGAACACACTGCATGGGTTTGTTGTGAGTGAAATGAGATAATACATGCCCGTACTTAGCACCAGTCCTGGCCATGGTCAAGGCTCGATGCTTGAAAAATGTCAGCCATGCTAATTGTTGCACGTTGGGCTACCTGGAAAGACCCTCAGATGAAGTTTAGCATAGAGGATGTCTATTAAATAATGCCTGTGGGACTGTCACCTGTGGAAGGGAGGAAAGGACACAGGATTGGGCAGGGGACATGCTATCACCAGGCAGGCCCCGAGACAGCCTCGATGGACCGCTCTGGCAAACTCCAGTGAGACTGGGATTTACACCCATGCACTGATCAGTCATGGGATGTTGGCTGCCTGGGAAATGCAGGACCTTAGGAAAGGCAGCTCTCTGCAGCTGGGGCTGAACACTCTGAGCCCACAGAACTCCGAGCAGCCAGGGCAAAAGCACTTCCTTGAAAGGGGCCCGAGGTGGCACATGGAAATTCCAAGCACAGTGAGAGTGACGGTGAGGATGAGAGTGACGGTGAGGATGAGGGTGAGAGTGAGGATGAGGATGACGGTGACGGTAAGGATGAAGATAAATGTTCTGAAATAGAAGCAAAACATTCCCTTTATAAGTTAGGATGAAGGAAACCACTTTCCTCCCTGCGCTGGAGCCTACCTGCCTGTCACTTGCGTGCCTGTGCACTTCCCCTCACCTGCCTGCTGCAGGAGATCAAGCTCGGGTCTATTTTAAGATGTGCTTCCAACCATGCTCAGATTGGGGCTGCGTGGAGGGCTCTTGGAGACCCATTTCAGCATCTGCACAATTTCGTTAAGTGCCACCTGCCCCCGGCCGTGTAATGGGCTCGGGTAATTATAGCTGACACTGCAATCGGCTTTCAGTTTTAAACATGTGAGAAAAAAGCCTCCCCAGAGCCTAGCTGAAGTTTATCAACTAGTTTATCTTGTCGATGGACTTCTATCCTCCCCAACCATCACTCGTAAGTGAGCTTAGCTTGATAATTAAGAGGAAAGCTGGTCAGGCAGTAATAAAAATGATGCTTCCTATCCGAGAAAGAGACTTATTAAGAGCTCAGGCCTGGATTGCAACATGCCGGATGAAGATGGTGGTGCCTGTGCTGGGTGAAAAGTGTCCCTTCTCCCATAATTCACATCTACCTGGAACCTCAGAACATGACCTCCTTTAGAGATGGGGTCTTTGCAGACGTAATTAGTTAACATGACATCTCACTGGATTAGGGTGGGCCCTAGATACACTGACTGGTGTCCTTATAGGAAGACAAGAGGACACACAGGGAAAGGATGGCCATGTGAAAACAGAGGCTGGAGCGATGCAGCCACAAGCCAAGGAATGCCAAGGATGGTTGGCTGCACCAGAAGCTGGAAGAGAAGCGTGGAGCAGAATTTCCCGTAGAGATCTCGGAGGGAACCAACCCTGCCCACGCCTTGATTTTGTACTCCGGACCTCCAGAACGGTGAGAGAATAAATGTGTGTTGTTTTAAGCCCCTACTTCCTGGAACTTCATTATAGGAGCCCTGGGGAACTAATACAGTGCACAAAGAAAACAAAGAAATGAACAAGCAAGGAAATAAACACCCTCCGGAGGTCAGCCACCATGCAGCGCTGCAGAAGGCTGTCCACTCGTGAGTAAACGGTGTCTCCAACGTCAAGGATCTGCTAGCAGGTAGATAAGAAATGGATCCATTATTGCTCTAACCAGAAGGAAACAAGTAGCTTTGAGTAAAGAATTTCCTCGACAATGCAAATTTCTATCAGTGTGATAAAGGCCAGAGTGGCTTTGAAGCTTTAGGAAAAATAGCTATTATAGGAAAAGAGTAATATGAACCAGGACTAGTATGTCCTGAGTGCTACGTGCAGGCCCCTCCGTAATCACTGACGTGGACTCTCATTTCACTCCCTCAGCTCTGTGGGGAAGGTGTGATTACTGTCTAGGGCATCAAAGGGCAGAAAGTTCACGATAACTTAAGACCTCCCGGCCAGTAAGAGCCAAAAGCTGCATTTAACGTGGGGATCCCACACCACTACCACCACCACCACTGCTGCACCCCGATTCTTATACAACACACCCTCCCCTGAGCTTCTGCAAAGCCCAAGCAGCTTGTCTTCACTTGTCCTCAGGTGGGGTCTGCCTCAGTTTACCGTGAGGCAAGAGCTCGGTGCTCAGACCCTCACCCCACTGCTGTGTGGTCCAGTGCGCAGTCCCGACACTGCCAAAAGTTCCATTAACTTCTAGAAACGATAATGACATCAGTCCACTTTCAGGGTGACATTTGCCACCGGGTTCATTTACATCTCTGGTGACTCAGGGTTGCCTGTGACACCCTGGGCATGACATTGCAATTTGACCCCAAGGAGAAGAAATCTTTCTCCATTTTCCCTTAATATTTTTCAATTCAAACTTGAAAAATGTTTAGCCCCTTGATGAAATAATCTCAACATTGTCTTCTGCAAATACATCATCACAATGACCAGGATCAGGCGACCCATAAAAGCAGTGCCAACCACTCAGACAAGACTAAAACCACAGGCAAATGAGAAACCCGCAGGCTCTGGGCGGTGTTCAAAGTCACTTAGAAAAAGCATCATGTTCACTTTCAAAAATTAAAGCTAAAACGTAGTAGGTGACTTGTGCATTATGTGGCTTATACACTTGTGTTTCCTCTTACCTCCAAGTACATTTTCTGGGCTTTTCCACTGCACCTGCCATCATTTCTGTACACACTCCCAGGGAATCTGCCAGAATTGACTAATATGGAATGATGAGTATTCTGAAGCGTGTTCTTGACAGAAGCTCTCCCACAACAATACGTGAGCATCCAGAAATACCAACTACTTCCAACCACAGGCTGACTCCAACCCCGGGAATTGCTTCAGGCGATGGGACAGGGGTTGTGTGACATGAACACACAAGTGTGATGCTGTGATATGAAAAGGGCAGAGGAGGACAGGGGTGGAGGTCCCAGGGCCGGGATCCAGACAGGGAGAGAGGAGAAGGTCTTCTGACAAAGCGGGGCTTAATCTGAGGTCTGAGAGGGGAAAGGAACATAACAAGGCTAGGAGGAGAGGGAAACGCATGCCTGATAAAAGGAACGGCATGCTGTGGCCCTGTGCAGGCAGGAGCTGTGTTTTTTGAGGATCAGGAAAGAGACTAATGGGGCTGGAACTCAGCAGACGCAGGATCCCTGTTGTGCTGAGGGGGCTCCTTCCAAGTTTCTCTACTAACTTTGTCTTCACAATCTTGTATTCTTCTTTCAAACAGAACCACCAATACCGTATTAGCTTCAGGCCCCACAAAGTCTGGATCCACCTTTACAAAGAGAGAAGTGGAGACGTGCATTCATTTGCTCTTGCTGTGTAACAAAACACTCAGCTGGAAACCACACCTATGTGTTATCTCAGAGTTCCGCAGGTCGCAAATCCAGTGGGCTCCATGGAGGTCTCCACCCAGGGTGTCCCAAGCCCCATATGCAGGTGTCGGCCGGGTGGGACTCTTATCCGGAGCTCGTGTGGGGGAACCTGCCTCCAGGTTCATTCAAGTTGTGGGCAGAATCCAGTTTCTCGCACCTCTGGACTATCCTCGCCGGCTGTCAGGCAGGGCCGTTCTCAGCATCTAAAGGCCACCAGCATCCCTTGGCAGGTGGTGCAGTCCGTCGTGTGGGCCAGAAAGAGCACATCTAGCCCTCTTGTGCCTCGGTTCTCTCTGACTTCCTCTCCCTCCAGCTCTGCTTCTGAAGGGCTACTGCGATCTGATTAGGGCCCCCTGCAGCCTCCCATATTAAGGTCAACCGACTAGCATCCTCAGCTCCACATGCAAAATCCCTTTTGCCGTGTAATACAGGATAATCATGGGAGCGATACCCAGGGGTGGGGGTCACGGAGTCATCTTAGAATTCCACCTGCCACAGGAGGTAGGTATGAAGGTCCAGGCACGCAGGGTCACTGAACAGAAACAGTTCTCAATATGTTACTGTAGGACACTTTTCAGACAGGAGTTTGTACAATTCGTCAACTGCTGACTTAAGCATCTTTATATCTCACACAGCCACCAGCAGTTTGGTTGCTTGAGGTTTCCTAATTGACTATCTAATGGTATTTTATGTAAGTGTTACATTTTGTTTTCTTATTTTCTTTCCTGTCTCCTCATCAGACTGTAAGCTCCCTGGAAAAAAAAGAGCATGTCTATGCTGATCATCATATGCCCCTAGTGCCCGGCCCAGTGCCAGTGCCTTCATTTCTTCCTGCAGGCACATTTTTTGAGGTCCTGCTCCCTGACAGGCAGGGAGGCAGATAATGGGGTGCGGCTGTGTGCACATCAAGGCTGGTCCCTGCTTTCAGGAGCTTGGAGTCTGGTGTGACGTTTGAACTGTGGCAATCGGTGACACTTCGATAAATGAAAGTAGAATAGAGAATGTCAGAGTGTGTGGTATATTTATAGATATACAAACGGAGTGTTTTGTAAAATGTTTGTTTTAAGTTTATGTATGTATATGTGTTTCTTCCTATGGGTCTTAGGTGAAAAGGGTTAGAAAACAGCTAGGGTAGCAGGCCAGGCCAGCCCCTGAATAAACACATAACTGAGGGAGCTGCAGGACTGGCCACGGACTCTTCCCCCTCATCACGGGAAGCCCACCCGAGGAGGGAAGCTGGGGCACGTGTGTGGATCTCACCTGTCTGCCCAGGTGTTGACTTCCTCCAATTGTTAAAATACGATTTCCTCCTATGCTCTTCTCTCCACACGTTCTTTTTCTGGTTTCTATATTGATACTGATTCTTGTGTTCACATGAGATGAAAAATAGAAGGAAAAAATGGACAGCACTGTCCCCCGGAATGGGGTGACGAGCAGTCGAGGGTGTAAGGTACTTCGAGCTGCCCTGTGATGCGTTCGCTGTGCGCCAACACTTCGAGTCCTCACGAACGAGGCAGCCCAGCCCGGAGCCTGAGCAGGGGCCTGTCCAGCTGCCTCTGCCGATTCAGGGGGCTCGATCCCGCCCACGTTCTCGAAATCCCTATGAACATTGGGATCCCCTGCTCCCCAGGAGGCAGACCTGGTCCCGCTCTCAGTGACGAGGGGACACGCGGTCAGATTGGTGGTGGCTCCCGCCCCCAGATGAGCACTTCCTGTGTGTCAGCAGATGCCAGGTCCTGCTGGAGTTCACCCACTCAAGACAAGACACCGGAAAAGAAAAGGCTCCCAAACCTGAAAATAAACCATGTTACCATTTTCTGAAATACACCACAGGGACATTCACCGTTGATTTCAGTTTTACGCAGACTTTTGATAAAAATTAAAAAGGCTCTTGTTGGTCTGAGCCTCTTCTCCAAGCTGGAGTGGTCCGGCTCCTGCCTCCAGTGTCGCCCCGTGCAGGTGCCGACTGTTCGGGCATTTAATACAGTTTATTTAAGTGGATTGCTTTCTTTATTTCAATGTTTACTCTTGGTTTGTCCTGAGACAAAAGATCCATGAAATGATGCCTTTGATGTGCTAATTACACTTTCTGCCCTTACCTACAATGAGAATAAAGATAACTACTACAAGAACAAAGCCAGAGAGCAAATATAGCAAGATATTCACAGTCAGAGAAACTTGGTGGTGGATAGAAATGATTTCAACTCTTCTGTTTTTGAATGTTCACAATAAAATGACAGAAAACAAAAAACAAATGCTTGTCCAAGTTTCCTAACGTCATCTCTCACCTCCTGCGCGGGATGCATGGTGCGTTCTGTTAATTACTCTTCAGTCTTCTTATTTTTTTTCTATAATTGAGTGTTATTTGTGCTGTTATTCACTTTAAGTGTTCTTTAAGTTAATGCACATTTTAAACTTGCATAAATGTTCTGAGTGTTTTGGGGCCCCTCTAGCCCTTAGGATTTCCATCTGTCTGATGCAAATAAGGGGACCCCCTGGTCTCCATCTCAGGAAGGAGGAGGGTGCCCTGCATGAACAGGGGCAGAAATAGGGCAGAGCCGTTCCCAGCCGGGTTCGGAGAGTGGCCAGCCCAAGGGCCTGGCTGTGGACGGGTGGCTACTGTCCCCTCTCTTGTCTGAGGTCCATTCTAGCCCATTTCCCAGGGCAGCCTGGGCCCCCTCACACCTTCACCGCTGACATAACAATTTACAGCAGGCTCCTCCATGTGTGTGCCAGCACCGTTCCACATGCTGCTCTGAGAGCAGACACCCTCTGGGAGTTGTGGCAGGTGTTCCGGGTTCCAGAGGTGCCCAATCCTTACTCATACAGAGAGAGGATGAGAATGACCCTAGTTCTGCCTTCCTGGCCTTATTGTCGTTCCTGTCCTGCACCTGTTGATCATTTCACTCAAGGCATTTCTCTCCCAGGACTCACAGCGGCTTCCCCTAGAGACCGCTGGGTTAATGAGCCAAACAGTTTACAATCCTAGAAGCAGCCCTGTCCTGCCCTGTGGGCCGTGGGTGCCTGGATAGAAGAGAGAAACCACATCCGCTGAGAATCACGAGAGCAAATTCTGCTCTTACTCTCTTCCCCGCTATCCCGAGTTGTGAGACCTTGTGTCGTCTCCTACCTTCCCTGTGTCTCAGTTTCCTCATCTGTGGAGTGGGGATGACCATCATCACAGGCGCTCACAAGGAGAGTAAGAGAATTGCATGTAAATATTTGTGAAGTGCTTAGAAGAGAACCTCCCACAAAGTCTGCAAACAAGGGTGCAAACAAGTGTTAGCTGTTATTATTATCCAACTCCGAATATTGTACAATTTCCTGGCGGATAAGCTACAAGCTACACACTCAGATGATACCAATAGAAACTTCATGTGGTTCAGTTGCTTCAGTTTCAGGCGGGAGGCAGAGGGAGAGCTGCACCCAGGGCTATCCAGCTCTGAAGCCCACGCTCTTCTCATCTTAGCATTTTCTGATTCATATTTTATGAAAGTTGCATCTCATCTTTTTAATAAATACAATTGTAATAAACACAGTTTCATCTCAAGGGCTGCAAAAATTGCCTCTCCATGCTAAACATCTGAGACTTCTTTTTATTTTGCAAAGCCTAAATGTTAATTTCCCTGTGAACGTGACGTGATTTACATGCAAGTACTTCTGAGCTTTGGCGACTCGGACTTGTTCTATTGGAGGTCGAAAACTGTAATTAAAAAAATAACAACGGCATTTCTGCCTCTCAAATTCCGATGATAAATAGCTGCCAGCAAAGACTGTGACAATTTTTCTTTCTGTTAATCAGATCCAGGTAAACCTCTGTTCCTTCCCATGGCTCATTTCGGAATCTGCTGAAAGGACTCTCCAGATCACTCTTCTTTTAAATGTAGGTGAAAAAATCTGCACTTAAACCAGAGCTTTCTGACAGGACTCTATTAGATTTAGTTAACTGAGGACATAGAAGATTTATTGGTGAAATATTGGGGTGTGGATCATTCCCATATATTTTCAAGCCAACATACTTCTCAGTTTTGTTTTCCATCAATTATTTTTCTAAGGAAAATGGTGCATCCATGGGGAAGAGTGTGCACAACCTTCTTGCGAAATGAGGTTGCCCTGATAAACCAGGGGCAGCTCTGTGGCAGAAGGAAGAGGGACTGAGGGCTGGGCTGGGTCCACGGGTAAAGGAAGGCCTTGCTGTCAAACGACCCGGCAGCATGTCCTGTATCTTTTATTCCCAGCTGTGTGACCTTGTGCATGGTGTCTGCTCCTTGGAGCCTCGGTTTCCCATGTGTCAATGGGAGGTGACGGCAGCCTAGGTCCGTGGGCTCCTTTTGGAAGAGAACTATACAATGTAACAGAAACAGACTTGTCAAACTTCACACCACGATGAAAACCTGGGCGTCGTGCTGGTGTAATTCTCCCTCCGCCCATGGAGGAGCTGTGTGCAGGACGCCACGGTTGCCATGGCAGCCACCACTCTGTCCTGTCGAAATGGCTACCCTGGAATCTGACAGACATCACACCATCTCTAGAAATTTATCATTTTAGTATTAAATCACTGTTACACAGTCATTAAAAATGTTCAAATTTATGCACTGTACTTTCAAAGCTTAGCATATCCACAAAATGATGAGTAATACTAACGTTTAGAAATTAAGAATTATTTTTTTGTGTATCTGCCTTTCTTAATAGGGTGTTTTAGGTGTGTTTTTCCAAGTGGCTTTCTAAACAGTTAGGGCTCCATCACCCTGCTGGTGCACAAGATGTTGGAAAAGAAAATTAATCAACTGAAACCAAACCTGGAAATTTGGGTCCAAAGGACACGTGTTTCAAGTGTTCTGGATTGCACATACGGTGGACATTGGTCAATGATCAACTGCCATTTCGTTTGAGACAAATGCGTAGGTTCAACCCACCCTCATTTCTTGGTGGCCTGGGGAGCAGATCCCCAAGTGAAGGATCCTAAATATCTTCTAGTGACTGAATTCTTCCTCCATGTGGCTAATGGAGTTCAGGTCAGGAGGGAGTGGCCTCGTTCCAAGAGGGTTACTCCCTAGGGAGCATATTTATATTTGAGAAATCTCCCCTCAGCAGTCAGGAGGCCTTGAAATAATTAAGGTGAAAAATGAGCAGGGATAAAGTAACAGCACAGCAATGGAGCTAAAAAGGAGTGTGATGGAATTCTATGAGTGTAGTTGAATTGAGAAGAAAATAGTGACTGACTGGAAGACAGGGAAATTCAAGATGACTCCCACGTTCCTGGAAAAATAGAGGATTCTGGAAATAGACATTTGGTGCTCAAACTCCAGCTCTGCCCTTATGAGCTGTGCAATCATGGGCAAATAAATTCCTTAATCTCTCTGTGCCCTACTTTCCTCATCTGTCAAAATGAGAAACATGATATCACCCATTTCATACGGTCCTTCTGAAAATAAAGCACTTACAACAATCCTGATCAGAGTGAGCTTTCAGTAAATGTCAGATGCTGTTCTATTATCCTTATTTTAATTAATCTTTGTGTTAGAGAACCAGTGAGGAAGCAGAATCCAGCAGGAAGAGGGTGCTAAGGGAGCAGAGAGAGGACCACAAGAGGGCAGGGTGGCGCACCGCAGACAGCCTCTGACGTACATTCCCTGTTGTGATGCTCAAGGCCGGGAGGGGGCCAGCACAGTGCACTGCGCAGCCAGCACGAGCAGGGAACAGCGCCTCTTGGAACCATAGCGGAGTCTCAGGCAGAAAGGGAAGGGTCCACCTCATATGTGTATTTCAGGTAAATTTTTATTGGGGTGAAATTCACACAGTTAACCATTTTATTTTATTTTATTTTTGAGGAAGCTTAGCCCTGAGCTAACTCCTGCCAATCCTCCTCTTTTTGCTGAGGAAGACTGGCCCTGAGCTAACATCCATGCCCATCTTCCTCTACTTTATATGTGGGACACCTACCACAGCATGGCATGCCAAACGGTGCCATGTCCGCACCCGGGATGTGAACCGGCGAACCCCGGGCCGCGGAAGCGGAACGTGTGCACTTAACCGCTGCACCACTGGGCCAGCCCCCAGTTAACCATTTTAAAGCGAAAGATTTAATGACATTTAGTGCATCACAATGCTGTGCAACCACTACCTCTACTGGTTTGCAAAATATTTTCATCCCCCGAAAAGGAAATCTGTACCCACTAAACAGTTACTCTCTACTCCCCACTCCCTCTTGCACCTGGTGATCACCCATCTGTGTTCTGGCTCTGAGGTTTACCTCTTCTGGATATTTCACATGAATGGCATCATAAGCAAGTACTCAGACAAATGCATGTACAAGTGTTCACAGCAGCAGCATTCACAATGGCCAAAGAGTAGAGACAACGCAAATATCCAGCAAAAGATGAATGGATAAGCAGAATGTGGCATGTCAATATAGTGGAATATTATTCAGCCATAAAAAAGAATGAAGTGTTGACATGCTATGATGTGGACAAACATCAAAAACATTATGCTCAGTGAAAGAAGGCAAACTCAAAAAGACGTACATTTTAATATATTTTTCATGATAATTTTTTCCAAAATATTAAACTAGTTGAAAAAATACTGAAAAATTGAAAATTCAGGGTATTAAAACTCATGACATTATTTCTAAATTTAAATATTTTATTTATTCTCCAAATGCAATTTATTATCATACTTTCCTGGCTTTAATGGAATCAAATTCATCAATAATGTTTAATTAAAACCATTAACTATGAAAGTGCACATCCACACATGCATCTAGGGGCGCGCACGTTTCATTTCCTCTCAGGCCCCTATGGCTCCACTCAGCCCCCTTGAACTCTGCCTGCAGTATTTGGATATTTTGTCCATCATGGATGTTTTGCATTCATTTTGACTTTTCAACATATGGCATGACAATGATTAAATTACTGATGTTATTAAATGATTGATCTTGATTGCTGAGTGTTTGGCGCCCCTTAAATTTTGTGCCCAAGGCGAGTGTCTAGCTCACCTCCTCCAGTGCCAGCCGCGGCCCTGGCAAGGACCTCTTGGTGTCAGGTGGCCAGGCTTTTTCGAGGCTGGTGAGGTGCACTGATCCTGAGAGGTCACCGGGCGCTGATGCTGTGCCAGGACCTTTGCACATGCTTTCCATGTGTCAACACATTAATTCTCACAGCTGTGAGGAGTAGGAACTCCACTGTCATATCCAGTTTGAAGATGGTGCAATTTCACCCCAGAGAGGCTACATGATGGCCCCAAGTCACCAGCTAGGAGGTGGGAGAATTGAGGTTTGAACCCAGGCAGTCGGGCTCCAGGATCCATACTCAGCCACCCTGTTGCCCTGCAACGATAGGCTCGTGTCCACCAGGTTTGCACAAAACTGGGATGACCAAATCATCCCCATCCTGGTTTATCTAGAACTTTCCTGAATTTAGCGCTAAAAATTCTTCATCCCAGGAAAGCCCCGACTCCTGGCAAACTGGGATGGTGGTCACCCTATCAACATGACACACAGGCTGGAGCTGTGACCCAATTCCAGACCTCAGCTCCATCACTCAATCGCTGTGTGACCTTGGGCCCATCACTGAGCATCTCTGGGCCTCAGTTTCCACCTTCAAGAAAAGGAGGAGCAGACTAGATGATTCCCACCCAGGTCAGTAATTCTTTTAATCTCTGGTCCTGATGCAGATTCAAAAAAGAGTGAAACCAAAACGTTAGCGTAATGGGAATATCTTAGCTTCGGAAAAAATACAGCCGAGGGTACCTCGATTAGAATTTTCAGTAGGTGGCATAATTTTATTAGACTTAAAAATCTCCATCTGAGAGGGACAGAACCTCCCCCAGAGCTCTTCTTACGGACCAGAAAGGAGGATGCCCTGGAGGAACCATCAGGGAGAAGGCAGGAGGTGGTGTGTGGGTGCATCTTCCTACAGCCAGAAGCAGGGGGGAGAGCAGGCAGCCATGTGCCAGGGCTGACGAGGAGGGAAACGGGTTTCCTGGAAGGACAGAGACACAAAGGCTTCATGACAGCAGCAGAACGTGTCAGGTCAGGGATTTCACCGGAAATACTGGGAAAAATGACAAATTATAGAGGAGAGGCTGCTTCTCCAGGACTTTCAGGAGTGAGAGGAGCAAACCCCGTAGTGAGAATTCTGCTGAACCCAGCCAAGCATGGCACGGAGACTCAGAGGCACAGAGAACATTTCCAGCTGCTTGGATGGGGGGACCCTCTCCCGTAACGATTTACAGCAAGAAAGGTCACCTGGAAATGAAGCGACTACTAATCAGGAGGGGATCACCACGACGGGCTGAGGTCAGGAGAGAAGTGTATGCTGTGATAATCAAAGATCTCAAGGGGGCGGATAGGATGATGGGTGGAAGAGATGTTCCCGGAAGCTGACTGCTGAGGAGTCCGTTGGAAACACAGGCCTGATGCGTCTCAAGCAGACGTGTTCCTGGTCCCAGTAAATTGACAGAAAAGTGTTCACAAACTGCTTCCACACGTAGGGCTGGCATTTGGCAATGTTTTCACCAGATTTTTTACAATAAATTCTGGTTCCTTTATAAAATCATTTTAACAATTCTGGTTATTTTCAAGGAGGCAGCAACTTTGATTGCTTTTCTGCCCTTTACAGCCACCAAGGGGGCTGGACCCACACAGAGCACTTCAGTGTGGTCAAAGGGAGGCTGCGTATTTTTCCGATTATGCTGATTCCTAAGCATAGTGAGATGCTGCTATAGTTTCATATTTTTAAAGTCTCCTTTTATGCTGTTTTGGAAGCTGAAATGAATGCAGTGTAGCCCTTCTTAATGTCACTCAAATGCACCCAATTTCTTTTTTTTTTTTTAAGATTTTATTTTTTCCTTTTTGTCCCCAAAGCCCCCCCGGTACATAGTTGTGTATTCTTCGTTGTGGGTTCTTCTAGTTGTGGCATGTGGGACGCTGCCTCAGCGTGGGCTGATGAGCAGTGCCATGTCCGCGCCCAGGATTCGAACTAACGAACCACTGGAGCGCGAGAACTTAACCACTTGGCCACAGGGGCCAGCCCCACCCAATTTCTTTTTTTCTATCACCACCAGCATCCTCCCCAGACCCATCATCCCTCCCCGAGACACACAGGCAGGTGGTGGCCGATATTTCTCTGACTCATTCACCGCACTGTCCAGAATGATGCTCTAAAGTATAAATTTGACGCTGCCATTCCAGTCTCTAAAACCTTTCACTGCTCCTCCTTGCTCCAAGGTAGGTGCAATCTTCTTCAGATCCTTAGCAAGCCCCTGAGGGACCTGGCACCTCATCTCAGGCTGCCCCCAGGCCTGTGCTTCCTCCGTCTGCCCCATTCTCCAACCAAACTTAACTCCTTAAACACGCTGACCTGACCTTCTCTGTCCTCTGGAATTCTGTAGTCTCTGCTCTTTCTGCCTGGACAGCCCGTCATCGCCCAGCCTGCTCCACACTTGCTTCTCTCTCTCTCTCTCTCTCTCTCGTTCATCTTTTTAGGGGTCACCTCTGGGGTCGTCTCCTTTAGCAATAATTCCCCGAGCTTTCCTAAGACTGTTTGAAGATCTGACAAAGTTGAGAAGGCTCCTGCTCTGGGCTGGCTCATCTGATTGCTTAAATGGGAATGAGACAAAAATTCGGGATACCCCGAGACAGAACTGGGTCGAAGCTTTTACACTCCATCCTATTCTTATCCAGTGCAGGGCCCAGCCTGGGCCCCTCTGCCTGAAGAGGGGAAATAGTTGTCCGGATGGCCTGGGATGCTTGAGCTCCCAACCGGAGGTCAAAGATGGGGTAGGGGCATCCACACCTTCACCCAAGCCTCTGCAGGGAGCTTCTGTGCCTGTGGGGGGCCTGTGTCTCACCTCCTTCTAGGACACAGGCATGGCTGTTGCCACTCACAAAATGCAGTGACACTTCTTTGTTTCATTGGGGTTCAAAGGGTCCTGTTCCTCCCCAATCTCTTCAGGGCCACCTTCTATCCACAGAGCTCAATCAAAAGGCCTTAAGTGAGCCAATTGCATTACGTCCATTCTTTTTCACTCCTGCTATACAGACATCTTACAGGAATGAATGTAGTAACCACGATACAATCAATAACACCCATGTGCCTAAAAAACCAAAGTTCAATGAAGAAGTCGGGAGCCCAAGCCTGCTTTGAGGATGGACGTTCCTGAAGGTCTATGATGGTGCATCCTGTGGGACCCCAGGGTACTGGGCTCAGATCATAACAGAGCATTTAATGTGCTGTGTTATCGGCATCTTTAGAGTCATCTTTATTCTACAGTAGTCGATAAACTAGAAAAGTCCTCACTCGGCCCCGCTTTCCATAAGAGCTCCTGGAACGAATAGATGGATGAATGAGCTTGCTTTGTTTCATTTGCAGAATTGAAGTGTGGGTCTCCTCCTTCCGATGGTCCAAGGCCACCATTGGGTTACCCTCAGATGTACTGTTTTTTCCAAGTGACACACAAAACATTTTGTTCTTTCAAGGCTCAAGGATCAGTGTCCCCACCTCCTGTCCCTCTCCCGGAGCAGCCTTAGAGGCCAGTGGAAAGCCAATAATGTGTTAATTAATTTGTTCTCTATGTTTATTACATGAATAATAGACTCAGTGCCCATCGTCTCCTGGAAGGCAGTCAATCATAACTTTTGCAGTATGGCACAGGCTTGTAAGGTGGCCTCACAGCCATGCCTAGATGGACTGAAATGGTGGAAGATGCTCCATAGCTACCTTCAAAAACTGTTCAAGACATTTAATGAAGGCATTTTTTTTCCTCTTTATTTCTCTTGGGGAAAAAATGTAGCCAATAGCTTTTTCCTCCCAATTGCAAACACTTTCCTAAATCCTCTATCTTCTAAATGGAAGAAGGATTTCTAACTCGGCTCCTGTTTATTTGTGAGCTGTAAGGAGCAGGTGCTCGAAAGATACTACCAAGTAGAACAAAACCATTTTTTGAAAGTACGAAAAGTTCCGCCCGTAACAAAAGATAACCCATCCTTCCTTCCTCCCTCATTAACTTCAGAACCTTGTTTAAAAGGCAAGGATTTGAACAAACAGCCCTTTAGAAAAAAAGGGTTTCACAGATTTGCAAGCAATTCCAAACTCTGTTTGAACCTTCCTCGGAATCCCGCATCAAAAGACACAGCTGCCCGAGGCCGTCCCTAATTGCATTTCTGAAGTTGGACTTAAAACAATTTGTTTCCATTATCTTTCTCTCGAGGTGGGTTCTGGAAGGGGCTGAGGAATCAGTTTCAAAATTCAGCATAAACTGTTCTTTGCAGGAACCCCGGTGACATATCATTTAACTGAATTTCACTTGTTAGACACTAATGAGAAATCCGAGCATGAGTTTGATAGACTGTGGGCTTCCTTTTCGCAGCTAATAAAAGCCAATTCCTGAGAGGATATGGATCTGACAATGGTGTCATATTCGTCACCAGACACCCTTCCACATTGGCGTGTCCCTGAATAACAGTGCAGATTTTTCTCCTGCAGAATCATTTTGCAACTTCTCCATCAGGTTAAACCTGGCTCAGGATTAATTTTGGTCCTTGGATTCTCAAGAAATCTTTCATGATGTTCTTCGTGCTCTCCCCTCACACCCCGACTTTGCTAGGTTGAGTTGGGTACCTGCTGCACTCCTGTTTTTATCACAATTTCTACTGCTCACCTCTCTAATAATTCTTGCTGTTTATACCAGAAAGTTATCTTTATTTTCTCTCTCCTCCATTAGAATATTATTGTGTGACATCCCTCAACCCACCAGTTTCCCTTTATGTCTCCAATGCCAGACAGAGGGAGAGTTAACCAAATTCTTGTTGGCCCAATGGATAGATGAATGAATGAAAGGATGTGTCTTTATCACTACTAGTCTTATCTTCATGAAACCAGGGTCACTCATATTCATTAATCTAGTCTGAACAATGAGCATCTGCTACGATACTGCCCTTGAATCCTGGGGCAGTTTCCACAGACCTGTTGTATACCATTAGTGCGCCATCAATGCTTCCTTAATCTGTTCTGTGTGAAGTGGGCATCAGAAAATCTAACTGAGCTGCCCAATCCCTTTTGTTCTAACTTTTGTTGAGACAAGTGGAATGAAACTAGAAAGAGGTTTCCTGAGTCACAGCGTCAGCTCAAAATCTTCAGCATGTATCCACATAGCCATCACTGCCCTGGAGCATCATGATGTGAATGATAACCCACTGCCTCCCAGGGCACACAGGTTCGTCCCTCGTTTCATAGAGGGTTTAACCAACCCTCAGACTGTGACATTTTCCAACATCATGTGATGAGTTAGTTGCAGAACCAGGATTGGAACCTGTGTCCTCAGTGTTTACCCACCATGAGCTGCCTTCTTATTTGAGTCATAATTTGCCCTCATTTCATGCATATATTATATGTCTATCATTCATTCATTCATTCATTTAATAAACAATAAGTATTATGTCTGTGCTATGTGGTAGAAACATACTCAGATAATAAAGACATAGGCTGCTGTCTTCTTCAATGACCAAGCCTCCGTTTATCACCGCTTCAATCATTTATTTATTTCAGCTTCATCTCTTTCAAAGCTGATACATACCACACAGAACATATCAGAATCCATAGGAAAGCTAGCTCAAAATCAATCTGAATCTTTATCTCCAATTCTTGGCTTGTGATTGCCTTTTCTTTGGGCTGAAACGAATGACATACACTCCAGACTTATTTTATTTAAAATGAATGCTTGATTTCTAGCACTTAGAAAAATACAAAATACATAAAATACCTTCTTGAATCCTGACTTGAATTTTCTTCAAATGAAAAAAGTTGAATTCTTTTCAAATTGCGGCTTTAATGTCTGTATACAATAGTACACAATGATATATCCCAGGTTGGTCTCATGAGTGAGTTGTGATAATATTTCCTACTCGCAGGATTTTCACACTGTAGAGGGGGGCAGTGTTTTAGCTTTATGTTTGATCAATTCACCTTTGTGTTCTGAAATTGGATCAAGCATTACACATGGCCATAAATGAAGAGGAAATTTAGATGGCCGTTCTCCCCGAAGCAGAGAGTGAAATGAAGTTGTCTTACATTACAGGACTTGTTCGTATGACATCTCCAAGATCAGTGCCAAAGTAGGAGCTGCCAGCCACCCATCCTGTGCTTAAATCAGTAAGAACCTGAAAATCATTTCAGATTTCACATTCCTGCTTTGTTCCTGCTTCTAAGTGAGAATCTGCTTGTACCCACAAGAAAGTAAGATTTTTTTTTTTAAATACAACATCTGGTTCTGAGTACAATTATCCCAAAAAATTCAAACTGTTTTCTTAAGATCACACTTTGATCTGAGGGCAGCTAAGCCCTACAAAAGGCCGCTGTGAGTGATGCAGATTTTGGCTTTGACCCATGGAGTTAATGCAGCTGAAGCCCATTTTAACCTCTAAACACATTTCAACATGATGACAGAGCAAGTTTTCCTTTCTCCCTTCATTAATTAATAATAATATGATGTCACTTTTATTTGAGCACGAGGAAAATCTTCATCATTGTCCTTGGTCCCTGGGACCATTGCCCACAGTGCCTGAGTTGGATTTCTCTATATAAAACCCCCTTACTGCATTAACACTGTTGACCTATCTGGTTGGTTAGGATTTGGAAAGGGTTTTGCTGGAGAACAGGAGTCAAGAGCTCCTCAAAATAGAGCAGTAGACGTCGAAACTGTGCATCTTGCTGTTTTAGAATTCCATGTAAAGTGACAGGTGATTTGAGGATGTAGGGAGAGGAGTATAAATGCAAAGTGCTCTCTGCCTCATTTCAGCCCAAATCTTAGAGCACCAAGCCGTACATCAAAATGTATCTAACGGAGTCTTTGCATCTCCTGTTTTGGGATGATTAGCTAAACAAGTCAATTGTCATGAAAATCTCAGATGAGTCAGTTTCCTGGCCCTGGGAGCAAGTTAGGTGGGGCGGGAATAGAAAGGATTAGAAAGAGGGAGGGAGGTGCAGGAATAGAAAGACACTAATGGGCGGAATTGCAATGAAGCACCCTCTTCCTGTTGGGGGAAATCAGAGAGTCAGACGTGCCCTGAGGGCTGTCAGGATTATAGGGACATCTAAGCTTATCAGGGAAAATGAGAAGTGTAGACGAGTTCCAGAGGTCCCCAGGGATCTCGCGTCCTGCTCCCGGTTCGTTTTTGTAAGTAGAGGTAGCCAGCATACCTTCTGATCACACAATGCTTGAGACAATGAGTTTGGTCTGTGCTGGTGTAAACGTCATGGTGGCTTCCTCGTGAGGTCACACGTACTAGTGAGTGGGTGGCCTTTTACAGAAACTGGACGAGAATATACTGATAGTCAGGACCTTTAGTGTATAAACTTTCTGTGTCCAAACCTGGACTGCAGGGCGTCATGACAGCGGAAGAGCATAGGAAAGAAAATTCCTTTGCTTAGATCTGGGCTTCTCCGTAGCCACCTGGAAACAGCCAACTCTGTGTTAGTATCCATTGTGAGAGGACGGCATTAAAAGTATCTTATAGGAGCAAATATCAGGGGAAGTTCTCCCCAAATTACCCCTGAGAGAGTATTTCTTATGATGGTTAAAGAAGATGCATAAGTCCAAAATGACCTCACTCAGTGGTATTTTTAGAAGCACACACGGGTCAGCTGACCCCATCAGTAGAAAAGAAAGAGTCATTCAGTATGGATTTTGTGATTATTCCTGGGAGTCTGACCTCTTAAGAACAATCATTTAAGGTGAGATAAAGTGAGGAAAAATGCTCTAATGTAATGAAGATGGGTATCGGTGTCTGGGAGCTGTATTTCCAGAAAAACATTATACAAAGAGCTTCTCCTCAAATTACCAAGAAGGAAGAATGACTTACCCTGAAAAACGACTGAGAGGAGAGCGAGAGTGATGCAAAATCTACTGACATCAAATATACTTGGAGAGAATGCGAGTTAAATTGTTTCATGAAATTGAGTAAAAATACATGAGTGTTTGTTACGTGTGGCTCAAAATTCACGTGATATTAAATGTTACATGCGTAGATTGACTCTTTTATCTGACAAATAAAAATGGCAAGCAATAGGATATATTGGAGAATATGAGGAAGCCATTTGGTGTAAACCTAATTCGGCCTGACCTTGTCTTTCCAAAAGGGCCTGACTGTGGCTGTTGAGCAGGCATCGTATATCTGCTTTAGAGATTCCCTATGGCAAGAACAAAGGCCCTTGAGATAAAGGTGCAACTTCCCTCCCCTCCCAACGTTGGCATCTCCTTAAAGATCAAGCATCTTTCCTTAGGCTAGAAACTGATTGCTGGCTCACCTGTGTCCACCCAGCTCCAGACAATAGAATGCCTCCTGCTACGCCCTCTGAGATAGCAGACCCACTACCTGCTGTGTCCATCAAGTGCTGTGCCGACAGGGCAATCTTGTGACTATTGTGGGAGGGACATTTCAATCATATGTGAAACATCCTGCTTGGGGGTATATAACCACTCTGTACACCTCACTTCTTTGGTACCCTTTCTTCCTTTGGGAAGAAAGGCCCCGGGCCATGGTCCTCAGATTACAGGTCAGAATAAACTCACCCAAATTTTCATTTATAGATTGGTTATGGATTATTTTCATCGACATATCTATATCTCTAAAGTTTTACATATTTAAGTTGGCCAAAAAAATTTTTGAAACTATTCTTATGATAAGAAAAATGGGGCTGGCCACCTCGTATTTGGGTGTCACTTACACACTGGATTCTGTCATGCCACATCCAGATCCCTCATCAGGAGCTATCAGATGTATTTACTGCTGATAGCTCGGAGCTGATCCCTCTCTGTGAATGTCTCTGTGAATGAGACACTCGAAGTTACGCACCATCCCTGAGCAGCCTGCATCCAATGATGGTGGACAGGCAGAGGGAGGTTCTACAGGGACCGGCCCCACTGCCTTGACCAAGACAACTGTGTGGAGTCAGCCCAGCTCCAGCGTCTCCCTTGTGATTGCCTGAGCCTCTGCAGCTTCTCGCTCAGTTCTTCCTCCTTGAGTCCCTCCCAGAGGCTACTCTTGAGAACTCTGCCCAATGAACCTGCATCTTAGAGTGTGATTCTAGAAAACCTGACCAAAGACCATTTATAAAGAGGATATCGCCAACACATTGACGCACACTCAGGGTGTGGTATACAAGCATTTGAGCAGGGGCCATGTCAGATGTGAGAAGCAAGAACACGCTGAAAGCATTCCTGTGTCAGAGATTGCAAACATATGACATCGGAGGAGTTTAGCACACTGATATGATCCTTTGATTTGCCTGATATTTCTTAAAAGTTTGCATTCATTGTGAACATTGTGTCGACAAAAATAATCCATAACCAATCTATAAATGAAAATTTGGGTGAGTTTATTCAGAGCTTAAATCTTAGGATTATAACCCAGGAGAGTCTTTCCACAAAGGAACAGAGCATTCCAAAGAAGTGGGGGTACATAGGGTGGTTATATACCCTCAAAGAGGGTGTTTCACATATGATTGAAATGTCCCTCCCACAATAGTCACAAGATTGCCCTGTTGGCACAGCCCTTGATGGACACAGCAGGTAGTGGGTCTGCTGTCTCCGAGGGCGTAGCAGGAGGCATTCTGTTGTCTGGAGCTGGGCGGTCACAGGTGAGCCAGCAATCAGTTTCTAGCCTAAGGAAAGATGCTTGATCCTTAAGGGAATGCCAATGTTGGGAGGGGGAGGGAAGTTGCACCTTTATCTCAAGGGCCTTTGTTCTTGCCATAGGGAATCTCTAAAGCAGATATACAATGCCTGCTCAACGGCCTCGGTCAGGCCCTTTTGGAAAGACAAGGTCAGGCCGAATTAGGTTTACACCAAATGGCTTCCTCATATTCTCCAATATATCCTACTACTTGCCATTTTTATTTGTCAATTGAATGTCAGGGGATTTTTACATTAAATATGGGATAAACAACATCTCTTTAAAACTAAAAATCTGAAGACGTAGTAATACTGGCATACGTGCTATATCGCGGCAAGCAGCTGGAGGCGAGGCGGGGGATGGGGTAACTGCTCTCCAGTGGCACAGTCTCCGTCACTCCCTATTGTCTCACACCCAGCAGTTTATGTCAATATTACCTGTTTGGTCCCCGTAGGCATTTGAGTTTGTGACTTCAGGTCTTGTCCATGACGTCTGTTTATGCTAGAAGAGACTGAATTTTTCAAGACCAAAGATTCCTGATTCCCTCTCAGTATTTTTCTGCTTTCAGACCTTTGACCTTTAATCTGTGGGAGTTAATTTAGTTGGTGTCCACATACGTGTGCTCATTTCGAGAATTAGTCCACACTCCGTGGGCCATGGAATTTAAGTCATTAGTTTATTTTCTATGTATTTTTAAAATTTAGACTACAGGTACTTTTCTGTTCATAACACATTAGCTTCATTGTTCTATATACTCCTCACTCTTATTTTATTAATTTTATTTAACTTCCTATCCCCATCCCCATTCAGACTGTAACCACAACTCGAGCATCTCTGATACATGCCGTTCATATAAAACACATGTATCCTTGCAGCATGCAGCGTTTAGTGAGTGTGTGTGTCTACTGTGATTTTCATCTACATAATCGATATTTCCCTTCATCTTTTTCTCACATTTTTCACTCAACATTGTTTTTTAGATATATTATGTATTTGTTCACCTAGGGAATTTCGTTTTGGCTATGTGAGTATACTTGGACCTAAATAAAAGTCCTAAATATCTAAAAAATCCATCATCATAAAATATTTCCTGAACCCTTGGTAATCAGACTGAGGATGAGGCACAAGGCGGTGGCCTCTGGTCCTAAGGTAGGGCGGGTCATTCCCCTCCATCCATCCAGTTTTCAAGCTGCTCTGGCCACTGAATCAGCTCAGAAAATCTGTCCCGGCTTCCCACTGGTGAAGGATGCTTCTGTTTTGAGTATTGTACTAATGGAAGATTTTCCCCCTGTTTTCCATAGACCAAGGATTAATTTCATTCCCTTCTTGACAAGAACATCCTTCAACTCAAAATCCCACCTCCTCCAAGTCTCTAGATTCCCATTTTTCCATGGGAAAGCTGAGGCTCCCACCCAAGGGCTACCGTCCATCCACGCTTCTCTCCCGCATTCCTGTGTTGTGTGTATGCCTTGGATAATGCTTATTTCTTCACAGGCGTGTCCTCCCTTTCAGACCATGAGAACCACGAGGGTGAGGCCTGAAAATCAGCTATTTTCTGATTTTCACAGCCACGTTTTGGCACAATGATTGACAGCAGATGATCAGAGAAAATTTACTGAAAAACAAGATGCCGTTTTCTTCTGATGGGAGCTGTGGCTTAGCTCATTCCCGCTTCCCAGATTTGCCTGGTCTTCCTCACGATTGTGAACTCCCTTGTGTGGTGCGATTGCCACAGACAGACACACACGAGTGTGCACCATGACGAACGCAGCTGCCTGGGATACGTGTCTGATCGCTGGAAACTTCAAGCACATGAGTGCATCCAAAACCAGCGTTGCGGTGCCTTTCATTCCCTCTGTGGTAGGATTACCAAAGAAGGATAAAATAGACCCACGAGGATGCTCCGAAAATAGCAACATTACTCAAGCCTGTGTCCTCAAAACAGTTTGACTTAAAATTGAAAGGAACTATTTTGTCTGCTGTCAAGAACCTAAAAGTAGGACAAGCTATAGGAGATCAATTTTATATCATCTGAGGCCACAGGGAAGATTTGTCCTGAGGCTTTTTTTGAAATGCGATAATGTGCATTTCTGCCATGGCCTTTTAATAAAGAAAGCATGCATTATGCAAACATTAACATTTAAGCCAATTATGAGCAATTGAAGTTAATTCTTTTGAGAATATAGAATTGAGTTATGACTTTCTTTTTATGGATATGATGCCTTTACTAAAATAAAACAATGAGAGTTATGTCTTATGCATTAGCTTACACTGTTAGGGAAAAACTCATTTTGATTTTCTCTTTTTGGATGAGAGCACTTTATGAAATTTTTTTCTGTGTAAAATATGAATTCTCTCTGAGGAAATGTGGGGGTTGAGCAACAGCATGCCGTGTGTTCACCTCTCACCGCCACCCTGGGGGTGATGACACCATTCCCATTTTACAGATGAGAAAACTTAAGCATCCAAAGTAGCTTCTTTGTTTCTAGATAAGAGAAACCTGCAACACATCCACTGTTGAGGCTTCTTGTTTAAAACAAATAAATGCCAAAGCAGGATGGTAAAAATGTAGTATGTATTAAATACTTCTAACTTAAAAATGATATTTTTAACCCCATAAAACGCATTGTAATATTATTATGCCGTTAACAAAATAAATCCAGGTTGTGTGTGTGTGTGTGTGTTTGTGTTTGTGTGTTTGTGTGTATTTTTAACTTCAAAAGTACACCCTGGAGGCACTTCATGACCGTGAGGTCAGTCTCCCTGCTATATAGGAGTAAGCAGGTTGGTGCACCATGGATCTCTTTCTTTTCCTTTGGGAGAGTCCTGGATTGAAGAGATAGGATTATGTGTTTATTTTTACTTCTCAGTGACCTTGGGTAAACCTTGTCCCTCCCTGGACTTTGGGTCAAATCTGAATGACAAGGGTGCTGGCAAGGTGATTTCTTGTCTGTGCCTTTAAGAAAGAGGTTACCTCTTTGTACGAGTTTGGCCTGCAGACATGTGGGGTGCTTTATTCGGGTCACAAAGTGTTTTAAACATTTCAAGTCAATCTTTTAGTATTTAAAGGTGCCACATAAACCTCCAGACTTCTTTTGTCTCTTATAACATCTGAAGTCCGGCACACCAGCCCGCCTTTCTTCAGGGGCTCTGTCGCTTGGAGCTCAGTGGCGTCTTCCCTTCCCGGAGGATGTGCACCGAATGACTCTCTGGTTTGTCACCATCTGTCCCCACCCCAGTTTCCTCACTCGCCAAGACGTCATTGTAACACACCATCTTGTTTTCCTCCTTTTTATCTCACAGTAGAGAGAAGAGAAGGTTCTTCTCGTGCCTGTGTCTTTCTCAAGACAGTGCCAAGGATCAACTGTCAGAGACGCTGATTTCAAGAAACGGAGCCCTGTAGGCACCTGAGTTTTCCCTCCTTCTCCCAAGAATATGAAAATATCCCTTCAACCTGGGCTTCTTCTCTACAGACCCGAAATGCCACCAAACCCTCAGCCTGGGCTCAGAGACTGTATTTTCTGTCTTCAATAGTCTTTGTCTTTCTCACCTAAATGCTTTGCCTGGATTCGGTCGCAATTAAACGTTCCTATGCAGGCGATGGGAAGAGGCAGAAAAGAGGTTAAACACCCCTGATTTGCTCACAGTGTTTAACATCTGTTTGAGAAAACCTAAAACCCATTACAAATACGGGTCCTTGTATAAGACAAGCGACAATAATGACAGCAACCAGTTACTGATTCTTCACTGCTTCCTGGCAGCTGCTCTGTATATTTTCTCTTAAAAACATTTTTTTGGGGTTTTAATTATGATTAAAAAACATATAGTAGTTACCATCTTAGCCACTTTGAAGTGTACAGATCAGTGGTGTTAATTATATTCACCTTGTTGTGCAACAGATCTCCAGAATTTTATGTTTTGCAAAACTGAGAGTCTATACCCATTGAACACCTCCCCAGCCCCCGCCCCAGCCCCTGACACCCACCGTTCTTCTTTCTGTCTCCATAAATGTGACTCCTCTAGAGACCTGATATGAGCGAAATCATATAGTATTTGTCCTTCTGTGACTGGCTTATTTCGCTTAGCATCGTGTCCTCAAGGTGAGTACATTGCATCATTTCATTTAATTTATAAAACAATCCTGATGGGTGAGTCTTATTTACAGACACTGAGGCTCAGACACGTGCTCAAGGTCACCTAGAAGTATGACGCGGGACTAGGATTCAAATCCCATTTTTACTCGTTTCCCAGTTCTTACCTATTAGCCCGGGGCTTTTAAAACCAGGATCTGCTTGGAGGGCCACAGCATTTTCCAGAGGCTCTGCCATTGTCTACAAAGGTGTTCAAATTTCAACTTTATTTCAATGACAACCTTCCTTCATTCTTTATTGGGGGCAGAGTAGGCCTCAGGTGCAAATACGTAACCATACTCCTCATCTAATGATGCAACGCATTCACGGGTCTGTAGGAACCCCTGCTATTGGTTCAGTCCCTTCTCCCCCTCCCCACATCTGTTGATGGTATACACGTGGGTTTATTTCTGGGCTCTTGATTCTGGTCCATATTTCAGTTCATTGCTCTATTATTTTCTAATTTACAACATATTTCTGAGAAAATGAAAGCCACTCTTATTCCAAATTCTTTTTAATATGGTAGAAATAAAGACCCCTGATTCAAAATGATCAGAGAAGACTATGGTTTGCTGCCAGAGGCAGGAGGAAGAAATGGGAGAAGGAGACAGCTGTGGCTCCAACCCTCATCTGCTCATTACTTCGAAGTTTACATAAGAGTTCCAAATATTTTATTTTTAAAATGTGTCTATGCTGCTGTTTATGTTTGTTACTACTAACTGCTGACCTGCATTCCATAATAAGCATCTATATCAGTTTCTATACTCATTCCTTATTAATGGAAAATTAGGTTGCTTCCACCTTCCCACTAACAGTTCTGAGATGATTTTTCTTATTAATGTTTACCTGTAGCCCAATGCAACAATGACTCCAAGTTATATACCACAAATGAGACTGTGGATAAAGAGCTTACATATATTTAATCTCACTAATTAATCTGATTCCACTAATTTGCTCTCGAGAATGGCCAAACCAGATTTGCTCTGCCCCCAGCAGTGTGCATGAGTCCCCATGTCTATATATCCTTACCAACTCTTGGTATTAAGCCATCTTACTCATGTTTTGCTACCTAGAGGTGTAAAATGTATCTCACTGTTCTTTTCTTCTACGTTCTCGGTTTAGCAGTTGGTTTGTACACCTCTATCCACTTAGAATTTTCCTTTTGTAGTGTATTCTCGGGTTTAGGCATATTCAGGTTTATCTAGGTGACTGCTTGAAAAGGAAGTAACGTCTTACCATTTCAGCATCTTTGCTAGTGTTGGTCTTCATAATTATTTCGGCATCAAGTAGATATTCAAAGTAGGACAGCATTTTCTGTTAATGCAGCTTTGCTCAAGTTAGAGATTGTGGACTCCTGGGGTACAAATACATGTTCCCTAATGTGGACGTGGCAGGAAAGAGACTGCAATTGCTCAGTCTGAGGTTCTGCCCGGCAGCACACGGCACAAATAAAGCCCACTGGCGTGATCTGGTCATCCACCGGCAGAAGGAGGCTCTCTGTGAGAGAGTGAGGAGCAGTTTTCTGGGGAGGAATGACTTTCAGTGGGTGCTGGAGGATGGGGAGGAAGTCCTGTCGTTTCAGACGGGAGCTCTGTCAGTGGGAAGCACATGGGTAAATGAAACCACCAAGAACAAAACTCCATCAGGTATTATTAAGCTGATGTTAGCACAAGGAAATGGTTTGCAGCCGGGGGAAATACATTAGAATATGAAAGCATGTAAGCAAAAAACCTTAAACAATAAACAGATCCATAAGTTAGTGGAGACAAGCATAAATGCCTTCTTTCAGCTTCTCAAATACCATTTTCCCTACCACTGTTTGCCATGTTTATTGTGATTATTCATAGTTTGTTGAAAATTGTATATTTACAGTGGGAAATTATTTGCATATTTCGTGTTTAATTTCTCTATTCTATTCAATCTCAGAAGAGAAATAAATTCTTAACACCTGTGCATGAAATTCTTTAGGATCTCTGATACATGTGCCCTTCTTAAGGCTAATGAAAAAAGTCTCTTTTACTAAAAGAAATGAAAGACTGTTAGAAAAATATTTCATTTTTATGCTGAGCAGTCTTTTCTATAATCGTCATCTTTCTTTTTCTTTTTCCAATAACCAAACTAACTTTTATAATAGAAAAGAAGAGACAGGGCAGGCCTACTTTTGCTCGAGGGTAATGGAAAATTTATATCAATGCAGGATAAATGACCTGAGTCATGAGGCTCAGCTGTGGAGAGCCCATCACTCACGCTGGTTGTGTCACATTGTATCAGCGTTAAGGACGAGGAAGGCTGAGGGTCTAAAAAAGAGACACATTTGGTCTTCAACAGTACATTCGACACCTAATTTTAACAGAAATAAGCCTGCATTTTAAAGGGTCAATAACAAAATTTGGTTTCCACCAATCTAATTGTCCTTTTGTACACTCACCCTTGTGAATTTGATTATTTCAAGGGGAAAACATTCCAGAAAACTAATACATGTTAAGCAATCATAATTATAGGCACTGTCTACTTGCAGTAAAATATATAAAATGTAAATATGCCCGTTTCTCTCTCATGCATTAAAATGTTGGCCGGGGAGTGATGCAATGCAAATTTCATAGACAAGGTACGGCTGTCACAAGTGCTTCATGACTTACGATATTTTATTTGAATTGCATTTACCTCCACATTTATTCTACAAAAATTATATTCCACAATTCATAGTAAATAACACAGAACCTTTGATGTTTCTGGGCTGGTTCCAGTATACAGAGCACTGAGTTGGGAGCATTTTTCCTTCTGATGTTTTTTTCTACACTTTTTTTTAGCACAATGGGGTGGAAAATATGCATATGATTCAGCTTTTGCTTTAGCAAGTATAATTGACTAATTATCTCTGTGCGTATGCAAAAACTTCAACATTAAACACACACACATGCTCACTCACACATGCACACACAAACACAGAGATAATTAGCGCATTGTGCCTTCAATTGTCACAGAATGAACACACACAGACACATACGTAACCATCACCAAGGTCAAGAAAAGGGCAAAAGGAGCATCCTGAAGCTGCCACAGTGCCTCCTTCTGATCGTGACCTCATCTGCTCCGAAGAGAGCCATTATCCGTGATCCCAACACACAAAGACGTTTTGCTTGTTTCACGCTTATATAAACGTGGAATCATTAAGAATACGTTATTTTACATGTGGCTTCCTACATTCAGGATTTTATATAGGAGAGTCATTCTTGTTGGGCCTGCCACGAACGCACTTGCTGGCATTGCTGTACCATTGTATGAATCTCCCAACATGCATTTATCCATTTTACTATCGATAAACATTTCGGTTGTTTCCAATTTAGAATCTTTTGAATAATCCTGCTATGAATATCCTTGCAGACATCTTTTGGATGTCTTACCAACTCTTTCGGAGGTCTTGCATATCCAGTTTTGGGGGGATATATACCTAAGGGTGAAATTGCTTGGTTGTGCAGTGTGTATGCATTCAACTTGAGTAAATAATGCTAAAATACTTTTCCAAAGTGGTTGAAACACTTTTTTACTCTCACCAGCAGTTCATGGGTGCTCTAGTTCTCAACATCTTTACTAATACAAGGCCTTATCCAGCTTCAAAATTTGGGCCATTGAGGCAGTGACATGGTGATAACTCAGTGTAGTTTTAATTTTCACTGTCCTGGTAATGAATGAGAATGAGCACATTTTGATATATTTATAGGACATTTAGATATCTTTTGGGAAGTGACAATTCACATTTATTGCCTTTTTTTCTATTAGGTTGTATATAATTTTCTTATTGATTTTAGAGTTCTTTATATATTCTCGAAATGAGCCACTTGATGAATATATGTATCAAAAATAACTTCTCCTACTTTGCGGCTTCCGTTTGGACACTAAGTTTAACACATTCCAATTTATAAAATCTTTAACTTTATAGTTACTGCCTTTTATCCTGTTTAAGATATCTTTGCATATACTAACGTCAGATGGATATTCTCCTATGACTTCTAGAAACTTTATTGGTTTAACATTCACTTTAGATGTATAATCTGGCTAGAATTAATTATTGTGTATGGAATTAATTTTCCTCATATTATATCTAATGGACCCTGTGTCATTTATTGAAAAGATCATATCTCTCCACTTCTCTGGATTGACAGGTGAATCATGAATCAAGTGGCCATATATGTGTCCATGGCCTTCTGGATTCTCTGCTGGGTTCCATTGGTCTCTGTGTCTTCTCGCACTGATCATACTGTCTTAATTACTGTAACATTAAGTCTTGACATCTGGGGAGGGATTTTTTCTGACTTTGTATTACTACTTCAAGATGTTTTTTATTATTTTAGACCTTTTAAATTTCCATATACATTTTGAAATCAGTATGTACACTTTGACTAAAAATATCTGTTGAGATTTCGATTAGGTGTGCACTGACACTATAGATCATCTTAGGGGAAAATTGACATCTTGGCAATATCACTTATTCTGACACATGAGTATCATATATCCATTTATATATTTTTCAAATTCCTCAAGTAATGTTTTATCACTTTCATTGTAAAAGTCTAGAAGATCTTTCTTTAGATTTATTTCTAGTTATTTCATTTTTATGTCATTGTAAATGGCACTTAAAAACCATTTTAAACACTTTGCTGCTGTGGTATATATTACCAGCTTATAGAAATACAATTGATTTTTAGGTATTGATTTGGTAATCAGAAACTCTGCCAAATTTACTCTTTAATTCTAATAGTTTTTATATAGATTCTTGTAGATTTTTTCATATATATGTATGTCTGCATTTGTATATATATATATATCCATGTTATGTGAAAATAAAAAGTTTTATTTCTTCTTGTATTGTTTTTTTAATTAAAAGTTCTTCTTGCCTTGTGGACTGGCTGGGCTCTCAGTTTAATGTTGCAAAGAGGTGATGATAATAGGAAGCTTATGTCATTTGAGGTTCAGGAAGATAGATTTCAACATGTGACCATTAGATGTGACAATTGATGCAGGTTTTTGTAGATATCCTTCATCACAGAGGTCAGCAAACTTTTTCCTTAAAGGGCCAGATAGTAAATATTTTAGACTTTGTAGGCCAGATAGTTTTATCACCTTCTCCTCTTCCTTATTCTTTTATAACCATTTAAAAATTTATAAATCATTCTTATCAGCTGACCATACATAAACATGCCTTGGGTCATCGGATCAGTGGTGGCAGTCTGCAAACCTCTGCTTTCAAATGAAGAAAGTTCTCTAATATTCCCGTTTTCCAGGTCTTTTTAAAATCATCAACAATGTAGAATTCTAGTATTCGAGGAATCTTAACAAGAATGAGGAATTTTATTATTTTTTCCCTAAATCTATTGAGATGGATATAGGATCTTATTCCTTTACATGCATAAAAGTTTGCGTCCCCTTCTTTTGTGCTTAATGTTACAGCAAAGCCCTTTCTTTTTGGAGGATTTTTAAGCTATTCATAGCACTTCAACTTTAAGGGTTCTTCATACTGAAATACAATTTTAAAAAGATGTGAAATTAACCTGCCCTTACAATTCACCCTCAGAAGCATCTATTACTATTTTGTCGTTTTGCTTTCCTGATTTTTTTCTGTAGGAATTCACTTAAAAGGAAAATAATTTAATTATAGGACTCACCTTCTCCCTGACATTTTTTGCTTAAAAGTAAAGTTGATTGCCTAAAAAGGAAAGGATTATTCTTGGAGTATGAGTATCGATGTTGAATGAAAAAATAATGATATATAATCACCTGGCAAAAATCAGCTGGGTTCTTGAATACATTCCTCAAATCCATTAAAGTAATACCATTTAGCTAGGTCTAGAAAAATGCAATGACAGATTTTAGGGTCACTATTGGAAATGATATAATCCAAATGTAAAATCCAGAAATAGTCATGCAATTGACCAGAGGGGAAATGGTATAGGGGAATTGATTGGGATCCTTTATTGACTGAGTCACTCAGCTGATACCTGAGGGTATAAACTACGTGTCAGGAATCACCCTTGATGCTGCCTACAGTGGTGAGCAGGACAGATGTCATCTGTGACTTCAGAGAGCTCACCTTCTACAGGGAAGACAGACAATGAAACAGATAATAGAATAAAATGTGGTAAGTATCATTTAAGGATGATGCTAAGTGAAATATGACAGACACAGAAAGACAAATGCTGTGTGATCTCACTTATATGTGGAATCCAAAAAAGTCAACCTCATGGGATCAGAGAGTAGAATGGTGGTTGCCAGGGGTTGGGAGGAAGGGGAAATGGTGAGATGTTGATCAAAGGGTACAAACTTTCAGCTGGCAGTAAGTTCTGGGGATCTAACATACAGCATGGTGACTACAGTTAACAGTACTGTGTCGTATCCCTAAAATTTGCTAAGAGAGTGGATCTTAAGTGTTCTCAACACACACACGCACACACACAAAAACTGTGGGAGATTATGGACGTGTTAATTAACTTGATCATGGTAATCATTTCACAATGTATGTGTATATCGAATCATCACCTTGTACATCTTAAACATATACCATTTTTATTTGTCAATTATACATCAGTAAAGTTGGAAACAAAGAAAGAGAGAAGCAAGTTTAAAGGAAGCAAGAATAAAGGGTATGACACAATTAGGCGTGTATTTTACCCTGCACTGTGGAGAAAAGATTGGAGCGCTCAAGAGCCCAAGCAGGCGGGCCAATCGGGAGGGTACTGGAACAGTTTACGTGAGAGATGTTTACATGACACATGACCACAGTTCATCTCTGCAACAGCACTCGAAAGGGGATATGACTATGTAAAGATAAATAAGAAAGGGGATCGGGGGGTGAGGCTCCCTGAACATAGACACCAAGGCCAGGATGGAAGCTGGGCTTGCCCCTCACAAGCCTGCACTCTTAACTTGCCTGTAGGGGACACGACCACTTCGTGGTCAACCAAACTGTGACCCCAGGGATGCTGAGGCTACAGGACTCACATGCCGTTTCAGCAAAGTTCAGAGAAAAGAAACTCACTGTAGGTATCTTCCAGCCCAGGAATCGTGGGCCTTCTGGTTCCCACTGTGTCTGATTGACTGGGAGGCCAGTGCATCAATGGCTAGGCTGGCCTGAGCTCTCCCCTCTGCCCCTCGTCCTCCTCCACCAGCTGTGTCAGCTGTATGCAGTCCTGGGGGTGGGGTGGGGGGTGGGGTTTCCTGGAAACAGAACCCACAAAACACAGTGACCATGCATGTGACCCAAACTGGATTCTTCGGACTTACAAATCTTGGGTGAACTCAGCTGTGTTTTATCAATTCTCCTATATTCCTGTGAGCAGTTTCCAATATTTAGCTTCTTTTACAGGCCCTAAATTCATACACCTGTGCAAATGTTTTTTTCTGTACATGCAAAAATCCCTTGACCTGAGCACAGAGTCTACCAGCCCCAGAGAGAGTGTTTCATGGAGATTTGGAAGGAAACAGGGGGACCTCTAATGTGGCCCATGTTGCATTCTCATAGTGCATGTCTGAAAAGATGCCATTTGAGTAGCTCACTAAAGAATGACTTCATAGTTCTTTGAACTAAAATACCTTTTATCTTTGGAGTTTAGTTGAAAGGATAAACAGAACAAAAAGCATCCGGTGTGGAGCTGGTGGGTCCCATTAAACAGAAAATTAATGGAGATGAATTCATGGGGTGATATTGACGACATCAAATAACCTTCCTCAAGAGCAGAGGGAAAAAATCAGAAAAGGCTTTGCATCATTTCCTATTTGAAATACACACACTTGGTTTTATTTTTCGGATAATTATTCATATTTATGCACTTTCCTGTCTTTCTCTTCTGAATGACTTCCAGCAAGCTCCTATTTCCAGTAACTGGTTCCTGGGTCAGGTGCTGACGCAGAGAAAGGACGCACGCCTGCCCCTGCCTTCTCCGTCTGGGGTACTGGTCCTCTCACCTGAGCCCTGGGCTGCTCCCTTTCCTGGGATGAAGTTTAGATCCTCGAGCAGGGTCGACAGGTGTGAGCGCAGCAGAGGACGGACCGGAACAGCAGGTTATCATTTCTGTATCCCAGGGGCCTGGGCTGCTTCTGCCTGGCAGTCGGGAGCGCCATCTTGTACAACAGCGATGTTCAGAGATGCTTCAAGAAGCGGCATTATTCATCGTTCAAATGCCAGCACCTGCTAATAAACCTCGGGGCTGACTTCTTCTGTTTCAAAGTGCCTGGTGCTAAAAATGGGACAGAGAGACAACTTTTGGTCATTAGTGCGGGACATGCACATCTTATTTTCATTCGTTAAGACGATTTCTTTCCCTATATGAGCATCACAGTATCTGTAAAAATAGAAAGCATAGAATATACAAAATAAATAGGAGAGTTCAGGAGCATCATCTTTGTGGAAAAAAATGTTTCAGAGATGTTTGTGCTGTAGCAATAGTCATGGTTCCAGTCCTGAACACTGCTGGGAACTTCTGATACCGGCCTCTATCGCTCAAGGTTCACGGTGCTACCCAGGGGACACAGAGACTTTCTAGGTGTTACTGTAGGACATGTGTATTGTTTTCAAAAATTATTATTTTTTTCCCTGTGGACCACGCAAGCACTATAGCTTTGTAGAAGGAAAGTATAGAAATACATGAAGTAAAGAAGAATTTAAAGTATTTTTTCACCAGAATATCTGTCTTCCTGCCCCCAGATCTCACTTTCCAGATGATTTTCTGGACATCGACTGGAGCTTTCCTGTTTTTACTAACACACACACACACACACACACACACACACACACACAGGCTTATGACAGATCCAAAGAGAGAACCAGAGCAGAAGAGCAGAGACAGAGGGAAAGATCTTCTCCTTTCGGAAACAAAGAGGTTGAAATGAATTTGCAAGTTTTGTTGTGGGAGGGATGGTGGGGACAACAATGCTCACCGGGGAACGGGGCTCCTCCGTGACCTAGGCGTTAGACGTGGGGGGCAGGAGCTTTCACAGGAGTGAGACAAAGGCCTGATCTGCAGAGGGACAGGCCTGACTGACTCCAGAGAGATTGCCTTTGATGCGGGAGCCTGTCTGGTGTGTTAAGGAGAAGCTGAAGTGAGGTTAGTGGAAGCCAAGAATAAAAATGAGCCTTCACGTTTTATGACACTTTGGTGCTCGGTCTGATGGATCACAAATGACACATTCTTTTTCATGACATCTGAGTATTTGGATTATTTCTTTCTAACCTACATCCTCTCTTCACACGGGAGTCAGACCTGACCTTCTGCACACGGCCCTGGGGCTACACAGACAGCCCTGCTGCTGCTGTTGCTATGTAATTATTAGGCCCCATCTTATGGAGAAGTGACTATGCGCGTGCCATTTAGGCTGTGTGTTAAGTGCTTCTTATCATGAATCTTTCTGGAAATCTGCAGAAATAGCTCAGAATTAGAAGTTTAAATGTTTTTCTCATTTGACTCATGCATAAACAGGTTCAGAGAGGATAAGAGATTTGCTCAAGGTCACACAGCTGGAGAGTGATGAAACTACGACTTGAAGTTAAGTTTTAACCTGTTAACCTTTGGCGATTTATTCCGATTGTTGAGTGACATATTAAAAATTAATCTGGGGTGACTGTAGGGAACCCATTGGAAACTTTCCAGCTTCCTGAGTCCATAATTCCATGGAATGATTGGATTCTCTCCCATTCATCCTTAGTCTCTCGGTGGCAGCCGGGATACTGAGGGCATTAAAGACAGCTGGTTACAGGCAGCTCTCTGTTTTAATCCCATCTCTCCTGTCCCTAACTCTGTGATGCCAATCAAGTCATTTTCCTTCTCTGAGTTCCAGGTTTGTCATCTGTAAGAAGAGGATAACGTCTCCCTCGCATGGGGCTGCCGTGGGGATTAAGCAGAGCCGCACACCTGTGAAGCATCCTGCAGAACACCTCACACGGCGTGAGTGCTTCTCAAATAGTCATTACAAAGGACAGCCCAGCTCGTCTTAGTCCTTCAACAAAGACCTTTAGTCTTAGAGCTTTATGCCACGAGACTGCTAGCTGGTATATGATAACTGGTCCCGCCCTTTGAAGACTGTTAGGGCAAAACGAATGTGTAGGCAAGTTACAAAAGGAGAAATGCAAACAGCCAATAAACATGCATATGGCATCCAAATCACTGAAATGCAACAAAAAGCAAGTTAAAATCATGTATGTGAAATAATCTGGGAATATCACATTTTGGCCAGCCGTGAGAAATTGGAGAGTATTATTGAGTATTGGTGGAAGTTGAATTGGCATCGTTACAGCGGAGGGAGCATCATTTGGCAGTGTCTGCTACATTTTAAAACGGGTGAGCCCTCTGGCCCTGCCGTTCAACTTTTTCTACTATCTCAAGAATCACTCATATGCAGACGTGCCCAAGAGCGCCCACTGTGGCATGTTTTGTTGTAGGGAAAAGCTGAAAATAGCCTAAGTGTCCATCAGTGACAGAAGGTGACTGATAAACTCTTATATCTTCATGAAATACTTTGAAGAAATACAAAAGGAAGAAAAGGTACAAACACTGATGACAAAAGAACTTCCAACACATACGCAGTGTCTCTAAAGCACATTATCAAATAGTTTGTGCAGTGCGATGTGTTGTAGGCTAACACACAAAAACATTGTATGTTCCAATTCCTACCCTTGGTTACATAAATCAGTAAAATCTCAGAAAAAGATCTGGAAGGCTATACATCAAGCTGATAACCATAGTTACATCTGGGCATAGGGGAGAGAACAGAATGATGCTTCAAGGGAAATTAGCTTTCTCCGCAGTGTTTAAATTTTTCACAAGAAATGTGTCTTAGTCAATTTAGGTTGCTACAACAGAATACCAATAGACGAGGTGGCTTATAAGCAACGGGAATTTATTTCCCACAGTTCTGGAGGCTGGAAGTCCAAGATCAAGGTGCCAGCCAACTCAGGGTCTGCTGAGGGCCCGCTTCCTGGTTCAAAGATGTCTGTCTTCTCACTGTGTCCTCATGTCAGGAGGGAGCTCTCCAGGGGGCTCCTCTATAAGGGCACTAATCCCACCATGAGGGCTCCGCCTCGTGACCTAACACCTCCCAAAGCCCCCACCTCCTCATATCATCCCATTAGGAGTGAGGTTTCAACATTTGAATTTTAGGGAATTCGGTTTATAACAGAACATTTACTGAAATTTACTTATGTGATTAAATTGTTTTAAAAGCATAATCCAAATTTTTCCATAACATTTTTTTCCATAATATTTCAGCAAAATGACTTTCTTTGTGTGCCCCACCCAGTCCTGTGTGAATTATTTCCATGTGTTTATCCCCTGACGGCCGTCATCATTCATGCCTAAACTCTATGATGTCTGGGGTTCTCAGCCCATCGTCGGCTCCTTCCTCACGGCCTGAGGGACGCCACCCCATGGCCTTTCTAGCAGGTCACACGCAGGATATTCACACCATCCCCAGAGGTTCCCAGCCTCACCCCCACTCATAATCTCCCTCTCCCTGAAATACCCCTCTCTCTGATCTTTGGGCACACTCAAATACCCAGCATCCTTCAATTGCTATCAAAAACTCAGTTTCTTCCAAAACAACTTCTCCTATTCCCTAAAAATTCAAATGCACTTCTCTCCCTGACTTCTGCTGGCTCCTTCCTTCTGCTATGTATACTTAAGGAAGCTATGGAATATAAGGTTGAAAATCCCAGGGTTGTATCACTGGTATCGATGATGGGGTTCAGATTTTGTTTCTGTAAATTACTTACGTGACTTCAGATGTGCTATTTAACATCTCTGGTCCTTGGTCTTATGCATTCTGTAAAATGAGTGTAAAAATAGTATTTTCCTCAATGCTTAAATGTGTTGACATTGGAGGGGCTTAGAACAGTCTGAGCGTGCAGTGGGCGTGCAGTAAGTGTTAGTGGTTGTTCTTGTCATTAGAATAATCTCTTCTACCGGAACGTAAGAGCTTTGGGAGCAGAATCCCTGTGTCATTTGCCTTTGCATTTCCTACAGCTCTGAGCATAAGTTAGCTAGGCACACAGAGAAGTTTTCCAGACAGGTGGGATTCTTTTCATTGCTAATTCTGTGGGGTAGAAAAAGAATGTTCTATTAGGCGACAGTAACAAAGGGTCTTAATTGAATTTCCCTCTCTTAGTGTTTTACCAGTGCAATACATAAGCAAGAAGAGAAAAAAAGGAGTGCAAGTAATTCCAATGTTCTGCATTTTCTAGGCTGAGGAATTTCTCTGATGCAGTGGTATCGGGTGTTTCATTTTGTTTCAAGTCGTATTAAAATAAAGACTCTATGCTCACTCAGCATTTCTCCCCTAGGACCCTCTGGCAAGCTCGTTGGTTTCCTCTTTCCCAGCTGGCTGCTCACACGGTCAGAAAGCTCCTGCTCCCTTTAACCCAAGCTGAAGGAGAGAGCAGGGGTCACTGTCGTGCTGTATGTGCAGATGAGTGTTGCCTGGCAGGAAGGCAAGGCGTGCTTGATCTCAGGGCTCCCTGTCTGCTTTTGTGTCATCGACAGCACCTCAGGCTCAGGGCACTGAAGACAGAGGGTCAACCTATCTCACTTCATCTGCCAAATAGCCTGGCTTGGCCAGGACAGGGCGTCCAAGCACGAGGCCACGGAGTTGTGTTAACTTGAGCGTTAAGAGGGGTCTTCCTAGCTCAGCTACTGCCTTAAACACTTACCTTTTCAGGATCTTTGTTTCCTTGTCTGCAAGCAAAGACATGCCATCATCATTCAATCATGCACCAGATATTTGCTGATTGCCCACTGTGACCCAGGCAATGTGCTAGGCACTGGGGACATAAGGCACGGTGCCTGGACACAAGGAGCCTGTGGGAGCAGAAAGGAGAGATGATTAATAAGTGGAAGGAGGTAATGATAATTAAGGTGTATATGTATCTATCTCTCTCTCTCTCTCTCTATCTATCTATCTCAGAGATTTGTCTCTTTGACAAGCTGTCAACACCTGAGCCTCGGTGAGCCCATCTGTACAATGGGGGCTGGAGAGATTGGTTTCGCCTGTGGTTTTACTGCTTATTCGGTCATTCATCTCATTGAAATGATACTGGCCCATGAAGGTTGCCTCCTGATGTGGGGTCGGTGAGCCGAGGAGTCGAAAGAAAGATTTCTTAGACTTTTAAGATCTGGCAGTAGTGTTCCTACAAGGAGCGGCTCCTCCTGCCCGTGGGTCCTGTCCCCACGCAGCAGCTCTGCCTGCCCATGGGTCCTGTCCCCATGCCAGCGGTGACAGCAGCAGCTCCTCATGCCAGCAGCATCTCTGACTGCCCGTGGGTCCTGTCCCCATGCCAGCGGCGATGGCAGCAGCTCCCCATGCCAGCAGCATCTCTGACTGCCCGTGGGTCCTGTCCCCACGCAGCAGCTCTGACTTGTCCCCATGCCAGCAGCAGAACCTCTGACTGCCCATGGGTCCTGTCCCCATGCTATTCTATGCTATTCTCTAAATAAAAGAGCACTACTGCCAGATCTTAAGAGACTAAGAAATCTTTCTTTTGACTCCTCGGCTCACCGACCCTGCATCATTTCTGGTGGCCCGTACGGGGATTTGCTTCATCGGCTTGTGAGCTCGAGTTCTGGTAAGTGCCCTTTTTCCTTGTGCCTTTCTCTTTTTCGAGGATGGATCTAAATTCACTTCTCCATCGGGAACTTTCTTGGATGGCTGTATGAATCCACGTTTGCTGCCCATGGCTACTCTGTGGGGCAAATCGTGGTATTCAGCTTGAAGAGAATCAGTACCTTAAGCCTCAGGGTGATGAAGAATGAATTAATCCATTCCTTCTTGACTCTAATATATAAATTTTGCATGGGCACGGGTCCACCACTTAAGTCATTAGGACGGTCGCCAATCTCCAAGACTCCCGTGGAAGGTTTCTTTTCCTAAGGCTGGATTGGCATCCCTCCCATGGCACCTGACCATGCTCTGAACTGCGGGAAAGTCCCACTCGGGACTCCAGTTCAAGGGAAGCACCAAACTCTAACCTTTGGTGGAGTACAGGAACCCCATTGGGGGGATTTTCAAGGTAATGCCTCCCTTTCTTTCTGGGACCATTCACCAGGCACCTATTCCTGCCAGGCAGAATAGGGAAGATGTTCAAGGGATGCCCCCATCATCCCTTGCTACAGGAACCCCAATGGGGGCATTTTCAAGGTAATGGCTCCTTTTCTTTCATCTCTCTTAAAGTTCTCCTTTTCTCTCTGGGACCATTCACCAGGCACCTGTTACTGCCAGGCATAACAGGGAAGGTATACAAGGGATGCAATGCCGGGGGACGCCCCCAACTCCCCTTGCTATAGGAACCCCACAGTAGGAACAATGGCAGGATGCTGCCCTAGGTTCAGTGGGGATTTTCAAGGTAATGGCTCCCTTCATCTCTGGGACCATTCGCCAGGCACCTATTTCTGCCAGGCAGAATAGGGAAGATGTTCAAGGGATGCCCTCATCCCTTGCTACAGGAACCCCAGTGGGGGGATTTTCAAGGTAATGGACCCATTTCTTTCATCTCTCTTAGAGTTACAATGGCCATTTCCCTCTCCTTTTGAGCTTTGCAAGTGGGAAACAAAGAACTCTTTAAAGAGTAAAAGGCTCCACCCCTGGGAGCCCCAACTTTGGGTTTCTGGTCCTGATCACCCCAGCAACCCTAAGTGAGGTGCCCTCTCTTGACGGTTGACACATTGAGTATTTTAGTCACCTACTGAGTTGGCTATGAGGGTAGGAGACCTGTGATTTATTCTGTAAACTGTCGTGCTAGGGTAGTGTGCCCCAGCATGGGAACTGTTGTGTGACTCTTATCTTGATAACCCTCTGGAAGAGGCCAAGAGGGCGAGGTCTGATCTCTTCTTTTCCTTTCTTTGTCTGTCTTGTTCACCACCTCCTTTGCTGTCACCAAGTCGAGGTTAAATTCAGGCTGGACCTGACCAGAACCTGGACTTTCTGTAAAATCGAAAAACTTGAAAACCTTGTGCCAGGGACTTAACTCTCAACCCTGGCGCTGGGAGCCCGGCCTCCAGCCAGTTCCAGGCCTTTGCCTTCTTCTTCCCTGCCTCAACTGTGCTGGCTCGGAGACACAGTGCCCAGGCTGAGCGGGACTTGACTAAATCTTATAACTATGTCAACACCCGCAATCCGCCTCTGCACCCTTTCTCCAGCTGCTGTCAGTCAGACACTGGCTTTACCGGCACGGGGAAGGCCCCTAAGCATCCCCAGAGACCCACACTGCGGATGCATTCTAACTCCATCTGGGAGAAAATTTGAGGGGTTTCTCTGTGCCTTTGTGATGCAGTTGGACAGGTAGATCAACCTGGAATGTAATTTGAGTTACAATCCAGTTTCTGGGAAGTCAAGAGCAACTGTCCTTAGAAAATCCTTGCAAGACTGGAAATTCAGCTCTAGAGGCAGTTCAGATTCCACCTAGTTCCTTTATCACGAAAAGGATTATCATCTTCCCTCTCCAGGAACTACTATCTAGCCCATCACTAATTCCTAAGACTGAAGAAAAAAAAAAAAGAGGAGGGGAGAGGAAAAACAGCCATAAGCGTGCTCTTGCCAAAAAATCTAGCATCTTGAGTATCTTCTCCACAAATATTGGTAAAAAAAACAATAGCTGTGCAGTCTCTGTGTACGTGTGTCTATGTGTACGTTGTATGTGTGATATTTTACCTCCGGATGGTATGGCCAAAATTAAGAGCTCTGTTTAATTGGCTTAAAGTCAGCTCTTACATAAATTCTAAATGTAGTAGAAATTAATCCAATGTCTTTCAAGTTAACGTGATGTGAATTAAGCTTTGGTAAATGAAAGCTTGTTTAAATTTGTTGGCTTGATTGAAAATGGTCTTCTTGTCAGAGTTGTCGGTATTTGCATACAATGCAGGCATGCAGCCTGGGTTTCCTAGTCAAATAAGTTCACGTTGTCTGTTAAATTCATCAGCAAAATAATAGCTTTAAATGATGACCAGTCTTGTCTAATGTCTCATGACGTTTTCGTAGGTAATCTGAACATAATTGTTGGAAACAAACGGTTTAAATAGATAAAAGTGAGTACAATAACTGTTTTATGGTCTGTATACTTGGGGAAAAAAAACAGCTTCGAAATTCTATTTGGTAACAATCTTGAGTTTTGCCAAGTTAAGTTCAATGATAAAAATCTGAGTATCTGGGTCATTTTTGAATTGGATAGAACACTGAAACATTATTGCTAAACGTACCTAAGTTATTTACTTTTGGCTTCTTGTTGTAAAGAGGCTAAAAGCGTTTGGGTCTATTAAAAGCATGCCTTGTGTTTTATTGTGAAGTGGGATGTTTCTAGAAATTATGAAGTGTTTAGAATGCTGGTATAAAAGACAATTCGTAATTGCTTAACTTTTTAGTGTTTACTAGGTCTGTTAAGGGTTAAAAGTTCTTATTAACCTATATAATTAAAGCTACTGGAAATTAATAAGGAAAACAGCTCTGTATTCAAGGAGAGTTAAAATGTATGTTTTCAGTAAAGAGGGTATAAAGAATGGAAATATTTTGTTTGATGGATTAAGAAAGATGAATTTGTCCTAATGTACTAGAAAGGAAAAGGAAAGACTTTGGGACAAATTCTGAAGGCAAAAAGAAAGTTGTAGAAGGTTTGTGAAGGAGAAATTCTGAAAGGAGTTTTGTGCCTGGTGAAGTAGACTAAGATTAAAGTAAATCCAATTAAGTGAATGAATTTCAATGTTAAAAATAAGCTGGTGCAGAAATTAAAATTTGGTTTTCTCTCTCAAAAAGATAAATTTCTTGAACTTTTGACCTGCTCTTGATAAAGAGGTTATAAAAGGTGTTCCTTTGAGTAAGTCTACCTAAAAGACAAATCTGTTTTGTTAAAATAATGACTGAGGTCACGCTTTAGATTCTTGACTCTTTCTGTTATCACTTTGAATAGATACCTGGGCATTGTTTCACAGTGAACGTTGTTTCCTATTTGAATAAGTGTTTTAAAAACTTTTGATATTTTTGGCAAGCTTCTCCCTCAAAAATATTCAAATCCTGAATGAAGGCTTTCTTTTGACCTGGTAGAAGGAAGAAAAATTTCTCTGAGGATTTTCAGAGGGCCCCTGAGACTTCTCAAAGAAATGTGTTCTCTCTCTTCCTATAAGGAGGAAGATACTAAACTAATTAGGCTTGTCTATTAAACTACATGGGAAGCATTGTCAAATAAGCGATGACAAACTTTCTTAGGTGGTATTACGTGGGTAAATGCTATTGATATAGATGTCTTAAAATTATATAGCATTCCTAAAATTCTGATCTGACCTGGTTATCGGTCATAATTCCAGTTATTATCTTGAAGTGTTGTATGTCACAGAAGTAGCCAAGTTTCTTTGTCAATTGCCCTTTTGAGTCCTTTGTCCATTTACAGATAGTTGCTGTTTTACTGTGATGCTTTTTGCTTTTGCAAATATGTTTTATCTTCAGAGAAATTCCTGGAAAGGATTCTGACACAAAGGTTCTAAACTACAGGTTTCTGATAAACTTTCAGAGTGTAAAACTGAACTGGGTAAGAAATCACAGAATTCTAACAGAAACTGGGCTCATAAATCTGCTAACAGAAGATTAAGCTCAAGAATCAATTATACAGAACCGTGTGAACTGATGAAGATGATTATAATGTTTTATGACTTTGAAATATTGTTTTTGATGTGTTGTTTTGTTTTCTCATAATTAAGGAAATCTTTTTCTCTTTTCTCTTATGCTAACAATGACTTACAGCAATTTGGTGAAATTATACCTTTATGAGCAAAACTGAAACATTTATCTTTTTCTCCCTACCTGATCCCTCCAGAATTTGGAAACCTTTTGTGAGTGAGTATGGTTATTTCGTGGCAATATTTGCATAAATTCAATAAGAATCTGTTCTCCTTATAACAGGACATGTTGATTATATTACCAAAACTTTGACTGGAATGTCATATTTGAGAAACATATGACAATACTGCCTTTGAGGAATAAGGTTGACTTTCTGGAAATAAAGCCCCTTGAAAGTATGGGCCTGGTACCTTGTTTACAGAGATTCTGGCAATCTTACCTGGTAAGTAAGGAAGCTTGCTTATCTGGCAGGTGCAAGGAACCTCAGAATATTTTGGGGGACCTCAAGAAGAGAGAAATCCACCCAAATCTGTAGGTACTGCAGGCAAAATCTGATGGCATGTCCTTGGCTTGGCTTTTCAGGCCTCGAGAGGCCTTTACAGTTCAATGTGAGATTCCTCAAAAAATTCCAGCAAAGCAGATTTAAAAAGCCTGTATAATCAATTGCCATTCTTGCTGCACTTATGTAAATAATTGGACCAAGTTTTATTGAAACTACACTTATTTTGCAAACCAGTTTATCTTAATTTGGCTATCTTGTAAAAATGAGGGTGATTTTAGAGAGAAAAATTGTTTCAGCAGAAGCTATAGTACGTATGCATTCATGGATATTAGATTCTAGCTCTTCTCTTCTACAAATTCATCTATTACTAATCATAATGTCTCCTTGTGGCCATCCATCTCTGATACCAGGGAGTTCCCTGGCCACAATCAAACCTTTTCCTTCAATACTGCTGCCCAAATACTAACTAGATTTGCCTTGTCACAGGTGGATCATAAACAACAAGTTCCAAAGGCAAAGTCCCCAACTTATCGATACATACAGGATGGACTACATCAACTTTGGGACGAATATATTTGGCTCACTCCTACTAGTGGTCAACTCAGTCAAAAGACCACTCTGTGTTGGGAACAAACCAATCACACCTGTGATACATAGCCTAATAGCACCCGACCTATGGGAAAAATTCCCCGTTATATGTGTTCTCATATCATAGCCTTAAGAAATACTGATTGGTTTGGGACTGACTGGGATAGATGGCCCGGCATACATTGGTTAGCCCCTAATGGCACTCAGTGGTTATGTGCCTCCAACTTATGGCCTTGGCTGCCACCTGGATGGATTGGACGATGCACCCTAGGCTTTGTCTGGATGCAAGGTAGAACTACATTTACTATATCTCCTCCTGCTAACCTACCCAACCTGCAACAGCACTGGACCTGCTCTCTCTTCCACTGGTATGACCATCTTTCCTCAATTTTCCTTCCCCAATTAGGAATCGAAAGTGTCATCTGGCACATGGAAGCTCTAAACAAATTTACTATGAAAGCATTAAATGATACACAACATAGCCTTTCGCTGCTTGATTTAGAAGTGTCCCAAATGCGTAAGGCAGTCCTCCAAAACCGAATGGCACTGGATGTCTTGACAGCAGCACAGGGGGGCACTTGTGCCATTATAAAAACTGAATGTTGTGTTTATATTCCTGACTACCATCAAAATATCCCTGGCTTCTATCTGATATGAGCCACCAAATTCAGTCCATGTCTGACCCTACCCTATCTCTAAATGATTGGGTGAACTCTTGGTCAGGTCCAGGTTTCTGGACTACTATCCAAACCTTATTCATTGGGTTAATCATATTACTTGTATTTCTTATTATAATTTGTTGTCTATTTCGTTGTTTGTCTTCCGCATGTCAACAAAGTTTCACCTCCTGGACCACCTCTCATCAAATGATTCTCTTGTCGCCAGAGGATCTGTACACCTTGTCAGCCTTGGACGCCACGGGCACAGCCTTCTGGTCCACTGAACCTCCTACCTGTACCTATGGCCCCATTTAGGGACAGCTCTACGACCTTGTACAGCCGGAAGCAGATACAGAAGACTGACCATCGTCCGTATCCCCAAAAGATTTCAGGGCCAAATGGGTTCAGGGGGGTTTATGATGAGGATTTTAGGCTGGTTAATTTTAAAACTGCAGATGAGAAGCAGGCTCCGAGGAGTGGAATTTGCTTGCCCTTTGATCAGAGACAGTTGCATTTGTGAAGGAAATCTCCATGCCTCCCTCTCTGCGCCAGGAGGAAGGGGGGATGGCCTTATCTCTGGAAACTCTTAATGGGGAAGGCAAGAACTTAAGTTGTTTACTGTCTGACCCCCCCCACCCCAAAATCGTCCTTTGTCTTTAGCTGAAGACAATATTTGAGCGGTGGCTTCTGTCATTTACTCAATCCGGTTTGATTCTTATCTAAAAGTTGTGGGACCGCCCAATGGTCGGAACATATCGGCACTGGTACCATTTTAACTTTTTTTCTTTTTTGTCTTGTAAAGAGATAACTCACATACCTATGCCTTAAATTTAACCTTACTCTCCACTCAACTTTGCAGCAGAAGTGGCAGCAGCAGCAGCTCCTCCTGCCCGTGGGTCCTGTCCCCACGCAGCAGCTCTGACTGCCCATGAGTCCGGTCCCGATGCTGGCAGCAGCAGCAGAAGCGGCAGCAGCAACATGCCTGCAGCAGCTCTGCCTGCCCATGGGTCCTGTCCTCATGCCAGCGGCGGCGGCAGCTCCTCATGCCAGCAGCATCTCTGACTGCCCGTGGGTCCTGTCCCCATGCTATTCTATTCTCTAAATAGAAGAGCACTACTGCCAGATCTTAAGAGTCTAAGAAATCTTTCTTTCGACTCCTCGGCTCACAGACCCCGCATCACCTCCCAGTACTGCTCAATTAAACTTTCCTGCTTATCATCCAAAAAAAAAAAAGGAGAGTCTGCTACGTTTAAGTTTCCAGTTAACACTTATAGAAATATATTAACATAAACCTACTGTACTTAATGCATAATTAATTTAGGAAGATGCACTCTCTTTGAAATATGTGCTTTTAATCTCAACTTTTGTGAACAAAACAGCTCTTATAACAGTTTTAAATTAATTAAAATTTGGAGAATTTTAGACAAACCTAATTATGTCCATTGCCCTTCCTTTTATAGTGTGAAAGAGCAAATCTATTTGTTACTTAATGTCAGTTTTAGGAAACCCAAAGATAGTTTAAGCATATAAGACATCTTGGCTGTTTATTACTCTGAATTTGGGGTCAGACTTTTACCAGGTTTCTCAATTGTTCTGATGGCCCTGCCTCTCCCGGAATGCCTGGGGTCCTGAACATTCCTGCAGAGACACTGGGCCAGCCTGGGCTCACGTACAGGAAGCACCAGAGGCCACCATGGAGAGTCCGCTGTGAAAACAGTATATTACGGAAATTTTGGCGAGCCTGTGATGAGGCCATAATTATTTATTCTGCTGCCACCCAGCAGGTTTTAACAGCATTAAAAAAAATCAATGGAACTTCATCATTTCAGAACAGAACAAGAGAGAGTCAAAAATAATTATGCTTGTTCAGGAATTCTGCCTGTTTTTCATGCAACTAGAAGAAATTGAGGTTCGTAACAGCAAGCGATAAGCTGCAAAGTTAATGCCAAATACAATTAAGTAGACCCCCTGTTTTCATCTTATTTCACAACTAGAATACATTTACTCTGAACTATTCTCTGTTTGTTTCTCCTAATAATGGTTTCAACTTTGAAGAGCTGAGAGATTTCACCAAAAATCTGAAAAGCAGGATTTTTTTTTTTGCCTACATAAAATATCTCAAAACCATGACTTGCAAACCTATTTGCAATATTAGATATTAGACAGCCATCCTAAATTCAATTCTTGTGTGAAAATGACAGTGAATTGACACTTAATGGAAAAAGGTATGCATAATTAGATTCATTTGATGCAGGTAGCATTTCAGTAAAGACTTTTTCACAGAGAGAGCGTCCATTTCCCCAAGTCTGACTGCAGAAGCCGCTTTCCTCCAGTGCAAACCTTATAGCCACGTCAGTTCGTGTAATAGTAAAATGAGACAGGCAGGCCCAACTACTTTTATGGACAGCTTTTTAGCTAAATCCTTTCTAACTAAACCCGGCCTGCATTTTGTGGTTTCATCGGCTGGAAGAGAGGAGCAGATTTAGACGCATGCGTGACTCCTGCCATGTTCCTGCCTTCAGCTCTGCTTCTTATGCTGGGGCCTCTTAGCTTTCCCAAACCCAGTGTGATTTCCCACACAAAGCTGGTTTTCCCTGGAACTCTAGGTCTAGCCAGAGTGCTGTAAGCATAACTTCAAGGAAAAAAAGGAATTTTGTTCACCCTGATAACACAATAACCTCAAAAGAACTAGGTAGGGCAGTGGAACTTCTCTGTATGATATTGTCATGGTGGACACGCGTCATTACGCCTTTGTGCAAACCCGCCGAATGTCCAACAGCAAGAGTGAACCCTAATGTAAGGGGACTATGAGGATAATGATGTGCTCATGGTTGTTTATTGACTGCAGCCATGTCCCACTCTGCTGGGGGATGTTGATGATAGGGAGGCTGCGCACCTGTTGGGGAGGGGTTTTTGGGGAAATCTCTGTGCTTTCTGCTCCAAAAAAGTAAAATCTATTTAAAAAATAGAAAGAAACTAGAAATCTCATAAAATATCGCTATGTATTCCAGAGTCAGCTTAATGGTGGTTTTCAGGACGAATCTGTCCCATGGTGGGGTTTCTCCTGAGGTGCTCAGTGTTTGCATTTGTATTTAGTTACCACAAATTTTTGAAATAGGGAGATTTCACACAAACATCCCTATTTCACTCCCCCCACCTGCCCCTTGGCCCGAGTTCCCTCAGGGCAAAGCTCAGCTGCGTCTCCACCTCCTCTCCGCAGGGCTCCCGGTTCACAAGGTCCTCCTGGGAGTTCCCCTCATTCTGTACCTCTCTCACTTCACTTCCATACTGAAGTTTGCCACCCTTAGGTTTTTTTTTTTTGAGGAAGATTGGCCCTGAGCTAACAACTGTTGCCGATCTTCCTCTTTTTTTCCTCCCCAAAGGCCCCCAGCACACAGTTGTATATCCTAGTTGTAGTTTCTTCTAATTCCTCTACGTGGGACGCCACCTCAGCATGGCTTGATGAGCTGTGCTAGGTCCACATCCATGATCCCAACATGTGAATCCTGGGCCACCGAAGCAGAGCACACGAATTTAACCATGAGGCCACAGGGCCAGCCCTCACCCTTAGTATTTTAAACTACCTATGCTGGTCCAGGATTTGCCCATTCAGAGCCAAAGTTGATGCAGGATTTGCTTGCACATAAAATTAAAGCCTAGTTGAGTTGACAGTATAAAAATGTTTAAAATGTGAGAGAGTAACTTATTAATCCTTTTAGAAACTATTAAAATGGAGTGATTATAATAAAGTCCCAAGAGAAACACGCTCTCCAGTTACAACAAGTGGAAGACAGTCAAGGGACAACCATCCCACAACAGAGCCAAAGAACGGAGTGTGGCGTGTGTGCTCAAGAGTTCCTTTAGTTCCTTCAATTTCCACCCCCCGCCTCCAAGAAAACCTCTTCAGAGATTTTCCAGAGTTCCTCAATGGCAAATTTTCTCATGAATGTGAAAAATTTCTCTCCTGAGTGGCTGCTGATTGCAATATTTGATAATAAAACACAGAATCAATTTTATAAGTAAGAGCAGAATAAAAATATAAAAGGCAATTTATCCGAAATGAAGCACTGTAAACCAAAATCGCTGTATATTTGTCATTAGAAACAATTTAATTCCACGAACAAGAGTTGATCGATTGTCTACGATGCTTCCCACTGCGTTGGATAAATGGTCCATAGCAGTTGGTTGAGCTTCTCAGATTTGTGGGTTTATAGTTTTCATTAAATTTGGACAGTTTTTGGCCATTATTTCTGCAAATATTTTTTCTCTCTCTTTACCTCTCTGTCTTTATATTAAGCTGCTTGAAGGTGAACCAGAGCTCACTGATGCTCTCTCTGTTTGAGGCATTCTCTTTCTCTGTGTTTTATTTTGTATTCCATAATGACATTTCAGTTGACGACAGACTGCATCTATGGTGGTGGTCCCAGGAGGCTAGTACCACACGGGCTGTGCCATCCAGGTGTGTGTAAGTGTACCCCATGATGTTTGCACAACGATGAAATCGTCTAACGACACATTTGTCAGAACATGTCCCCATTGTTAAGTTGTTAAGTGACGTATGACTGAGTTTTCTACTGTTAGGCATTAAAGTTCAATAATCTTTTCTCTTGGAAATTGTTTGATCATTTAGGGTCTTGATTTAAGGTTTGTTGGGTGTGACATGATGCTGGGTCGGTGAGCCGAGGAGTCGAAAGAAAGATTTCTTGGACTCTCAAGGTCTGGCAGTGGTGCTCTTTTATTTAGAGAATAGTATGGAATAGCATGGGGACAGGACCCATGGGCAGTCAGAGCTCCTGCTGCTGCCCTGAGTTGAGGGTTAGGGCTAAATTTATAAGGCAGGGGTACGTGACTTATTTTTACTGGAAAAAGAAAAGATGATGTAAAAAGTCATTAAATTATTTCAGTGCAGATGGGGTCTGGTTATTGTGCGGTCATATAACTTTAGATATGAATCTGGTCATATAGATCGGCATGTAGGTGAGGATGCTCTGAGCTTCTCTTCCTGGGGCAGCCCTAATTCATACCATAAAAATCCACTGGGTCATATAGTTTGGCATGTAGGCCAGGTCACCTTGGGCTTCTCTATCTGGGGCAGCCTTAATCCACATCATGACAGAGCCATGCTCCGTCCACAGCTGATCTTTGCCCTCCACCGAGGCCAAGCCTTCCTGAGCATGCCCAGTGCCCCGAATCATGAGGTCCTCCAGTCCGGATGTGGGAACAGGCCCTATGCTCTGCTTGAGGGAATGCCAGGCACTTCCCCTCTAAATCTTTTGGGTGGGTCTGTCCTCAGCCTTGGGAAGTTTCCTCACACACACACGCCACCCAGTCTTCCACTCGAAACTTGAGGGGGCGCTTCCAGATCTCAGGCTCCTCTCTCTGTGTGGCTCTCCTCTCTTTGGTATTCCTCCCCAGGACTCCTAGCTTCCTGAGTCTTCCTGGTCCTCCAGCTCTGTCTCCCCAGCTCACAGAGCCAGCCGGGCTCTACCTCAGTTTCCCCTCGTGCTGCAGGCTGAAAACACTCTCTAGAGAGCGAGCTGGGGCAGTCGTAGAGCTCACTTGGCTGTTTTCCATCTCTCGGGAATTGTCGTTCCTTGACTGATGTTCAATGTCTTTCAAATTGTTGCTTCATGAATTTGTCTTCCTTTTTTTGATACTTGCAAATGAGAGGCTAACTCCATCCCTCCACCTTGGCCAGAAGCAAAAGTCTTTCGCTTATTTTCAAATGGAGCTGAAATGCCAGACCTGTTGCTAATAGTTCTTCTTACTTCTCTCTGCTCCTCATCTTTCGCAGTTCTTACTTATCTTTCTTCTTATCTAACTTCATTATCGGCAGGTAGCAAACTCATTTTTACCACCGTTTCTTCAGCTCTGTCTTCTGACGATAACACACTCATTTTAATGGACACATTCTTTCAAAAATAACCCCATGTTTTTTATTACTACTAATGGAAACTGTAAAAACTTCATTTGTTAAAATCAATATTCAAGATAGTTTCTAAACTTAGTTGAAATCAAATTCCATTCAAGTAAAAATTAAGAATTTAAATTCACTTTCTTGGGAGGCTAGAAGCATCCTTCATTTCTCTATAGAATTCAATATCTATGGCAGAAATTTGGATTAGCTATCTCAAAGCCATTCCCCACCATCTTCTCCTTTGTCTTCTGAAAGGCAAAAAATATTTCCCAGATTCCCTTGTAACTCCGAGCCACCATGGGATCCAACTCAAGTCAATGACTTCAACGACAGGAAAGTGAAAATCTTTAGGAAAGATACCTCCTCTCCCCCCATCCTTGAAAAAGCAAAACATTTTCAGTAGAAGATTTTTGATATTCGCTCCCTTTTCTTTCTTGCATTATAGATGTGATTCAGGGAGGCAGAGCAGCCGTCTTGTGACCATAAGGACAAAAGTCAAGCACTGATATTGGTTGAGAGTAGGATACTGGCCTCTTGATGGCAACACTGAGCAACCTCAATAGCCATAAACTGCCCATATCCACGTGAAAATAGAATTCCTTCACATATTTATGACACTGTGGTAGAGAGCGGTGTTATTTTCAGCTAAACACAATACCTGATAATATTACATTCTCACTTAGAGACAAACAGATGATTTCCTTTGGCTTAATCCTCAGTAGAGGAATGCCTAAAATCCACATTTTCTTTCTACAAACCTTTCTTATTTTTAATAGAAGCATTCTACTTCTTATCTATAAAAATAGAGACGTTGGTGTCTAGTAGAAAAACAATGATTTTTAGAGTCTGATGACCATAGGTTGAGTCCCGGCTCCTCTGCTTTTAGTGGAAATAGAGCTTCTTCGCTGTGGTTTCTTTGCAGCATCTGTCAACCTTGTGTGGGTTGCTTTATTTCTCCTTTGGTTTGTGGTTGTGGAAATACATTCATTATGGAGATCAAGAACAATTAAAAATCTGAGTCCATAAAACATGCAATTACGCTCTAGTCTTCAGGAATCCAAGTAAAAGAAGCTTTACACCGTGTGACTCTTCTCAGGAGATGAGAGCTGGCAGGTGGAGGAACGTCCCCAGGTGAACTCTGGCCGTTGGCCATTGCTGTGACTCTATTGTTCTCGTCACCCTGGGAGAATCTTAGTGGGAACGGGCTTGAGTGGGGTTACCTGGTGGAGATGGTGTCACTCGCTGCATGTGAACTACTGGTCCATGCAAACTGGCCTCAGAGACAGTCTACGATGACGTTCCGAAAGCAGCCACGTGAACGTGGCTCTTCTAAGCCCTGCAAAATTAGGGTTTGGTAAAATAGCATTAAATTGTCATAGCCCAATTATTCCCATGATTATGTAAAACACTTGAGTTATGTTGGCTCAAACTGGTAAAATAAACTTCTTATGCAAAGTGTCTTCATTAATAAAAGGTGAGCATTTTTAATTCAGCTGTCTCTGCCCATCTAAATCCTAAGAATTTTATTTATTTTATTCACATGAGCTTTTTTTTATTTTGGTTTTTTAAATGGAATTATGATTTAGTATACTCGTGGACAGTTGTAGAACAGCCATGCTGATCACGTTGCTTCCAGTTATGATTTCCAACAAGCATTTCATTAAAATGAGCTTTGCACCAGGGTTCACCCAGTGAATGGAATCTTTGACAGCAGCATAATGTGCCACCTGCTCAGCCCATAATTTTAAAGAAATCTCTTTACATATTATCAGTCACCGTCTCTGGGAAGCTCATTGTCCCCCTAGGATAGGGAAATAGGGACCGGGATGCTGTGAATACAGAAACAACCTCAGGACAGAAAGTGCACACAGGTTTTTTTCGGTAGCTCTTTAAACTTTCTGATTTTTATTGAAAAAAAATAATGAAACCGTTGGCATTGCAGAAATAGTCTGGGTTAAAGAAAACGGCTTCTGAAGAAACCTTTTGTGACGTTTCTTTTGAACGTGCAGTCGCTTGGCCAGGTGCAATGTTCTTAAACACCCACCTGCGCCAGCTCATCCCCGTGTCCTGGAGGGAGGAAGGCCCTGGGAAGCCCCTGGTGGAGGGCAGTGCGGGTTGTGGAAAGAGCATTTAAGTGAATAAAAGCCCCGTGGAGCCAGATGGTTTCTCTGCGGCATCTTACAATATACGCTGCATACACGAAATGAAGTGAGGGAACCACTATGTGATATTCAATTTCCCTCTAGTTAAAAAATCATTTGCAATAAATCCCATCTCTCAACTCTCTCTGATTTTATAATTCCCAGGGCAACGCTTTGTGCAAACGACTCACCAAGGCGGTTTCACTCTCCAGCACGCTCGCCCACCGTTCAAGTTGGGAAGTTTTCTCTCTTCTCTTCTTATATCCTTGCAACTACAAGCCCCCGGTGGGGAGACAATGACTGATGAGAACCTGTGGATGCAAAACTGTGTTGTCTTCTCTGGGTAAAGAGAATGGGGGTGCAAAACACACATTCATATTGCCTTTTGGAAACGAGTGTGTTAGAGCTGCAGGCAATTTATACATGGGCCATAGGAGACAAGTCCAGATAATGAGTCTTGTTGCTTTACCACTGGCATGTGAAGGCAGGTCACTTCTACACAATTTTGAAGTCACAGAATAAACTCAGGGAGGCCATAGGCAGTAAATTAATGATCACAAGGTGGGAGGTTAGATCAGTTCCCTATGGAATATAGTTTGCTACATAAGTGATCAAACGTATTTTTCTGAAACAATCATCTTAACAAACATCACTTCCCACAGCAAGCAAATTCATCATTTCAATGCTATAAGTCAGTGGTCCCGCCACTATTAAAACAAACCTTTCCATAGCCAGGAAAAACCTCTTTGCCCTTCTCCATAAATGATTTACATTAATCTCAATTTTGTGATGATAATATTTACATACACCAGGTTAAGTTTCAACTTCAACATCATGGTAACTAGTGTATAAATATGCATGAACATGTTCCTTATCTCTACATGATGTCAAGAACGGCTCAGGAGTTTGCCCTCTCCAAGCACCTGAGTCTGTAAGGTCCCTTGGTCATCAGTTAACTAAGCCTTTCAGCTGTTGGCTTTCACTCTTATTTCAAGCCAATACTGAATTAAAGGAAATGGAGCAAGCTTATAATTTTCAGTGTTTCCCAAAACTCCTTAAAGTAACACTGAACAAAATTTCTGGACTTCTCTCTGTGAAATGTCACTCACACCCTTGCATAATACCTGGTACTTGTCTTGCCTTTGGTCAGATGCCTCTGTCTTCGTAACAGCGTTGAAAACACAGATTTGAGTGTTACAAAAGCTCGCATCCCCTCCAGGTCCCCACCATCTACCATGTGGCCCTGGAAAGTCACCAAACATCTTGAATGCTTGATTTCCTCATCTGTAAAATGATAGAAGTAACTACTGGGAAGGGTGGGTGAGAAGAGTAAGGAGATGGGTGGAAGTCCTTAGCAGAGTACCTGGCACTTGGTTAAGGTTTTTTTTCTTTTTTTAATATACTTTTTTTTTAAAGGTTGGCACCTGAGCTAACATCTGTTGCTAATCTTCTTTTCTTCTTCTTCTTCTTCTCCCCAAAGTCCCCCAGGACATAGTTGCTATAGAGTCTAACTGCAGGTCCTTCTGGTTGTGCTCTGTGGCATGCCGCCTCAGCATGGCCGATGAGCCATGCCAGATCCACGCACAGCGTCCAAACTACCAAAACCCCTGGCCGAAGCGGCGCACGTGAACTTAACCACTTGGCCACGGGGCCGGCCCCTCGATCGTGTTCAGTATGTGGGAGTTGTTTAGGTGAGGTTTGTTTTATCTTCATGGCCCACAGAAGACACTTGACCAAGTTCAACCATCGGGTTGAGCGGAAGTACTTGGGCTTCTCAGACACCTGTGGGGGAAATAAGAACAAAGAAAGGGGATGCTTTTTGACAATTAAAAATAGGTTAAATGTGAATATTTAGATATAGAATTTTTAAACAGTATTTTCTTTTTTTCTTCATATTGTGGTAAGAATACTTAACATGAGATCTACACTCTTCACAGATTTTTAAGAGCACAATTCAGGATTGTTAAGCGCAGGCACAGTGTTGCACAGCAGATCTCTAGAACTCGGCCATCTTGCATAACCGAATTAGGATCTTGGAGAGATACTGGCACTCCCATGTTCATCATAGCGCTATTCGCAACAGCTATTCCAACAGAGGTGGAAACAAACTAAATGGCCATAGATGAATGAATGATAAAGAAAATGTGGCATATACACACAATGAAATATTGTTTGGCCTTCAAAAAGAAGGAAATTCTGTAATACGTGCCGATATGGATGAACCTGGGAGTTAAATCTGTAACCTGTGTGTTCCCTCATTGGAAGAATTTTCACCACCAAATATTCTACAGAGTAATTTCCTCATTCCCGGCACGTAGACATTTGTAAGAGAGGACAAAACCCAAGTGACTGGCGAATTCAAACTTTGATGGAGAGATGGGTGGGAGCTTTCGCTTTATTTTTATCACCCTAAGGAATAATAAGAAGGGAGGAAGAATTCTTTTTCTTTTTCTTTTTAGAGGGGTATACTTGATTTACATTTCTGTATCACTTTTTTTTTTTTTTTGGTGAGCAAGATTGGCCCTGAGCTAACATCTGTTGCCAATCTTCCTCCTATCTTCTTTTATTTTTCTCCCCAAAGCTGCAGTACATAGCTGTATATCCTAGTTGTAAGTCCTTCTAGTTCCTCCATATGGGATGCCACCACAGCATGGTTTGATGAGCGGTGTGTAGCTCCGTGCCCAGGATCCAGACCAGCAAACCCTGGGCTGCAGGAATGGAGTGTGTGAACCTAACCACTCGGCCACGGGGCTGACCTCTGTATCACTTTTTAAAGTGATATTTATCTCTGAGAATTATCTCAGAGTTGAAGAAATATATGAACTTGATCAAAATGATGATCTTATAATTTTTAATCATTTCAATATTCTGAAAAGAATTGTTATTAGTGTCACAAAGGTCTGGGTTTTTTTAGAGCTGAATTTGATTAGACTAAAAGCTTTTTAAGGGTTGTTTGTGAAATTTTTTCTCCTTAACATATTTATGAAAGCAGTAAAAAAAAAAAAAAATAGAATTGATGCGCCTTTTCCAAAGCCGTTGGAGAAAGCTGATGCTTACCCAGCTCTTCTCGTGACCAGACGCAGGCTTTAAAACCCAGCTCGAATGCCGCCTCACTGTAATATGGAGCTTTCCATCACAAGCCATTGAAAACCCCATCAGCCACCACTAACCTCCAATGCCGCGAAGATGCTGGGAATTTAAAATGTGATTGGATAGGAAGTAATCTTTCCATTTCTGTGATCTCTTGAGCTTTCTCTAGGACCTGACTTAAACCAAAGCATACCATTTACAAAAACATGGTTTACAAATAGTTTTCATTTTAGTTAAGGATTGGTGTGGTTTAATTTTAATACGATCACGCTCCTTTCAAGAGAAATTGTCTCTTGCTGTTATTAGTTGCTCAGAGATACTTGATGCCCTGACGTGTACCCTTCTGATAAATAAATGACAAGAAATAAGATATATTGGAGCACAGGAAGCCATTTGGTTTAATACTAATTCAGCCTGACTTTGTTTTTCCAAAAGGCCTGACATGGCCTGTTGAGCATGCATTGTACCTCTGCTTTGAGTGTTTACTATGTTCAAAAGACAAGACGATGCCCTTAAAGATAGGAATGTCGCTTCCCCCCCAATACTGGCATTTCTTTAAGAATAAGTATCTCTTCCTGAGAACTGAGGATTACTTACTGACAAACTGTGCTCACCTTGTGACCACTGACCTGCTGACCACCGATCTGTTGTGCCCAAAAAGCAATCTCATGACTGTTGTACAAGGGACATTCCTATCATATGTGATGGGTGTTCTTTGTTCCAAGACAGTATAGGACCACTCTGTACACCCCACTTCTTTGGTGGCCTTCCTCCCTTGGGGAAGGAAGGCCCCAGGCCAGACCTCAGATCTGGTTCATAACAAACTCACTCCAATTTTGATTTATAGATTGGTTATGGATCATTTGCATTGACGTTTCATTGATCAGCAGGAAGCAGAGATGTTTCTGTCTGGGAGGAGGGTACCATGAGGTTCAGGTGTGGAGGGAGGACTCACAGAGGAGCCGGTGCTTTGTAAACCACAAGTCCCTTTGGGTCAGGAATTGGATTCACTCGGGGGAACTATCAAAGATTTCATGATTATGAATAATATTGTCCACTGAAATGTGGAACAAAGATGGAGAAATAAAAGTGACTATTATTCATTAAAGACGAGGATTTGGAAGGCTGACTGAGTGACCGGGTGTGAGTAGAATAACGGGGTAAGGATCGTGCATACTTTCCCCACACGTAGAAACCAAGGAATTTGGGGGCACTGATGATTTGCCAATTAAGAATTCTGTTCAGTTGCAGATAACATAGATCTTTTCCCAAATAGGGGTTTATTTCCTCTCACATACCATGAAGTCCAGAGGTAGGTGGTTGGGGCCAGTGCAGTGAAATCTTACTGCCACCAATATCCACACACATCCTGTCTTTCTCTCTCTTTCCCGCCATCTTTAGTACCTGGCTTTTACTTTCAAGATTATCTCAATATCACAAGATAGCTCCTGTAAACCAGCCATTGCTTCAGTATTCCAGACAGGAAAAGGGAGAAAATGAGAAAAGCAAAGGACAACTGCCATTTGAGTCAGAGCTTCACCTTAATTTTCCTTGGATGTCTCATCTAACAACTTTACCACATTTATTTCCATCTTATTAGCCAAAACTAAGTCACATGGGAATGTCTCCCTACGAGAGAAATCACTGTGTGTAGTTTGTGTGTGTGTGTGTGTTTAATTAGATACTCTTTTTCCCACTCCCAGAAAGTTAGGGCACTTTTAGTAAGGTACAAAGAGTGAATAGATATTACACAGGCAGATCTGGTGTTAGGACCAGAAGGATCCTGGGGGACCAATGTGCAGAGTGGCACGAGCATCAGTGTTCTATGCACAACCTACAAATATTGCCACACCTGAGGTCCACCTATGCTGTCTCTTAGTATTCACCTATAAACTGACAAATTGTTGTACTTAAATTCATTTATTTAAAAGGGAACCTTTTATTGAACTCTAAGTAGAAAAATTGCCATGTCTTGACATAAAAATAAATACAATAAACGTGAATGCATTTATAAAATTCTGGCTATATTGTCACACTGCCCAAATTCTGAGCATGGATCCCGTCTCCCTTGGTTAAACACGAGATTAGAAATTGTTAAAAAATGCTATCACCAAAAAGACTATTCCTCCATGTCATAAGAAAGCTCAAGGAGGATGCCAATGGGGAATAAATCCTCCAAATGTCATTTAATGTTCTGCCTGGTGCCACCTAACATCGCCTGCTTTCCAGCCAGAGCACATGGCCTCTCTCTGAGCAGCGCTGACTGTGTCCAACAATTTCATCCAAGGTGAGAGATGCAGCCCACGTAGGGTGTGTGGTTCGTCTCAGATTCAGGGCGGAGGAAGGGCTCGGAGAGACGTCACTCATCTCCAAGTTCATGGTCATTCCAGTGTATTTCATCCCCTTTTATGAACAGCAAAATATTGAAGAATTCTGAAGTCCTTCGAACATGAGCTATGTGGCTGCAACACCACCACGTGGCTCTGAGCACAGCTCCGTGCCCGCACCCTCAAAGGTATTGAGCAGACGTTGGTCTTCAAAACAAGTAGGGTCTCTGCCCTTGTGGAGTGTAAAACCTAATGCCTGATTTGTTAGAAAACAAAACAAAACAAAAAAGTGAATTCCAATGTAAAGAAAATGCCTGTGATTTGCTTCAAATGCACTAAAAGCCCACTGATTTCTGAGAATGGATCTTATGGGTGTTGGCTCACAGCCCTCATCCACTAAAGAGATTATCTGCCCATTTGACTCAGTCCCTCCATAATGAAAACACGTTATTTCTCTTCTCTGTACATGATAGCATTTAATTGAACTGGCGGAGAATAGTAATACAGAGTAAAAGAAGTGCTCAATTGCTCCATTTCTGCCTATAGAAAGAAAATCAATGTATCTTCAAGTCAGACTTGATTATCATTTTGTTATCTTGCAAAGCACATTCCTGAGAGTCTACTTAGGGTTTTGAGACAGCACGTGAAATATTAAAATGTAGCCAGACTGTGATCATCTCGTGTGGACCCTGGGACTCCGTTTGTACTGAAACTCTCATTAAGTTAATGGGAATGATGCCCACACAGCAGCAAGGGGGTCTGGCTTCCAGTTAGGAGAAAGGGTTATATTTCCCTATTATTTTTTTCCTTCTTGAATTCATTAGTCAAAGCCGAGGTTTAAAACCTTACAAAGCTGAGACATTAGTGGAGGGTGGAAATCGCTCCATCTCGTGGACCGGTTTCGTCTTTAATGGGCGGGCATCATCTGTGTGCTGTGCCTTGTAGCCAATTATCCGAGTGCGCTCTCCCCGCCTGTTGGTACAGGCATCTGTCCATGTCTTAACCAGCAAACCGTGGTCACCCTGGACGCGAGTTAGGAGGACTGTAAAAAATATTCAGAACCAACAACTGCCAGCTCCGTCGGGTAGAACTCCACAGAGTAAGGATAACTTGTCTGGAACAAGTCAATGCAGATCAAACCCAAAACCAACCCCCAAAGCTAGAGCTCTGAGTCTGCTATCTGGCGATTGTGCTTGCCCCCGGAGACCTGCTCCTTATCGACTTTGCCTCACGCAGTGTGGACCTGCCAAACACTAAGAAAAGGTGAGTTCTTTGCCTCATTTAAAAATAAAGATATTTGGCATCAAATCCCAGATTTCCGACACCCTGCGGTGAACCTGGGGCATTTAGGACCGCAGTCCATCAGAGTAACAACCATGGGGTTTTTAGATAGGTGTGTTCATAGGCTGCCGCAGCAAATTAGTAAAAACCTGGTGACTTCAAAGAACAGAAATGTATTCTTTCATAGTTCTGGGGGCCGGAAGTCCAAAATCAAGGTGTCTACACGGTCACGCTCCCTCCAAAGACCCTAGGAGTGCATCTTCCTTGCTTCTTCCAGCTCCCAGGGGTCCCCGGCATTCCATGACTTGTGGCCACATCACTCCAGCCTCTGCCTCTGTCTTCACATGGCCTTCTTCCCTGTGTGTCTCAATTCTCCCTCTCCGGGTGTAAGGACACTAATTGTTGGATTTGATTTAAAGTCCTCTCTAAACCCAGGATGATCTCATCCTGAGATCATGAGTGTAATTATACCTACGAAGACCCAACTTCCAAATAAGCTTCTGTCGATGAGAATAATCCATAACCAATCTATAAATGAAAATTTGAGTGAGTTTATTCTGAGCTAAAATGTGAGGACCGTGGACCAGGGCCTTTCTTCCTGAAGGAAGAAAGGGCACCAAAGAAGTGGGGTGTGCAGAGTGGTTATATACCCCCAAAGAGGATGTTTCACATAGGATTGAAATGTCCCTTTTACAATAGTCGTGAGACTGCTCTGTCGGCACAGCGATTGATGGACACGGCAGGTAGGTCTGCTGTCTTGGTGGACACAGCAGGGCGGCAGGTCTGTTGTCTGCAGCTGGGTGGTCACAGGTGAGCTGGGTGGTCACAGGTGAGTGCAGCAATCAGTTCCTAGCCTAGGGAGAGATGCTTATCCCTAAGGAAATGCCAATGTTGGGGGGAAGTTGCACCTTTATCTTAAGGGCATTTGTTCTTGCCATAGTAAATGTTTAAAGCAGATATACAATGCATTCTCAATGGCCATGTCAGGCCCTTTTGGAAAAACAAAGTCAGGCAAATTAGGTTTACACCAAATGGCTTCCTCATGGACTCCGATATATCCTATTGCTCGCCGTTTCTATTTGTCACTTCACAGGTACCAGGGTTAGGAGTTGGACAAAGCTTTCGGAGGGACACCATTCAACCCACTGCAAGGGGACATGAGGTCTCCAAGTCATCCCTATTCCCTTTTGTCTTACATCTGGCCAAATCCACTTGCCTGCCTGGTCCACGCACACAAGTGAGTTTCCAGTACCTGATTCCAACACATCTTACAGTGCACGGGTTTGAACTGTCAAAATAAAAAGTTGCACTGGACACAGTAAAACAGGTAAGGAATACTTTATTCAAGATTGTTTGCAATAGGGACAGAGACTGGAACTCAGTCAGAGCTCAACTCTGCTGCAGCAAAGGGTAGGAGAGTTTTTAAGAGCAGAAGAAGGGGGATCGTAGGTCATCTGTGTTTGCTAATTGACTTTACACGAGAAAATGTGAACTTTCTCCTACCTTCCTGGCAGGAGGGGGTTTTACGTCTTGAAGCAAGGCTTCCACTGCCATTGTGTTCCTTCCCTCTCCTGCAGACTGGGAGATACGGGGTTATCTTTGATGATTCCTACATTTCACAAGGATGGCTCCCAGGTCCTTGAGAAAGACATTCCTGGCTTGAAAAATGGAAAAGAGGCTTTCAAGAAGATTTTCATCTCAAAGGAGCAGACAAAGAATTTACAACTACAAGTTTTCTAAAGTAAGTGCTCTAAGAAAAAGAGAGGTCAGGGGCCAAGAGGCAGCAAGAAGCCTGTGTCATGTTGGGTCTAGCTGAGGGCAACGTGTAGGCTGTCTCCGTCAGTGCCCGTGCATCTTACCCCAGCCCTTGCATCACATGTAATCAGTTAGAGGATTTCCACTTCCTAATTGCAAGCTCCAGGACTCCTCTGGGCCTCAATCTCTTCATCTGTAAAATGGAACAATAAAGTTACCTACCTCATAGGGTTGTTACAGGAGTAAATAAGATCAGATATCTAGAGCACTGTGGTGACATGGGAAGGTGGACAGGTGGCATCCAGATCCCCCATATCATCTCAACCCCATGGATGGTTCTAGTCCCTTTTCAGTCTGCCTCTTTCGAACAAGTGAGTGGCCATTTGATCCAACTCAGGTCAATAAAACCAAAGAGTGAATCTCTGTGGGGGGCATTTCTCGGCAAGCTTTTGTTTTTGGACAAAAGGGGATACACACTGGCATCACCTGTCCAGATCTTTGTGCCTTGATTAGGATATGATGTTTCGGTTTGCAGCAGTCATCTTGTGATTTTGAGAAAAAAGCAAAGGATTGCAAAGATGTTCCCCTTGATTTCCAACTGCTGAACTAACTTCAACAACCTCTAGAAATTTTATTATGTGAGAAAAGCAAATCTCTAATTTTTAAGCCACTGTGATTAGTTTTACTCTTAATTGCAGATCAACTCAATTCTGCTTGATAGACGGTATCACAATGGTCTTCACATTTTGCAATGGATTCTACCTTGTCGTGCACACACTTGCTTCTCCTACTAGGTGTAAAAGTCTGGGGGACAGGCTCAGGTCTTATTCACTTCCGTATTCTTCAGAGCAAAGGAGAAAGAATTTCTATACTGTGCTTGAAGAGAGAGCTTTAAAAATACTGAAAGTTATCCCAAAACGTAATTTAAAAAATTGATAAGCACTCACTGGGCCTGGTTCTGAGCATTAAAGAACCAAAAAGAAGCCCATAAGATCACAGCCTTCCCGGAGAGAAAGTGAATTTGTTTAATACAATGAGTTTGTTGTAATGCAGACACGGCAGAGGATGGCAGGAGCACGGCCATTTACAGAGACCATGTGTCCATTGCATGCTTTCAGCGGCAGCGACAAGATCCCGACTCTTCAGGCTTTTACAGTAAGGGGTCCTATTACCTCTCTTAGAAAGCCCAAAGCTCCAGTGGTGGGGAGCTGGGTCCGGAGCTGGCAAATTCAGCAGCTCAGTAATGTCAGCTTGCCCCAGGTTCCCTTCATCTCTCTGCTCTGCCATCTTCCGTGTGGCTTCCTCCTTTGACAAGAAGCAAGATGGTGCCAGAAATTCCAGGTGCCACGAACAGACATGAAAACCTCATAAAGAAAACAGTACCTATCTTCCTACAGCTCTTCTTTAGGAAAGCAAGCACTTTTTTCTAGAACCACCCCCCCCCCCCACCCCAGTAAAATCCCCTGCATATCTTGTTAACCAGAGTGGAGTCATATGGATGCGTGCATTCCTGAACCAATCTACAATCCTCCAGTGCCCAGTAGGTCTGCATTCCCGGGCCATGGTGGTGAGCAGGGACTGCCTGGAAGATGTCAGGGTTCAGGGAGGAAGGGATAAGGAGGCAGTGGGCTCTGGGTATGCGGCCAACACTCTTCACTGAAGATATGAAGGATTCTAGTCCATATTCAGTAACAAATTATGCAATTCACGAAAATTCCAGAATGTTTGAGTGTACCTATTCCATCACTACAGAATTTACAAAACAGTTCTTTACTTAACGTGTCAGAGATTTCCAAGGCTGACATTTTGATTCTCAGAATGTGTGTGTGTGTGAGCACGCGTGTGATGTAATGAAGAAGTGGAAGGATGTTTTACATTTTTCAATAGATAAAGCCCTTAAAACTAAATTAAGGATTATTCCAGGGAAACTCAGCTCCCTTCCAGAGGGCTATGACTCTTTCTCCACATATTTATTCAAGAACATCTCACTGATTTCTCACTCTGTGCCAGGCACAGATTTTCATTTGAAAATGTAAAGACTCACATGGCTAGCCTTTTCCTCTACAGGGAAAATTTGAAAAATCCATGCCAACTAAAAACACCGCTTCATTAAATCCACAGCTATTTGCTATAGGCCAATCATTTGCATTTCAGCAGCATTCACAAATTTGAGAAATACACTTCAGAATGAACAAATATGAATGGTGAAAATGCATCTGCTCCAATGGAGGGATTCTTTATAAGTAATGATTGAGTTATTGAAGATCCAGTTTATGGGGAAAACTCAATATTTAGAGTTTGTGAAACTGAGAGGATTTGGTTATACAGAACTGGAAGAAAGGCTGAAGACAACATCTCACTCTTCCAGTTCTCACAGACGAGATTGCCGGACCATGCATGTCTGGTCTCCAAAGGGGTCCTCACCCACGCCTAGAACAACTCCAGGAGGCTCGCTGACATAGAATCCCATGTGAATGGACCTCTAGAGGTGGGAGTGGGGTGGTCTTGGCCCTTCCTCGGCCATCTGCATGCACCTGAAGGCTGCAGAGCATGAGGTTAGCCTGTTACAGCCGCTGCAGAAGGTGGCTCAGGATCGAAGATCAGCTCTGGGCTTCAGTTACCGTCTTGTGCCATGTGCTTGGCCTAAAATCATAGCTCGTCCCCTCCCTTGAAGTCCCCTTTTCCTTCTGCTACTTTAGGATGCTCCTGGACCTTTGCCAGCCAGTAAAGGGAATGACCTCAGTGTTCAAGGGCAGGAGCAGGGAGCAGGCACCTTGTAAGTGGACTCAACTGCAAATTGAATCATTGGTTTTTGTCATTGTCTGCCTCCACCTTCCCATTTCTTGAATTGCATTAGATCCAGATTTTGCTTGGTTTTAAGTCAGAGTATTTCTAGGAATTTGAGAAATTCCAGAAAATATGTGGGGCCATCCTCAGTGGTGGCTTGAAAAAGTAGAAGAAAGGAAAAGTCTTAACTCATTCTATACTGGAGTATATTTCAGTGGAACACACGTTATTTCGGGGGCTGGGTCTCCAGGGCCTTTCCTGGGTGCCCGGGGTCCAGCTTTCACAGCTGGAGAGCACACAATAACATGGGCTACTTCTGTTAACATCTGCCAAAGAGAAACAATCCAGGCAAAGACTGTGCTTGGCTGTATTTATTTTTGCATAAGATATTTATGCAAATATAATTTATATGCAAACGACCCCCCGTGTCTTCTTGGCCCTTAGGTTTCTGTGAAAGCCGCCATATTGCCATTGGTGTCTAGAATTTCTGGTTGGAAAATGAATTATTCCAGAATTAAACACCGGCAATTCAAAGGCTGCTCCTCCCACAGGGCTGGCACATCGTGTCTGTTTCTCTGAATTCACAATGACGCTGCATCCGAATGCACTGTCTTCTCAATGATAGCTCTGTGCTCTATGTCAAACACCAAATCCAATGTCTTTTTCATTTAATCCCATAAGTGTATACTGTGGACTTCATGAGTGTGCTTCTGAGCACATTCCTTCCATAGCTAACTACTTCAATTAGGTCATTCCAAACCTTGGTTGTTTTCTGTCCTTCAAGTGACAGAACAGTCATAAATAGGAGCAGATATGTAAAGCAGGCTTTTCTGAGGGACCTGGTAGGGAGGGCTGGAAGCATGCTCAAATGATCCGTCCTGTGACTATGGAACAGTAGGCAGTGTCAGGTGTGTATATTCGATTGCAATTGTTGCCGTAACTTCCCCATCTAGGCTACTCTTCCTAACGGACTCGCCAGTATATAAAAGTCTTCACCTCTAATTTTCAAAAGTATTAGCGTAATAGCAGAAAATATGAAAAATAAATATTTGTAATAAATGGGATACTACAAATACAGAATTTGGAGGTTCAAGAAATACTGCCAAAGATCTGTCTACCACGAAACCCTGTGACGGCTGACTGCACTTCCTAAAATCCACAAGCAAGTATTTGTGCTTTAAGTGTTTCCCAGTCAGACAGCATTTGGCCAAACAGTAGGCAAAAACGTACTTTTACCTTAATTTTATTAATAATGGAGACAAACAAAAATAATAAATCTAATAATTCACTGAGCTCTTTCTTTGTGTCAACATATGTACCTGAATTATTTTGTTAAATCTTAAAATTACCCTATGCAATGTGCATAATTCCTCTCTTACAGAAGAGGAAATGGGGCGATGGGAAGGTGGCATAAACTGCCCAAATTTAGATAAATCACAGGCCAGGGTTTGAAGCCAGGCCAACTTCGATTTCAGCCTTCAGGCTTCGCAGCCACTCTAACTCAGCCTCTACATGCAAGACGAGCCCTTGGTGAGGGAAAGATCATGTGTCCCCTGGTGACCCTCTCGGAAAAAGTCTCGCTCACTAGGTCGCAAGTTAGGGGAGGAGAGGGGACCAACAGCTGGCTTCCCGTCCTCATCAAAGAGCCTCTCAGCGTGGAATCTGACTGCTGTCACTGTTCTTCTTTACTGTTGTGGTTAAATCACGAATGTCACCACATTTAAGTCACTTCCAGAAAAATATTCAAAATACTCAGTTACGATTTGCAACAAAGTATGGGTATTATTTAGGAAGAACACATTCTTCTGACTCCTCTGAATGGTTGTTTTCCACACTGATAATGACAATGAAGTGGTTTGGAGGGTCCCCTGGCTGAAGACAATTTAGGAACTTCAGCATGAGCCGTATCTTGTTTCCGGATATTAATGAGTGGACTGTTGCACCGACGGATTCATTCCAGTTTCTGGGAGTATGACCAGGGAATACGGTAAGAATGGGCAGACAGTCACCAACGGGGAGTGCTGCTGAAGAGTCGGCCTTTCTTCCCCTTTTGCTTCATAAATGATTCACTGGAAATATACCTAAAGGAAAATAGAGACAAAAGAATAGAGGCATAATATTCACCAACTAATAAGAGAAATGCTGATGACTTAAATATGAACACCGATGCCTCCACGTGATGATCCCTGTGGTCCGTTTGGATACTCCCAGGCAGTGTTTGTAGGCAGGGAGTACAACTGATAGTACCAACACCCCACTCTATGTTTTTGGCAATTTCTCTTCTCCTTTTATTGAGCATCAGAATGGCATTTCTGCCCAGCTAACTTGTCCTGTGGAGCCCAGCATTGTTCCTGAACTCTCAGAACCACAGTTCAGAATGGATATTAAAGTTTTTCAATGTCAGTCAGCGCCCCCCCGCCCCCCGCCGCCACGCCACCCGCCATGTCTTTATTAAACACAGCCACGTGGAGGTGCTAAGGAAGCCACGTCTAACATTTGTCATCAGGGTGCCCTCTACCCTCTCTTCCGCCTGTTAACACTCAGTGTTCTCCTGTATGGTGGGGAAAGCAGATGACAACCCTTCCCAGAGGGAGCCAGGGGCAGACCGGGGAGAGGGAACCAAGACGGCACCTCAGTAGTCTGGTGAAAAAGCAGGTGAGAGTCACGGAGCATAAGAAGTATCAAAAATTCACAAGAGGATGTTTTCAGAGACTTCCCAAGGGATATAGGAGAGAGTAAAGAAGAATGAGTCTCTGTAAGGTACTCTTTGGGTGGAATTTCTCATAGAATGTACTATGGGCCAGCCTTACTCAAGATACCATGGTTGCGGAGGTGACCAAGGTGAAGAGGATTTCTGTCCTCATGGAGTTATATTTTAGCAAAAGGAGACAGGCAATAGACAGATAGTAGATAACCTAATTTTAACTATGCTTTTTATTGGTGGGTAAGATTGGCCCTGAACTAACATCTGTTGCCAATCTTCCTCTTTATTCTTTCTCCCCAAAGCCCCAGTACATAGTTTTATATCCTAGACGTAGGTCATACTAGCTCTTCTATGTGGGGTGCTGCCACAGCATGGCTTGATGAGTGGTGTGTACGTCCACACCAAGAATCTGAACTTGTGAACCCTGGGCTTCTGAAGTGGAGCCTGCAAAGTTAACCACTCAACCATGGGGCTGGCCCTTGATAATATAGATTAGAAAGTGATAGGTGCTATAAAAATAAAACTGAGTAATATATTGGAAGATGCTTAAGGCATTAGGGCAAAATCAGAAAAAGTTCTCAGAAAAAATGCTGTCTGATTCAATTTATTTATTAAACACAGATGTGTTCCAATTTTCTGTTTCTTCTTGTGTCAGATGTATTATATTTTAAGTGATTTTCCAAGATTTTGGCCATTTATTTGTAATTTTACCTTTTAATATCTATCTATATATATTTAAATGTCTATATGATCTGTAGTGATGCCTTATTTTCATTCTCAATGTTTGCAGTTAGCTCATTCTCATAGTTTTCTTTATTAGTCTTGTAGACTCAAATTAATTTATTCTTGTCGATGAAATAACTTTTGCATTTAATGACTTCTTCTATTGCATATTTTCTTTTTGTTTAAACAAAGGTGCCCTTCATTTATTTATTTATTTTGTGAGGAAGATTGGCCCTGAGCTAACATCCATTGTCAATATTTCTTGTCTTTTTTTCTCTTCAAAGCCCCAGTACATAGCTGTGTATCCTAGTTGTAAATCATTCTAGTTCTGCTGTGTGGGATGCCACCACAGCATGGCTTGATCAGCAGTGTATAGGTCTAAACCCAGGTTCTGAACCTGAGAACACGGGCTGCTGAAGTGGAGTGCATGAACTTAACCACTACACCACCGGGCTGGCCCCGATTGTATATTTTCTTTATATTTCTCTAACTTCTGCCCCTATTTTTCATTTTTTCTTCTACATTTTCTAATTTCAAAAGACGTTTTCTCTCTAATTTGTTGCTTTTTAAAAGCAACAGCAATGAAATGGATATTTAGTTTGTTGATTAACTGTTCTTTTTTCTGCTATATTCATTCAAAGCTATGATTTCACTCTCTGTGTGCTTTGTATGTCCATTCCTGGGCTAGTCCCCAAGTAGATGCTGAGGGATGTGGAGGATGGGAAGCTAAGACTCCTTCATTGCTCCTTAGAATTTCTTTACCTGGCTGTGGAGATAAGGCTTGTGAGCCCAGGACAAGGAGATCCTACAGGATGGATTGTCCTAAGAGTCAAACACGCACTTCACCCACAATTCCATGGGTCTTGAAGGAGAGGCCACGACTTGATGGAGGTTGTTACTTCCTCTGGATCTGACGGGTCTCCCCTTGGAGGGGAATTGCAGGGGGGCGAGTCCCTTCCCCAAGTCCATCCAGCTGTCTACTGGTGCTATGCTCACACAGACGTAGGTGCAAACACACCAAAGGTCTACACTCTCCCCTCTCCCAGCTACACATACCAACACACAGAGAGAGTTGCACACAATGAAGCCAAACTCAAGTTCTGACCAAGAACCAAGAAAGCTGAGAAATTATGAAGTGAGATCCTGAATCTGCTATAATGTTTTTTTCAAAATAAATATTTAGGAATTTTTTCCACAACTCTTGAATTTCCTTACTTGCTTCAAGGATTTAAAAGATTTAAGAAGAGAGGAAGAAAGACTACCTTAGGTAGGTTATCTCTGAAGATGAAACTGCTGTTATCTCTATTCTGTTCCCCACAAGGGAAGAGAATGTTTTCCTGCCCTCTTATCGCGCCCCCTTTTCCTACAAGGCTGAGGATCAAACGGGGCTTCTGTGGAGCTGAGGAGGGGAACGCTGTGGTTGGAGGACGTGGTGGCCTGGGTGTGATTTTCCAGGACAGTGGGAGGGTGAAACAAGGCAGATGCGGCCAGGAAAGCTTAGCTTTTGGGAGCAACCTGAACTTGCAGGTTTTCTCAAGGCAAGCCATGCCTGGTGGTTTTAACGCTAAACAAGGCAAGGATCGATCCACAAAGCCATCTGCACAAAAGTTGAATGGACTTCAATTTCTAACATTAAAGAATAATATAAAACGAAGTAGAAAGCACATAAGAAGGATATTCACCTTATCTTGGGAGATGAAGCTGACGAGGACATCAGAAGGAACGTGCAGAGCGCATTAAGTTGTTTTCCTGAAAACGATTCTAATGATCTCAACAAATCATAGTCCCTTCTATTCATTTTAAACTAAAGTAACTTTACTTCGGAGGAAGAATTAGGTCTAGAGAGAAGTGTGTGTGTGTGTGTATGAAGATATATATTGACTCTTCCCAATGCTTCTGGAAAGATCCAGCCAAAACCAAAATCCCCAACGGGACATCCAAGGTGGCAGATTATCTAAAATTTCTAATCCAGTTATTAAATGCTGAGGAAAATACAATATATGAAGCTTAGAATGAGAATATTCGTCACAAGCTTCAGCATTTCATTGGATGAAAATCTCAGCATTAAAGAGAGGGATGGAGCATTTTTCTTAAAATCAAATAGCTTTGTTGATATATATTTCACCTAACATATGATTCACTCATTTAGAGTATGCAATGCAATGGCTTTTAGTATTTCACAGAGTTGTGTATCCCTCACCACGGTATATTTTAGAATATTTTCATTATTCTAAAAATAAACTCTGCACCCCTTAGCTGTTACCCCCCAATCTCCTCATCTACTCATCCTCCCACCCCTAAGCGATCACCAACCTCCTTTCTGATTCTCCAGATTTGTCTATTCTGGACCTTTCATAAAAATGGCATCATATATCATCTTTTGTGACTGGCTTCTTTCACTTGGGATAATGTTTTCAAAATTGATCCATGTCACATGTATCAGTAATTCATTGATTTTACTGCTGAATTATATTCCATTGTGTGGATGTAATGCTTTTTGTTTACCTATCAGTTGATAGGCATTTAGGTTGTTTCCATATTTTGACTACCAGGAATAATTCTGTTATGAACATTCATATTTAAATTTTTTATAAAAACAACTTCATTGAGGTATAATTGATATAATAAGAATTGCACATATTTAATGTGCACAATTTTATGAGTTTGGAAATATGCAAACACCTGTGATACCATCACCACAATCAAGGAAATAGACACATCTAACACCTCCTGGGATCTCTTTGGGGTTTTTTCTTTTTTTTTTTTTTTTGCAGTATAAACACTTAACATGAGATATACCCTTGTAACAAATTTTGAAGTGCAAAATGTTGTATTATCAACCATAGGCCCTCTATTGTGCAGCAGGTCTCTAGAACTTACGCATCTAGCATAACCGAAACTTTATACTCATCGAACAACTCCCATTTCCCCTACTCCCTAACCTCTAGCAACCACTGCCATATTCTCTGCTTCTATGAGTTTGACTATTTTAGACGCCTCTTCTAAGTGGAATCGCGCAATATTTATCCTTCTGTGACTGGTTAATTTCACTTAGCATAATGTCCTCAAGATCCATCCATGTTGTCACAAGGCCAGGATTTCCTTCATTTTAAAGGCTGAACAATATTCCATTTGATGAATATACCACGTTTTCTTTATCCATCCATCCGTCAATGGCCACTCGGGTTGTTTCTCTATCTCAGCTACTGTGAATAGTGCTGCAGTGAACATGGGAGTTCAGGTATCTCTTGAAATCCTGATTTAAATTCTTTTAGATAAATACCCCAAACTGGGATTGCTGGATCATATGCTAGTTCCATTTTTAATTTTTTTAAGAATCTCCATACTATTTCCATAGTTGCTGCACCATTTTATATTCCCACCAATAGTGTACAAAGGTGCCAAGCTCTCCACAACCTGGCCAGCACTGATATTTAAAAAAAATAATAACAATGTCCATCCTAATAAGTGTGAGGTGGCATCTCACTGTAATTTTGATTTGAATTTCCCTGATAATTAACGATGTTGGTCATCTTTTCATATGCCTGTTGGCCAAGTGTGTATCTTCTTTGGGGAAATGTCTATTCCCCCAAAAGACAAGTCTTTTGTCTATTTTTAATTAGAGGTATTTGGTTTTTTGCTATTGGGTTTTAGGAGTTCCTTATATATTTTGGAAATTGCCCCTCATCAGTTATATGGTTTGCAAATATTTTCTCTCATTCCATAGGCTGCTCTTTCGTTCTGTGCGTTGTTTCCTTTGCTGTGCAAAAGCTTTTTGGTTTGATATAGTCCCACTATTTTCACTTTTATTGCCTGTGCTTTTGGTGTCATATCCAAGAAATCATCACCAAGGTCAATATCAAGAAGGTTTTCTCCTATGTTTTCTTCTTGGTGTTTTGCAGTTTCAGGTCTCATGTTTAAATCTTTAATTCATTTTGAGTTGATTTTTGAGTCTGTTGTAAGTTAGGCATCCAATTTATTTCCCTTTCCCTCTTTCCTCATTAGTTCATTCATTCCTTCCTCATTCCTTCCTTCCTTCTTTCTTTTTTTTGCGTGTGGATATCCAGTTTTCCCAACACTATCTGTTGAAGAGACTGTCCTTTCAAGGGTGTTCTTGGCACCCTTGTCAAAGGTCAGCTGACAGTATATGTGTGGGTTTATTTCTGGACTCCCTATTCCAGTCCACTGGTTTATCTCTCTGTCTTTGTGTCCGTTTCACACTGTTTTCATCACAGCAGCTTTGTAATATATTTTGAAATCAGGAAGTGTGATTGCTGGAGCTTTGCTCCTCTTCCTCAAGATCACTTTGGCTATTCTGGGTCTTTTGGCGGTTCTATAAGAATTTTAAGATTTTTTTTTTCTATTTTTGTAAAAAATTCCTTTGGGATTTTGATAGGGATAGCATTGACTCTGTAGGTTACTTTGAGGGGTACAGATAATTTAAAAATGTTGAGTCTTCCAGTCCATGAACATGGGATATCTTTCCATTTATTTTTGTCTCCTTTGATTACTTTCATCAATGTTTTGTACTTTTCAGAGTACAAATCTTTTATTTCTTTGGTTAAGTTTATTCACAAGTATTTTATTCTTTTAGATGCTGTTGTAAATGGGTTTATTTTCTTAATTTCTTTTTCAGATGGTTGTTGTTAGTGTATAGAAGCACAACTGATTTTTGTGTGTTGATTTTGTATGCTGCAAGTTTACTGAATTCATTTATTAGTTCTAACACCCTCACGTTCAAGTTTCTGTGTGCATTTATGTTTTCATTTCTGTTGTGATTGCTGAGTCATACGGTAACTCTTTTAACTTTCTGAGGAACTTCCAGACTCTTTTCCAAAGCAACTACAGCTCCAGGAGAGACAGGACTTTGTTTTGGTCACTGCTGGATCCACACTGTCTGGAGCAGAGTATGACGCATCGCAGTCCCTCACAACTTATTACTTGAATAAAACAAGTGAATAAGTAAATTCTACATCTTGTACTTGTGAGCCCTATGATATGTTGTTAGCGTTTCTCCATGCATTCTTTAAGAAATTCAAGCAAGAATAATACAGTGGGTTTTGATCCTAGCCAACTAAACACTTCATCTTCAAGTTCTTTATTTCTGAAGTGGGAATCAATATCTACCTTACAACACATTTATTACAAGGCTGAAATGTGATTAAATGCATGAAAACAACTTGAAATTGGTATGTATTATAGAAATGTCAGTTGCTCACATTGTTTTTGTTCAGGTTGTTTTTTGTTAGGATTATCACTCTTCCTGACTCTGGCCCAGAACCAAAGTGAAGAGGGGCTGAGTAATTCCACCTATGGGAACATTATGTCAGTTACACTTGTCCTTTTACCATTTCTTGGCAGTGGGGTATGTGACTATATCGGCAATATTTGTTCAGTTTATTCCTACGAATTGCATGCATAATATAGGTAGTCCTAAAACCATTGTCCCTGGGGGTTGGAGGTTTCTCAATCACCCGGTCAGATCCGCTCTTTGCCGCAGTGCAGCCTGCATGGCGCTGAAACCTGGACACTGACCTCTTCATACTGGATGCACTGCTCTCCTTTGTCCTCTGGCTTCTGGTTCCATTTTCTAATGGAAGGCACTGGGATTTGGGGGTCAAGAGGAGCAAGAGGTCAGAGGATTTATGGCCCTAATTCTCCCCTGTTCTTCCATGACTTAGCATCATCTGTGCTCCTTTCACAGAAGCCACAGTTCCCATTGGATGACCCCTTCTCTTTGCCATGGCTCTCAGTGCTTCTGCTAACTGCTCTCTCCTCTTGTCCCTTTGGTCAGGGTGCAGATGTGGGGTATTGTAATGGCTCCCCACTATTACTAGTTCCTGGGTACAGGGCCATCCTCTATTTACTGAATCCTGCCCAATCCATTTAAACACTACCTGTATTAAATCCTATCCCACTTTGAGTGTGCTGTGTATTTCCTATTAAGACCTTAAGTAATCACTAATAATAATAATCATAACAATAATATAATGGTAATAGCTAACTCTTACCTTGTGTTCTAATATTATCATCATTCCCTTTTATAGATGAAGAAATTGATGCCCAGAGAGGCTAGCTGACTTCCCCAAGGTCACACAGCTAGTAAGTGGCAGAACAAGGATTTAAACCTCGGGGGCGTGGTTATAGGATCCAGGCTTCAACTTCACGCTGTGCAGCCCATCCATGCTGCTTCTGAGTTCTGAAATGAGGACAGCTCAGGTGGGTGCTTTTTCTTCTCGAAATGTTGGTGGTGAGTTGCATTACACTATTTAGTTTTCATCAGTCACCATTAGTTGCAAGTGCGAGCGTTCCATGTCACCAGCTGAGGTCCTCCAGCTCACACGGCGAGACTTTCAATTAATCCACTAAAAAGCTCTTTGTGCCACAACTTCCGAGTGCTTGTTAATGTGTGATTACTGCACCAGGTGCAAGTTCCTCTTTCCCAGACAATGTGAAAGGAGGCAGCAGTGGGGATGATTTAGACATGATCGGAGTGCATTACGCAAGCTCATTTTCACATTAACAGGAACAATAAAAGACTTCACAGCCATATTTACATCCAAGCCTTCCTATATTTTAGAATCAAGGCGGGAGACGAAAGAAGTTGGTATATACAGCTCATCTATTATTTCTCAAAGCTATCTGCGGCTGCCTGCAGTGCTGTGGGCTCTGGGGGAAAAGACACAAAAAAATGGAAATAGACGCTGTTACCAGTTAGGAATTTTGTTTTATAAATGTGAGATATATTGTGCAGCAAATCCGCTTGATCAAATAGCTTTTTTCGGATTGTACATTCTTACCCTTTTAGAGGTAATAATGACTCTCATCTGTTAAAGATTTATGTGCAAAAAACTGTTCTAATATTGTATCTATCTTAACTCATTGCATCCCATAGGAGCCCTAGCAGCCAGGTCCTATTTCAGTCCCATCTTGCAGACAAGGAAAGTGAGGCACAAAGCGGTAATTCAAGTTGAACACAGGTATTGCCAGCAGGAGTTGAATGCGGGTTTACAGGACAGACTCCAAAATCCAGGCTCATAGCCACTGTGCTATTTTGCTATTAAATTTTGTACTCAATGATTCAGCTTCCTTGCTTTTCCACTTGACTTACATGGAAACTTCTGGACTTACCAGCTCTAGAGCTGAATTATGCTGTGAACCTTATCAAATCCAACACAGAACCTAGTGCCGGTGTGAGTGACCGCCAGCTGGATCTCAACATGCAGGGAACTGACCAGGAGAAAAATGACCAGCAGGTGTCAGGAGTCACTCATGAAAACTTTGGTCCTGGGCTTTCCAGAAGGGCTTTGAGTCAGTGGACTGAATTCCCTATGAGAGCTTGAACACCCGACCAGTCCCTGAAGCCCCTCTCTTCATGGTCAGGTCTCCCTCAGGCGACCTCAGGATGCTCAGAGTTCTGGCAGGGACAAAACTGAATTTACCAGCATCAAAGACATAACCTACATGAATAATGGAAATAAAGATAATTTGTTATTACTAACAATGATTATATAAGCGGTTCTGTGCAGTTGTTAATACACAGTCTGGAGTCAGACTCACTGAGCCTTACTATAGCTACAATAGTATTAGTTTTATTATCTAAATTTTATTAAGGGTCAACTACGCGTAAGACACTCTGCATACGCTCCATCTCACCCAGAACGACACTTTGAGGCCAATACCACTGCAGCACATAATTTACAGGGGAGAAAATTGGAGCAAAAAAAAATATGTAAGTTGAGCCAGCTGACCCGGGAAGCAGACACACAGCTGCAGTGTGAACCCAGAGCAGTCGGACCCTAAGCCTGCGCTGCAGAGTCCTGCACCCAGTAGACTGTCGTCAAATGCTGGCTTGAGGAATGAAAGAATCACTGAACGATTGGCAATTACATCTGGCATTTACTCGGAGCCAAGGACTTAACAGGGCTCCCTAGGAATGATGGTAAACTCTCAGCCCTGACAGGCAGAGTGGAGCATCCCCCTTATGTAGATGAGGAAATGGAGGCTCCGGGACAGACTCTGGCCACAGCCAGGTATCAGCAGAACCAGATTTTAGAACCCAGATTTTCCTGAAAGAGGCAGGAGAGAGAAGTCGCTTCTGTGACTCAGTCTCCCTTATTGACTTCCGCCCACTTGAGTTTCTCCTGGAATATCTGGGAAGAACAAGATCCACAGAAACGCAGTCCCAGAGTGACAGTCTGAAAGCACAGCAGCGAGGTGATGGGGATGACACATTCGTGGCGCCAACACAGGATCCAGGGATGTGTACAGGAGGCACTCGGTCACATGTCAGCAAACATCATGGACTGTGCCCAGGATGGACCTGGGCGACACCTGCTGCCTCTGCTACACAAGGAATCCAGAGCGGGCAAAGGGATTACTTCCGGGAACAGGAAGGACATGCACAATAATGGCCAACGGAAAAGTCTACACGTGTGTTTGTACAGGGAGATTGACATGGTGAAAGAAGTCCAGGAGAGCGTTTCTTCCATCAGATCCTCTGTGGGAAAGGAAAATGATGTATTGATGCTCAGACCCCATTTCTGTGCTTTATGTGTGTGTGTGGTCTCCTCCCGCTGAATCGATCTCTCTTTCCGAAGGAGGAACGTGTAACGGCGCTGAAGCGCTGGCCTTTGCTGCGAGTTAAAGGATAATGATATTGCGGATTCTCTTGCTAGTCCAACACGATCTTTGTGCAGATTTCAATTCATGGTGCACTTACCCCGGGGGCCCAAGCCCCACAAAGGAAAAGCTTCACAGAGTCTTGGCTAAGAGAAACTAAAATAGGCCGACGAGCTTTTTTTTCCTCTAGACCCTTGAAATTGAGAGGACTGACAATGAACTATGAAATGGTGCTTCCTCCACTTGTATGATTTTCAAAAGTGCAGTTACTCTGTCGGTAATGATACTCCACCTGCACACTGTAAGTATGTGTCTCATTTTCTTCCATAATAAGAAATCAAAGCCATGTTTAAAGCAGCTTAGAAATAAGGATATGTACTTCAGGAGCTGTAAGTGGCCAGGGATAAATGGAGTTGATATTTCTTATACTAAGGAGAATAAAGAATGCATATTATTCCTTGTCTAGGACATGAATGATTTACTCAGTGGTTTCTAATCTGCTCACAGCATTCATTTACCCTCAGATACTGAGCATCATCTTGGTTCCAGGTGCAGTGCCAGGGTCTGCAACGCAGAGGGGAGCTTAGTCTCCTTCCACCAGGAGTAGTGTATTCCAGGGGAAAGGACACCGAGCAGACGTTGGTCCCCCACAAAGTGGCAGACCAGGGGAGGAGACTGTGTTTGACTGACAGAGTGTGTTCCTTCCCACTGAATTCAGGATTGTGTTAGTTCCCTTTGCTGCTGGAACAACAAATTTAATTTTAAAGCAACACGAATATTTTTTATCTTTCAGTTCTGCAAGTTAGAATTCTACAATTGGGCTAAAATCAAAGTGACGTCAGGGCCGTGTTTCTTCTGCAGTCTCCAGGAAAGAACTGCTGTCCTTACCTTTTCGGCTTCCGGCAGCTGCCTGCATTCCTTGGCTCAGGGCCGCATCACTCCCACCTCTGCTCCTGTGGCCACAGCTCCGGCTCTGACTCTGACCCTCCTGTCTCCCTCTCCTAAGGACCCTTGTGATTCCATCGGGCCACCTGGATATTTCAGGACAATCTCCCCATCTCAAGATCCTTCCTTGAGTCACATCTACAAAGTCCCTTTTTCCATGTAAGGTGACATATTCGCAGGTTCTAGGAAGCAGAACAGAAACATCTTTGCAGGGGCAATTGCTCCGCCTACTGCGATGATCAGCATTTAAATACCAGAACATTCACCTCATAAACTGTATCTCCTTCTGCTGAAAGTATGGACTTTATTTAACAAAACTATTAAGATCTGTTCATAAATTGTGACAAATGCACCATACAGATGTGAGACGTCAATAACAGGGGCCCTGGGTGTGTGGTACATGGGAGCACTCTCTGCTGTCTTCACAGCACTCCTGTAAATCTAAAACTGTTCTAAAATAAAAAGTGTATTAAAAATGATAATTCCTGCTGCCCTTGAAATGTAGAAAATCAATGAAGAGTGGGTCATTCTGGCATGGAAGCAGTTGATTGGAGGTGAACCCAGGCTAATCCTATCATTGGGGCAGGATCCCTTTGGTTAATTAGAATCCCCAAGTGACTACTACATTAGTCCATGTCACTTCTCTGGTGGCTTTTGGAATTTGAGATTGCGACTCTTGAAAAAAGGAATTACATAGGTAGTTATGTGATTCCCCCTGTGACCTGCACCACGGAGGAGGAGGTCGGCGGGCTCCGAGAGCTGCTCTGAAGGAGCATCTTGCCTCGTCTCCAGCTCTGGTTCCTCAGAGGCCCTTCAGGTCAGGCGGAGTGTCAACAACTGATGGGCAGGCAGGGGAAGCTTCTTCTCCTCTGCGCTTTCCAGATTGAGGTAATTTCGAGCTCTGTTAAATACGGATTCCTCTTTGCTGGTTGATGTGCCTGTTTTTCTGGCTAAGTGCACTTGCTTCCAGGAGCTGACATGCTTCAAGAATTGCTGTGTAAGAGCTGGACAAGACGTTCAAGTTATTGTGTGGGGGGCGAAGGGAAGGGAGATGGTACGGCTGCGGGAAAATGTGCCTGTGGCTAAGAATGATGCAAATCCTGGGATCAGAACTCTAAGCAGGGTGTTGAGCCGTTGCAGGCTTCAATTATTTTGATGCTGTGAGGCAAATGTTTCCAGAGCTGAAACGCTACTCTACTTGACATTCGGCAAAGGATACTGTATTTCTGGAGTGACGCCCATTTGTGAAGGCGAGAGCTCGTGTCATTCAGGCTGTCCCCCTGCCCGTCTCCAGCACCGACATGAATGCACTTATTACTAATATTAGTAGTCACATTCAATATTTTATAAAGAGGAAAAGCTTTCTGGAGAGACATTGCAGGGTCAAGGAAGGCCACATAAGGAGAAAACCTGGCTGTCTTTGTATTCCATTTTGAACTACAAATCTGGGAGCTGAAACAAAGTTACTTTATCTTCCTTATTCAAGCCCTGAGTTGCTTCTTAGCAGCATTAACCTTCTCTCTTAAACTTCCTCAGTGAAAATTAAGAACCAAGGACAGAGGGTCCTATGATTTGTCTTCATAAAGTCACATGTGGTCCTCTGGTTTACATATAAAAATATTTGCCTTATAATAGTAACTGCCATTTGCCAGACAACTTCCGTAAGCTAGGCACAGTGCCAGGTACTCCATGCAGAGTGTGTCATTTTGTGTGTGTGAGGAAGACTGTCCCTGAGCTAACATCTGTGCCAATCTTCCTCCACTTTAAGTGGGACGCCACCACAGCATGGCTCGATGAGCGGCGCTATGTCCGCGCCCGGGATGTGAACCTGCAAAGCCCAGGCCACTGAAGTGGAGTGGGCGAACTTAAGAACTACACCACCAGGCCAGCCCCCAAGTATGTCATTTTTAAAAAAAATTACTTTATTGAGGTCATATTGGCTTAAAACATTGTGTAATTTCAGGTGTGCATTATTATCTTTCAGCTTCTGTATAGGCTGCATCACGTTCACCACCAAAAGTGTAGTTTCCATCCATCACCATACAAATGCGCCCCTTCACCTCTTTCACTCTCGCCCCACGCCCTTCTCCTCTGCTCACCACTCATGTGTTCTCTGTATCTACGTGTTTGTTTGTTCGTTTATCTTCCACATATGAGTGAAATCATACTATTTGTCTTTGTCTGACTTATGTCACTTAGCATAATACCCCCAAGGTCCACCCATGTTGTCGAAAATGGCACAATTTTGTCTTTTTTAAGACTGGGTGGTATTCCCTTGTACACAACCACGTCTTCTCCACCCAGTCATCTGTTGACGGGCACTTAGCTTACTTCCATGCCTTTGCTACTGTGCACAATGCTGTGATGAACATACGGGTGCGTATATCTTTTCTAATTAGTGTTTTCATGTTCTTTGGATAAATACCCAGAAGTGGAATAGCCAGATCATATGGTATTTCTATTTTTAATTTTTTGAGAAATTTCCATAGTGGCTTCACCAGTTTGCACTCCCACCAGCAGTGGAGGAGGGTTCCCTTTTCTCCACATCCTCTCCAACACTTGTTATTTCTTGTATTTTTAATAATAACCATTCTTATGGGTGTGAGGTGATGTCTCATTTTCCTTTGTTTTTCAGTTTTTTTTGGGGGGGGGGTGAGGAAGATTGGCCCTGAGCTACATCTGTTGCCAATCTTCCTCTTGTTTTCTTTTTTTTCCTCCCCAGAGCCCCAGTACCTAGACGTCCTAGTTATTCTCTGAGGGACGCCACCTCAGCACAGCCTGACGAGTAGTGCCAGGTCTGCTCCCAGGATCCGAACTGGCGAACCCCAGGCCTCTGAAGCAGAGCACACAATCTTAACCACTACGGCACTGGGCTGGCCCTGTGGTGTCTCACTGTAGTTTTGATTTGCATTTCCCTAATAAATTAGTGATGTTGAACATCTTTTCTTGTGCCTGTCGGTCATCTGTATATCTTCTTTGGAAAAATGTCTGTTCATAGAGTATGTCATTTACTCCTCATCAAAATGGATTGATAATAATAGCTAACATTTGTCTAGTGGCTACAGTCCTCAGGTCAAATCAGCTCACTGCCTGTTTTGTAAATAAAGTTTTATTGGAACACAACCGTGCTGTTTGATTTATGTATCCTCTACGGCTGTTTTCCGGCGCTAAAGGCAGAGTTCCGCAGTGGCAATTCTGTCCCTGTGGCCCGCAAAGCTGAAAACATTTTAATACCTGGCCCCTTACAGAAAAGAGATTGCCAACCCCTGATCTAGTGCCAGGTCTTAGGAACTACATGAATATTAATCTACTTAATCCTCCCCATAACTCGGGGAGGTAGATATCATGTGTCCAGTTTTACAGACAACAAAATGAAGGATATAGGGAGTTCATATTCACAGGATCAAAGAACTTATAAATAGTGGAGTAAGGAATTAGATCCCAGTCCCTTTGCTTGATAGCTCACTATCTCTACACCACTCAACTTGCCAATATTCTGAAATCGGCAGCCCAAGCTATTTTCCTAGTGCTGTGTTTCTTTGTCAAATGCATGTGCATATTCTCTCCCAAAGAGACCTGATAGGCTTGCAAAGCCATCAGTCACTGAGGAAGTAGCATACATGGGCAGATGGCAGCAGACGGACACGTGATTTGTAACCTGAGGACCATATAACCTTATGACCTCTGCTTCTATCATTTTAATCCACTTGAATAGTTTCTTTCCTGATTCGTGTTTTCCACCTCTGTTTATGTAAGAAACTTTAAAATCAGCTTGCTAACGCTAGTGTGCAGTGAGAATAGCACAGCCTCTGCGTGGCTCCAAAGAATTCCATTTCTTATTTTCCTTTTAAAGATACAACATGTGTTTCCAATAATTTTAATCTGCATGGCAGTGGGATGTTTTCTCAGTAGAACAAATCTTTTTGGCTCTCTGGAGCTGTCAGGGACCATTCTTGTACCTTACAGTAGTTAAGAGCAGGGCTGGGGTTGAAATCCTTGCTTCATTACTTAATGGCTCTTTGATGTTGAAGGAACTTAGGTAATTTCTCTGTGCCTCAGCTTCCTCTCTGAAAATAGGCACAGTCACATACTCACCAAACAGCGCCTGGCACACATTAAGAGCCTGGTCATACGTGTGCGGTGGGATTCATCCTTAAACATGTTACAGATCTCCCTCGACTTACGGCGGGGTTACATCATGGTAAACCCGTTGTAAGTTGAAAATATCTTTGTCAAAAACGCATTTAACACACCTAACCTACCGAACAGGATGCTCAGCCTAGCCTACCTTAAAATGCTCAGAACACCGGCGTTAGACTACAGTTGGGCAAAATCATCTAACACAAAGCCTGTTTTCTAAGAAAGTGTTGAACTGCTCATGTAATTGATTGAATACTGTACTGAAACTGAAAAACAGAGTGGTTGTGTGGGTCCCGTATGGTTGTAAGTGCATCAGTTGTTCACCCTCTTGATTGCAGGGCTGACTGGGAGCTGTGCTTGCTGCCACTGCCCAGCATCAAGAGAAAGGATCTTAATGCTTATCGTTAGGCCAGGAAAAGATCAAAATTCAAAACTCCAGGTGTGGTTTCTACTGAATGCATACCTTTGTCTCACCATCATAAAGCCAGAAAATCATTCAGTTGAACCATGGCAAGTCAGAGGTCTTCTGTACTGTATTCCCTAACTCCTTTAAAAGACTACACTATTATTTAAGCTCCACAGTGTGTCTGAACATCATAATTATGAGCATCTTTCTAGACATCGTGGTGAAACACGGAGATATACAAGGTACCTTCTGAAGTCTGTAGAGCGTTTGCTCCTCCACTTACTGGCCCAAACTAGTATGCTTTTGGAGTTCTGTCTTTTGATGTATTATCTTCTGGTGTCTTCCTTTACATTAGCCATTTTTATTCCATCTGCACATTGCTCTGTTTCATTTCCTAATTTGCTATTTCTGATCTGTTGTGGGCTGAAAAACCAAATAACCAAACTCAGAATATTTATGTTTAAAATAAGTTTGTATTTTGATGCATGAGTTTTAGACTGCACACTAGGTATTTTCACTTCAAAGATTTTTTTTCAATTTTTCTGGGCAGCTGAGGGGCGACACATTTCCCACACTCATAAAAGGCATTCAATGTTGCCCAAGCCTGGGCAGCCAAATAGAACATTGGGGCGTTTGGCTTCAAGTCTCCAGGTGATGGGAAACGTTCGGACTGTCGTCTTTTCATGGTAGCACACTGAGACGCCCCTCGCCCTAACTGGCCATGATGCTGCCCAAGAAAACCCATGGCTGACAATTCTCACTCCAGCCCAGGAATTTGGGCTGAATCCTTCACAAACCAGCATGTTTTACTTCTAACATTCAGTGATTGATCTAACCACCTCACCATGCGTGCTGTCATTGCCAGATTACAGCATGCATGGAGATCTAATTAAATTTATTGATTCAATTTTAGTGTGACTGAATTATTGACATGGATGTGAATTACCTTACCTGTCTGCAGCTAACGGTCAGTAACAGAATTTGGAGAGAAATTATGTCTAGATAACACCCACTGGGTGACAGTGTGTCTAATTCAGAGACTTGCTCACACGAGGAGGAGAGACCTCCTGAGGCGTGAGAGCCCGCGCAAGTTCTCCGGCACATTGGCCTCGCCCAGGATCAGTCGTAGGACGTGCTCTCTATCTGGTGCATAGTTATTTACAAAATAAGGAAGAAAGAAATTGTGTGAAACCTTTTCCTGGATGGTACAATTTGGAGGCTACGAGAGGAATGTGTTTATGCTATCGAGTCAGAACATCTGCTCTATTCCTCCAGCCAACAATCCGTATATTAAACATAACACATTGGAAAGCAATTGGTTTGGACATTATGTGAAGTGAGATAAGCAAGTCACAGAAAACAAATATTGTATGATTCCATTCATATGAGGCACCTAGAATCGTCAAATTCATAGAGACAGAAAGTAGAAGAGCGGGTGCCAGAGGCTGGAGGAGGCGGGGTGGGGAGCTGGCGTTTAATGGGGACAGAGTGTCAGTTTTGCAAGAAGAAAGCAGCTTGGGAGTCAGATGGCACGACAACATGAATGTATTTAACACTATTGAATTGTATAGTTAAAAATGGATAAGATGGCAAATTTTATGTTACATGTATTTTAACACAACTAAAAGGAAAACAGAGTGGCTTCAAACAAATAAAAAACTGGTTCAGCCAATAAATATGAAGACCCTAGAAGCTTTTTATAGGAGTTGCTTCACACAGGGGATTAAAGGTTTACTCCAAATGGTAAGGACTGGGCGAGCAAAGCCACACGTCGGCTGCCTGCCGCACTCCAGCGGCTGATTCTCGGGAAGAAAGGAGGAAACCGACCGCAGAGGTTCGTTCTCGCCATCCACCAATGCTCTTCTGCACCCAGCACCAGAGAGCAACGCCCTCCCTCTTTTCCATTTTCAAATCTTACACGAGTGCTTCTCACTGGCAGACACCCACTGGGACTTCACTAACGCCAGGGAGTCGAGACCATTCTGGACAGAGTTCTAGAGTTATGGAGATTATACTAAGGGCTAGCCATCAGGTGTAATCTCCTATTGGAGTATTTAAAATATAAAAAATTAAGGTGTGAATCTACGTGTTTTGACATTACCACCAAATTTGGAGAAAATATAACAGGTGAGGCAGGAAAAGAAGCAAAGTGAGACGCCATGGTTCAATTAGGTACCATGGTACCTTCCATAGACAGCATGCCTGTCCATCCCAGGGCTCAGGCAGAAACACACATGCCACAAACAGAGAAGATGAAATGAAGGTGACCAAAGGTTGGGGAAAACCAGGACTTTAGTGACTGTTATTTTCATTTGCAAATGCTTTTCTATTATTTCTATCTTTTTTTCATGGAAGGAGTGGCAAAGAAGTTGTGGATTTTTAAAGAAATAGTTTTATTAAAGTATCATTAACATATGATAAACTGTGCACATTGAAATTGTACAATTTGATATGTTTGGATGTATGTATGTATGTACGCACCCATGACAGCATCCTCACATTGAACATATCCATCACCTCCAAAGTCAAAAGACTTCGTCATTCCTCCACCCACCCCTCGGGTGCCCCCTCCACAGGCAACCACTCATCCACCTTTTGCCATTGTAGATTCACTTGCATCCTTCTTAAAAATCATCGAAAGAGAGTAATACGGTGTGTGCTCTTTTTTGTCTGGATTATTTCCCTCAGCACAGTTATTTTGACATTTATCCATGTTGCAGGGTGTAATAATATTTCATTCATTTTACTGCTGATTAGTATCCATTGTATGAATACACCACAGTTTGTTTATCCATTAACCTGTTGGTGGACTTTGGGTTGCTTCCAATTTTTCATGACTACAATTAAAGCTGCAATAAACATTCATCTTCTGGCTCTGTATGGATATATTCTCTCATTTATTTTGGGTAAAAACCTAGGATTTGGATTGTTAGATCACATGGTACACGTAAGTTTAACTTTTTAAGAAACTGCCAAAGTGTGTTTTGAAATGGTTGTAATATTTTACACATCCACTAACAATGTGTTAGAGTTCTAGTTCTTCTCAGAGTCCTGCAATAATAGCATCCCACAATTTTGGTATGGGGTCTTTTTCATTCAGTTCAAAATTCTTCCTAAGTTCCCTTTTGATTTCCTCTTTGACCCTTAGGTTATTTCAATGGGACAATTTAATTACTAAGTATTTGGGAATTTTCCAAAGCCTTTCTGTTACTGATTACAAATATAATCTCATTTTGTTCCTAGAATATAGTTCATATTTCATTAATACTTTCATATTCGTTGAAATTTGTTTTATGGCCCAGGATGGGGACTAACTTGGTAAATATTCAATGTGCACTTTAAAAAAAGTTTATTTTGCTGTTTTTGAGTGGACAATTCTATAAATGTCAACTGGGTCGAGTTCATTTGTTAGTGTTGTTCAAGTCTACTGTATTTTTGCTGATTTTCTATTTATCCCATCAATAATTGGGAGAGGTGTTGTAATCTCTCATTATAATTGTGGATTTGTCTAATTCTCTTACCAATTTTAACAGCTTTTGCTTTATGTATTTTGAAATTCTGTTATTAGGTGCATACACATTGAGGATTGTTATGTCCTCTTCATGTATTGACCTCTTTCTCATTATGAAATGAACTTGTTTATCCATGGAAATATTCTTTGCTCTGGCATTTATTTTGTGAGCTATTCGTATATCTACTCTAGTTTTATTTTCTTTAGTGTTATCAGAGTATGTTTTTCGCTCTCTTTTTCACTCTCTTTTCACTCTCCATTTAATCTATATTTTTTTTATATTAAAGTGGGTTTCTCATAGACAGCATTAAGTTGGGTCTTACTTTAATAGCCAGTGTGAAAATATCTGCCTTTTAATTGGAGTATTTATGCCCTTTAAGTAATGTAATTATTCATATGGTTAGGATTAAATATATGACTTTTCTATTTACCCATTTTCTATTTTCTATATTTTCCCCATGTGTCCTTTCTTCCTCTTTTACTGCTTTCTTTTGGATTAATTAAACATTTTTGTAATTCCATTTTAATTTCTATATTGGCTTATCAGTTATATTTCCTTGTTTTATTATTTTGCAGTTTCTTTAGGGTTAAAAGTACACAACTTTACCTCATCAGAGTATATATTCAAGTGACATTGTAAAAATGCACACATATGACCCTAAAATAGTGTACTTCCATTTCTATCCTCTCAACCTTTTCGCAATCACTGTAATACATTTTACTTTTCCATATGTTCTTGTATTTGTCCTTCCATTTGTTTCAAGAGTTGATTATTTCTTTAAGAGATTTAAATAATTAAAAAATCTCTTATATATTTACCCCTGTAGTTCCCATTTCCCCAGATCCTTATTCCTTTGTGTGTGCCCATATTTCCTCTGGTATCATTTTCTTTCCACCCGAGAGACTTTTATTAACATTCCCTGTAGTGGAGGTCTGATGGTGATGAATTCTTTTAGCAATTTTATGTCTAAAGAAGCCTTATCTTGCCTTTGCTTTTAAAAGACTTTTTTCTGGGATAGAATTCTAGGTTGACATTTTTTTTCTTTCAGTTTTTTAAAGATGTTACTCCACTGTTTTCTTGCTTGGCTTGTTTTTGACAAGAAATCTTTTCTCATCCTTATTTTTGACTCTATACCTAATGTGGTTTTTTTCTCTAGCTGCCTTTAAGGTTTCCTCTTTATCATGGGGTTTGAGAAATTCAATTGTGATGTCCCTCAGGGTAGTTTTCTTAATGCTTCTTGTCATTTTTTTCAATGTGCAGATAAAGCATTTTCAACTTCTTTAAGGTGAGAAGAATCTCAGACCGCTGAACTCATTTCTCTGCTGTTCCCTTCTCTTCTGGATTTTAGCCCTTAAGCTTCTAGTTACTTTGATGGCCATGAACTCCAATTTCTACCTCTCCATCCTAAAGATACTGTTGACGATGTTCGAGCTGCTGTTTTATGCTAGGATTTCTGCTGGGCTCTCAGCCTCCCATCATACTTATAACCAGTAAATATCTGATAGGTACAAGTTGGACACAACAATATTTATTAAATAAGTGAAAGCATTAATTGAAATTAGTTTTGGTAACTTCATAATATACTATTGGATGTAAGTCCTTATTAAACCTACCGCTGGGTATTTAGGCTGATGCTCTTTCCTATCGACTGCAAATATCATCAGGTTTCCTGGCTGTGTGAGCTGAGCCCCACATAGGTCGTGTGTGGTTTTAGGGAACACATACTCACTCACAGACTTGAGGGGAGGTGGACATAGGGGATATGGTGGAATATTGTCCCACGGCATATGAGGCTTATTGACCCTCTAGACCTTGGGCCAAGTGGACACAGGATCTAAGGATTCAAGGGACCTCAGAGAAATTTGAGGTCACACTTGTAAACTCCTTTAGGGATTCTGGACAATGTGTGGGGCAAGCCACGCCAGACAAGGCTAATTTCTTGCTCATTAGTGTGTGGCCGCCAGAGCATATCTCTGTAAGGTAACTATATTCATCCTCACTAGCTAGTGAAATCTAACATATACAGGCTGTGGAGCAAACTCTGAAATGAGCACCAGGGAATGCACCTCTATGCAGCCCTCACTTGTGCTGGAAACGCTTGCTGTTAGGAACCCAATTCAAACAGGCTTATGCAAACAAACATAAAAAAACAGGAATGTGGTAAATGTCATAATGGAAAAACCCAGGAGGACGTTGGCTTTAGAAATGGCTTTATTCGGTACCCAGGTGATCTCATCGAGATTTTGTCCAACCAATGTCTTCACTTCACAGACATTTATGAGCATTTCCTTGTGACACTCTTGGCAGCAGGGACACAGTGGTGCACATAGTAGGTCTGCCCTCATGGAGCCAAGATGCTAGTGGAGGGCAGAGAAAGGAGTCCAACCGAGGTGTACACTCCAAGGTTTACCATTTTCTGTGATAGATACTTTCTTAGCTAGAGTTCTTCCACATGGTGGTACCCAGCATTTCTCATCTTATATCCTTCCAGCAATAAGTCTGGTTGAAAATAGAACTGCTCATTTCCCCAGTACCATTAATATTCTGGGGCATGCCTGGCCTGGGACTGAACTGGTCAAGTTCCCAGTTGAACAGATCATGGTGGCAAAAGAACGAAATGTGCTAATTTCTTTGACCTGAGTCACAGGCTGCTTTCCGAGGAGAGGGAAGCATTGGTCCCTGCTAAACACGTGTTTGGAGAGTGGGGCAAGGGGACATCCCCATAGGGAACCTGGAGAGCCAGTAGGAGAAGGAATGATAATGTTTCCTGGACAGACAGAAACAATAGTTAACTACATCATTGAAATTATTTTCTTAGGATACATTCTTACAAGTGAAATATGGATTCAAAGTTTATACATTTTTAAGGTTTCTGATACAATTGCTAATTGCCTTCCAAAATGTGCCTGCTCATAAGCACACTCGCTCCTGTGTGATATTTTTTTTAGTGGTTTAAGATGTTAAAATAGCAAAAACTAGAATTTATGAAATTATTTAGAGTACACTCTGAGTTCTAATAACTGAAGACTTTGTCATAAACATTAGCTTGAAACTGTTCATTAGTTCAAGATTTAATTACAGCTAAAATGAGACCTCGATATTAGCTTTCAGACAGGGAAAGATACAGAAAGAAAGATAGATACATATATAGTTATATAGATATAGATATCGATCTATCTAACTATCTAAATAGTTAGATAGATACATAGAATAAACTGAGTTGGATCATCTTTGGAGAAGACTGAACTTTCTCCTTGAACAGATATGCCTCAAATTGTCCCATTCTAGCACTAATCATGCTCCAGGACAATGGCCATGTTTTTCCATTCTCACCGGCAAGAAAATCAATATCAAGTTTTGAAAAATGCTTTCTAAAAAGTAACAATCAAGTCAAATAGAAGAAAATTGAAACTGGAAAGGAAAAAAACATTCAAGGTGATTGCTTCAGTGGCAAATTTACCACAAAAAGAAATGTCACAATAGATCTGTTATCAAATTAGTAAGCTCGCTAGATCTTTCTGAATTTCCAAATCACTTTTGCACACAATCTATGCTTCTTGTGCTTTGAACTATATCTGATTATGACAACCGAGTCCTCTTGGAAGAGTTCTTGCAGCTAGCTGCTCCATGTAGCATCCTCTCTAAGCGTGGGTGAGAAGGGAAGACAAGGCTGTCCTCCTGACCGTGGTTCTCAGATGCACCTGGAAGTCAATAACTCAGGAGTTCCCCTGCTCCAGCGCAATCTCCTCTCCCGGTGCAACCCTTAAATGTGATGGATGGGACAGTCAGCACCGGCAGAACCCTGCTTGTTAGTTTTGCCTCTGCAGTTTCCATCCGTATCCATCTTTTTCCCTCACCCTGGCCTTGAAAAGTCTGCATAGCCACAGAATTTGCATGCATACATCACTTGGTCACCATAGCAACTGCATCAGACAATCAGAGCAGAGAAAAGGGATTCAGCATCCATTTGTTTATGGTGCCTTTACCCAGATGAGGGTTTTGAAATCTTGGCTCTATTGACATTACAGGCCAGACAATTCTTTGTTGTGGTGCTCTCTCGTTTAGCCACATCCTTGACCTCTACCCACCTGATGATAGTAGCATCTCTAACTGTGACAGCCTAAATTATCTCCATACATTGCTGAATGTCTCCTGGGGGCAGGAATTGCTCCCACTTGAGAAACACTGAGCCAGATCTTAAAAACATAGGACCAAATTGGATGGGGTCTCATATAACCTGCAACTTGTTTTCATTTTCAACATGAACTCATTCTGAACGTCGTCTGGTGGCCACAGGGAAACCAGCGAATATCTGCTTGGCCATCACTCCATGAGTACTTTGAAGGAACTCAACAGTATTGCCTCAGTTTGTTATTATTTGAGACAGCATGTATACAATCTCTCAAGTACTTTAATACTTTTTGAAAATAAAAATAGTGTGTGCATCTCATAAATGATTAAAAAAAAACCTTTGAAATGGACAAAGTAGAAAATGAAAGACATTCTTCCTCCTTTATCCCTTTCTTCTCCCAAGGTAAACATTCCTAGCATTCGTGTGTCCATCCTTCTAAACTCCTGGGTCATTTCAAAACTATAAATAGATGGCGGAAAGGCTTGGAACAGGGCTTGGCTTCTCCTTGAACACGCCAAGGAGAGGGCACGTTCCTTCTTCTCTGCCCTCTGCCGGGAATACCCTTGCTACAGATATCCATAGGTGTAACCCCTCATTTTACTCTGACCTATGAAAATCACCCTTCATCAGAGATGGCTCCCCGATGCCTCACACATCAGCCCTCAGCTCTGGACCAGCTCCACCTTCATGACTGCTTTACTTTCCTTCCCAGTACTTGAAGTCACTCCCTGAAATTTTATCATGTATTTAACTGTTCGTTTTATTATTGATCTTCAATGTCTTCCTTTCAAAGGACAGCTTCTTTGCCTTTTTTGTTCACTGCTGTATCTCCAAGACCTAGAACAGTGCCAGCCACAGCCAGGCCCTCAGGACATGCTGCTTTAATGAAAGAATGAGTGGCACGTACCTGCTGGCATGCGTGTCTCTACTCTGTCCTCCTGCGCCCAAGGCAGACATTGCTAATCGCTATCAGCATGTTTCCACTAAGTTTGCAGAAGATATCAGGGTTCTTCTTACTGATGCTGCTGACGCTTTGGAGCAGCTGCTCAGCGTGAACACGATGCTGTCATTCTTTTCCAAGGCCTGATGCCATCACTTTAGAAACAAATTGACATTATGATAGTAAGACCGTGAAAGCATATTCCCATTGACCTCCTTTCTCCATGTTTGTCAGATAAGCTATAAAACTTGGCCGAGGGATCCAGGGTAAACAGTTTTAAGAACGCAGGCTCTCTGTTCTTTTGAATTCTAGCTCCTGGACTTCTTATCTGAGAGACCTTCAGAAAATTACCTCACCTGCCTGTGTTAAAGTTTCCTCTGCAAAGTGGGAATAGTAATAGACCAATTCCCTGGGGTTTGCTGAGGAGTCAATGAGATAATGAATAATGAGTTAACAGTAAAAAGTACTCAGAGCTTGGTCTGGTAGATTATTTATATGTATGTGGGGCGGTGTATCTTGCGACTATGACCTTTTTAATTATTTTAATGCTGAACACCAAGGATCAGTGTTTCTTTCCAATGAACATCACCCATATCACCCTTACATGGCTCTCTATTATTCATTACAAAAATTACCTATTTTTAGGTCATTAACTATCTAAAGACCCCCAAGTAGGAGACTACTTAATTATGTCAAAACTCTAGATGACATACTTTATGGCACTAATAATAAGTTTGGGAAGTACTTGGAATAACTTAGAAAATGCTTATATTTAATATTGAAGGGAAGGAGCAGGACTCAAAATATGTGTCAGTATGAGCACAAGACAATTAGAATGCACAGGGAAAAATTAAAGGCATGGGCTAACACATTCACGGCCAATCCATTTGGTGGAGTACTTTCCCCCACCTTCTAATTGTAATATTTCTTTAATTTTTCTATGATAAGATTTATTTTATAATAATAAAATGGTTTCATATTTTTAAAAAGACATACTCTCTTAAGTTTCAATTGCTAATCCATTATCTATCTTGGGAACAACACAGCCCATGCTGAAAAGTCATCCTGCTCCCACATGTGGGGAATCGGGAGGAAACCCATTAGTCAAACCTGCTGCATCCAAGCTGTCTGCCAATATTCCAGGCCAAGTGATAAGGCGGCCACTTACGACGGGGAGTAACAGCATGAGATACTGCCCTGGAGAGCCAGCGACGGAATATCCACACCGATTTCCACTCATGAAACTAACGATTCCACAATTATACCTATGAAAGGATTTTAGAGGGAAGCACATCAAAATAATATCTGAAGTAAGCATTTGTAATAGAAAATGGGAAAACATCATCAAGAGAACAGAAAAGCTTGGGAAGAAACTGCTAACTCTGCTCTAATTCCCACTGGCGCATATTCCTCCCGGTGTGGCTGACATCTTTGTTCCAATGAGCAGAAGGGATGGCGAAAACAGATAAAGGAACCAAGGCTATAAAGTCAGGGAAACAGACAGAAGGGGACCTCACTCACCATGTATTTTCCTAAATGAGCCAGTTCCCACCAGTCCTGAAACTATAAAGGGCTTTGCAATTTTAATTTGCAAGTAAGTAAGGCTTACAAACTCACAAAACTCACACATCCCTTCCAGGGAGCCACAAAATAACACACATCACAAGTCCATAAAAATCAGGGCCAGTTGGACCCATGTGCCGTTGGACTCTGAAGAAGTCCAAATTTCTTAGCAATAAACACAACTTAATTTGCTATCAAGTGTAGTTTTGCTCACAATCCAGTCTCAGTTAAACAAAGGATGTTTTCTTGAGCCAAATTAAGGGTTTCAGCTGCTACTACTGAGCCATGGGAACGGATGCTATTTATACAGGAGGGCATTAGATTTGCCTCATGATGCCAAGGGTTTAATCTGCAGAATTGATGAGATCCTCATGAAAGCCTGGTGTGTGTGTGTGTGCGTGTGTGTGCGCGCGCGCGCGCGCATGCACAATGTATTATCATCCCTTATTTACAGACACAACACTGAGGTTTAGAGAGGTAAATTCAGTAACTGGATGTAGTCACAGAAGCCAGAGTACCGCGGAGCCTCGCCCACCCCAAATTCGATGTTCCTAACTCCTTTTCCAATACTTCCATTTATTTTACAAAATTCCATTTATTTTACAAACTTCCACTTTCATATTTGGGGACTAAAGTGTAAGCAACATCCTTGACATTTATTTGTTTTTGAACATTCCGATGAAACTGAGAACAGAATCCCTGGGGACAGGCCCTATTCTTGCAGAACAAAGGTTGTGAACTGTGGCCCTCTAGCCCAATGCGTTCTGCAGACACACCGTGTCTGGCACACAGAATGTATATAAAAATGTTTAATTGGTATTCAACATGTAAAAATAAAAAAATCTTATACAAGTCTCAATTTATAGGGGGGTTGTGTGTGTATATGTGAAACATTGGACTACTTGGAAATACTGGAAACACTTCCCACTTAGCAAAGATGACCTGACCCCAGGCCTCTCCACCTCCCTGACCCCCACCTGATCCTAGGGTGCTGGTGCTGCCAGCCTCTACTCCAGAAGCTTCTCCTCCTTCCTGTAAGGACAGGGGCAAAGGACAGTAGACAAAGCGAAGGAATTTCTATCAGAGAAACAGATGAGCTTGTTAATGAAAGGGATGAAAATTTGAGCTGTAATGAGCTACTGTATCATAAATGAACATAAATTATATTGTCAGTGCCATTTACAATTGTACATGGCACAGAGCCTTGCACTTATGTCTATTTAATTATGGCATTTAGAGGCTTCTTCAATAAAGATTTCTCACTGTAGCCAAACAGTCCATTTGGAAGCTTCTGTTGTACATGGGATTCAAAGCCAGCTATAAAATGTTCACCCTCATGGATTCAGAAGAAAACTAGTGGCCAAGTATCTAACGATTGGCAGATTCCTAACAGAGAGACGCTCAAGTGTCTGGGAATAAAGCACAATGACTATGACCTCTCTCTATGGTTCTGGAAATGCTGAGCTGAATTCCAAATATATTAGTGGTGAGGCCAGCATACTCCCACCAAGAAAAACAAAACAAGTGACACAGAACTTGGAAAGAAAAATGCGATCAGAAATCTTTGCAAAGGTTGAAAAATCCCTTCTGAGTTGTTATTGTTTTGCTTTGCTTACATCTAATTCATAAATGCTTCCTTATGTGTAATTAAAATGTAAGAGCGCTTTTACTAAACATGACTGTGGGGGCCGGCCCCCTGGCTGAGGGGTTCAGTTCACCTGTTTTGCTTTGGTGGCCCAGGGTTTCTCCAGTTCAGATCCTGGGCACGGACCTACACACTGCTCATCAGGCCACACGGTGGGGGCATCCCACATAGAAGAACTAGAATGATCTACAACTAGGCTGTAAAACTATGTACTGGGGCTTTGGAAGAAAAATAAAAGAGGAAGATTGGCAACAGATGTGAGCTCAGAGCCAATGTTCCTCACCAAAAAGCATAAAAAAAATCTCAAAAAAAACCATGACTGTATCATTCTTAAGTACAATATCATGCTTAAATACAAGAAAAAGGATCCTTAATATAAAATATCTAGTCAATGTTCAAATTCCCCACATGCCTGAGCCTATGTTTAAACCTCTAACATATCATCTGTAGATGGCACATTTTTTCCTCTCCATGGATAAGCATGTAAGCCTTTCAATCTGCTTTCCTTCCACCAAACTCCTCCAATCCTACAATTACACTCATCTTTGCCGTACGATCCACAGCTGCTCATTTCATCGTGACAGCAGAGCTTGGTTTTCTGGAGGAGTTAAGCTAAATAACTGAATTGTGAAGACATAACCAGGCTTAGTTTGGTTTACAAAATGGGTTATGTTACCAGCCTAGTGGCAAGTTCCAACACTGGATTGGAAGAAATGAAATTAGCTCTTAAAAGAATGAAAGTGAACATTATGCTTTTAGCTACAATAGCAGAGGTGGGAACCACACTACTGGGCAAAAAAGTGGACACTAGCATCATCTTAGCCTGTCGCATTACCAAGGGAACATGGGCTTGCTTTGTATCTAAGTACAGCTGTGAATGGACAAAGTCACTGATCTTAGATATAGCTGCTACATACCAGCTTATGATGGTTTAATTGTTTTCAGGAACAACTCCAAACAGAAGTTGTACTTGGAGAAATTCTTGGCAGAATAACTGTTATAGGAGTGCTTAACCAGCTTCCATGATGCAAGTTGGTCCACTGTGGCTTCGGTAAACAGTCTTACATTCCTACATTGATCCAAATGAAAGCTTACTACAGATATAAATAAGCACAAAAGCATCTTCACATGCTCTCTCTATATTCTGTGACTATTTGGGAATTTCAATGCTTCAAGCTTGCCTCATGAAAGGTCTTGTTGACACGTGGTCAGGTGGACAACATTCTTATACTCTGGCCGTCCAGTGGGTTTCTGTTTCTGGAACAAGCCGAGCCCGTCCCCGCCTCAGCCTTTGCTCTCCCCCGTCCTCTGCCTGGAGCTCCTGCACTGGTTTGGCTCCTGTCCACCCTCCCTCTTAGAGGACAGCATGCTCCTGCCACCTCCTGGAGGAGCCCTCCCGGACTCGCTGTCTACAGCAGCTCCATGCAGGAAGCCAAACAACCCTTGTAACGGTTGGCCCAGAGTAGCCAGAACTTGATTAATAACTGAGGTTCTCCCTAATTTTTGCTCCTACTTTCAACTTCGGATCAGCCGGAGAACACTAGATATGCACTCTTAACCAGTCACAGAGGGAGCCTGACTATACTATAAGTTGATTTCCTTGGGTTGGGAATGGGGGTTCTACTGTGCACTGGCGTTTTCTAGAAATCCCCCAAATTCTCACATGAAAGTTGACCTCTTATTTTTTTAAGATAAATTATCTTGAAGGCATCTCTTTGATTTTTTTCTTGTGTTGTTTTTCTTAGCAATACATTTCATTTAAAATTATTTTTAAAATTTTGGGTTTGGTCACATACAGTAGCTGAAAGAAAGTAGGGAGGTTATAAAAAACGAGTAAGATCTATTTCTTATTCTCAGAGTATTTTCATTCCAGCTTGGGAGAGAAAGATAACCCACATAAATGAAACAGAGACTAATCCAAAACAATTATATTTGATTTAGTACACCATTATACTGCGTGCAGAAACATATGCCAAAAACAATAAGAACTACATCTCCCATGGCACACTGTGGAATTAGTCAAAATATAACTGACAACAACATTAGCAATTACCGATAGAATTTACTAGGAAAATTGAAATGAAAAGACATCTACAAGCAACTTAATTTCACTCCTATAACTTTGGTAATAGAGCACATTTGCATATTTTAAACACCCCTGTGACTCTTGTATAAACATATAAGGGTACTCTTTGGACCCTGATCATTTTGGTGGAAATATAAGGTTTACTTTAGACGTTTCAATTGCATGGGCCATTATCTGATCCTAGATTCAACTCCTAGAATTACTTTGAGAGATTAATTTTCTTTTTTTGATGTAATCTCTTGGCTGTCTTGGTTTGCCCTTACCTTGGATTTCCATCAGTTTGCATGTGGGGAGCTTGCCAGCCTCTAAGATGCCCTCAGAGATCCCTGGATTCCTGGCCCCTGGCATCCATCCTGAGGTATAACCCCCTCTCCATTAACATGAGCTGGATTTCATGACTCTTCCAGTGAACAGAGTACTGCCAAAGCGATGAGATATCTCTTCTGAGCTTAGGTTATAAAAGGACTGTGGCTTTCCTTTGGGGTTCACCTTCTTGCCTTCTCTGGAGGAAACCAGCTGTCATGAGTGGCCCTTTGGAGCAGTTTAAATGGCAGAAAATCGAGACCTGTCAACAGCCAGGTAAGCTTGTTAGTTAAGATAACTCCAGCCCTGTCTGACACCTTGATTGCAACTGTGTAAGATTCTTTGAGCCAGAACCACCCAAAACAAGCCACTCTCAGAAGCTTGACTCACAGAAACTGTGAGATAATGAATGTTTGTTGTTTTCAGTTACTCAGTTCTGGGATTTTTTGTTACACTACGACAAATAACTAATACAGTGAGATACCTGCTTGAAGCAATTGTTCTCCGCTTTATCTCCAGTGATTTATAATTTATATGGAGCAGAAGGTTGATTTTAATATCAGCAGGAAAGGTTTTCAGAAGGCTGAAATTTCACAAATACCAAGATACGCCAGAAAAGAAAAAATGTCAACCTCTGTATAGAAAAGACAGTCCTTTATAATCTTGATGAGTGGTTCACAACTCTGGATGAGCATCCAAATTATATGAGGAGCACGTTCAAAGCACACATTTTTGTGTGATTCAGATGCATTAGACTTCAGGTGGGACCCAAGAATCTGTATGCTTAACATTTCCCCAGATGACAGTGACAATCAGTGAGCTTGGGAGCCACTTCACTGACAGCAGCGAGTTCATTGACCAGGTAATTATACCTTGTGGTTTTGTCCGAAAGGTTTCCTGATGTGTAATAACTATGCTATGTGCTCAACTCTACAGTGAGAGAGACGCCCCAGAACTCTCAGCAGAGAGAGAGATACTCCTTTCACATTAGAGGGTGCTCTGGAGTTTACTGAACTTAGAACCATATATACACATATATGTACATATGTATACGTATATATACACATATATATGTGTGTGTGTGTGTGTGTGTGTGTGTGTGTGTTTATATACTTTTTGGAGAAAACACATTAATGTTGATTGCCCTAAATTAACGATAGTTTTAGATCCTTGAGAGATCACCTGGTATTATTAATTAAAGAAGAAATAACATAAGAATAGGATGGAAGAGAAGAAAAGACACTGATTAAGAAGAAGATGAAGAAAACCAAGAAGAATAGGAGGAGGCAGGAGAAGACGAAAGAAAAAATAAGACATTTAATAAAGACTTAGTGGCTATTTCTTGTAATATGATCTAAAATTGTAAACATTAAATATTGTTGTAAATAAACCTTCTAAAAAACTCCTTAACAAAGCAATATTGAAGTTATTTATTGGGTTGTGATCCTGTATACCCACTGGACAAGGGAAAAACATAAGTATGCTAACGTTAAGCAGTGGATACTGGTGGCTTGGGATGAAATTTCCTGTGAAAACAGCATATACACATTCCAAGTGTGCTTTATTTCAAGGAATTTAAAAGGTGTACTCTGGAAAACTGCATTAGACAAGTGTCTCTTGACTAATAAAGCTATTGATGTCAAATATATATATGCTGTATTTAAATAAATTGCTTAGGAAACACAAGAACAGGAAAGCAATATTTTAAAATGCTATATATACTGCTCAATTTTAAATAGGTTTAATTAAGTTAATAAGTATTATAAGTAGGCTTTTGGCTTTTTCATCTACATTCCTAAAAGTTTATACATTCAATTCTTTTTTTTTTCCTCCTCTTTTCATTAGGAAAATATCCACATATATAGAAATATTTTCCTTGGGATTATAGGTCTCTGCTCACGCTGACTTGGAGACTCAACTGCTACAGCTTATTAGAAAATGAATTGCACAATTGAGAGAGCATTGGTCGATGCTAAAGTTCTCATTGAAAGATTGGGAGATTATGACAGTGCAGCAGAATCTCGTACTGAGCAAACTGTACCTCTCACCCAGCACGCAGAAGCCATCAAGTAGCATCAGGAAAAAACCCAGAATCTAATGACTTTGCATGTCCACCATGGCCTACGTTAATTAAGGGCATCCAGCAAGAAAACTGACAGATCAGAGCACTGCAATATGACAACAAATAATTCCGTACATCCTGGGAGAAACACCAGTGAGCGCTGGGACTTAGAATGAACAAGTACCAAGAGCAAATATTTAGGTTTTGCTAAGGCTTACAAACAACAAAAAATATAGCTCTGATATAATAGCAGAGTAAGAAGCAGCATTACGAGGAAATACAAACACAATATTATTACCATTTTTTCAGTTAATTGAAATATAAGTAGAGTTTTGGCATTTTCGTCTTACATGTTAGACTTCTTTCTTTCTCTGTTCTCATTGAGAAAGTGCCCACACACATAGAAATATTTCCTTGCGTCTATTGGTCTCTGCTAGTGAGACACTGGGCCTCCATTGCTGCAGAACACTGGAAAATGAGTCCAATACCGGTTCAGACAAGTGCAATGGTAGTCGGATGAGGAGAGCCTTGGAAGTTGATGAGCGACTGGGTTGTGGGAAACATGAGTGCATTTCTCAGCTTGACCAAGAAAACAAGGGGTTGAGAGAGATCCTGCAAATAACTCAAGTATCATTTTGGGACCTTAGGAGAAATGATGCCCCAGAAGGGACATCATCGTGAACATTAGTGACCACGAGGGACCTGAGCCCGTGGAGGATCTGAGGAGCTCCTGAGCCTCTGAGCTTCTTGTGCTGACACCCGCACAGCGACTAGAATTGGTCCATGGACTCCCTTCTTGAATTACCAAAAACCCAAAATCTCTGTCTAACCGAATTTGCTTGTATTTTGCACATTAAGTAAAGCACACTTGTAACACCACTTTGAAGAAGTAGATAAGTAATGATCATAGACTTTGTTCCCAGGAAAATTAACTGGAAGGTGAACACATTAAGCCGTTGTTAGCAGGTGAACAGATGGAATTTCCCACGATGACGACTGAGTATACCAGGCACTTACAGCCGTGCCGTCGGCTCTCAGGCTGAATTGGATAACCCGAATACCGCCTGCAAGTGTTTACAAAGAATTTGTAGAATCGACCTCTTTCAAATATGTGGACTGTGGCACGGTTTGGTGAAGGGAAGACGTTTGTTATAAATTTTATCCTTTCTAGTTGGACTGAAAGATGCCACTGGCTTCCACAGTATAAAAGTTCAGCTTTAGAGATTTGCGTCTCCCTTCCTCTTGATGAAGATATTTTTTGACCAAGAAAAGTCAGTTTTAAAGAAAGTATTCATGTTTTACATACACTAGAATCAAAGGTGGTGATTAATTTTAACTAGAACGTTTCCATAATGGATATTGGGTAGCAAGCATCCGTAACTTGATTACAGTGGAAAGTGTACAAAAGATCTTTTCAGGAATGAAAGAGAAGGCAATATTACTTTTGAGAAATAAGACATTCTAAGACACATTCAGTGGATTAAACTACTCCTAAGAAAGAAGATATGTTAGTTCTGAGTTTACAATGGAGGTGATTTTCTTACTCTTCTCCGGTTCATCTTTAAGGATATTTTATTGCTCATTTAGCTGTCAAAGATGAAAAGAATCACCAAGCAAGCTAAGGAGAGTCATTTCAAAGTAAATTGAGAATTTCTCTTGCTTATGGAAGTCTGCTCTTTTTAAAATAGGCATTTTTAAAAGATACTAGTAATAAGTGCATTATAATTACTTTTTTTTCTGAGTCTACTCTTGGGCTCCCTTTGTGTTTTTTTTACAACCTTTCAATAGACAGGGAAGCAAGTTCATGGATTTAGAATTATTCCATTCTTTTCCTTTGCTTATTATAACAGATCAAATTTACACTATTTATTTTGTTAAACTGGTATCAAGTACACTTTAATACAATTTAGAATACAAGGTTTTGTTATTTTGTCTTGATTACAAAACAGAAGGATTAATGGATAAGCCTAAAGTAAGAAAATAATTATACACATAAAATAATTAGGTATATACATGCATATATGTGTACACACATTCATGTATACCTACGTATATACATGTACATACACACACGTATAGAAACTAGGATAAATAGAAAATTCTTCCCTTCAATACATTGTTAAAGAAATATTGCTTCATAGAGTAATACATATTATGCATAATTGCACATATTACTAAAAATCAAGACTGCTTTTCACTTTTGAACTTTTCTACGTTAAGTTCTAGGAGACAAGAACAGTTGAGGTTATCAATTGGACAATATTGAACATTAATAGGAGCCTTATATATAAATATATTCTTTTATATTATAGACTTTTTATTTTCAAATTCTTTTATTGCTGCATAAAAAACACCCCAAACTCAGTGGCTTAAGATGACAACATTTATTTTGCCCATGGAGATTCCATCTGGGCTGAGTTAGAAGGAGCACATGGGTCTCCATTCTACTCAGCATTAGCCAGGCCCACAGAAGCCTGGGATGGGGTCCCAGGAACTAAGCCTGTTCAGTTCCAAAGAGAGAGGAAAAAAAAATTGCAAATTTTTGGAAGAGCATGTTATGGCCATTTTGGGTAAATATAATCTGCCATACTCATAATACCCACGATTGTCAGAGTTAACATTCTCACATAATCACAAAGGCTCGGTGTTTTACCAGCATTAAACAATTTGTCCATCACAGTGGTCATATGAGGGAGAATGTAGTATCATCCCCATGTCACAGATGAAACAGTGAGTTTTGCAGAAGTGAATGGAATGTCTACATTACACAGGTAGCAAGTGGCAGAGCTGACATTGACACCAGAAATGCTCGTAACAGACGATTTTATTCAGGTCAGGAATGAAGAGGAGATAGTGTGACCTTTAGTGCAATCCATATCCATGTTTAGATTTATTATTTTTTTGTTTAAGAAAAGTTCACTCAATTCCCATCCTGACACAGAGTAGGAATTTCCTCAACAACTCAACCATCCTGACTTAACCAATGAACCCCCTGGAGAGAGAAAAACAACACGTTTGTCAGTGCTGTGACCAGGTCAAGACTGAACACTTCATATGCACAAACAGCCGTCTCTCCCTCTCCAGGTAATGGAAAAGGCCAGTTTAGCATGTGAAGAAGTTCAGACGCCTGCTACAGGGTCACATTTTTCTAACCCGAATATCTCTGTGCCCTGAATTTCCAGGGTGTGAAAATGTGAGCGCCTCTTACACAGTCACGGGATGCTGTGGGACGGACAGAGCCATCACCTCCTGCCTCTCTGGGTAGCATGGCGGGCATGACCCTTTGCATTAGCATGCATTTTTGTATTTCTGTTTTCTGTTGACTTGACGTCTGCAGTCTTGATGATTAGGGAGGGACTGCCTGTCTCGGAGTTAGCTAATTCCTAGAGATAGCAAAAGGGCTTCACACCTTTTCCGTCAATAAGGAATCCAGAGTCCACACCCCACCTCCTCCCTTGTGGGGCTGTCACGTTCAGGGCCACTGTCCCCCTGCCCTAATTACCCCAGGGCCAGGTACCAGACAACTGAGGACAGCCAGAGCCCGCTGAAATTATTCAAACTAGCCAACCCTAAGCCTGCTTACCAGGCATTGCTTGTTTCTTGGTGCAGACACATCTGCCTCTGCACCCTCTGCCTCCTGATGGGCCCTGGTGCTTCTCCATGAGGCCCCTCACAGCTTGACATGCCCCCTCCTCTCAGGACCTGTGAGTAGCAAGCTATCTTTTCAATGGCAGCCACGACTTGGCCTCACCATACCTGAGTAATAATAAAACCTACAGTTGACCACACACTTTGCATAGAAACCTCAAATTAGCTGAGATGTTCACGTGATTGTCTACTTACTTTCTATAATGGAGAAAAACCAGAGCCATCGCGCTCTGGGCATATGACTCAACATAACACTGAATGATTATGATGTTCCAAGTTTGCATTTGCCCTTGACTCTGTGGGTCAGAATTTCAGGTGTGACGTGTTGATTTATTTTTCAGCTGCCCTGCTGTCAAAATTGCTGACCAGTTTGCTGTCAGCCTACAAGGTCTCCATCCAGATGCCTTTTGACAAGGCCCCAGATTTCAGAAAAGAGGTGACCTTGGAGACCAGGCTAACAGGAAGAAATTCCAAAAGCATTAAATGACCCTTGATGCCTCCATTGGCCTGACAGAGGGGGTCCCAGAGTCTAGACTCACCAGCCCCAGTCTGTCTCTGATCCCACCTCAACCATCTACACAGATGTCTCAGGCTTTCAAAAAGGGGCTGTTGGTAAATGTGTTCTATCCACTGATGTAATTACGCCCATTCTAGAAAAACAATTATTTGTTTCAAAGAATTTCCATTAGAGAGCATGCAACATAATGAACTGTGACAAATTTATTTTTCGTTTGTGGAGAATATAAATTAAAATATTGAGTTCCAGTTGCATGACCAGAATTAAGACACATTTCTCTGCATGAGCCATTGGGGATAAATCGGTTCCTGGAAGTTACAATAAATCCACGCTGGTCTCTGAATTCCGGGATGAACATGAGCACATTTCTTTAGAAAGCTCATCTCCAAAATTCCATCAGAAAATGACTTTTGCTTTGCCTGCCAGCCAGAAAATTAGAGGTCTCCAAACAGCCCTTATTTTTGCAACGATTCACAACTACCACATCAAGTTACTCTAACTTGTATCTTACGTAGTCAAATGCTGGTTAAGTTAAAATCATATTTATCCCAAGCACCAATGAAATAGGAGCATAATTAGTATGAGTGAACACTTGCCCAGTGGTTTTCTGGAATAATTTCTTGGAAGTGGAATTTCTGAGTTGAAGATTTTGCAAAATCTTCAGGGCTTTTCACACCTTCGGGGCATTTCTCTCCAGGGGGCTGCGCTCATTTGCCATCCTGGTGGCAGGGTGTGCACAAGCCTGTTTATTCACACCCACGGGTGCTTCCCTGGGCAGAAACCTCTCTCCACCCCTGGCTGCCTCCTTGGCTGCAGATCAGAAACACGAGTAATCCCATAGGCTTGAAACCCAGAGGCTGGCCCCCCAGCATCTCTAGGAGGAGCAGGTACGTGGGGCTGCAGAGTCAGCCCTTGGCTACAGCAAGGGGGCTGTCACTCCTTCCAGACTAGAGGAGAGTCAGTGAGACACCTGTCCACAAGGAGAGCTTGAGAACAAGAAAAAAATCCCACTTCTTCCAATCCACCAGCGTTCTTTCCTTTTACCCCACCCCACCCGAGTTCAATGGAGTGAAAAGGGAAAGGGGAAATACAAGAAGCTAATTTATTTGTTACAGCGAGAAAAAAAATTCTTGTTAAGGAAGAATGTTAAAAAATAAATGAAACACAGACATTTCTAGATGTCACAGGTTTGCCAAGAGGACAAAGAAGAAATAAAGTGTGCAAAGTTGAAGAAGGGCAGGTAATAGTGAAAAAGTTCAAATCATTTAACCCCCTAAAAACATTTCAATTAAAGTAGAATATGTGTGTAGAAATACACCCATATCACCGTTGCACACTGCGCAAATTTTCACAGTTGAACACACCTGTGTAACTTGCATCTATATCAAGAAACAGAAGACAGGCAGCCCCCAGGATCGCTTCCTGTGCGTCCTTTCTGTAGCCACGTCCACTTCACTCTCTCTGACAAAGAGATGAGCTTTGTCCGTGTCTGCACTTTATATGAACGAATTCATGCAGTGTGCACACATTCTGTGGCTCTGGCCTCTTTGACTCAACGTCGCACCTGTTAATTTTATCCATATACATATATATATATATATATTTTTTTTTTTTTTTTGAGGAAGGTTAGCCCTGAGCTAACATCTGCTGCCAATCCTCCTCTTTTTGCTGAGGAAGACTGGCCCTGAGCTAACGTCTGTGCCCCTCTTCCTCTACTTTATATGTGGGACGCCTACCATAGCATGGATTGCCAAGCGATACCATGTCTGCAGCCAGGATCCGAACCTGCGAACCCCGGGCCGCCGAAGCAGAACCGGCACGCTTAACTGCTGCGCCACCAGGCCAGCCCCAATTTTATGCATATTTTTACATGTAATTTTAGATCGTGTATTCTCCTTGTTGAATAATTTATTTTTATATCATAAACATTATATACTATTTTACATAATATACATAGTATACATAATATACAATTTACCTAACTCTGGGTATATGGTTAGTTTCTAGTTTCTGAATATTACACATATCGCTGTTTGGAACATCCTAATGTGTAAGTTTGGGCAAAAATACACGTCACATTCTACTGGGTGGGCACTGAGCGGTGGGGTTGCTGGATTCCGGGCACGCAGACGCTCAGCTTCGGCAGACGCTAGCTTTAGTCAATAGCACTAACAAGTTTACGAAGTGGCCCTATCAATTTCAATTCATCTTTTTAATTTTCCTTTTTTAATCATTTGCTTGAGTAAACTTACTGCCTATTAGATTTTATTACTTTGTCTCCAGTATATGGGTTTCCTAAAATATGGTTTTGGGTTCTTTTTCTTTCTTTTCTTTTCTTTTTTTAAATTCTGTGGGGCACTGAACTATATTCTTAAAGGAAACTTAGCATCTTCTGTGGTGTACTCATTTGGAACCACTTGCCTGGGTTCAAATCCTGGCTCTAACTCTTCCCGGCTGTGTGACATTGACACTGGGCCAGATACTTAACCTCTCTGTGCCACAGGGTTTTCATCACTGAAGGTGAGGTAATAACAGCTCTTCTTTCATAGGTCGTTGTAATGATGGAATGAGTTCTTATATCGAAGATCGTAGAAGAGGCCATGGTATCATGTAATGGCGATATGCATCTGCTTCCACTATTTCTCAAATAAGGAGTCTGAATAGAAATCTTCCCAACAGCAAAGACATTCAGATCCTTTTATAGCAGAAAAAGAATGAAAAGAGCAGATGATTTTTTTTTTCATTTTACAATGCACTTTGAAAATATTTTTCTATACAAACCAAGAGGAAGCATGGCGTTACGGAAAGAGTCTGAGTGTGGAGTAAAGAATTGCATTGCCAAAGTCATCTTTGCCACTGTCTCCTGATCCGACAGCAGCCACTTGGCCCCTGGGGTCTCTGGTTTCACAAGTGACGAGAGAGAATAATGCAGGCCCCCAGGGTACGGTGAGGCTGGGCTGCGTCGCTGCATCCCCGGCCGGGCCACACGTGGAGGTGAGGATGTAGCCGTCCTCTTCTCCACCCTTTTGCCCCAGGTAGGAGACAATGTTAGTTGCTCAACCAAAATCTTTGCCCTTCTCCTCGCCCTGGTTCAGTAATGGGGTGAGCGCCCTCACCTCCAAGAAGGGAGTCCCAGCCTCGTGCGGATGACTCGTGCTGCCGGCTCAGCGCTCTGAGGCCAAATACGACCCAACCTGGACACCCGACAGTTCACAAGGCAGCCATTCGTACTTGGATTTTAAACTTATTTTTAAGTGTTTTACTCTGTTTGGACTTTGCTATTTCTAGTCTTCAAATAAACAAAAACCAACAGCGTACATGGAAATTAGATGTGAAATGGTGGTGCCCCGCCAGGTTGGGGACAGAGAGGGAGGGATGGAGGTGCTACATGGGCTGGTGACTCAGGGGCCCTGGGGCGCAGGTGAGGGAGGAGTCATCCCAGTCACCTGTGACAGCGCCAGCCCTCTGCACCCACACTCCACCGAGGGAGGCACCTGGCAGGTTCTCAGTGCTGTGGGGGCACTTTGCACCAAAATCAAATCAGTGTCAAAGCCAGTCAACCAGTGTGTAGTTTTAAGGTTTAAACAGGAGAAGGAGGGTCTTTGACGGTGTGGAGCTTTGCAGCAGCTTTGGGGGTGTGGGGGCGGGGGCAGAAAGGAGGAGGGCAGCTGCCCTGTGCAGGGAGCGGCGACCCGGTGAACAGAAAATAGTGTCCGGAACGCGTCAGCCTCCCTGTGAATTATTTATACCTAAATCTGACTTCACGGCCCATTTCAAATGCTTGCTTAATTTCCCCCGTGACGGCGAAATGGACCATCTCCCTGGGGAAACTCCCAGGGTTGGCTGGAAGCCTTGGGTGTTTGTGGAGGGTCCTCAGTGGCGGTCAGATGCACAGTCCTAAATATTTATGGAAATATTAGCAAATAAATCTTTGCTGCTGGAATGAGAGGTTAAGGCCCAGAGCTCAGCAGAGGTTTTCCTTTGGTCTTAACCACCCCAAAGAAAGATCCGTTTTCTGTGGCCTCCCTGGAATTAGAGGCCCAATTTAAGGGAAGGAAAAAACTGCCTGCTGACTTCAGACTTTCTGCCGCTGGAACCTCCTCCCCATTAAGTTTCTAAACAGCCATTGCTGCAGCCATTTGGGTGTCTCCAGTGCAATTTTCTTCCTCCTTGTGTCTTCCATCTTCCAAAATGTGAGCAGTCGGCCCCTGGTGAGTGATCGCGGGGCCCACCCCGTGCCCCACCCCTGCTAGAGTTCCCAGAGAGCGCAGGACACACTGGCAAATCTGAATTTCAGAGAACAGCAAATAAAGTTTTAGTACAAGTAGGTGCCAGATATTTCATGGACCTACTTATGCTAAATATATATAAATATTATCTGTAAATACGTTATTTGGTGTATATATTCTATATTTATACAATTTCACAATTATATATTTAACTTTATATATAATTAAATATTATATACATTATATATTTTATTTTATAATTATATATAAATATAATATATATCATATCTATATTATATATAGATATATAAATAATATATAAATAAATAAATGTGTCTATGTAAATATAGAATATATATACCAAATATAGTATATGTAGTAAACAGTTATATACAACTACATACATCAATATATAGATATATATTATGTAGGTTCACTAAATTTAATTAATTATTAATTATATTTATTATGATGTATTTTATACTATAATCAATTATATTAATAATTATAAATATTATAATTCTTTATTATTATTTAATTAATAATATTTATTAATCTTAGTAAACTTAGCATCTGTGTGTGTGTGTGTGTATCCCATGTAGGTAAGTCTTATGAAATATTGGAACCTACTTATAGTAACATTTTATTGTCTGGTAAATATCTATTTGTATATGGCTAAACCGGGCAACCTGACCGCTGCATTTGGGAGATGTGGTTTGCAGAGCGGGTGCAGCCTCCAGGCAGCCTGCTTGCCGGTGAAGGAGAGGTTAGCGAGAGGGTGGAGACCAGCTTGCGGACGAGACATCCTGAGGGGTTCCATCCATGTCTGCTCACTGCTTAATTAATGCCTGGGAGAAACGGAAATGAAGGACGGTCGCTAAGCTTGCTGTGTCCCTCTCTCCCACTTTTTCTCAGTTTCCTCTCATTCCTTTAGGTTGCTAAGATGGATGACAGCCTGAGGCAATATTTACGGCTCATCTGGATGGCTGCTTTGCGGACGAGAATTATCCGTCTCTATTTTCTGCAGAGTAGTAGCCTTATTTGTGGGCCCAGAGCAGGTGCTGTCTAAAATTTATGTACCTTCCTTTTAGCAAAACTTTATCAGAAGCGTGCTCTTCATCCATCATGACGTGAAAGTCTGTCTCCTCACCTCCTCTCTGCTTGTGTCCTTTCTTGTCTCCTCCACCAGAGTTCCTGGCATCTGCTTCAGACACAACCTCCTCCTTCAGGTCAGCACCTGGACGAGCCCATTGAAAGTTTCTCAGTTCAGCCAGACTGGACCTTATTGCTGCTCCCCAGTTGCCAGGATGTCAACCAAATGACTCTCTAACCTGACCTTTGTCTCTTGATCTAAGCCTGAGCTTTGTTCCAGGTGCCACTGTGTTTGAAATTTTGAAATAGTGTTTTTAATAAGGATCCTCCAAACTGTCGCTGTGTGAGCTCTTCTCCCTCAGCAATGACAGGATATGTGTGGAAATATTTAGACTTAGAGCTTTTCCAGTGACTTTCCCCTTGTCAACACAGCCAGCACTCTCAGAGGCTGCTGGGAGAGAAAAAAAAAAAGCCAGACTTTTTGTATTTACTCTGTATTTCTCTGTGTAGAGTTTCTGAAACTGGTGCAGAATCTGAGCTCCAGATTCCATGTCCCTTAACTTTAAATAAAGCGGGTCAGGCTCCTGACTGACACTTCCTTGATGTGGAGACAAAAAGATCCTGGCTGGTTCTTTTTTTCACCCAAATATTTTTCCACTTCATTTGGTTCTAAACCATATTGTAAATAAGCCATCACATTCCTGGGCATTTTTTCCCTACAGAAAAATGTCTTCACAAAAACCTGTACACCATTGTTCACAACAGCTTTTGTTGCAATAGGCATAAACTGGAAACAGCCAAACGCCCTTCAACAAGTGGATGATTAGAGAAACTGTGGTATATCCAAACCATGGAATACTACGCAGCAGTGAAAAGGAACACACCATTGACATATACAACAAATTAGATGACTCTGACAAGCATCGTGCTGAGTGAAAAAAGTCAGTCTCAGAATATCCTGTATTGTGTTATTTCATTTATAATATAAAAGTCTGCAAATGACAAACTGTGGAGATGGAAAATAGGTCCATGGTTGCCAGGGATCAGAAATTGTGGGAGGGAGAAAGTTGTGACTCTAAAGAGATAGCAAGAGGGACATCTCTGGGGTAATGGGGTAGTTCTGCATCTTGACTATGTGGTGGTTACACAAACTACACATGTGATAATGAGGCAGCGAACTAGTTACACAGATTGTACCATTGTCAATGTCTTGCTCATAATGTTGCACTATAATTATATGAAATATAACCATTGGGGGAAACTGGGTGAACAGTACTTGATTATCTTTGCAACTTCCTGTGGATCTATAAAAAATAAAATTTTTAAAAATTATCTTCCAGTTAAATCATTAAGGCACAAGTAACCAAAAAAATTAGTGGTACTATTATTTCAAATAAGATCTGTCATTTTGGGGGCACTTACCACGCTAAGCACTTCAACCACGTCATCTTCACAACAACCCTATGTGGTAAACATTTACTATCATCCTCAGTTTACAAATAAAGAAACTGTTGCTCAGAAATATCAATGACTTGCCCAAGGACGAATGGAAGACAGGACACAAGCAAAAGCAGAACTCAAGAATGTCTGATTTCACAGTCCACACTCTATATGCAGTCAGACCAGCTTGCTATTTTCCGGAAAATTCCATCCACTAAGTCTGTACCATTTCAAGTCCTTACATATGATTTGGTTCTAAACATCACTCCAAACCAGAATTCCAAAAAGAATATAATATGTGAAAAAAAAATTTTTTAAATAGAGGCAGAGTAAATCCATCGTGTAGAAAAGACCATATTTTCTCATGAATTGTTGTTCTATTTCCCCAGGAAAAGGGGGTGACTAGTGATGCTTGATGTGGTGCTCTCGATGGCTGGTTTGGGATTAGGTTAATATAGATTCATCTGAGGACCTTCGTCCCACAAAATCTGCTCTTGAAGTATGAACAATCATCCTTCCAAGCAGACAGAAGGACACGAGCCTCTGCATATCCATTAAATAAGAACAAACATGTGAAAGACACAGGGAAGCCCATGGGCCATCTCAGGAGCCACCATGTTCCCCTCATCTTCATCTTTTGGCTACTTTGGATATTCTTCACACACCCACGCACGTCAGTCTTAAAAGGAAATATGAAAAAGGATAGATTTTGATGCTCCAAATTCACCCACTAACAACTTATTTTCCACAGCAACGTCCCTTGATTTTTCAAAAGATGAGATCTAAGCAAAGAAAATATTTAAGCTAAAATAATAATAACACAACATGCCAACTTCGTTGGTACCACTGTCAGCGTAGCTACAGGTGTTCCTAAGCTCCCTGGGAGGGACATAAACGTCTGATACTGTTTTGAGATGAATGCATACAAAGTAACTGTTGAGTTGGTGAAAGTGAGTCTGAAAATGCATAGAACCACCTGGAAATCTGTGGCTTCCCAGCTAAAAGGTGATGTCCTAAAATGTCAACAAAACTCACTTATCCATGAAACAACCAGGCCTGGCAGCCTGCTGGCCTCCTCAGGTGAGCCAATGACACGGAGCACCCCATGGGATGGGCTGCTCACCCAAGAGGATTGTGGAAGGGAGAGTTTCCCGCTTTCTTCAACCTCTTCTCCTTTCTCTCCAGGTAGAGAAAGGCCTGGAACCTTTGCTTTATTCCCTAAATGGCCATATTCTTCTCACTTCACCCCATTTTTCCTTCCACCTAAGGTCAGATGGAAAAGCATCTCATTCTCTAGGGTCCAGAAGAAATGCCACAGCCCTTTCGTTGATATTTTAAGATTGGTTCAAATCTCTGGAAAAAAAAAAAAAAAGACTTGAAGGGTTTCATGTCAAAAGACACAGGAGGGGTTAATGATGGTCCCTGGAGCGGCTCCCTCACCGTGGGCTGAGGGAGGATGCAGCTGAGTTTGGCAGCCTATACAATGTTTCATTTTGTTTTTGTTTTTCATTGAATGGAGAGGCGGTATACAGATTGTGTATTTCTGGCATCTTTCGCAGTGTTAGAATGTCTGTCGGGACAGGACCTGAGTTCCCTCCTGGTGAGTAGAACTGAGTGGTGGCTTCCCCTTGAGACAAGGCGTGGCCTCTCCAGCTCACTGGTCCTTTCGGATCCTTTTGTCTTTTTCCAGCTCAGTTATCTGCATTGCATTCCCACCCGGGTCCTGCAGGCATCTCCACGAATGCCTTCAGCATCACAAACAGACTGGTGCTAAAAATACTGATGCAGCACATATTTTCTGTTATGCAATTAGAGTCAAAAAAAATTTCCTTCGGAGGAAACGACTGTTTTTCCAAGTTTCTGAAAGTCAAGAGCTTCATTCCAGTGGCTGAAAGAAAGCAAGTCAACCACAGGGTCACTCCAGTAACAGGCTGCTACAGCTAAAAGTCAGCCTGGCCCTTGACACTGTCCCTCACCTCAGAAGGCCCCCTCCCTGCACGCTGTGCCTTGCTAATCCTGTGAAGCAGCTGCTCTCTGCTTGGCTCGGTGGGCGGGGGGCGGGGGGGGGAGGGGGTGCTGGCCTGCTAAGCACAGCTCTCCGTGGCTTAAGAAAGCCACAAAGTAAGGCTTTGTTTCAGTGGTGCTCTCTTCCTTTGACAGAAATATGAGGATTTAAAAGATTAATCAGACATAGTTAATGGTTTTAAGTAGCAAACAGTACAACAGAAAAGACATCAATAAACATTTTGAACATTTTGTAAATGGCACAGAGGGTTCAAGTTTACTCCGGTGTCTAAGACGGCTACTGAAGCTAGGAGGAGCTCATCGCATCTGTGAGTTCTGCAAGCAAACGCGTGAGATGCATTTGACAAAGGAAGAAAAGAGTGGGAGTTTCTGATAAATGAAACCATCTCTCTTGAAACCAGAGTAATTGTGGTTTCCGCATCCCTGAATGATCCGTTTTCTCATCACCTAGCTCTGATTAATCCACAGTAAACAATGGCCATAGCCGTAAATCAGGCCTGATATCCTGCCCTAAAATTAATTAGAAAACAAAACAACTTGGAGATGGGATCATTTTGCCCGTGGGAATGAGATGGGAGCCTTACTGCAGCCCAGCTGTGGGTAGTTGTCGAGCCAGCCCTGGCCTCTGGGGTACCTCCTTTTTTCTCAGGTAGTGCTGAAACTAGACACAGGGCATTGTCAAATCCACTGTGACTTTCCGCTCTGCTCTTCTCAGGTCCACATTACAGTGATTATTGGCCCAGCGTGATACCACACTCCATATCCTCCAAGAAAAGTGACTTGGAATACACAGGGCTTTCCTCACGGGCAACAGCAGGCTTCCACACAGGTGGGGGTTCCTTTCCGGCCCTCCCAAAGTGTTCATCCACTTCGCGTCCCAGTTTTGTTTTTGTTTTTGGTAGACCAGATGCTGGTTGAGCGGATCTTTGCATCTGCCAATCCCTCATGCCATTTCTTCACATCTGAAAGGTCCCCGCATTTGTAAACACTCTGAAGCACATTGGATGTCCTCAGAAAGTAAACCTTTTTCCTCAGAGAAGTGAGTTGAAATTGTAGGGGCAATTTGCACTTGTGAAATCAAAGTTGGATTCCAGATAAGTTGGAATTTCTGTAAAGAAACGGAGAAAATGCTGTTTAGCTTGGTTGCCTTTTTTGGTGACATTCTCTTGGGTTTTGAAGCAGTCTTTTTTCAAAAAAAGAGAGAGAGAGAGACATTTTTTTCTGTAAGAACTATTGTCATAACCCACACATAACATGGAACAGTCCAAGTGAATCAGCCCATCCTTTTCTAGGCTCTCCATGGCCTCTTCAATGATCATCAAACAATATCAGAAAAACAATATATAGATTTCTGGTTTTTTTTTTTTTTTTGAGGAAGGTTAGCCCTGAGCTAACATCTGTTGCCAATTCTCCTCTTTTTGCTGAGGAAGACTGGCCCTGAGCTAACGTGCGTGCCCATCTTCCTCTGCTTTATATGTGGGACGCCTGCCACAGCATGGCTTGCCAAGAGGCACGTGTGTCCATACCTGGGATCCAAACTGTGAACCCCGGGCCACCAAAGTGGAACGTGCAAACTTAACCGCTGCACCACCAGGCCAGCCCAGATTTCTGTTTTAATGTAATCCTTCTCCCTTCTCATGCTCAAAATATTTCTGAATTAGAGAAAGACACTCTTCTTGTCCCACACTATGAAAATATGATTTTATGGCAGGCTGACATTTTAACATCCTTTTTACGGCAGTTTGCAGGCACCTGCCTAAGATGACTATCTCCTTCCATTTTTACAAAAGTCCAAAATTCTTATTAAGTGCTTCTGCACATGCTGAGGACACCGAAAAGGGACCACAAACTTTCAGCAGGAAACCTTCAATGTCATAGGTAAGCAAATCAGACTCCCCTTTGGCATGTTGTGTACAAAATGTGCAGGACTTTCAGCAGATACTGACTATTTTCTTTGGTAAGAATTTATAGGCTGAACAGAATTTGGTAAAATTTGTATGTGCACATTGGCTGAAAATGCAGCTTGTTTAGCAAAATCTAGTTTGTATTTAGACAAGATGCAAAACAGTTTTATGATTTCTATGGTTTTATTAAATGCTTCATGGAAATCAAGAAAACATTTTGAAACTGTTTTTTCAAAGCGAACTACCCAAGATGTAGGGGGAACAAATGTCTGTTGTTGCTGTGATTAGACAAATCACTTCCTATACTGTAGAAATCATGATCATTGGTAAGAACTGTTAGTATCATCTCTACAGGTAAGGGCCCAGGCATCTTTTATCAAAAGTCCCCTGTTTATTGCCTATTGGACATTTTACTTGCAATTTCTAAAATAGAAAACGTAGCTTTGCTCAGTTTCCTAGAGCCGTTAAGGGGATGATATGATTGCGTGTGTTTGTGTGGTATGCCAAGCTAATTCAGTGGTTGCTCTTTTCAAATAAGCATTGGTGTCATTCTGGGAGGATATGATAATTTTGTTGATTTAGAAGTATTTGCCGGACCCATGAGATTTATTCTGCGTAGATGCTTTCACATTCCCTTCTCCACTAGGCCCAATCCCAAATTATCTCCTCCCTGTTGTGTGGTATTGTCTTTTTTGATTATTTACCTCTGTAATCCAGTTGTATACATGCATCCATCCTTCCTTTAAATAACCCAGTCTTTGAGGCTTCTTTTTGTTTTTTATTTTTTTGCTGAGGAAAATTTGCCCGGAGCTAACATCTGTTGCCAATCTTCCTCTTTTTTTGCTTGAGGAAGATTTGCCCTGAGCTAACATCTGTTGCCAGTCTTCCTCTGTTCTGTATATGGATCACCGCCACAGCTCGGCTGACGAGTGGTGTAGGTCCACGCCCAGGATCTGAACCTGTGAACGCAGACTGCCGAAGGAGAGCAGGCCAAACTTAACCACTACACTATGAGACTTCCTTTATACTGATATCTCGGTCATGCTGGTGTTGGTGTTGCAACTGTTCTCATTTTTGTTAGCGGAATTCTTGTAACACAAACTCACGATATTCACAATGTTAAATATTAAACACTGGGCCAGCGCTATCCTGACCCAACGCACAACAGTTCACCTGCAGGCAAAGTCAAGATGGACAGGGGATGCTGGGGATTACAGCACACTTACGCGGCACGCGTGGGTCCCATCTCTCAGAGCGCTGCGGCAAAGGCTGCTCCAGTGTCCGGAAACACAGGTCACAGTGGCCAACCCCGGTGGACGGGGGCAGGGGCGGCAGCAACGCCTTCAGACGGTAGACAACCTACATCGTTCCCACTTGACACTGAAAACAATGCCGCTGTCAGCCCCTACTTTCAGGGCACCGTTACGAGTTTGTACCTTCCTCCACCTTCCACACTCCTCGCCCGAAACGAGGACTTTCTGAATCCTAGAGGAGGAGTTTCTTGGGTGTGGGAATTTTAGTGCTAAAATTGAGACAAATCTGGGCAAACTGGGGTGGTTGGTTACTCGAGGAGCCCCAAGATGGTAGCCAGCTGCCCACCCCGCATTAGATCTCATTGAGAAGTAAATCTTTATTGTGTCAAGCCACGGAGAACTCAGGGTTGATCTGCTGAGGAAAGGGGGTGTTGTCACCCTGACTAATGCCACACACCCCTTCCAACTGCCTCTCTCCAAGCCCAGGAGCCGTGTAGACATGGCTATTATCGGACAGCGCAATCTGAGAATAGAGACTCTGGGCTCGAGCCAGAGGGTGCTGTCTAGTAAGGGAAGTGTAAATCCCCAAACTCTAAAATAGTCTGCACACCTTCCCAGTGCCATCCCTCTCCGTCCCAGAAGTGGAGCTGCCTGGGCTGGCCGAGATGGATTATGTGCACATAGGATAAGCAGGTTTAATAAATCATAGAGAACTTTTATCAAGGGTGGCTGTGCTGTGAATTAAACTGGAGCCGGCAGCCTGACATTTCACACCTCTTAAATTAAGAATAATGGGCTCTTCTTGGTCATCTACACAATAGGTAATATGAAATATTAGACCTGAAATGGGTTTTATATATGATCTAATTCTAATTTCTGTAATTTAGTTCAAACATTTATTGAGTGGCTTCTAAGTTCCAGAGGCTGATAGAGGATTTAGAAGTTAATGATACTCTGTTCCTTTACCCAAGCCGTGTGTGTGTGTGTGTGTGTAATAAGGTAAAATTCATATGACATAAAATTAGCTACTAATGACTTTCTTTCTTTTTGATGAAGAAGGTTGGCCCTGGGCTCACCTCTGTTGCCAATCTTCCCCCCCGCCTTTTTTTTTGTTCTCCCCAAGCCCCAGTGCATAGTTGTACATCTTGGTTGTCAGTCATTCTAGTTCTTCTGTGTGGGATGACCCCACAGCATGGCTTGATGAGCGATGCATAGGTCTGTGCACAGGATCTGAACCAGCAAACCCTGAGTGCACGAACTTAACCACTGGGCCACGGGCATGGCCGGCGCCCACTAATGACATTCAAGTGAACAACAGTGACTTTTAGTAGATTCCCAGTGTTGGGCAATCATCACCTCTATAGTTCCAAGACAGTTTTATCACCCCCAAAAGGCAACCCCGTACCCATTAAGCAGTCACTCCACATTCTGCCCTCTACCCAGCTGCTCCCACCCACCGATCCACTTTCTGTCTCTCTGGGTTTACCTATGCTGCATATTTCATGCAAATGGAGTCATACAATATGCGACCTTTCAGCACGCTGTTGGTGAGGGTCATCCGTTTTGTACCATGTATTCAATCAAAGGCTTGCACAGGAATGTTCTCAGCAGCACTATTGAGCAAGCCAACAGGTGAAGACAACCCAAATGTCCATCAACTGTTGAACAAAATGTCGTGGTCTGGTATAATGAAACTCATGCAAGCAACTTACGTCTTAAGTGAAAGACTGATACATAAAGAGCTAATTCAGATAAATTGGAATAGCGCTAAAATGAGTTAGACACAGGCTGCCATGGTAGGTTGGAGGAATGCTAAATGCAGCCTAGGGATTCTGAGATGATTTAGAATCTTACAGTAACTTCCATGGGAGAAGCATGGAATTGTGCCAGACAGAAAGCAAATTTTAATCTGATTTTTTCCCGGAGTGTTTGCTTTTCACATGTTAAATCTTACTTTATTGTTGAAGTATTCTATGTTCACCTTTCTCAAGTGTGATTCTGATCAAGGGAGAGTGGTGCAATTGTTAAGTAGTATATTATTAGATGGTGGAACATTTGTGGTCCAAAGAAAAAGACTATTGTGTTAATATCAATACATATTAAATCTGAGATAAGACGAAATGTGACACATCTTCACATATGTGCAGAATTTAAACCTTTGTTAATATTATTAACATATAAAGAGTTTTAACAAATCAAATATATATATACATACAGCAATGTGACTATAGTTAATACTGTACTATGTACTTGAAGTTTTCTGAGACTAGATCTTCACTACTCTTACCATTAAAAAAAGGAAAGAGAAAATGGTAACTATACGAGATAATAGATATGTTAATTGGCTTGATTGTGGCATTTATGCTTATATCACAATGTATATGTATATCAAAACATCAAGGGGTACACCTTTAATATATATAATTTTTATTCATCAATTTTACCTCATTCAAGCTTGGGGAAAAAACAAGAAAAAGGGCAAGTGAATGTACATTAAAAAAAGAAGGGCCACTTTATTTTCCTATATATCAATTCATTTTTATTAGTAACCTTCATTCCACAGAGTGGCAGAGATGTCATCTACTTAAAGTTTTCTCAATCTGCTCAGGGTCCAGGGATGGTGACTCTGTCCTGCAGGGGCTCATACGGAATTGGGAGGGACCCAGGTCCTGGTGCCCTCATCTTTCAAGTCTCTAGTCACAGCTGCTGCACCCGCACCTAAGGCATCTCCCGCGCTTTCTCGCAGCCTCTTCTGTGCGCTACGAGGTAGGAAGATGGCACCGCTCATGGACAGGTCGGGGAGAGTCGCTGACCCGCCTCAGGATCGCCCACCCAATGATCTGCGTAGGCATCTCCACCCCGCTGCTCCTAGGCTACGCTGGGGAGAGGAGCCGCGATGAGTCTTGGCCTCCCCACGGCCCCTGAGACACGTGGCACAGAAATCCTTTACTGGTGGACCTACAAGCTCTCTGATATTTCTGTCATGTCCCACTCCCTCCCCGGGATCCTCGGAGCCAGCGCGGAGGACCGGATGGGGAGCCGGGAGGCAGAACGCAGGCTTTCCTAGGAACACACACAGCAGCTTCTCCCCGTTCTTTCCTTGTCCATTTGCACCACCTTCCCTTTCCGGAGGCGACAAAGGCCTCCTGGTCTGGCTTAAACCAGAGAAAAACCGCGTGATGAGCTAGAAAAAAAAATTACCAGGAACAAACAGAAATAAATAAGTTTCTATGTTACCGTGTAATCCCATTTTAATAAACATAAAAAATAGATCGTTTTTATCTGATATATAAAAACAAAAGTGTTTTCTAAACCTAAGAGAAAATTAATAAACCACACAGGAGAACTTACATATGTGACTGTACTACATTTTCAAACTTCTGCTTAGCGAAATGCATTATAAATAAACTAAAAGGCAAAGGAAAACTGGGGAAATATTTGTAATATAGGAAACAAGGCATTCACATCCCTAATAAATGAAGAACAGTGATACATGAGCCAATGGAAATGCAAACTCGTCAATAAAAAAGGATAAAGAACATAGACAAATCATAAATGAAAATAAGATAATGTAGGAAATATATATTTGAGAATATACATATTTGAGAAAATGTATTAATAGTGAAAATTCAACTTCACTATTAATAAAAAGAACACAAACAAAGCTGCAGACGTCACGTCTCCCTCATCAGCCTGGCAAATACTTCTAAACAGAATCTCCTTTGTGGGCAGAGCGTGTTGAAATGGGCACTTTCATAGGATAAACATTTTAAAGAACAATTTTGCAACATACATTCAAAATCTTATAATGGAACATCCTGTTTGATCCCCAATTTCACTCCTTGATATTTATGTCAAGGAGATAATCAAAGATGTAAAAACTATAGCAGCTTCTTTATGATGGAAAGGGTTCACTGTTTCCGAAGAGCTTCAAGCAGTGATGGGGGGCTGGTTGTTAGGCACATAATGACGTTTTTACATATGGGAAAGGGCTACCCTAGATGAGCTGAGGATTACTGCAAGTCTGAAATTTTATCATTCAACGACTCTGTCAACAGAACAGAAGTAGTGGGGAGGCTGTCGTGAAAATAGTGATGATGACGATGGTGGTGATGATGCTGGTGATGACGGAGATGATGGTGATTTTGATTGTGACAAAGATGGTGGTGATTATAATGAGAGTGATGATGATGATGATGATGATGAAGATGACGATGATAAATGAGAAATTCTGTTCGTTACTATACGGAATGTGATGGTGATGGTGATGGTGATGAGAATGATGACGACGATGGCTAACATTCCTTGAACACTGATTTTTTTGCCAGGCGTCACTCTTATAAACATTCTATGTGAATTAAACCTCATTTAAACCTCACAGCCTGGTGAGTGGGCATCATTACTTTCCTCATTGTATACATAGTGACAGTAAGGCACAGCGGGTTCCAGTGTTCCTGCACTGGGAAGCAGAAAAACAGAAACTTGAGTCCCTCAGGACCCTGTGAGCCACACAGCCAGCCCTGGCTGCTGAGCCCTGGCTGGTTTCACATTAGAGAGCAAAATACTTCTAAAACGTTTAAGCCCGGGGCAGCCCGATGGCATAGTGGTTAAGTTCGTGTGCTCCACTTTGGCGGCCTGGGTTCACTGGTTTGGATTCCAGGCACAGATCTACTCCACTCATCAGCCATGCTGTGGCGGCATCCCACATACAAAAGAGAGGAAGTTTGATGTGATGTTAGCTCAGGGCCAGTCTTCCTCAAGCAAAAGAAGAGGAAGATTGACAATGGATGTTAGCTCAGAGCTGATCCTCCTCACCAAAAAAATAAATTAATACAAATTTTGAAAAAGTTTAAGCCCATATTGTTTGAATCTCTATTACTTCTACTTGCCTCCAATTCCTTACTTATAGTGGAAATTTTAAATATGGTTAAATTGTTCACTTGAACTTTAAGACACCTCTTCCCTGGGCCGTCTCCCCTCAGGGGACCCACAGCCTCCCTTCTGCGCCAGGGGCCTTTGTGTCAACTCTTCTGGGGCTTGTATTGAAATACTGAAAAGAACCTAAGTGTTCAAAAATAAAAGTTGGTAAGATACCTTCAAGTACAATTTTTAACAATAGCTACAATTATTGGGCACTTACTATGGCAGGCATGGTAATAAGCACTTACAACTCTTTATGCAGGTTTATCATTATTACCCAAGTGTTGCACGCAATAATCTATTGCTTTAAAAACAATGTTTACATATTTGCATCGACACAGTGACATACTTTATTAGACAGCTCTTGCTTCAACAACACTGTGGAAGAAGCCATCCCCCGAGCTCGCAAGCTCATGACCACAAGCACTGGCTTTCTTCGCTCCCCAGTCCTTGCATTAGCGGTGGCTGACAGGTGTCGGTCTGCTGCACGTGCCCACATGTTGTTCATCCTGCTGGGACCAGAAGCTGACGCCCAAGTCCACCTGTCACACCTTCCAAGTTTAACATGTGTTTGTTGAATGAATAAGGGGGGTGCAGGTGAAGCAATATTTGAATCAGAGGTAGAGGACACGCCTCTGGTCAAGTCTGGCCTCGGGGCAGCTCGTTTGCAACCTGCACAGAGGCGGCCCTGGAGGGACGGTGCGAAGGAAGACCAGCTGACTTCCCTCCGCATGTTTATATTTTAACTCTGATGGGGAGACTGAGAGCTCCCAGGCTGTGGAATCACACGTCCTCATATGGATTATTATTATTGTTTATTTCCTAGGCCCAGAAATGGAAACCTTGACTCAGACTCATTCAAATAACAAGGAAATTATTTTTCTCACATAAGGTCATTGCTTTCTTCCATCTCTCTGCTCTGCTGCCTGTAGCATAGTTTCTAATCAAACTCTAGTTTCTCTTGTCCTTGCAAGATGGCTCCTGACGGCAGAGCTACACGTTTGTTTTTTCTCTATCACACGCATTGTATAGATACGGAGATGCACCAGCAACTCACTTCATCGTGCACTATGAGTCATGGCTTCATTCTGTTTGGGTCAATGTAGGCGTCGTGTTCTTACCAATAAGAGTCACCATGGGAATGACAAGGCTTGTACAACTGAAGACCTAAGTCTGGAGCTGAGGATGAGGCAGTGTCATCTAAGCTGCGGCGGTGTGGAAGGGGGGAGAGCATCTTAATAATATCAGAGCTGTATTAAGAAGGAAACGGGCTCACAGATGGAGGGCAGGCACCTAACAGTGTCCACTACAGACGCCAGGCCTGGCCAGCGCCTGGTCCTCAGCAGGTGCTCAGGAGTCAGAGGATGGAAGATCTAACGCACCATCTCCTCTTGCTTCTCAGCAGCCCCCTCCCCTCCCACATCCACCCCTCCTTCTCTGGGCTGCCTGCTCTGTAGTCTATCATTCAGGACCCACAGGCATCTGGCTGTCACCTCATAGTCGCCTGAAGGGTAACTGGGAAGAGGTCACACTGTCCCATCGAGCTGGAGGAAAACGTATTTCTGGTGCAGGAGAGCAGGCAGGAAGTGGACATGCTCCCTGCATTGCTGAAAACATAGCCAGTGCTCGGCCCCCTGCTCAAATTCCCATGGCTCATTGTCTGAAATCAAGGGGTCACGTGCTTCCAGAATGATGAAGGCTGCTTTCGATCCTAACTCTGGAATCCATTTCAATCCAATCCATTGTCTTCTAGAAGGGTCAGGCTTCCCCGATTGCATAAATACAGCTCCCCCCAACCCAGGGAACACCAGCAGCAGTCGGAATTACTCGTGAATAAAGGCAAGCACAACCTAGTCCCTTAAACCCGCAGTGAAGACAAACCAGAAGCAAACAAAACTGACGTATTTCTTAATAGCATTTGAATTGATTGTGTGTATAAGCGTGTGTGTGTGCATACGTGTGTAAGAATAGACATGATTTGATTATATGTTGAGAAGTGTCGCACTTTCCAGTTTAACCCATTGTAAATATTTTGGACACAAGTTCAGTCTATAGTAATCATATTTTTACATACCGACATTCATGCAAGACCTAATATTCATGGTCTAGTGGCCAAGTATTATATGTATATTACTGAGGCCTGCCAAAAATCACTTTATGTTTTAAGTCTTAATAATTAGAAAGTAGTATTTCCTTTTTTTCTTTTGATCAGAGATAAAAATGCCTCAAAAGTGTTTCTTTTACATTATATCATTTTTCTGCACCATTTATTAGAAATATCTGTTCCTATCATCAAAAATCTTTCTGGAAGTGTTTATGCTCCCACCTCAAATATTTATAGCTTTCAGGCTCGAGATGACTTATTACTATTTGCTTTTAATTTCCTCCTGTAGTGTTTCAAATGGCATCACAGTCATTACGAATGGTTTAGAGTTAAATTATGAGGAGATGCCATGTCGCTTCTGACTGCCTGCATTTGATGAGGTTATTAAAGCAGCAGAAATGTAAATTACCATAGCAACAAAAGCATAAATTCTTAGCTTGTTTCATAATCTTGGGCCTGAAGAAAATTATACAGCTCTTAACAGCTCAGGCATGATGCAACAGGAACAATTAGTCGCTGCGTCATGTGGGGTCCAGAAATCCATCAGAGTTGACAGATATCGAATCCTTGGAATAGTTGGTATTGAACTAACCTGACCATTTCTTTTTAACTTTCCACCCGTTGGAAAGCCTGAGAGTGTGCAGAGAAAGTTCATGTCCGTGACATGGCCATGTGTCCGTCATAGCAAGCACTTCCTAAGAGTCAGTCATATGGCCAGGAAACATCACCTCCTTAGAAAAGTGTGTTATGAATTTCTTATGCTCTCCCCATAAAACACATCTTTAAGACACTCTTCACAAATAACATCTTTGTCTCCAAAGTAACAAATGCATATCAAAGGGAGGGAAAAAAATCTAAAAGAAAAAAAAGAGAGAAAGATATTACAAGTTCCATAAATAAAATATATCCCTAGAAAATACTCCAGACACCAGTATAGCATGGGTTATCTCATCTTTGATTGACAGGGCGTGTAATTTGCTTGTTGCTTCACTTGATAATAACCCAGAGATAAAAAATGTAAGGTGGTGTCTGTGTCCTTACATGGTATTTTATAAGCTTGACTGCGGTCAAGTGTGTTTCTGATGCAGCACACTGTGCTGCCCCATCGACTAGCAAAACAGCAAAGGAAGCGATCAATTCGATCCCAATTCTTTTTTTCTGGCTCTAGAGAGTTTTTCTAGAGTAATCTCTGAATTTGGTCTCTCCATTGGTGGTTCTGGACAAGAATTAACGTTGCAAAGTTTCACTTAAACAGGAACATGTCTTCCCCAGAATTCACATCGCATCAGCATTTAAACTAATTGAATCTCATATTCTGGTACCTGGGAACCAGGCGGATTAATACTCAACAGTGCTAGAGACTCAGGACCCTAAAATACATAAACTGTCTTGAATCTTAATGGCAAGATTTTGAAAAGCTAAGGAAAGATAACCGTATTCTTTATAACCTTTAGAAGAAAAAGTATAAAATGATATGCTGTGTAAAGGATGAATTCACGACTTCAGTGAACATTTATTGAGCAACTACTGAGTGAGAGCACTCTTACAGGCACAGGTGCACAGCATGAACAAGATGACAAGGCCCCGCCGTCATGTCATTGATTCCTGACGGGGCTGCAGGCGGGGGGAGTGTGGCAGAGGGAGGGAGACAGTGAGAGACTGTGGCAATAGTCTTGGCAAGAGATACAAAGGTGTCATGGACAAGGACATTGGTCCAGGATGTAGGTAATTCATTTCTAGATACATTTAGAGTGTAAAGCAATGGTACTTTCTGAGGAACGAGATGTAGGTTGTAAGATAATGAGAGGGACCAAGGATGAATGAAAGGTTTTTAGCCTGACTCACTGAATGTGGAGCCATAGGGGGATGCAGAAGACCAATCGAGGAACAGATAGAAGGATGGGTTCAGCTTAGTTGGGGTGTGTTTAGTTTCAGGCATGTGTTAGGTATGTGGATAGAGATGCCCAGTAGTCTTCTGTAGGCTCCTGTGCATGTCTCTGTGATAAATGTCATTATACTTTCATGAGCCAACATTTCCTCGGCACTTAGTATGCATCAAGCTGTCTACCAAGTACTTTATATTTCTCCTCTTATTTAATTGTCACTAGCAACCTGTAAGGACCTTAATATCATTATTCCCACATTATAGATAAGAGAACTGAAGTTTAGAAAGGTTAAATACCCTGCCCAAAGGTTGAAATGGAGAGCCTTCTTGAAGACGCTCCCTATGATAGCATGTATTCACCTGTCATGAGGACTCATAAACCTAAGAGCATAATGCTCCAAATCTGAGCAAGGCCCTCATTGCAACTCCTAAGCTTCATGTATGGCCCCAGTATATTCCTCTCCAAAGACAGGTCAGGAGAAGCCTTACTGCAACATTGATGTTAAACATTTGCTTGTTCGGTACAGGTCTCCTGCCAGGACCTCACAGCAAAGAGTGGGGTTGGCAGAGGAAGCAGGGACCACTCAGCAAGAGCAGGTGCCCTGGAGGTTGAGTACGGCAGCCTAGGTCCCCTGCATGACTCCTTCTCCAACCAGCCACTCTAGCAGGTTAGTAAATTAAGCATCCCAGCCACCCAGCACCAGGAGGCAAATGCATCATTTCTATGGCTAATGCTGTGATGTCTCCTTCTAAAACAGCAGCTAAGGTGTGCAGCAGGAAATTGTGCACTGTGTGGTGGAGGGGAATTCTGAGTGCCCAGACCCAGAGAAGGGTCTATCTCATATTGTGGAGATTTATCTTTCTTTCTTTTTTTTGAGGAAGATTAGACCTGAGCAAGCATCTGCCGCTAATCCTCCTCTTTTTGCTGAGGAAGACTGGCCCTGAGCTCACATCCGTGCCCACCATCCTCTACCTTATATGTGGACGCCTACCACAGCATGGCTTGCCAAGCGGTGCCATGTCTGCACCTGGGATCCAAACCGGCAAACCCCAGGCTGTCAAAGCGGAACATGCGCACTTAACTGCTGCGCCACCGGGCTTGCCCCTGTGGAGCTTTTAAACAATAAGTTCACATGTTTTTTAAGTGGACGAGAAGTGGATCTTTCCAGACCAAACCAGGAACCTCTCTTTTTACCCATAATATGATCCTGAACCATTGGAAGGGTTGAGAAAATCAAGAAGAATCTAGAATTCCTCATCAGTGAAGAAAAGAAAATGATGCCAACACACACTTCAGGACTTTCTTGATCTTTTTGCAGATCAGCCAGATATTGAGCTAGAGAGAATCAGCTACTCTGTGAACATTATTCATTGTCTATCAATAAATTCTGACCCGGCCATTTAACACTCAGGTACTTGCACAAACATGGCCGGAAGATAAAATGCAACTCAGACATGTCATAATGCAGCTAAACGCCAAATCCTGATGCAGGGCCCCGACCTGTGCAGAAGACCTGCTCCGCCAAGTCCAGGGCTTACACAAAGGCGAGCCCCAACCCCAGCCCCAGCCATGCGAGCATCCCCACTCAGGGGCTTCGCTTCCCTAAGATTAGAGAGACGGAGTTTTTTTGGCTTTAAAACATCTTCTGCATTTCTCCTCCCCTGAACTCCCCTGTGAGCCTACCAAGACTGTACTGAATTGGGTTTTCTGCTTGGCAGGTAAAGTTTTTCACTCGGCACTCAAGATGAAGCCTCTAATCCTTATTATCTTTTCATTAACACTATCTGCTTCGTGAATCAAAGCCGGGTAAAGCAGAATCGGGAGGTGGCCGGAACCGTGAGGCTGAGGGAGATGGTCCAGTGACCACGAACACAGATGAGTTAGACAGAACTTAATTCCCTCATCTGTGAATTCGGGATAATAATGATAATAATAGATATGTCACAGGTCATTGTCGCAATGAGTGGTAAAGGCAAAGTGGTGCCTGGAATTTAATAAGCACTCCATAAATGGTAGCTACTTTACCATCATCATCATCATCATTATCATCACCCAGAAAGGACCATAATAAGTACTAGAATCAGCCACACCCACAGTACCAAGTTTCTGACATAGCCTGGCACTTCAAGGGAGTCAAGTAAAATAAATATCTCAAAGAAGAACCTGGCTTCCAGAACCAGTGACCCAGTGCCAACTCTTTGCTCCAGCCTGGTGCTTCCTTCTGCCCAGCTACCAACCTGTGACCCCAACCTCCAGGCTTCATGCATGTCTTTTTCCCCTAGTTACAATGTGGTCTATACTTGTAACCATGCCATCATTTCTCCTATTTTAGCTACACACATGGAACCCTTTTCCCCAGTGTCACCATCTCCTGCCTGTGAAACTTGAACATGACACTGAACAGAGGTCCACAAGAAAACCAAAGAGCTTGCATCCGGAGGGAATTCGACTTGACAATCAAAGGGTTATCCAGGTATGGAAGGGAAGGCAGCGTCTGTTTTTGTTTGACAGCTCTCCATGGCCCCTTCTCCTGGGAATGGAACACTGATTTCCTGGGAAGCCACCTCTTCTCCACTTTGAGTCTTTCTTATCAGAAAGGGACTCTGAACTCTCTGAACTTCTGGCTGTGAGCCCAAAGTTCTTCCAATCAATACACTCCATTCCCCTTCCCACGATGATTGGTCCTGGAATAGTCATGTAACCCATCATAAGCCAATGAAACTCAACCCTGGGATTTTTCTTGAGTTACCAAAGTAATCTGGCAGTCCCTGCTACTTAAAGATCAGGGTCAGAGAAATCCTGAGTGGTGGATAAGGCATTGGCGTTCCTCTTAAGCTATGCCCAGGAATTTCTTTAATGCACCTGCTCATGGTATTTGTAGTATCTTCGTTTTAACTGTGTAGTCCCAAGGGCGCACTTACAGACCCCTCTCCTTGTTACCCTGCTCTGGATTGCTTTTTATCCATAATTGGCATATCACTTGCTCCTACATAGGATTTTTTTCACCAAACACGTTACATTATTTATCAGATCCAATGGAAAAACACAGTTTTCATTAAGTAACTGCTATTTGAGGTGCTGCTTGCAATGCATTAACGTTTGGGTGGATTTTAGATTTAAAGCTCGTAAATGCCACCAAGAGATGACCTAGTTAAGGAGCCGTTTCCCCCATGAATGAGAAACTGTTCCATAACAACACACAGCAGCAGACAAGCTCCCGCAGATGAAGTTGTTCTCCAGTTACTGAATCTGAGTCCATGGCGGTTGGTGTTGTTAACTCTGGGGAAACAATTAAATGTGAAGACATCCAAACCTTTTGTTCCAGCGAGGGCGTTTTCAGGGATTTGAATACTTGCCAGGTGAGAGCAGTCGGCTTTCAGATTAAATGCACTGGAGAATGTGCCCTGCTTCACCAAGGATCTGTAGAATCAAGCTCTCACGGGGCTGTCTACTGAGGAAGGGGCCGTTCAGAGCCCCACGCCCACACCAGTGCAAGTGGGAAATACTGCAGGACACAGGCGAACAGGGTCAGTGCGTCAGCAGCAGGTGATGTAACCTTCTGTGGTGGAGCGGGTGGAGCAGCCTTCTGCGGGTTTGAATCTTGGCTCTGCCGTCTATGTGCTATGTGACCTTTGGTGAAGCACTTTATATTCTGTCTTAGTTCCTCCTCTGTAAATGGGGTAGTCATGATGCCTACCTCCGGTGGCTCTTGTGAAGATTTAATGAGCTAATAGTCAAAGGTGCTCAGAGCAGTGCGCGAGGATGTAAGTGTTGGCCGGGACCATCATCACCCTGCATCACGCAATTGCTGACTTGTCTGTGTCCCCCACTGACCCGAGGCCCCGAGGTCAGCAGCTGCCTCAGGTTTCTGGCTGTGTCCAAAGCATCAGGGATACTGCTTAGCCCAAAACTAGTCCTCAGCAAACATCTGCTAAATTCATACATTTCAGAATGCAGACCACCTTGAGAAAGATAACACTTTAAGTTGCATTACATAATTTATCTCAGAAGCTCTTTGACCAGAAGTCACCACCTTCCCCCACGATTTGAGGCCAAGTCACTTCTCTTTCAGGACATATTTCTCATCTGTGAAATAGGAGGGTTGCATTGAATTATCTTGAAGATGCTTTCAGATAAGTTAATGGACTGTTATCCCACTCTGTATTCTAGCGGTTCTCAACGCTGTTGCACATTAGAATTACCTGGCAATTTTCTAAAAATCACTGATTCCAGCTATAGCTATATGCTGTATGGTTCCAACTGTATAACATTTGGGAAAAGACAGGACTATAAAAATAGTAAAAAGATCAGTGGTTTACGGGGACTCGGGGGAGGGGGAAAGAGATGAACAGTTGGAGCGCGGGGGCTTTTCAGGGCAGTGAAGCGGTTCCACACGCTACTGTAATGGTGGATACTGGATATTACGTATTTGCCAAAACCCATAGAACTTTACAGCACAAACCGTGAACCCTAGTGGAAACCACGGACTTTAGTTAATCATGTCTCAGTGTCGGCTCATCAGTTGCAACAGATGTGCCACAGTAACGCAACTCGAGATGTTACTAATAGGGGAAATTGTGTGGGCGTGGATATGTGTGTGTGGGAATTCTCTGCACTTTCTTTTCAATTCTCCTATAAGCCCAAAACTGCTCTCCACTTAAATCTGTTAATTTTAAAAACATAGATTTCTTCTGCCCCCCTCCGGAGATCCAGAATTAATTGGTCTGGGCTGGCCCTGGGCATCTGTATTTTAAAGTTTCTGACATGATTCTAATGTGTGGTGGCGGCTGAGAGCTACCTGTCTAGAATGAAAGCCTGCAGAAATTGCTGGATGTAGAACTGAGGGAAACTGGGTATAAAGGACCCATCCCTAGACACTCTGAGTCTAAAGTCTTGAGATGTGTTCTGACTTGTTCGCTGCTGTGCTTGGCAGGCTGTGTTTTACTCACAGCTAAATGCAACCTAAACTCTGCTCTGTCATTTCCCTAATTAGACTGAGCTCCTGGAAGCAGTGTGCCACCTTATTCGTTTCTTGAGGGCTCTGCAGGGTCTGGCACATGCTCGGAGGGAGCAGGTCCCGATACGAGTCCGTTGATTGATTTGGTAGAGTTTGTTGACGTCTGGGAGACATATGACTCTATTCCAACATGTCTCAATGTAGAGTTTCAGTGGACCCACAGTGTCAGGGTAGACCCACTCTACCAGACCATCCTCCGCCTCCCCATCAAGGCTCCAAGACAGGGCTTTAATTCTCCTTTTTAAGAGTCACAAAACTCACTGAGCTTTTGTCTTTCCAATGCTATTCCTTTCACATCTCCGGTGTGGGAGAGGGGAAGGATTCAGCACCACGGTTTCGCACCTTTCCCTTATCGGATATTTCCAGAGAAGCGTGCCCCAGTCCAATTTGCAGGAGGAAATTGAAAATGCATCTTCCTCACCTCAGGGGATGATATTCGGAAGCTATGGAGAATCCTAACTAATTGGAGAAGTACGAGCAGATTAATGGTCCCAAAGAAGAAACATGCCTCCCAGCTCGAATGGCGGCTCCCATTCGAGTGTGTCCATTGGAGTTGCTGGGTCCAGCTGGGGAAGGAGATGTCTGACCAGTGTGGCGTTTCTGAGAATGAACTACTGGACACGGCATGGGAGGAGGATGATGTACCAGAGTGTCCACCATGTTTTCTTGCCAATGGAAATGATTCCCTGTCTCTCCTGCCAACTGCAGGGTCGGACATGAATTTACTACTTTATAGACACACTTCAGCTCTGGGAATCAGTCTTGACATTCTCTTTGGATGGAATGAGATAGAAACACACCCACGTGACTGACTCCTCGTCAGCCCAGACACAGGCAGGGCTGGAGAGGGTGGAAGATCCCATATTCCCGGCCAGGGAGAAGTGCTCTGTTCAACTTCACACACCTGAATGCAGAAATATCAAATCAGGCATCTGACGACACAGAGCTTGGCTGCCTGCACCATTTGGAGAAAAATAAAATCGAACTATAGTCTCTGAGTGTCTCTGGCAGAGTGTGCTGATGGTAAAAGTGGTTGCATAAGTGAATAAATCGAAGCGTGCATCCTAATCGTGTCAAAAGTGAAACGCTCATTTGTTCAGGCTTAGTGTGTAACCGCCAGCCTACCAACCTGAATAACAAGGAAATCTGCATTTAGTTTTATTAATACACTTATTAGCAAACGATGAATCTGAATTATCCATCCTTTTGTTTCACATTTTGCAGAAAGGTGAGCCTGCATTTAGAGACCATGTCACGGATCATTAAAATATGTCACTCAAATCTAAGGGCAATGGTAGGAGCCAAAAAAGGAGCAAAGTCAAGTCTCCAAATAATGGAGATTTTTCCAGACTCTCTTGCCAGTGCAATAGGCTGATTGGGGTTTTCTCAAGCACCTCGAAGGTGTAAAACAATTGTGAGCGTGTGATCTCTATGGGCTAGGTGAGGCTCCATAGGGCACTTCCATTTTCTGCCTTCTGAATTTGCTCTCACCTAATCCTTGCAGCCATCGTTGACTTAGAGGTTCTTACACACGCATGCGTGCACACACACATGGGCAAACACGCCTACATGTAACTGTGAGTGTGTGTATTGCTTAGATGCAAAATAATGGGTGCATGTTATAGAAAATTTGGAAAACCTAAATGAAGATACAAAGGGAATCATGATGCCCTGTGATCCACTTACTCATAAATAGGGGCAACCCCTCTCGGGACCCACGGCCTGCATACGAATCCAGTTTCTCCACCACATCCTCATACAGTGGCTGGAGAATTAAATTATAAAAGGTGTGTAAAAACAGAGTTGCCCTTGGCGCAAAATAAATGACCAATAAATGGGATCTAAGGAAACTCAAAGCCACTCAGATAAATAGATGTCTGTTACAGGATTACAGTGAAATTTTAGACACAATCAAGCATCTATCAATTAAATGATGAAATCATCTTAAGGTGCAGCTATTGTGTAGTAATACTCCCAGAAATTCCAAACAATGAAGTAGGTCTCTAGGTACCCGTGTTATAGTAAGTGACAAAGACAGGCATTGTCGATAGACCTATAGATTGATGTAACTTATATTAAAAACCACAAACCAAAATCATATATTTCAGCATATATATTTGTGTGTATGTGTATATATATATATACGTATTCATATATACTTTTTTTTTAAAGATTGGCACCTGAGCTAACAACCATTGCCAATCTTCTTTTTTTTTTCCCCTGCTTTATCTCCCCAAAACTTCCCTGTACATAGTTGTATATCTTAGTTGCAGGTCCCTCTAGTTGTGGTATGTGGGATGCTGCCTCAGTGTGGCCTGATGAGCGGTGCCACGTCCACGCCCAGGATCCGAACTGGCAAAACCCCGGGCCACCGCAGTGGAACGTGCGAACTTAACCACTCGGTCAAGGGGCAGGCCCCTCATATATACTTTTTATATATAAATTTATAGACGTATGTAAATTTTGGAAGCTTACATGCCAGATTGATGACTGACCATTAACTGAGGATAATTGTGAGGACAATGTGAGACCAGAGAGGATTTCAGCTTTAGTGTGTATGTGTGTGTCTGCACATGTTTTATTTTTCAGAATTAGATCTCAATCATATATTGCTTGTTTACTTAGAAGATAGACTCAGTTTTCAGCTCTGGCAATGACTAGTCGGCTGACTTTGGAAAAACTGCATAACCCTGCTCTTTATGAGAAAAATGTAAATGAGGGCTGTAGGATGGAGAAGGCTCCCAGGTGACTCTTGGTGGGCGGTCTGCTATGAGACGCGTCAACAAAAGGCGCAGTGGAAGAGAGAAGTGTCGCGGGAAGAGGAGGCATGCTTTTTTCTTTTGTTTGCTTGTTTGTTTGAGTTTAATATTGCATGAGCTTTGTGCCTATGGCTTAAAATTTTGAGAATTAAATAGACGAATCCATATAAGATGTTTAATAGAGAGTCTGACACAGTACGTAAATACCCACTAATGTAAGCTACTCTGAGGATCTTTGTTGTATTTAAGTGATGAAAATAAATGATCTGTAGACAATTTGGGGAGAAGATGTGCTTATCTTAAAGAGATGCTTTAAAAGATCACTTCAGGCCTATTGATGTTGAGATTTAGATTGTCCTGCAAATGATACTTTGCAGCTTTTCACACCAATCCTAAAACAAGAATTTTGTCTGTCATAGTCTCCTAGAAATTTCAGGCTTGGTTCCTTATTGCCATAAATGAGTTTATTTTTATTGTTTCCTTGTTTTTAAATTTTATTTGGTCATTTTACAAATGCTAGATGGCACATCTCATCTTATTTTTTTACAAATCCCAAAGAAACTTGTAGGGAAAATAAAATAGTATAGTAATTCATCAGCATTGAAACAAAGAATAATACATCAGTAATAATAGCTCATTAAAACATGGATATAAAAAAATCATGGACATAATGCCGTAAATTCTTGAACTCATATTTGTAATTTGATTTGTTTCTCTCAAGAAGACATTTTAGAATGACATTATTATAGGACAGTGATTCTCAACTGGGCAATTCTGTCATTTGGCAGTGTCTGCAATGTCCCAAGACAGTTTTCATCGTCACAATGTAGTGCGGGCTGCTATTGGCATCTAGAAGTTAGAGGTCAGAGATGTTGCTAAACATCCTACAATGCACAGGGCAGCCTCCACAGCAAAGAATTATCCGTCCCCCCATGTCAGTAGTGCCGACGTTGAGAAACCTTGCTGTGGGGAGAAGCTACTCTGCTTAAATCAAAGGAAACATTCCTCAGTCTTCAGGGTGATAAAAGTCCACTTGCAGGCACAGTGAGAAGACACATGAGGCAGCACCTATAGGTCTCAGCTCTGCCACTGAGGAGCCGGGTGTCCGGGCATATTTCACTAAGGAAACAAACAAGCAAACAAGATGGCAGCATGTCTCCTTGGAGGGTCTGCCCAAGAGCTGGTCCTCGTGCCAGGAAAATGCTCCAGCACCTCCCTCCCTGCAGGTCCTATTAACACGTCCTTTCAGATCCCCCCCTTCAGAGCATAGCCCCTTTCAGGGTCTGCCCCCCAGATGGACAGGAATTGGAAGGGGGAAGTACAGAGGAGGACATCCCCCACCTCAGCGCCCACTTTATTCAACCAGACCTGTGCCATTTCTGTATATTTCACATATAGGGCTTCTGAAAAACCCTTTGTCTGGGTGGACACCAAAAAGAGACTTAGAAACCACCACTGCAGTGGAAGGGCCACACACTTTGGGCCAGACACGTCTGGGTTTGAATCCCACATCCATTACTAGCCATGGTAAAAGGAAAGCTAGTTAGCACAGGGGTCCCGGACCCCAGGGCCTACAGAGCCCAGGCTGTCCTATAAATGAGGGGCTGGGCCCCCCGGGCTGGGAGGACCCAGGAGGTACAAGCCTCCTCTAGGGGCAGAAGCCGCATGTTCCTGCCGACTGACATCACGCAGGATGGGGTGTCACGCAGGACGGGGTGTCATGCAGGATGGGGTGTCATGCAGCATGGGAATCCTCCAATGTTTAAATTCAAGACTAGGTCTTATAATATGAAAACTTATCTTTTAAATTTTGACAACAAACCCAAATGTTTTTTGAACTAATTCTAAGAATCATAGAAAACAAATGGAGAAAAATAATAAAATAAAGCAAGCAAGGGACCAACCAAAACACCACATTTCTGAGACAGAGCTGTCCACAGACCACCAGCTTGCAATGCTTGACTTAATTTCTGTGCCTCAACTTCTCTATCCTTGAAATAGGAATAGTCGCCTGATTTGCAGCGTAGTTGAGAGGATTAAGAGAGAAAAAATATGAAATCATGCTTTTTTTTTACAATTTAAAAAAAATTTTTTTTGAGGAAGATTAGCCCTGAGCTAACATCTGCCACCAATCCTCCGTTTTTTGCTGAGGAAGACTGGCCCTGAGCTAACATCCATGCCCATCTTCCTCTACTTTATATGTGGGATGCCTACCACAGCATGGCTTGTCAAGCAGTGCCATGTCCGCGCCTGGGATCCGAACCGGCGAACCCTGGGCTGCCGAAGCAGAATGTGCACACTTAACTGCTGCACCACCCCTGAAATCATGCTTCTTGATACGTCATAGATGTTCAGTAAATATTAGGCCTTTCCGTCCCCACCAATAATTCATCTTTTTTATTTTTTGAGGAAGATTAGCCCTGAGCTAACATCTGCACCCATCATCCTCTATTTTATATGTGGGACACCTGCCACAACATGGCTTGATAAGCAGTGCATAGGTCCGCACCTGGGATCTGAACTGGTGAACTCTGGACCGGTGAAAGGGAGCGTGTGAACTTAACCACTGCACCACCGGGCTGGCCCAACCCCACCGATAATTTATGACCTAACAAATGTCTCTTGGTTCCTATATGTAAAAGATGGAGTGTAAGGCTCTTTCAGTTTATATTAATGATCCAAAGAGGGAACACCAGCCCTCCTACAACCGTCATTTTTAAGACAACATTCTGGGAAGGTGGTAACTGAAGTCCCATCAAAGATGTAAAAGAAAAACCTTCATACTGATCAAAAATTCAGGTCAAATCCTGACCTGCTTTCTGAGCCGTCAGCTCTCTTTGAACAGCTGCTGTAGTTTGAGTCCTGTCCCATTCTCATTATGTTTTAGTTGAATGATATGTGCATATATTTTAGAAGACAAAAAGAAATGTAACCAATACTTGCCATATCCTGGCTGGATTTACAGAATTCGTAATGAAATACACCACACTATGTTCCATGAGGACCCTGATAATTACTGCCTCCGTTTTCCACGGTTTGTGTCTCCATTGGGTATGGTTAGTTGAATACAAAATGTGTTGAAATTTTGTTTGGTTCAATGTATTTTTTTCTACTCAAAAATTAAACAGACTGGGTTTGGAGAAATAGCCCACAATTTCCCTTCTCTTTTCCCGAGAAGGGCCAAGCCCCGCCGTCGTGTGGGCCCTCTGAGAGCAGGGATTTTTCTCCATTTTTCATCGCTGTATTCCATCCACAGTTGAGTGGGAGATCAAGACTCTCACACTCATGTAAGAAGTTAGGAACAAGCCGGAGTTCCTGTTGCCAGCCTGACAGACTTGAGAGCTGGCTGTCAGTGTCAGGAGAGCTGAGAATTACGACAGCAGGGACACGATGTGGTCTTAATTCTCATATTCTAACCCCACATTAGAGAAGCCACTTGACCCTTCCAAACAGGAAAGGCAATGGAAGTTTCATCAGAATATGGCCTCGTTCAAAACAATCCACAATGGAGCTCATTTCAATATTGCATAAGGAGAGTGCTTCACTCTTGGTATCTCATCTCTTTCTGATATTAGAGTTTCCATTCTTCTTGTCCTGAATTGTCCTGAATTTCACAAAACGAAAGAAGAGATACAGATCAATAGATACAGATATCCTTCATCAAGATATTACATATATATATATATAAAGATATCTCTATCTACTGAAAGAGAGAAGGAGAGAGAGAGAGAAGAAGAAGAGGAGGAGGAGGAGGAGGAGAGGAAGGCACAGAAGGAGGGAGGGAGAAGAAAAAATAAATTTAAAACAAAAAAAGAAGTTAATGAAGAAGTCTTGTCTCATGGAGTTGAATATTCAGATTTTTCCTTGACTAGGATTCCACATAAAAGTAAAGCTACAGTGGAGGGCACGGTGCTGCCGCTTTTCTGACTGTCAGAAGTTGAGTGATAAGCATCTAATCTAACGTGTGTGTGTCCAGAGGGGGGAAAGCTAATACGATTTTTTTTAAAAAGGGCTAAGTGCTAAGAAAATGTATGTAAGAAAATAAAGACTACTAAGACTGTGGCTGCTGGTGGTGGAGTTCTAATTCTAAATAAACCAAAGTTGGATTCCCTGAGAAGCTGACATTCGAAAAAAGATTTGAGGAAGGAAAGGAGGGAGCCTGGGTTTCCGAGGCGGGGGCGTTCCAGGCAGAGACCAGCCAACACCATGGCCCTGAGGGGCTGCCCGTGCTTTGATGGAGGAGGTCCCACCTGAGGAGTCCTTGTGCTGTCGGCCTCGGCAGGGGCGTGAGGACTCAAAAGCATGACAGGCGAGGCTGACGGCTCCCATCCAGGCCCTCTCCTGGCGGGGAGAGCCCGTGTGGGGCGACGGCACGCGATGGAGGCTGGACCTCGGCTCCTCCCGGGGCCCCGCCCACGGCTCCTCCCGCTCCCGGATGCAGGACTCATGGGTCATTAGCCAGCTCCGGTGTGTGATGCCCCTTCCCAGGTGCGTCATCTAAAAAGCTTCTCACCTCTGCATGTGAAGAGAGATTCGCATTTACTCCTCCTTACATTGAATTTTGTGTCCTGGGTGGGGGCGAGGAGGAGAAGGTCCCACACAGTGAGCTTCTTCCATCTGTTGGAATCCATCTCTGGGCCAAGGAGCAGCATCCGTGTCGCCTGTGGAGGCAGACGCGCCCCTGCCCCGGCGTCTGGAGAGAAGACGAGCGCCGAGGCGAAGGCCCCAGAGCATCTTTCATCTCTCCCCGTGCTCGCTCCTTCATCAGCGTCAAGGCCTCGCTGCCAAGAGTGATGAATGGCTCAGAAATGTTACGGCTCCTTGGCTCTTGGTGCCTGCGTGCTGGCAGCTGCCACCTCGTCCCACCTGCAACCCACGCACATCTTCCTAAAATGGCCAAAAACAGCTTTCCCCACAAATTTTGCTTTCTTCTCCAGTCAATAAGCAATGTCCATCACGTCTGTGCGCTCACTTAGGATCTTAGTCTTCGTTATGTGAAGGTGTCTGAAAAGGAGACCCTCTTCCTTGGAGGCGGAGTGTCACTTTGCATCCGCTAAATAACCCCAGTGACTGTGCACAGAGACGCAAGGAGGGGGCGCCAGATGGAGATGGTAGGGGAGCTGGGGTCAGCTCATTGCTGGGCCTCAGTGACCTCTCTTGGAATTCTAATTTACGACTTTACCTTTTGGGGAAGTTTTAGGTTTACAACAACATTGCAAGGGAATTATGGAGATTTTCCATATACCCCTTGCCCGACACATTCACAGCCTCCCCATTATCAACATCATTCACCTGATGGTACGTTTGTTACAATTGGTGAACATACATTGACACGTTATAATCACCCAAAGTCTAAATTTACATTAGGGCTCACTCTTGGTGTTATTCATTCTGTGGGTTTGAACAAATCTATGATGGTATGTATCCATCATTATGGTATCACACAGAGTACTTCACTGTTCTAAAAATACTCTATGCCCCACCTGTCCATCCCTCACTCCAACTAACCCCTGACAACTGCTGATCATTTTACTGTCTCCATAGTTGTGCCGTTCACAGGACGTCACATAGTTGGGATCATACAGTGTGTAGCATTTTCAGATTGGCATCTTTCAGTTAGTAATATGCATTTAAGTTTCCTCCTTGTCTTTTCATGGCCTGGAAGATCATTTATTTTTAGAGCTGAAGAGTATTCCATTGTCTGGATGGACCACAGTTTATTTGTCCGTTCACCTACTGAAGGAGGTTTTGGTTTCTTCCATGTTTTGGCAATTATGAATGAAGCTGCTATTAATATCTGTGTGCAGGTTTTTGTGTGGACATAGAATTTCGACTCCTTTGGATAAATATCAAGGAGAGAAGTTGCTGGGTTGAACTGTACTAGTATGTTTAGTTTTGTAAGAAACGGTCAAACAGTCTTCCAAATTGGCTGCACCATTTTGCATTCCCACCACCAAGAAGTGAGAACTCCTGTTGCTCCATATCCTCGCCAACATTTGGTGTTGTCAAGGTTCCAGATTTTGGCCATTCTGATAGGTGTGTAGAGGTATCGTATGATTGTTTCAACTTGCATTTTCCTAATGTCATAGGATGTGGAGCATCTTTTCATATGCTTATTTGCCTCTGTATATCTTCTTTGGAGAGGTGTCTGTTAATATCTTTACTCCATTTTTTTAATTGGGTTATTTGTTTTCTTATTGTTGAGTTTCAAGAGTTATCCGTATTTTTGGGATCACAGTCCTTTCTCAGATCTTTCTTTTGCAAATACTTTCTTGTAGTCTATGGCTTGTCTTTTCTGTCTCTGGATAGTGTCTTTTGCAGGACAGAATTTTTTAATTTTAATCAAGTCTAGCTTATCAATTCTTCCTTTCATGGATAGTGCCTTGGGCATTGTATTTTAAAAGTCATCCAAACCTACAGTAACCTAGATTTTCTCCTTCTAGAGGGGATTTCTCCAGTGTCCCCATCTCAGTAAATCGCATCTCCCTTCATCCCTTCATCCATCATCAGCTCCACCTTCAAAACACATCCTGACTCTGAAGACGTCTCACCGTCTCCACCACTGCTGCCCTGGTGCAAGCATCGCCGTTCTCCAGGATTACTGACACAGCCTCCGACGGTGACCTTGAGATTTCAACTTTGCTCTTCTGTTGCCTCTTCTCAACAGAAAAGCTAGAGCAGTTTCTTAAAAACGTAAATCAGGTGAGCAGCATCCTGCAATGGCTTCTCAGCATACTTAGAGCCAAATTCAATGTCCTTTCAGGAGCCCAGGATGTCGTACAGGGCCCAGGATGATGTGGCCCCATCTGCCTCTCTGAACTCGCTTCCTACTTCTCTTCCTCCACTCCCTGTACCCCAGCCACACTGGCCATCACATTTCTTGTCTGCACCAACTGCTCCCCATCCCATCCCCACCTCAGCCTTTGCTTTTGCTGTTATCTCTGCCTGGAAACTTCGTCCCTGCTTCTTCCCCTCTCTTCGTCCTCTCCATCCCCCTCCGCTCCTCCTCCCCTCACTCCTCTTTCCCCTCCTCCTCCCCTCCTCCTTTCCTCTCTTGCCTCCCACTCCTTTCTCTCTCAATTCTATTTCTCTCTCTTTCTTATATCCTCCTCCTTTTTCTCTCCCTAAGGATGCACATCTCCCTTGAAAAGGTGGCCACATCATTCTATCTTAGAAATAAACAGAGAAACAATGACTGCTGGCTTCCCTTTGTCCTCAGCCCCAAGGACGTTAGTTGGCTGAACTCCCAGATGATAATAAGCATTTGAGTCATTTGAGCTTTGAGCTTGAAACAATTAGAAAATAAAACTGGAATTTGGCTAAATGCTGCTCTATGTTAAATAAGAATTAATAAGGAGTTTTATTGGACCCGTAGAGGGAATGTGGTGAGTGGAATATTTCTAATGGCTTTAATTGGGGTTGATATAGGAGACATAAGATGGGCACGGGGCAGTTGGAACATGACCTAGTGGTGAGAAGCAGAGAGTACACCCAACTTTAAAACCTCAGCTCCCTTCTTTTCTCAGTACTTGGCACAGGCTCATTGCTTCTTTTGTCTGAGCCTCAGTTTCTTCATCTGTACAATGAGATGACAGTAGAGCATTCCTCATAAGGTTATCGCAATGATTGAAAGAGATAATGATTGCAAATGTCTTGGCATCTTGTCAGGTACGTGGTAGACCTTAGGTAAATAATAATAACTCTTCTTATTTTTAGTGTTATTACCTTTACTACTACAACTATTCTTATTATTGACAAAGACCACATGATACATATACAGTGTGTCTGGGGTTTTAACTCAGATTTCCTCATCCTCAACTCATGATTTTTTTCTGCCATATGGTTAAAAATCAAACAAACAAACAAAATCAGCGTTCTTTGAGTTTCCAATCATGCATTTGTAAACCATCTTGTTTAATTGCAGGCAAGAAAAATCGAGCAGCGAGTAAGAAAGCAAAATGCCACCACGTTCCGTGTCTGTACGGAAGCTGCGTGGACTCTAAGCCTCAGAGCGTGGCCTCATTTCAGAGCTGCTGAGGGGGTTCTCCAGAAGTGTTAAGCTGCTTGGGGTCTGTCAGAGCTGCTATCCATCAGTTGGCCAATCCTCCAGGTTTAGGGGGAGCTTTTCTGGGTTGTGTCTCGTTGGGGAGCCCGCAGAACCATCGGGACCCATGGAGATGAGCCCTAATGTGCTGTGCTGACAGGCAAGCCTGGGGACATGGCTTCGGCTGATACAAGGGCAGTGTGAGCAGGTTGAGAATGAGCTTCCTTATGCTCAAGTATCACTGGTGGAGAACGATGGATGGCACGGTATGCCTTGGGGATGATGAAGCCAACTGCTCTACAGATGACCCTTCTAGGAAAGCTTCTGAAAAAGAGAGAAAAGCCAACATAAAAATGTGACAAGAACAGTAGCATTAAACACCTATGTTACCGATTTGCAGGATATTTCTCCCTGCGCTTACCTGTCCACAGCTCCAAAATTGTAGAGAGAAGACGACTCGTGATCCAGCCCCCAACCCAACAGAGTTTATCATCATCGGGTTTGGAGTCTTACACTGATGTCTGCTTGGTTCCTTCTGCATTCGTGTGTATGAGAGTCTGTGTGCACCCGTGGTGGGTGTTACTCTGATGTTCCCAGAGAGATGCGCGTTTGCTCTCAGATCTGAAAACCAACACAGCCACTGGGAAAGAATTATCTGTGGCTCAGGTGCTCCCCCTCTTCTCCATCCTCCCCAAAATAACACAGGACGAGGAAGAGCCAGAGAACCTCAATAATCTGGGTCAACGTTGCAATGTGAAGGGGGCATTCTCCCTACGTCTCACCTTAGTGCCTGAAAAAGATGCGACCTAATGCTTAACAAAGAACCCCAAATGTCTCTTCTGAGGTTGTCAGCAAATGAAATGCCATGCAGACTTCCATTCTGGGTGTTTTCCTGTCTATGCAAGAAATTCTCATATCAGAATCCTTCTTGAAATTTCCAAAAGAGTCCCAAAGAAACGAAAATCTTCTGAATTTAGTCAGCACAGTAACAGTTACTGAATGTATTTATCTATTACCCAAATGAATTGATCTATCTATTAGCTGGCTGCTCCCATGGAAATGGAAGAACTTCCTAGAGAAAATGGGTAAAAAAAAAAAAAAAAAGGAATAAATGAGAGCGTCAGTTAGGTTTCTAAGCATCATTTTATTTTATTTTATTTTTGAAGATTGGCACCTGAGCTAACAACTGTTGCCAATATTCTTTTTTTTTTTTTTCTGCTTATCTCCCCAAACCCTCCCATGCATAGTTGTATATCTTAGTTGTAGCTCCTTCTAGTTGTGGGATGTGGGACGCCACCTCAACGTGGCCTGACAAGCAGTGCCATGTCCGCGCCCAGGATCCAAACCCTGGGCTGCCACAGCGGAGCGCGCGAACTTAACCACTCGGCCACGGAGCCGGCCCCTAAGCATCATTTTAGAGTGGAAAGGAAGGAGACAGGTACTTGAAGGACATCGTCCTATAACTTCTCGTGGGTGAAGTGCTGAATTCTAATCTACCGCTGACTCTGCGTTTAGCGGTGGAAAGAACCGCCCCCCCTCTTTGTTACATTTAACCAGGGGCCAGCACAGTGGCAGTTAAGACTTCCGTCTAGCAGGACGACAGCTAAAATTACACAGTGATGATCGACATCTCAACTTTCCAAAAGTGAGCTGAGGGATCTTGTGTGTGAGCCTGTCTTTATATTTGGAAAAGGAAAAGAAAATCCCTTTCATTCTGATGATGAATTTGGTCTCTTACATACATGCCTAGGGCAAAATTTGAAAAGAACAAGATGTCTTTCATGAAACAACAGCTGGGAAACACTTTGCAGCAGTTGCTCGTATAAATAATTCACTGTTAATTGATTCCAGGGTCCCTCGTGAAGCTGGCACGCCACGTTGCGTGACAGGGTGATGGGCAATGGAAAGTGGTAATGCCATGCAGATTTATTCCCTTCACTCTTCCATAAGGAAATGTGACCCAGGCTCCTTCTGATTCACCTATGAATCAATTCTAAATAAATATTTAAAGGAGCAGTGTGTACTATGCCCTCTATTTTCCAAAAGAAAATGAAGACAAGAGTTTTAGTTTAACAATGACATTTCTTCTATATTCTGTTTTCATTGGAAGTTTCTGAGTTGCCATCTACTTGGCTAAAATAATTCAACCTGAGATGTGGGATTGCCATTGGCCTGTCCAGGGGCTATTATGAGGGTGGGGACAAAAGAGAGTGGCCATAATGGGGTTCTGTGACCCAGGCCTCATGCCCATGTAGGGATTCCAATGTGGACATTTGTCATGACCTCAAAAGCAGTGTATAATCAATTTGTCCATTGTAAACATCAAAATTCAACAAAATTTGTGTATGCTTTCTTCATTTTTCAGTACACAAATAGGAATAAGCTGCACACGGCCCTACAAATTTCTCAACCACGGAAAGACTGTGTTCTCTGGTGCTCATTCCCTCCACCCCACCCCTCTCCCCAAATAGATTTGACGTCCTTAATGTATATGCTTATATTGGAGCTGTTCTTCGCTGAACTTAAGACAAGGTTAAGGAACCATTAATTATATGACAACCTTTCTGCTTAGTGCTATCTTTGGTCCCTGATTATAAATTCAGTGAGGGTTTTGTTTCTGTTTTCTTTTTTTGGTAGTAACTCAGTAAGAAAAGAGACAAATGCCCCTGACATCCCAGATAGGACTTGGTGTTCTCCTGTTAAACACGCACATTTTCAAAAAACATTGATATCAGAGAAACCTACTCTGTGACCAGGATGGATGACAACAAGGACACTCCAAATGCAGACAAAACCCTCACCCTTGCCAAGGCGCAGGTCCCAAGCATCTGCCACTCCCCTCTAATACAAGTAACTGCAGCTTCTTTACCAATGACAGCTTCAGTCTTGCCCCGGGCTGTCCTCCTCCCAGATGAGTTAGAGGAAGATGCCCAAACGTGAAATCGCTCCTACAACCTGAGAGCATCCTCTCCAGAGTAAGTTCCTCTTCTCTGAACTCTCTCAAAGTCAGCCACCTCCAGCCCAAATCTCATAGGAGGCTCTTTCTACCAACCTCTCACTGAGAGGCTCACGGTTCACCACGACGTGCAGAGTAATAAATGCAACTTGTTCTGGTGTTTTCCTAGTGGCCTTTGGCTGTAGGGACATTGTGTCTGGCACTTGGTAAATATTTGAAAGTGGATTCATAAGATCAAAGAATAATTGTATTAAAAGATTTTGCCATGATCAGGTCCTTGGAATGAGTGAAAACGGAAAAGCAAATTGATTAAAAAAATCAATAAGGGGCTGGCCCAGTGGCGTAGTGGTTAAGTTCACGCTCTCCACTTCAGTGGCCCGGGGTTTGTCGGCTCGGATCCCCGGCACAGACCTAGTACCGCTTGTCTAGCCATGCTATGGTGGCATCCCACATAAAATAGAGGAAGATTGGCACAGATGTTAGCTCCGGGCCAATCTTCCTCACACACACACACAATCATCATATATATCATATATAGTTAAATATGAAATATTCTCCTACAACATCAGTTGCAACTTAAAATAAGTGATAAAAATAAGAAAACTCTAAAGAATAGAAATTTCAATTCCCTACAAAGTTTTCTGAATTAAAATTCCAGCATTGTGACTGGTGGAGGAATAAGACCTCCTATTGCTGAAGGATGGTTTTAAGAGCTTGTTCCCATCCCTCCAGGCCCAGCTGTGCCACTTTCTCCTCCTCCAGGCAGCCTTCTCTGACCACTGCAGACCACACTGGCCCCTCCTTTCTCTCACCTCCAGGTGCTGACCCTACAGATGGGGAGAGCACTGGGCTATATCAAAGGATGCCAGCACCACTGCCTCCAGGGACGCCAGAGGGAATGGAAAAGAAACAGGACAGGTGCTTCTCTGTGTCACCCAATCCTTGTCCTGCAGGTACACGGGGCTCAGATCTTTCAAGAGAATCCAGAAATCTCTATTTTTATTTGAAACCTCCAGAGTGTTAAACTATTTTATTTTTTAAATTCCTAATGAGTTCAACAAAATCATTCACTGACACCATTCTGTCTTTGGGCCACCATGCTGCCATGTTTGATTTAGCCTAAAAGTGTTCTGGGTTTCTTCCTACGGAATCTAAGCAGAGAGTGAACGTCTTGAAGACAGACTGGCTTCCCCATCTTTGTGCCTTTTTGTCCTGCCCCTACCGCTGTTCCCCAGGACAGAGCAGGTCATATGCACCTATTACCTGGTTGACAGTTCAATGAAATGGTCTTAGAAACAGTGCGAACTGGCAGCCCCAGGGAGGCATTCAAACCACCAACATATTTGATTTGACTTCCTCATGCTATACTTTCTCTCTTTATTTTTTTTGAGGAAGATTAGCCCTGAGCTAACTGCTGCCAATCCTCCTCTTTTTGCTGAGGAAGACTGGCCCTGAGCTAACATCCATGCCCATCTTCCGCTACTTTATATGTGGGATGCCTACCACAGCGTGGCGTGCCAAGTGGTGCCATGTCCACACCCGGGATCTGAAATGGTGAACCCCAGGTTGCCAAAGCAAAGCGTGTGCACTTAACTGCTGCGCCGCCAGGCCAGCCCCCAATCCTCCTCTTTTTGCTGAGGAAGCCTGGCCCTGAGCTAACATCTGTGCCCATCTTCTTCTACTTTATATGTGGGATGCCTACCACAGCATGGCTTTTGCCAAGTGGTGCCATGTCCGCACCCAGGATCTGAACCAGTGAACCCCCGGCCACTGAGAAGCAGAACATGCGAACTTAACTGCTGCGCCACCGGGCCGGCCCCATATAGTTTCTCTCTTTAACTGGATATGCAGGTCTCAGATCACGAGACGCTCCATATTCGTTGATTTCATTCGTTATCCAATAAGTATTTTTATGGTGGCTCCTATGCACCAGGTGCTGGAAAGAGACAATTGGTAAATTTTCTTAAGAAGGTAAAATTCCTACGTTTATTCAGCTTGCATTTTTGAGGCAGAGAGACAATCAGTAAATAATTGAACACGTAATATATCAGATGATGGCATGTGCTAAGAAGAAAAACAGAAAAGAAGAAGAACAGCGAGTATGTGGCAGCATGAGGGCGGGAGGGAAGGCCCCCAATTAGAGATGGAATGGACAAGGAGAAACTCACTAAGAAACTGAAGCTTGAGTAAAGACCTGTGGTGGGTGAGAGATTAAGCTCTGTGTCCATCTAGGAGGAAGAGTACAGGAGAAACAGCTTGTGCAAAGGTCCTGAGGCTGGAAGGTATCTGGTATCTACCAAGCACAGCTGAAAGGCCAATGGGGCTGGAGCCCAGGGAGCAGCAGCAGGAATACAGACAGGATGGAAAGGTCTGAGGAGTGAGGGGTGCGCGTGATCCCGCAGGGCCTTAGGGGCCTTTGTAGGAACTTTGGCCTTAACTCTGAGAAGATGTGAGGCCACCAGACAGGATTGGGCTGAAGAGTCTGGGATCTGCATTCCATTGTAGCTGCACTGTGTCCCTCCCGGGGCTCTGGCAATGCCCAGGGTGTTACTGGCTTGGCGCTTGGCGGCCCCTCCTGCACTCTTCTTTTTCTGGCTCCAGACCCAAGTCCTTTGTTTACATCACCTTCCTGCTCCAGGCAGACTTTTGATTTTGCTGTCCCAGGGCCAATGCAAGATGTGCAAAAGGCAAGGATATCCGGGAGCGAAGGGTGACACATTTTCCCTGGGTCACCATCTCAGAGGGCCCTCCCCATTCTTAGAGTTTCCAATTAGGGAGAAATTAGCTGTCAGAATTTCTATGCCATGACCTTAAAAGGAAATACAAAGCAAAAAACAAAATAAAAGTCAAGAGCAAAAGGCAAGCATGTTTGTTTGTTTTGGCCTGAGTCATGGGGATTTCAACCCACAGGACATTAAAGAAACGGGAAACAGTCCCACCATTCTTTAGAAATCTCCCAGCCTCACCAGTGATACTAAGGTAAAGACGCATTAATAATGCTTTACAGGTCAGAACAAGCTAAATGTCAGGTACTCACACCTTTATCCTCCAATGTTGACCTTGGCTTTGCAACTCTCTTCGGTGACCACGTTTATTAACGTTAAACAGAGCTGCAGTCAGCTAGCTCCTCAGGCCTCTCACTGAGCATCGCGAGTGTGCAAGCACTGGCCTAGGAGTCTATTTCCTGGTAAGTGGCGTCATTGGTGGGACTCACTCTGGTGGTTTGTGTTGGCTGCTGGGTAGGGATGACTTTGAGCTCCTCCGCCCCCTTCCCCTCTGAAATTCTCGGCTTCTGAGGTTCACTTAAGGTGACCAGATTGAATCCTGTCCCTGTGTATTGCTCTCTGGCGTTTTATTACTTTCCCTGCCCCTGAGATTGACTGTAGCGACCTCTCGTTTGATGTGGTCCAGCCGCACTGGCCTTCTTTGACCTTCAAATGTGCCTCTTTATCCCTGCCTTGAAAATCCCTTAGATATGTGTGGGGCGGCTTTAAAGCAAAATAGACGTAAATATCAAATGTTAGTCTAATAGCTACTGCTTGCTGGGTGCTCACGAATGCTTGGTGCATTGATACGGTGCATCGGCTCATTTAATTACAGTGAACAACTCGTCCCGATTTGTCCCTCCCTGTTCCGTTGAGGAGCTGGAAGTCCCAAGTCGCGGGAGCCTCCTCGGTCCGAGTTAACCAGGATGGGTGGCCACCCTACATTTAATGCTTGAGACAACAACCTTGCCAGGCAGGAGCCAGGACCGTCCCATTTTACAGATGAACACTACTGAGGTTTAGAGAAGGGAAATGATTTAGTTAAATGCCCCCACCCTCCCCCAGTTGGAGTGGTAGAGCTTGGTTTCAAAGTCCTGCTACTGCCCAGTCTCCCTCAGGCAGAGGCGCTCAACCAACTGTTCTCAACTTGGCCTGGGCGTGGATGCTTTATACAAACGCCCCAGGTGGCTCTAACGGTAACCACCCGAGGGCCATTGCCATAGAGTTAAAAACACAGACTCGACCTGATTGCCTCAGTTGGCATCCTGGATAGGCCCCTTATTGATTGTGTAAATTTGGGCAAGTTTCCCAACATTCTGTGCCTCAGTTTCCCTGTCTATAAAAGAGGGATCACTATAGGACCTAGTTCATGGGACCGGTCAGAGACTTCAGTGAGCAAGCCACTGTAATGCTCTTGGAGCAGTGCTGGGCGAAGAGTAAGTTCTAAGCAAGGGTAGCTATTATAAGATAATGGTCTGCAAAATGAGAGAAAGGAATGTAATATAAAGATTCAAATCATATAGGACCTGTATTATTCATTTTCAGACAAAATGTTATTAAAGTTTAAAACACTGTCATGGACTCAAACAGTGCCGTCTCCCTTGGCACTTTGGAGGGGACGTTCTCGCTGCCTGGAAGAAATTGAAGTTCATGTCTTGGGCTGCCGCTCTCATTAATATTAACACGGACACGACTACCTTCTCATCCAAAATGTGAAACATAGATTTTAATTTAGTTCCATGGGTTCCTGCAGGACTGAGGCGACACACTGGAAAACACATTAATTAGGTTTATTTCCCAGGAAGAAATACTGAGTTCCTGCAAACAGCCCAAGGTGGAGGGAATGCGGGCTGTGCAGGTGACCGAGGGCTGCAGGGCTTCGTGAGAGATATGGGGGAGGCGGAGTATTGCTTTCCCCAGAGCCACGCGCCCTTGCTCAGAGGAGGTGCGTGATCTGCGGAGGGCATCCTGCAGGATGAGGGGAGATGGGTGGAGAGGAGTCTGGTAAATTTGCTCCAGTTGTACATATGCAGTGTTCAAGACTGTGTCCTAGATTTTCTCCCTGAACCACCCCAACGTGGATTCTCCCAAGTCAGTAAACGTTGGCTCCATTTTTCTTGTGACTCAGGGCCAAAACCTTAGGTTCATCCTTGACCTCTTTCTTTCTCTCCCATTTCGTATTCCAATCCATAAGCAAATTCTACTGAATCTTTGTTCAATTCTATGCTTAGAATCTAAACCACTCACTTACCATCCCCTGTTCTCACCACCACATTCTCTCCTCTGGCTTGTGACAAAGTCTGGTAGCTGGTTTTCCTATTTTTTAATCCTTGCCCCTGCTTCAGCCCCTTGTTAACATAGCCACCAGATTCATGATTTTAATATGGAAGTCAACCGTGTCGCTCATCTGCTCAAAATCCTGCAGTGGCTGCAACATTACTGTGAGTAAAAATCAAAGTTCCTACAATGCCCTGCAAGGCTGGAGGAGCTGCCTGGTACCTCCCTGGACTCAGCTCTAACCAGCCCCTCTGTGCTCCCTGGGCTCCAGTCATACTGGTCCTGCTGGCCCCCAAACTCTCCAGTCACACCCTTTCCCCAGGACCTTTGCACATACCATTCGCTCTGCCTTGATGCCCAGAGAGTCTGATGACTCCCTCACAACCTTCAAGTCTTTGATCAAATGTCACTGTTCAATAAGGTCTTCCCTGACCCAACCTTGGTAGACTAGAGGCTCTCCTCCACATCTGCTGGCACTCTTTATCACACTTCATCTTTATTTTTCTTTAAACTCCTTATTGTGATTTGATATATAAGATATTTTCCTATTCACTGACTGTCCACAGCCACTAGCACACACCTTCCCCGAAGGCAGGGACTGTGTTTACTGTGATATTCCCTGTGCCTAGAACATGGCCCAGCACATGGCAGGAATTCAAATCTGTGTTGAATAAAGAAAAAGATGAAAAGGTGTTTCTGAATGAAAAGGACCTTACTTCCACCTCTGGGAGACAGAGATCGCATAGGTGGTTTAGGTAAATAATTCTCAAGTATGTTTTTTTTGATGCATTCACCTTTTGGGCTTGACATATTGACTTACTGGGATCAGATATGGGCAGTGCAGAAAATAGCATTTTTATAAACAATTGTTGACAGTGTCAAATAGTCTTTTTTGGTTAACTCTAACAGAAGCAAATTCTGGTTTACTTAACTACAACAAAAAGACACTTTTTGAAATGATATGAGAGTACTTGAAGGGAAACCTCAGAGACTCTCAGAAGCACCTCCCATGAGGTAATTTTGGGGAAACAGGTTATAGGAATGAAGGAATTGTTTCTTCAGGATAATACAGCTGGAAAAATCAGCTACAACCATTTTTAAATTCTTATATCCTTCTCCTTACAGCTCGGTTTCCAGGAAGAGTTTGACTTGCTCAGCCAGACTCAAATTCTCACCACCTGCGTGGGTGGGGGGTTAGCTATATGAATGATGCCTCCAAGGTTTCCCACAGTATCTTTGGGGAGAGAGAATCCCCCAGAGAAAAACAGAGGTCTGACTAACCCTGACCACATCAGTAGGCGACCACAACATCAAAATACTTGAGAGCCAAAGCCAGTGGAATGTTCTGTTCCTGCGTTAGACCAGGCTGGGCATGTTTTCTTGTTCTTGTATTAAATAATACTCGGAACAAGCACAATTTGTCTTCTTGCTTTAGGGCGTACTTGACTCAGAAAGATAAAACTATAAACAAGCTAAACCAGCGTACTTATCATGATTTACAGTTTTCTCATCAAGACTTTATCCAAGACCTTTGCCTCTCTGTACCCACCGATTCAAAACCAATCTGGACTAGCTTGCTGCCATCTAAGACTCACCTTAAAATCGCCCAGCCTAGGCCATAAAATCCTATAAAAATGCTTCCATGACTTTTCCCTTCTGTGCTACCAAGACTCTGTTAGTAGAATGGCGCTCTCTCAGTTCAGTGGATATGATATTTGGTATGGATGGAAAGGATACAGGATGGAGGTAATGTTGATCAACTTAGCTTAGTTGATTAATAGCTTTTTCTAACAGTTATCTTAAGAAGTTAACGTCCTACGCAGAAGTTCAAAGCTACTGGACAAGAAACCAAAGGCTGAAACTCCTAACTAAAGGTCCCTCTTCATCTGTCTTATCGAAGAATCAGAGAATGTTTCTGTGGTGCATTCATCAAAACTTCTATTAAACCAGACTCTGAGTCCACAGCAACCCTTCTCTGTCAGTTTTAAAACACACGGCACAGACTCTTCTGGTCTGAGTAGGATCTTAGAGGGTTAATTAATGGACTCACGAGTGAAAATGTACAGAGGAAGGAGGGAGATGTTTTGCATCAACTGGACACACTCTGAATGCTCTGCGCAGGCTCCCCTCCCTTGGAGTTTCAACTCCCAGGTTCAGGTGCAATGAACACATGCCTTGTAGGGGGTAAGTCACGGGCATCGGAGGGGTTACCTGTTGAAGTCAGTGATTTCCAGAATTAGGGTGAACAACTGTCCTGATTTGCCTGTGAATGGCGTGGACTTAGTACTGGAAATCCTGGATCTGGGAAATCTTTTCTTTCCAGATAAATTTGGATTATTGGATTATTGTTCACTCCAAGTAAACTATGAGTGGGCAAGAAGGGTGAGTTCTTGTGTCCTGGCACCCAGCTCCCATGAAGCCAAATGCGTGACTCACAGGCATCGACAGGCTTGCCAGTCATCAACATCATTCGATGGATATTTTAAATGCCTCGGCATTTTTTCTCAAACACCATAACAACAACCTAAATTTCTGCACATCAGCCGTGTACCAGGTCAGAAGACTAAGGTGGAGAATTTCTGCACATTGGGAATAGCAGAGCTCCCTGCAAATCACCTCATCTGCCTTATTTTTTCCACAGTTAAACTGAACCCAGGGCCATAACTCACGCTCCTGTGCCATGGGAGTATCTTAAAGCCATCCTTTATCATCAACAGCATAAACCCCCAGCTCCCAACTGTGAAGGACATGAGAAGTTGTGCGACCACAGCCACTTGTCATAACACAGGTGGGCTGTGGGCTGACGGCTGTAACAAATGACCTCTGCACAGTGTACCTTGAGGTTTGTTTGTTTACTTCCTTCCTCAAGATTTCTGTCATTGTCGTCACATTTTATCATGGGAGAAATCCTCAATAGACTGTTGGGGCACAAGGCTGCCCTGACGTATATTCTAATCCAAACAACAAATCTCGCATTGCAAATATTTCAACAGTTAGTCTGCGACCCTCGTCTCTGGCGGCACGTTGGAATCATCGGAGAAGTTTTTGTTGGTTAGTTAGTGTTGTTTTAACAGTGCTTATGGCTGGGTCTCATTCCAGAGAGCAAGTCACTGTTTCTAGGGGGTAGATTCTGGGCATCGGCACTTCTTAAAGTTCCTGAGATGGAGGCAGGGTGGTGAAGCACTAAATAGACCAAATCAAGAAAAAAAACCCAAATAAACAAAAATTCCAGGGTTAGGCGGATTCACTTTATAGGTGTGATACTTTACTTTCAAATCAGTGGTGCTCACTGACTTTATTACACAAACACAAATGATTCTGTAAAACAAAGATACACCCATGAGTCTCTTAGGCCTGTGACGCTTCCCAAATTTATAGAGAAAGCCAAGCCGAGGGCTGCCAGGCTCAAGAAGACGGGTGCCCCCTCCCTCATGGAGCATCCTCCAGGTGTGCCAGCTCAGGAGAGGCTGCAGACGGCAAACTTCTCTTCTCCGTGCTGACGTTCCGCCCAGCTGGACACCGGCAAAGCTAAGCCCTAGTGCTGATTCCCCAGTTTTCAACAACCACAACAACAACACAAGGACCCTGATCACTGGGCAGCAGCTTCTCTTCAGAGAAAGCTTACTCTCCTCTAGCTGCAGCTGTAATTTCTTTGTCCCCCCCCAGCGGAGAAGCTGACTTCATGAACAATCAGCCCAAATTTGGCCAGATGTGACCAAAGAGGCTTTGTGCATGGTGGGACGAGATTCTGGTTGCTCCATTTCCCCCTAACAGCCACACCCCTGACTCTCTCTGTCTCTGTCTCTCCAAGGGACTGCACCCCTGGGTGACGTTCCCACGTTTGGATTTCCAGTTACCACAAGTTGACAAGCAAATGCTAAAGAACCTTTGCTCCTCCCCTCTGGCTGAGCCCCTGACACTTTGTTGAACATGTTAGATCTACCTTGATGGTTTTTTTAAAAAATGCCCATCTCCTACTTACCGCTGTTTCCTGGAAGTGTTCCTGAACCACGTCCTTTTTTTGCCGTCACCCAGAAAACCAATCACTGAGATGACAAGATTGCATCAGAGAGAGGGTTTCAGTCACCAGGCAGCCAAATGAGGAGACGGATTTGAGACTCATTCTCAAATTCACCTCCTCGAAAGTGGGGACTCAGGGATATCTATGGGGCAAGGTGGTCTGAAATGTGGAGAGAGGTGATTGGAGGTGGGGAGAGGCGAGGTAACTGACGATGTGCACAAGCAAGGTCGGACTTCACGCCTCTTCATGGGACGCATGCTCACAAAATGGCGGCGTTGGCACAATCTGAGCGTGGAGTTTTTAGCCTCTTGATGTCAAAAAGTTCACTTGTCAAACATATGCATGGGCCCAGTGGATGGCTTGGTGGTCTCTACTGGCCTGAACTGGACAAGGGGTCCTAATTCCTGAAAAACAGCTAAAACATCCGTTACCATGGTGACCCAGTGGCCAGGGAGATGTTGTCTGTAGGAACTTAGTGGGAGTCAGATAGCATATTGCTGAAGCAGTACTGTTAACAATGGGCGGGGGAACAGCTAAAAACTGTAATTAGTAATTACAAAAAAACATATATCCCTTTAGTTACTACCTACCTAAGTATGAATGGTCAGCTGTTTACCAGTTTTGGAAATAAAGCTCTACTCTACCAAAAAAAAAAAAAATGACGATGGCTTACAGGAAAAGATCCTTTCTCCAGGAAGGTAAAAATAGGAATTACAAAAGAAAGCAACTTATTGGCATGACAAAGGCCATTGGTAGGGGTTGGAAAGAATATGAGTCTGGAATCTACACCTGTTGAATCTTAGGTTGCCTTCCTTTCTCAGTCTTTCAAATAACTTTCAAAATAAAATCTTGCCTTGGCAAAGTCATGATGTCACAAATGGTAGGATTTCCTTCTTTTTAAGGCTGAATAATATTCCATGGTGTGGATATGTCAATAGCCAAGAAATGGAAACAATACAAGTGTCCCTCCACAGATGACAGCATCTTGCATTTCACAGCACCAGCGACCCCCAACCTCTGCAGGAATTAGATGATGGCAGTAACATGGAAAAAGAGCAAAGACGTCATCATCAGAGAGTCTTGGATTCCAATCCCAGCTCTTAGGTCGCTGTGTGACTCTAAGACAAGCTCCAAACTTCTTGAATCGCCAGGCCTTCAACTGTACGGACTGCAAACCATCAGTGCTGCCCTACTGATTGACAGAAAGAATATACAATTTCTAACACAGTACCTTACACGAAGTAGGTGCTCAGTTCTCGGAAACAGACATACATCAGCTTGGAATTCTTTATGACTTATTGCCATCAGGGAAAGCAGGTCTGAAATTACAGCCAAGCACAGATGCATCATCCAAATGCGTTCAATCACTCGGGAAACATTGATCAAGGCCGTCTCGTGGCGCTCATCTTTCCAGGTGATTGGCCTCCTCAATCCGAGGAAAGGCCGTGAGCTATCCATCCAGCCTCCCCCCTGCCCCTTGCTATGTTGATCGATGGGACAGATGGCACCACTTATGATAAGACACTAATGAAGTGACGCTGGCTTTTATTAAATATCACAAGCAAATTGTTCATTTATTCCAGAAAAAGAGCATGTAGAAAATATACAGTGAGTGTGGCTGATTAATTTAGTTTTTATTCAAAAGCTCTCCGACAATGAGTGACACCTAAATGTGCTTAATTCATTAACAGTCTTGAGATCAGGAACAACACTTTGTCAGCAGGAAATACTTCATTTGTTAGCAGGATGCAAAGGGAAAGCATCTGGGTGATGGATTGCAAACAGACCTGCCTCTGGACTGGTGTTATCTAATAGTTTACAATAACGGGGCTGGAGGAGGGCTTTTTTCAGGGAAATGCCTAAATCTGCAGATGAGGCTAAGTGCTTCTGAGTTGAAAATATCAAGGGAGAGAAACAACCTGAAGGAGGCTCTCATACCATGAACAGAAAGAGAATGGAAGTCAACTTTCACCATTAACAAGAGCACAGTGCCTCAGTGTAGACAATAAACGATTCAGATAGTTTCAGAAAAATACCTAAATACTGTTAGGGGCATCGTGCAGGGTGCCAAGAAAACTTTAGATCATGATCAGAAAATAAAAACTGAAAACATATTTCCAGAGGAGTGTGTGTGTATGCGTGTCTGTATATGTGTGTATGCATGTGTCTGTGTGTGTATGTGTGTGTGTCTTACATGTGTGTGCCTTGTACGTGTACATGTGTATGTGTGGGTGTAAATGCCTGGATAATAATTGCTCTGAAGTGGTTTATATTATCAGAAAGGCTGTGGCTACACCTAATGGAGATTCCTTGAAAGTTATTTATTTGTTCATTTATCTTAACCTTTTCTTGTGGAAAATTTCAGATCTACGAAAGTGGGAAAGAGAAGATTGAAACCAATCGTTCCTAAGTTTCTCCTCATTTTGTACATCTATAAATTCCCGATTATAAAATTAGGTACTCTGAAAGAAGTCTTTATCTCTTCTCACCGCTCTCTCAAAGGGAACATTTTCATTAATTTCCGGTTTATTCTTAACGGATTTCTTTTGTTTCTTTCTCTTTTGTTTGTTTTCAGGCTCTCTCCCTCTTTCTTTACTTCATTTCTTTTAAATTACCAAATAAATACTCACATATTAACACCGACTCATTGTGTGTGTGTGTGTGTGTGTGTGTGTCTCCTGGAAAACACTTAAGAGAAAAATGTGAAATTATTTGCAAACACTTCCACAACCTTCCTTTGCGCTGGCCCTGTTCTACAGCACACTTACGCTGATGACCTCATCTCACCCTCTCCTTAATCCTGTGCTGCTGGCATCACTATGATGCCCGTTTCCAGAGAAGACAACTGATGGTCACACAGCTGTGAAGTGCCCAGATCTAAGCCGGGGCCCCTGCTGGCCCAGTTCGCACGCTCGTCTCCCAGCCCGGCTGCCTCTCACTGAAACAGGAATAAAGGCTCCTGCAACGTCAGCACCGAGCAAAGAACGTTGGGGTGAGTTGAGGTTTAGCTCACGTCGTTCTTGTGTCAGTTTATTTTTCCCCACTTCCTTCCTAGGTTCGCCTCCTCCCTGCCTCCTCTGCTTTGCCAGGAGTCCTCACATTTGTCCTCCGTACGTTTAACTTAAAATAGCCACTGTTCAACTTAGCGCATTTTTTAATGCAAAGTGAAATATTTGGTCATATTTTTTTGGTGAGAATTCTTCATATTGTCTCTTCCTCCCCACCTCCCTCGGCCCCTGTCTCGTCCCAGTAGTATTTCCGTATTGCTCCCACACTGTTTATTTTTTGATTTTTCATAATTACTGTAGGACAGTATATCTAGAAAGTTCATAGTAAAGAGAGGCCAAGACTGTCCCAGGTGGGCCATGAGACCTGGAGTTTGACTTCTCCCCAGAAAACAGATCTCGGCAGCTGTGGGGGCTGCGCGATGTCAAGCCTCTTTCCCGTGGAGTCACAGTGCAGCCCCTGTGGGATTCTTCGCTCAGCCTGCAATCTGAGGCTCCTTGAAACCCAGTGCATTTCAGGAAATCTTCTATCATGGTCGGACCTACCCCATTCCCATTGTTACAGCAAGGGATTTAGAATTTAAGATTCAGGGAGCTCCTTGACCTTTAAGAAGCTGACTTTCTCCTGGCTTTTCCCCACATCTACCTTCACAGCATCGTCTCTCTACTTCCCTGTGTGTCACGAAGTCTCCTTAACCTTCAGTGGTTCATTTAACACTTTCTTCTTTTAGGAAATGAAGATTTACCTGTTTTCTGACTTTACAAAAAATGAAGTTTGACTCTTGTTTCTTATTCTTCTTTTGTGTGTGTGTTTGGATGATTTCAATAAGAAGTGGAGAAGATGCTAACTTCGTCTTTGCATCTTCGAGTTGGAACAGCCAAGATTTTGTCAGATTCTGAATGTTCTGTTCATCTTGCTAACATCCTATTTTTGTTTGATGAATGCCTTCTCAACTATCGATATTGATAGCTCTTTGATATTAATTGAATTATTGGATCTTTTTCTGTCCTTTCTATTGCCTTCTCTGAATTTATTTTGTTCTGTTTGTTGTTTTAGTCTGTGTTTTAAGGTTAGAAGTCTCTGCTAAGCCCCAGATAGCATTCATATTTAAAAGTAATGCACTGCAACGCTTGCTGTCATGTTCAGTGGGGCCTGTTGACAGGTGGTCTTTACTGCTGGATCATCAGCAGGAAAAGTGCAGTGTTTTGCCTTTGGACCCCAACATGTCACTATATGTAGGTCCCTTCTCTTAGGACTGTCTAATTAATTTCAACTACAATTTAATTTTAAGAGGCATAAACGCCATTTCCAGTGTTCCAAGAGTCCAGTGTATAATGTATAGTGCCTGTTATTATATCGACTTTCGCTTTTTCTACACTAGAGCTCAGCACCTCAACTCTCACCTCCTTTGGTGTCTTGAGTCCGTGTTAGTACAAATTCACCAGAGTCGAGCTCCCGTGTCCGTCTCTCATCCCGCATCTGGAGTGGAGAGCAGAATTCCATCAGCAGAGGACGGCAGAGGGGTGTGGGCTCTGGCTGTCCTCGTTCAGATTTTACAACCCATCATCCTGGTCTGCTCCATCTCTAGGCCCCACCTCCCAAGGCACTGGCATCTCTACTTCTGGGCCTTTCTTGAGATTCTAGAGCAGAATAGCTCTTGTCGCTGCCCTTCTCTGGAGGCACCAAGACTGCCTTTCCTGGACCAACACTCAGTTATCGTCCTCCCGTATTTGCTTTGACAAAACTGTGTTGATATGTCCACTCTCTGTCAACTCCTCCCTTCCTTTGGTGAAGGAATGAAAATAAAATTTATTTTCACAAGGAGTGAAAATAAATGTACGTGTTAATCTTCCATGTTTAACTGGAACTTGCTTCACTTAATCTTCCTATAAATCCTGTAAATTAGTCATTGTGCCTCATTTTATATACATGGACACTAAGCCCCGCAACAACTCAGAAATTGGCCCCAAGTCACACAGCCGATCAGTGGTCGGGGCAGGACTTCCTGAGTTTCTCCGTAGTACCATCCGTCTTGCCTCCTCAAAAGGAAAAAGTGCATGTCAGGAAAGATCTCCAAAACGTCAGGAAAATAAGACCAAAGCATTTAAGGCATAACGTAGAACACAGAATGCGTGATGAAATAGACTCAGAGAAGAGAGGGGAGGAGAGAAGAAAAGCAGTAGCCATTCTAAAGGACAAGAACTGAGTCTTGGCAGCAGACAGAGAATGAATGGTCCGGAAAGTGTTGGCAATCATTTACATAATTAAAACTGAATGATTTGTTTGCAAATCACATAATATTTAGGGGAAGGATTCCTATTTGAATCCTGGCTTAATTTAGCAACCTGCAAAAGGATTCAGGATGCTAGAAGGCAAAGGCATCCTTGGAGAAAAGCTCAAGGTACTCCACAGTCTTCAGAGAGATGTTTGGTGCTGTATCATATGCTCCCCCCACAGAAATAGCCTCAAATTCCCCATATCATGCACTCTTTGACTTCATTCTATGATCGTAATAATCTTTGTTTCAATAACTTAGAGAAAAGCCATTTACAGCTTGAACATATTTTCCTCTCTTACAAATAATGATTTTAAGAACCTCAAGGATGTTTTAGAGGATTGTAAAATGTGCATTGCTTTGACTGATGCAGAACTCGTAAGTATTCAGATGAATATTTCACATCTTTACAAAGCTGATTCATTAATATGTAAAAACGGAATTAGAACACTTAGTACAGGGTGAAAATAAGGATTTGCACTTGACTTTTGCAAGGCTACATTATGAGGAAAGCAGAATGTCATGGTGGTTTGCAATTGAACATTTATATCTCTGCTGCAGTAAAGAGAGGGGAATAGAAAAATGAAAAGCCAAGATTATTTTTCCAGCAAAAACAGGAAATCTCTGGTACAAATTAGGAAAACTTGAAGATAGCTCAGTAAGGAGATGATTGATAAGGTGTCAGAGAAACCATTAAGGTTAGGGCAAGACTCTGGGACAATTACGAGTGGGGGCTTTGAGACTGGAACAGAGGCGGGGACGGGAGGGCTGTGTGGAGAGAGTTGCTGAGGGTTCTGGTCTCTGGTTCCAATAAGCAGAGAGTTTTCAGACGCCAGTCACATGCCAGGTTGTCACCTTTGCTTCTGACCAACTGGCTATAAACCAGAGGTTCCCACAACCCCTCCTTGGGTTCAATTAACTTGCCAGAGTGGCTCCCAGAACTCAGGAAACCAGTTTACTCACTAGATTACTGGTTTATTACAAAGGATATTAAAGAATACGAATCGACAGCCACGTGAAGAGATACATAGGGTGAGATTCCAAAGGACTTCCTGTCCTCATGGAGTCTGGGGCCCAACACGGTGGCAGGTGGAAGCCTTCTGGTTTCCCCAGCCTGGAAGCTCTCTGCACTCCCTCCTTTTGGGTTTTTATGGAGGCTTTATTACATAGGCACGATTGATTAAATCATTGACCATGGTGATTGATTCAACCTCCAGCCCCTCTGCTCCCAGGAATCAGGCATTTATTCCTGGTTGTTTCCCCTGGCAACCGGTGTCCATCCTTAGGTGCTTTCCAAAAGTCGTCTTATTAACATAAACCCAATTATGGTGGAAAGTGGCTTGTTATGAATAACAAGATACTCATTTATTTCACCTTTATAGCTTTGAAGTGATTTCAGGAGTTGAGGACAAGAGACCAAATATTATAATAAAAGATGCTTCTATGCCCAGGAAATTTCAAGGGTTTCAGGAGCTGTGAGCCAGGAATTGTGGACGAAGACCAAATATATATGAGACATATATTTTGGTCATCTGAATGACCATATATATATTTCTTATAAATCACAATGTCACAGTCACATTATGGGAACTGAGATGCTCCAGCCTCACTCTCCCTGTAGACCGAAACCAACAGGAAGCCAGAGGGTGAGAACTGAGTCTGCTGTGACTCACGCGGGTCTGTGCTCTAGCTGCACGCTATACATATATATGTAATCTATCATCTATCTATCTAGAAGTATTTAAGTACCTTGAGATATTTTGAAAATTGGCAATATTTGTCTAATTTTATTAATGTTTTGTCAATATCTAGGAATATCTTAACGCTCTCAAAGAAATTTGTCAATTAAGTGTATCACAGGGAAAAAGACTAGAAAAACTTTCATGTTCATTTATTACCTACTTTCTGTTCATATTCATAGTTTAATGTTGGAACGCAATGGTATATTTATGAGAAAAACTATGACTCCATTATTTCACTTCATTAAACTTGATTGGCCAAGGGTTTTGGAATCTTTCGCTTTCTCCTTACATTCGAAGAGAACAGTGACACATACATTTTGCACATCACATCATTATTTCCTTGGGTCTCCGAGAAACCAATTCTCCTTCCAGCCCACGAGTTCTTTGAAGAGTGGACTGAGAAGCTCGCACAAAGTCGAACATGGAAACAACCTGGAGCAAAGAGTTTTCTTTCAGGGAAAAAGCTTTACAGACAAAGAGACCCAGCAGCAGAACAGGGTGACGGCTGAGCCTGCCGGCCTGGAGCTGGACCCCTCAGGATGCGCTCACTCATGGCATGGGAGACCTGAGGGGAGGTAGCCCAACTCACAGCAGGTTTTTTATCCTACTTGACAGCAGGTCTGAAATTGGCAGTTTAGGGCTGATTCGGTGGCTCCACAAAGTGGTCTTCATCTTTGCCCGCTCCTCCTTGCTCAGTGTGTCAGCCGTGTGTCACTCTGTGATCGTTACTAATTGGTACACTAAGCATTCTCTGCCCTCCACCTGCTCCAGCATCAAGTAAGGTTGTATCTGATCCCTCTGGGGTTGGATGGGGACATAAGACCGATTCTCTCTAACGACTGTTGGGTGGAAGAGACAGGTGCTGCCTCCGGGACAGAGCGTGGATTTGCTAGTTGGAGACGTTCTGAGGTTCTCTCTGCCCACTGGTATAAAAACAGCACAAACCAGCAAAACTAATGACAGCAACAACCATCGCGGCCTTCGCCATGGTGGCTACTCCGGCAGGCTGAATCTGAGCGTCAGTGAGAACCAGAACCCCCAGCCCGTTTGCAGTGGACAAGTGGTGCAACATGGAGAAAATGCCATTTTAAGTCCCTGAGATTAGAGGATTGCTTGTTACTAATTACCCAGTTCTGACCGAAAGGAGGTTTCTGCGCTTTGACCACGGCATCTTCACACAACAATGGCAACCATCAGAGAGGCACTGTGTGTGTATGTGTGTGTGTACGTGTGTCTGTACGTGTGTGTGTGTGTGTTTGGGGTGGGGGGAGGTCTGATCCTTTTGTGTCTCTCTGTGTCGTTATCATGTCTCACTCTCTGAATTGGTCTCCACAGGTCCCACTGGCTGTCATTGGGCTATGTGGCCAAGCCTACGGCAGAAGAAGTCAGGAAAGCGTTCAGCGGCTGTTCCCCATCTCTCATCCCTGCAGTGGGAGCAAAGCTCCTCCAGACAGGTAAGAAGAGAGGGCATGGCTGCTGAATGTGCAAGCAAGAGGGTCTGCCCCAAGCATCAATGTGTAGGTCATGAGGAAGAAAAAGAGCCCTAGTAGTTAAAACCTGGGGCTGAGGAGACAGTTCTGGGTTTGAGTTCTGATTTCTCAGTTCAGTATTGTTTGACCCTGAGCCTCAATCTCCTCATCCGTGAAACTGAGATGTGGTTGGAGCTTCCCTCATAGGGGGAGGTTAGGGAGTTGAGGGGGAGTTTGCGCGAGTTAAGCGGCCTAAAACATGCAAAATCAAAGTCCCAGTGCCCAGTGGATGTTACAAGCAGAAACACAAGGGGGAGAAAGCTGAGTGCCTACTCTGTGTCAGGCATGGAGTGAGGCATTTCACAAATTATATTATCATTTATCATCCCACTAATCCTTTGAGAAGTAATGTGACCCTCCAGTGTCACAAACCTGGGAAATGATAGTAACAGGCTCAGAGTTTGCATGTAGAGTGGGTACAGAAGGAGGAAAGGGCAGCTAGAATCAGAAGATGGAAAGGAATTATGCGAAGTTTTTATTAGACAGTTTCTTAAGCAGGGTGGATTAGAGACCTTCAGAGAAAAGAGCAGCCAATGGAAAATTACATTAGGAGATGCAAACACAAATCCTTATTGGATTGAATGAGTAGATAGGCCATTTTTTAAATGATAAAAAATCAACATCTGTGTGCTAAAACCTATATTTATCAGATGTACTCTAAAAGAAAATTCAGTTTAAAAAAACCCGCTAATATAATCCCAAATTTAACTGAGTTAACAAGCAGTGTTAAAAACAACAAATTATATTTTAAAATCTTTTTGTCAAGTTAATAGGGCGATTACATTTAATACTTTTAATTTTCTAAAATTAATTTAAACCAAATTATCTCCACTTAACTAGGCATAATAATAGAATCAAACTAATAGAGTTATTTTGAGAAGTAAATGAGTATTTATGAAACTGCCTACGGTTTATATTACGTGCTATTTAAGTGTAGGCTATTATTACTATTATTAATAAGTTATTTTAATTTTGTTGTAAAGTTCAGAAGCAAGTTGCTCTTAACCTTGAAGAGTTTTAAAATGGCTGGGTCATTTTCAGGAGAACCTAAAAACAAATAGCTTAGGGAAGCTGTGACATTAACACTCAGACATTAGCATCTGTAGAAATGTCTCCTTTATTTCCAACCCGTTGGAAATGCACTGGTGTGCTCACCGCAATGCCGATATCAACGTCATGGAAAAAAGAACATAGGCAAGAAGTATTACTCTTGTCTGTTTGGCCGCTTCACTGAAATGTATCTTCTGATAGTGTCTTCATCAAGGGAATCCTTGCCAAGAGGAAAAAAGAAAAGAAAATATATATACAGAGAGAGAGAGAGAGAGAAAGAACTAAAATACACACGGACAGTACCAAATACACTGCTAAGTAAAGCGTCTTTTAATTTTGAATATGAACAGAGAGAAATGATTGGATTCATTTTTTACTAAAAAAATAAATAAAGGAAATGAGTTTCTCTAAGGTTATGCATAGCCTTTTGGGAGTCAGTAATTAGACATCTTCCACTCAATTTTTAAATGGCTTTCTTGAGATATAATGCACATACCATACAATTCACTAAATTAAAGAATAAAATTCAAAGTTTTTAGTATATTTATCAAGTTGTGCAACCAAGACCACAATCTAATTTTAGAATACTTTCATCACCCCGAAAGAAAACCTTGTACCCATTAGGAGTCACTCCTGAATCCCTCCTGGGCCCATTTTGTGGCGAACGCTAACCTACTTCCTACCTCTCCGGATTGCCCAATCTGGACATTTTATGTAGATAGAATTGTACACTATGTGGTCTTTTGGGACTGGCTTCTTTCACTCAGCATCACCATGTTTTCAAGCTTCAGCTATGCTGTCGCGTGTGTCCATGCTTCACTCCTTTTTATTGCCAAAAAATACTCCATTGTGTGGGCATATGACATTTTGTTTATCCTTTCATCTCTTGACTGACATTTGAATTGTTTCCATTTTTGGGGTATTGTGAATAATACTGCTATGAACATTCATACACAGTTTGTATGTGGCTCTATATTTTCATTTATCTTGTCATTCAATTTTTAAGCTACTTTTTTCCCTCTGATGATTGCAATACTTACATTTATCCACCATGGTTAGGTTTTCTTATCCATAAGTTTCAGTCTTTCAATATTTTTAATTGACTGCCAACAATAAATTTCTACTGATTACAATAAAGTGAATGAAAAGTCAATGAATCCTTCTCAAATTCGCATCAATAGAGTGAATCCCATTTTTAATTCAATGGCGCTTTTTAATGTCGAAAGCAGGAGATATTGTTAGACATAATTGAAATCTCTGCCCGTTTGTGTCTCTAAATAATGAAAATCCTCTCAAGTGTCTCCACCTGGTAATAGTTAATTAAAAATATTGTGATGATTCATTCATTCAGTTTAGTGCCTTCTAATTATCCTCAAATGTTACAACAAAAGGGTGAATTTTCTATGAACATGAAGCTTCAAACTCAATAAAGATAAAGTCCTGAGCCACAAAATATGAGGCTCTCTTTCACTGAAATGGGAGATGAGACCGTTCCAACGGGCTATGGTGCTGCCCCCAGGAGCAAACCTGGAGTGCCCTTGACACAGTTCTCCGTGCCCCATCCTCATCCAGCACCCGCCATGATGCTGCAGGAAGAGGGGCGGGGGTGGGGGGGTGGGAGTTGCATAGCAAGGGAGGGGCTGGGTGGAATGAGGATGAATTTGCTTTCCTCTGGTCAGCCAGGTGCTGAGGACCCAACCCACCACCCTTAGATGTAAATTTGAACGGAAAACAGAGGGGCCCCTGAGGTTGCTCTTACCTTCTCAGATCTCTGATCCAGGAGGGAAATACAGGAAGCTCTGTGTGGCAGGTGTCCCCTCCTTACCACCAGGACATAGGGGCTTTGTGCTGCTTTGCGGAGAGAGAGTTGGTCAAGCACTCCGGTGAGGAAATAAGATTTAAGAAAGTTAACGTAACAACCATAAGAGGTTGGAGAAAAACAGCACTGCCCCGAAGCACCTTTTTATCAACCCTTTAGGAATCCTTGCATCTTATTTCCCCGTCAACAACCAATGTTTGGAGAGGTAAGTTGGCAGTGAATGGTGTGGTCTGTGCTGAGATTGAAATGATTTAATACTGTGGGTCAAGGAATGAGGCTCCTGTTGCATCCTGGAGGTGTCAGGAAATTGAATGAAAGCAGAGGTGGTGCCCTCTGTGCCAATGGGACATAGCCCTTTGGCATTTGGTGACAGCAGGCTGTTTAGGGATGACCTGTGAGGATGTTCGTCCTATTCCCTGGGGTCAGGTCAGCAAGCCCAGTTGGAAAACATGTTTTCAAAGTCCTTTGGTTTAGAAATTCTTTCATGGTGCATCCCTTCCCTGAATCTCTAACTCCTGAATTATTTTCTTTGGCTCTGAACAAAGGCAGCCTCTGCCCCTCATTTGTTATCTTCTAAAAGGCAAGTGGGTTGTGATTTTTTTTCCCCTCAGCCCAATTAATTTAGCTTGAGGCTTTTATATTTTAATTAAAGTGGCAGTTTTCATAAATATTCATCAAACACAAATAAGTTTCCAGGGTCAGCAGACCATGCGGCAGGAAAGAAAGACATGGCTATCTTCCCTTCCCTGGAGCGAGCTCATGCTCCTGAATGCATAAGCAGCCTCCCTGCCCGGAGCCCGGTGTTCATGTGTTTGTTCAATAAGAATTGATTGAGATGTGTGGATGGAACCTGAGGATGCAGACTGAGCAAGCCCTCTCTGTCTACCTATATACCTCTCTGCATATCTACCCACCTACCTGTGGTCCAGCTACACCTACACTACACCTACACATACATCCATAGCTCTACTCCTCTCTCAACAGGTATGTATGCTAGATTTACACACACACACATATGCATTCATATACACATATGTAATGCACATATATGTAACATGTATGTGTGTATATAAAGTCATAGAGGTAGAACACACAGTTAGGGGAGAGAGAAGAGGTCTAGAAATATATGACAAGGTGTTACACTCATCCCTTCTTCTGTATGTTCATCTTTTCTGTTAGTCAGGATAAGCTAGGTTTTGCTGTACACAAATTTTCCCCAAATCTTAACAGCTTATGATGCAAAATTATGACTTAACATTGCATGTCCATTGTGAATCAGCTGAGGTTTCAGTTCACATTTTTTTCTTTCTCTCTGGGACCCAGGATGACAGGGCAGCCACTTCCTGGAGCATTGCTGGTCATTGTGCCAGAGAGCAAAGAGAACGTGACAGGACACACTTGATCTCTTAAAGCTTCCTCACAGAAGCGACACGAGTTATTCCTACTCATGTCACAGACCAGAGCACTTACACACTGAGTTCAGGAAGCTGAGGATGTCTGATCCTCCTACAGGCAGGGAAGAACAATGCAGGACACGGCACTGTATGTGGGTGAACGTATGAAACGTGAATGGTCTAAATTTTCTTAAAGACACATGAACTGGTTATGTACTAAGAGATAAGGCAATGGAAGTAAACATCAGAAAGAGAGCTCACTACACATTACCAGTGCCATGGGTCCTTGAGGGCACAGGAGTGGCCTGGATTGATCCCCCGATCTCAGTGCCCTGCGGAGAGATTACGTGGAACAGGTGCAGCCAATACTTGTGGAAAAAAGAGAAAGGAAGGAAGGGGAATTGAGAGACACTCCCTGGGATGTCTCTTCGGTGAGAAGAGAAATAAGGAAAGTCTGGTGGTCGGGGTGAACCGATCCTTCCCTCCTCAGCATGGAGCGACGGAGGATATCGAGAGTTCACTCTGTCTTATTCCTGGCCTTCTGAAAGTGACTACTTTGAACTGATTCTCCTCTTCCTTCTGGACCCTCAAAGATATTGCTCAGAGGCCCAGCTGAGAACCCCAAGCAGAATAAATGTGGAACAGCTGATCGGAAGGGTCTGCGTTTTGTGAGAGTTTGCCATCCCATTGTTAACAATCAAGGAAGGCTGAAGTTTCCTTTGATCCAGATTGAAACGAAAGGGGCCAAGAAACCCAAACATTAGTTCAGAGAGAACCTTGAGTTTAATTGATGTCACCAGTCTGAAAGGTGCGGGGAAGCGCAGTAAGGACAGAGGATTTTTGCTCAATCAGGTTAAGATTTTCTCCCAATGCATACTAACAATATTGTTTACTGATGAATTCTAGCCATCTAATTGGTTCCAACTGGTGATAAATAACATGAACAAATGATGTTGGCTTCCCTGTTCTAAATCACTGCCTGACTTCTCTAGCAATACCAGGAAGGAGAACACATTAGTCATTTAAAGTTAGAGAAGTTTTGAGATTAAAAGACTAATTTACGGCAACGGAGCAAAGACAATCTGGATTATTGAACCGTTTTATAGAAAAACTCACATAATTTTGGAATGTATACGATGTTCTGCTGATGGAGGATGACCACTGGATGGATGGCGTGCTTTAATAGATAGATGGAGAAAGGACGTTAAAATGGATTTGCTGAGATTCATCAGGGTCCATCATCCTCAAAACCGCGATGGTCCTTTAGAAAAAGAAGTCAGTTGTTTCAAATGAGAGTGCCTCTGATTAATTCAGGCTCTTCAACATAAACAGATTAGGAGAAAGACATTTAATAGTTTCTTTGCTCACTGATCCGATACTACATGTGAATAATTGCATACTCTATCTGCTGGATACCGTTCCAAGTTCCCCTGTTTGGGGCATGGCAGTCATTGAAACAATTGCCACATTGAGGAAGGTCCTAAAGCAGATGGAATTCATTCAAATGGAGAAAAAAGACTCCATGAACAGTCTCCCTGTGTTTCTCATAAGCAGTTATTACCTGGATCCGTTACGTGAATGGACACAGAGACTTAAGCTACTTGCCGCTGTGCAGGACATGGAGCCAAGTCAGAATACTCATCATGTATTTTCGCCCACACAGCATCCTTCCCCTTCTTTTACAGGCAGCATCCTGAATTGTGGGGAACTCCTGCCCCCACACATTCAGTTAGCTGGACTCAGACCTCTAGGGAAGGACACAGGACCCAGGCTCAGCCAGTCGACAGATTCTGTCCACGTGGTGACGAGGACTGTACAGAGATGGGCATGTGCCCAAGCCCTGCTGGTGAGATGCAAACCTGGACTTTTGCCAAAAGATGTTTAATCTCTCTTTCTCCCCTCCTCCACCCTTCTTAAGCTGATGGGATGTAAGTGCCTCCACACAGAGCAGGCTTGCCTGAAAGAAAACAGCAAAGAGGAAATCAGATCCACGCAATGGTGAGATGGGATAGCTGAGTACTATCGGCCTTGTCTGAACGAGCGGATCCACATAGAAGCCAGCCCTGTGCCTGGACATTCGGCTATTGTGATCAACTTATGAGAAGCCCCATCCAGAGAGGAGAGGTGGGTTATTCACTCTCACCTGTTTCCTTCCTGCCTCACGAGAACTCTGGCAATGGCTTGGTACAGCCATAGCTCCCGTGGACAACGTGTGTCTTCCCAGGCACTTGGTTCACAGATCCATTTCCCACCCCAAGGCCTAAGTATCATTAAGACTATCTACAATCTCTAGTCCCAGGTTGCCAGGACATCCCCTGTGGGTCCCTTCACCCTGCGCATGTCTCTGTAAGCAGACCTGTTGTTATTTTATTTCACTGTACTCTTTGTGATGGCATCCTTTCCTCCGAGGGCTCAGGCTGATAAAGGCCAGGGCCACTTTGAAGACCAGCACACTGGCTCTTGGTAAACCGTCCATGGATGATCCTTCCAGCATTAGAACTGTTGTCTTCCATTAAGGGATAAATTATAAAAAGTTATGAATCTTCAAATGCTAGAATCATAGGCAGTACAATGTGATAAGCAAATGACAAGCAATAGGATATATTGGAGTGTATGAGGAAGCCATTTGGTTTAAAACTGATTCAGCCTGACCTTGTTTTTCCAAAAGGGCCTGACATGGCCTGTTGAGCATGCATTGCACGTCTGCTTTAAACATTTGCTATGTCCCAAAGATAAGAATGATGTCCTTAAAGTTAGGGATGTAATTCCCTCACATATTGGCATTTTTTAAGGATAAGCATCTCTTCCTGGAAACTAAAGATTAATTACTGACCTGCTGAGCTCACCTTGTGACCCCTGACCTGCTGGCCACCTACCAGCTGTACCAGCTAAGCATCTCATGACAATAATAAAAGAGACATTCCTGTCCTATGTGACGTATGCTCCTCAAACCAAGATGGTATATAACCACTCTGTACACCCCACTTCTTTGGTGCCCCTCCTTCCTTGGAGAAGGAAGGCCCCTGGCTATAGTCCTCAAACCTGGCTCATAATAAACTCCCCCCAATTATAGATCGATTATGGATTATTTGCATTGACAAATGAGATGATCAGACATTGACAGTGTTAGGGGACTCTCAGAAGAGAATGGAGTTGGGGCTTTCATTTCCCACTTGTTTTGAAGGCAAAAACTTGCTGAATGGAATGGCCAACGGATTCATGAAAGCTACATAAATAGCTTATTCTTTCTCCCCAAATCTCTCTCTCTCTCTCTCTCTCTCTCTCTCTCTCTCTCTCTCACACACACACACACACACACACATCCCAGACACAGGTGACCTGGAATAAGTTAATTTTGTGTATGATGCAACTTGAATGAAGAGGTAGCATCTCTGGATTATAAACTGTATAAAGACAAGGTTTTTGTTTCCTTCCCTGTTTCATCCACAGTTCCTGTGACTCAGCCTCTCTCTCTGACCAAACTGTAGCCCGGTTCCTACAAGCCCTCTCCTCGACCAGCCCTATGAGAATCACCCCCTCAGCCCACGTGTCCGTGTCCTGCTCCACACGAAGAGACTTGCAGACACCAGCACCCTTTCTGCCGGCTGAAGGCTGTGTTCCTAGGATGAAACTCTTTCCCCTTAAGTTCCTGCCCGAGAACGATCAACTGTGCTGAAAGAATTAACTATTTATTTCAGTCAAAACCTGGCCATAGGATCCTGACCTTCCTTTTCGTAGAGCTTTTATGTAGAAAACTTACAATTGTAAATTATTTCTCTGCACCTTTGAGATATAAATCTTCTCCCAGCCTCCTGCCAGTTTTATAACCCATCAATGTCTTTCTCGAGAACCTAAGAGGCATCCTTTGAAATGTCATCATCAAGGACGGGACCCCTGCCTCCCAGTCTCTGTGGAAGGGTAGGAGTTTAACTTCCACAAGTGCCAGGCACAAACAGAGGTGCCTAATCACATCCAACGTTCCTGTCCTTTTGTAGTTTCCTTTAGAACAGCCCAGCATTTAAAAAGCCTCCTGCTTTCATTTCAGAGGAGTTGGTCTCAGCTGACGTCTCTCTCCCCTATTGCAGGAGTCTGAATAAAATCTGTCTCACCATTTTTAACGTGTCCAGTTTTTTTTTCTCTTTGACACTTCACACATAGAAGGAGCTCAAGGAACACATGAAATAAATGAATAAATAGATACATACATTCCTAAGGGAAATAGCCTGGTCTCCTTCCCTGAGACATTGCAAGATGTGAAGGTCTCGGTGCTCCTTCCCGCTGTGAAGCTCTGAGACATTATGAGACTGAGATGCGAGGTCCTGCAGCTCTGATCAGTCATCACTTACTGTGTGTTCCTAAGAGAAACGCACAGAAGTTCCCATGATTTATGATGATATTGTGATTTATAATCAGAAATATGTGTTTGTTCTTCTTCCCCAGGGCTGGCACAGAGCTCCCCAAATTCTTGCCATGTCCTCTTTGACTAGAGCAATGAAAGCATCCTTTGTTACAATGTGAGGTTTTTGTCCTCAGGTCCTGAAATAGCTTCAGAGCATAAAGGTAGAATGACTGTCTCTTGAGATTCATAACAAACTCCTTTCCACCACACCTGAGTTTATGCTAATGAGGTGATTTTTGGATGGGGGCTGGTTGCCCGGGGAACCAATCACGTGATTAGAGGGCTGGAATTTTCAGTCCCAACCCTTGAGCTCCAGAAAGGAGAGAGGGGCAAGGGGTCGGATCAATCACCAATGGCCAGTGATTTAGTCAATGCCTACAGAATGAAGTCTCCATAAAAACCCCAAGGACTGGGATCAGAGAGCTCCTGGTTGGTGCACATGCGAAGGTGCTGGAAGGATAGTGAACCTAGAGAGAGCATGGAAGCTTGGTACCCATGCCCCATACTTTGCCCTATACATCTCTTTCATTTGACTGTTCCTGAGTTGTATCATTTTATAACAAACCAGTAATTTAGTAGGTAAACTGGTTTCCTGAGTTCTGTGAGACATTCTAGAACTGCTTGGTGTGGGGGAAAAAACACATACATTTGGTGATCAGAAGTGTCAGAAGTAGAGTAGAGAATTCTATGAATAGACAGAAAGTAGGAAGAGAGTTTTCTTAAAAATATTTATCCATAGCAGCTACCTGCTTCTGGGCTGCAAATGAGGCTTCGCTACCCACTAGCAATACCTCTCCCTTCCTCCTCCAGGAGCAATGAAACAACGTCAGCCACTGCTCCTCCTCCTGGCCTTTCAATTACCTGACCATTCCGGCCTTGTATTTGTCAACCACACATTTACAATTAGCTTCATTTGGCTTCCCAGCTTCCCAACTGAACATGTGGGAGAACTGAGTAATTAAACTAATAAATCCATTATTTATGGTTTGTTTACATTTCTCAAGGCTTTGAGAAGGACTGGCTCTTTTCCCATAGTTAGTTAAATGGTGAATCATAAAGAAGAACCTGGGTTACAGAGGGAACACAGAATGGGCATCACACGGGGGGGGGGGGGGGGGGGTCAATTCCAAAGAGAGAGTTCCAGAACTTTGCGGTTTGCTGATTCTGTCACTGTGAAAGCTCTCTCAGGATGCATGGATCATGGGATCCAGGAAATGGAACCAAGGTTGCACGTGGATCTCAGGTGTGGAATATAAGCAATTTCCTGTGGAAGTCTGGCCCGTGGGTCACTCTCTAAGCCCCTCAATGTCTTCGTCTCCATGATCCACTAGACGTTTGATTCTGAAAAGTTAATTAGCACCTCTTGGCCTCAGAATCTTCATCTATGAAGTGAAGATTAAATACCACATCCAAGGATTGTTGTCTGGCTGAGTGCAATCACCAGTGTCTGGCCCATCACTGATACTCAATATTAGATCCTTTCCAAGATTCTCAGGTGCAGAAAAGGGTAATAGAATGTAGATACGTCACTGATTTAGCAGCAGCTTTTCAGGGACAAAGAAATACTACTACGTAAAAGGTTAAAGTTATTTATCATAGCAGTGTGTTTGTTTATTCCTGAAAGGGTGTTACTAAATTAATATGAAAACGTGAGCAGTCTAGAGTCAAGGAAATATACTCCGCCCTTGGTTCCCTCTGCTCACAACTACGGCCATTCAGCTCGAATCCTAAGAATCCGGGTGTGGGAGATGCCCGTGAACATGTCTAGAAACCTCTGATCATTGTAGAGACACCGAACCAGTGAATTTGGCTATTAGGGTCTCATCTGCAATGACTTTTGAGGGACAATTTTAATGAAAATGTGAGAATTTGGAAGCTTACTGCAAGCCTGGGGAAAAGAAATATGTTTTCAGAAAGAGAACAAAGAATTCTGCCATGATGAATGCTCGTGCTTGGTCTTTGAATGTTTGGCTCTCCTAAAGCTCAACTTGAGATGAATGCTGGTAATGCTAATTTCCAACATAAAATTCCATCTGAGCCTAGATGGGTGACAGTGTTTGCTTCACTTAAGATGCTCTTTTATTACTCTGCTATAATTATAACGAACGGGGTACTTTGGCTGGCTTTACGGGAGCAGCAATCATAACAATAATAAAAGCACAGTTATATTGGTTTCATTTGACCCTGCATTGGAGCATGTTTCACAAAGAGGCTTTGGGACATTGAGGCTTAAGGCAATCAACAAAATTCTTCCTAAATGGCCCAGCGCACATAAAGAAAAAAGGCCACGAAAAGAAGGATTTAGTTGTATGCAGAGGTTCTTTTTAATTCGTTGACAGCCACATTCTGTCTCCTGCTAGCATATAATCAGCTCTCCCGTTCGCTCTGGAGCTTGAGGTCCCAGTAGCACAGCAACCAAGGAGAGCGTATTTCAGATCCTTATGAAACTGATGTCAGACAAGCGCATCAGGATGAGGCTCCCCTTTCAAGGCTTCACTTGTAGGGTGAGTTTGGATCTCAGCTTACAAACTTACGTTTGGGAGACTTTTCCAAAATACTAATTTTATTTTTCATTCTATACTCCACCTTCATTATGTTTCTGATCCCCCATTCAAGGATGGCAGGAAGTCTATCTCAGCCCATTTAGGATCTCGCTCCCACTTTTCTGAGCCTGTGTCTAAGACTAGAAATTTAAGTTACGCTAAGACCTCTAGCCCTCAAGTTGTCTGAACAAGTAGATGTTCTTTACGCCGGTGCTAGAGTTTTAATCGCCTGACTCGAGAAATTCCTCTACTTTCTATCCTCTTCATCGCACACGTTGGTAGTTTGATTTGAGCCAAGTAGAAGAAGAAACTTTTACTAAGTGGAAACTCGTTACCTTCTTCTGCCAATCAAGCACCACAACTGTTTCTCTGCCCTCATGAGCTTCTGTGTAATCCATTTACACATTAATTTTTCTCTGCATGTGAAAACATAATAAAATTTTGTACACAAATTTTATTGTCTGACTTTTTTTCCTAACCAATGAGCGCATCCATATCTCTCATTTTAGTTCTACTCTATTAATAATATTGTGACGTGGATTACACAGGTACGTTCCCTTACAAGTGAATGCATGAGACCCTGGGATTTTCAGGGTTTACATTTGTTAGATACAAAACAGAGATGTAGCTAAAAGTATCCTGTGCACAAAGCCTGTTCTTCTTTTTGGCTGGATTAGTTAGAATTGAGAAGTATTCAATTCATCTTTTTCTCTCTAGCTCCTTCACACTAGTTTGTTTCCAATAATCTTGGAAATTGCACATATTTTAAACTTGAATTTTCATTTTACTCACTTTAAAAATTGTAGTGGGTCATGCTCTGAAATTAAATCATCAGTGCCTCTTCTTTTTACAAATTGAAAACTCATGCGCTCGAATGCCACTCTGTACTTGTCCAGGACCCACACATGGGTGAGAGCTATGAGAACAACCGAATGGAAGAAATTTCTGAGAACTCCGTAGCCATCCATCCATGTTGAGAAGGATTATTAGGTTCTATTAAATAGGATGATTCTAGAATAAGGTAGAACTGGTTTTGAATCTCACTGCTAGTTGATCTTGGCTGAATTAACAGACTTTTGTTTCCTCAGTCCACTCACTGTAGAACAGGCAGACTTGGGTCTATACACAGATAGTTCTTATGAGGATTTAAGAATGTAGCCCTTGGAGGATGCACAGAGTTGTGCCTGGTGAATAGAGGCATTCAATTAATGTCAGCTGCTCAACATGCTCATCACCATCATCACCACTGCCACCATCACCATCATCACATCACTACCACCATCATCGCTACTACCATCATACCATCATCACCATCACCGTCACTGAACAATTGATACTGCTGACATAAGCAAGTGACAGGTAAAATTCTACTTGATTTTTTTCCATTCTTAGGTAAGCTGCAAATTATCACCACTGACAATTTAGTTGGCATATTTCTAACTACATACCACTAAGCCTACTGAAATTTGGCACATAAAGAAAGGTCATGGCTTGGAGACAAACAGAAATGGATTTGGATCTTGGCTCTCCACTAATTATCTTTGTGTGCTTGGACAAATGTCTTAACCTCTCTGAACCTCAGTTTCCTCGTTTGCAAAATGAAAGAACAAATTTTCCACTGGACAGGTTGAGGACTGCATGAGACAAGTCACAGGGAAAGTGTCAAGTTCACAAGAGGTGTTCCCCAAAGGCCATTTTCTCTTCCTTTTTCCTTTCTTTTCTTAACTTGGTAGCAAGAAAATTGTGCACACAGCTGAATATCCTTCTGGTGAATGTCGGTGACTTGATCCAACTCATTATTGTCGCAAGAATTCCCAGGTCCACTGAGCCCAACCAGAAGTTAAAGGGCAAAGGGAGTGGGCATTAGAGTTAGAGGTCAGCCCTCAGGCACCGAGCAGCTGGAAACTGAGGAGTGGATTTGGAGCAGCGGATGGCTCACCACAAGCAGGGAGGAAGACAGGCTTCAGTATCATTTCAAGTCACCACCCACAAGACAGCTCCACCCAGAAATAGTGGGGGAAACCATCTCCCAGTACACTCTCAGATTCCCATTAGACGAGCTGGCTATTTATGGATTATTCATTATGTGCCCAGCAGTATGATAATCATCTTTACATTTCTTGCATCATTAAGCTGTGATATTATCCATACAATGGGCTTATTCCCATCTTATTTATGGGAAATCTAAGTTTCAAAGAGCCCAAGGACAAACATTGGGTAATTGACCACATGGATTAAACCTCCCCTCATAAAGCAACAAAGCTGTAATTTAGTTCATCGTTTCCCTAGGTGTGGATGGATTTGAGTGATATGAAATATTAAATGTCATTGTCTCATGTGTTAAGAAAGCTCCTTCCTATTTAAGTGTTTTTTGGTTTGACTCTGAAGGAGGGGAGATCATACAGACCAAGTGGAAGCTTCAAGCTCAGGTGTGTGGGTCAGAAGGCATGTGTGATGTGACAGGGAGACAGGTGCCACTCAGCCTAGGTCAGGCCCAGAGGGAGAGACCGTGTTGTCCAGAATCGGGACTTTTAATCACCCATGGGTGGGCCAAGGGGGAGAAGAGCATATGTAAGAGCTGATTTAAAATAAGTTTCTCAGTTCCTGTATCACAGCAAAGTTTGGATGTGAAGGCTGTGAGGTATTTGCCAGATTTATTATTCACTGGCTCTAAGATATGTACAAGAGGCTAGGTTATATGAATAGTAGCTTGGGAAAATCCACTACATACAGCAAATCCACTATATCCAGCTGCCTTTAAGTAAATATAACATTAGCTCTAGTAAATAGCGTGTGAGATCAGAAACGTAAGCGACTTTTCAAATAGCTCTGAAAAACAAGGTACGTTTCAAACCAAGATTTCACAACTGTTTGATTGAAAATATCTACCATTGTTTCTGTTAGAATCTCAGGAGGCTGAATGCCTTTCCTTATCTGGTCTTTGTAGGTCCAGCTAGAATAATTGTAAAGAACGATTATCTGAAAGTCAAAAATGCCTTATCTGTCCATGTCCTGGTACATTGTCATGTAATTAGCAGGAAGGAAAGATAATGACCTGCAGTGTCAAGGTGGAAATGACTTTCCCTTTCCTCGGAAGAAAAGCAGGATGAGCAAGTTTCAGAAAAAGCCACGAAAGTAGATCTGTATGTGTTGATATGGAACAATCTGTAAGATTTAGAATTGAGCAAGAAAAAATGTATATCAGAACTATGGGTAGCATCTGCCGCCATACGTACTTTTTAAAGAGCGATGTTTACTTGGATCCACACTGGATAACTTCGGAAGAGCGCACACACGAGCTAATAATGACGATCGGCAGAGACGAGAATGGAGAGGCTGTAAGATAAAGACACGAAAATTTTAAAATGTGATTTCCTCCTGTATACTCCTTTGTACTGTTTAATTTATTTTTATCATGGTCGTTATAATATTTTTATCACTTATAAACTGGGAGATGGAGGCTTAGGGAGGTTAAATAATCCCTCAGAGATACACAACTACATACCCTTTGCAGATCTCACAGCCTGGGCTGTCTGTCCACAGTCAGCCTACTTCACTCTACACTCTGAATCCTTTCCATTTCAAACAGGCCATGAGCTGGAGGTTCACGCTCATATTTTTATGACTCATTAGCTCAAATCTCTAGTGTCCTAAAGGTTGTATCCAGGATAATTGAGCTATAAGTTTAAGATAATTTCCAGGAAGCAAGTTTTTATTGGAGCTTAAGTACCCTAACCTCATTTCGTATTTTAACTTTTTCAATATCATTAACCAAAGAAGGAATTCTTACTCACTTTTCTAAATTACTGAAGTTATGTTTTAAAATAGTGATGGTTTGTTTTTCACAGCAGCTAATTTCTGGAGTTATAACATTACTGCTCCATCTCCGATCTTTTGACTGAATTGCCTGATGACAATTTGCATATCATTAAGTAATTACTTGCAAATTTCACTAGTAAAGTTCAGCTCGGAGCTGTGACATTTTCCTCAAATAAGTGGTTCAGGGAAGCCAAATTGCATTTACTGATCTAAAATTAAGTAAATATTTGACAAAATCCACTGTGTATCCAATCCGAGGAAGTGAAGGAAGTCAGTCTCCAGGGCTTGGTGTCTGCTTCCCAGAGCTGCTCTGTTCAGCTTGGTAATTCTCATTATTGATGCTTAGTGGTAACAGTAACTGCGATTTTTGGAAGAAAGTATCTGGATGGAATACTTAGTAACAGCATACAAAATCTATGCTTTTCCTGTTCTCTTAGGATCATTAACTATGAGAAAGGAAAATTATAGGTGTCATAAGTAAAAAGAAAAAATTCATTTAGTGTAGTAGTCTTAGAGAAATGTAAAACATTCCACTTATCTGTTTGTATATTTAAGGATAAGAAATAGGAAACTATTCAATGATGATAAATAATCAAATATTTTATTTCAGTTCTATGTTGTGGTCAGTTAAGGATGAAAGTGAGGAGAGATGGAAGCAGCTCAAAGAATGAGGACAGACTGACAGCTGCGTCTGGTCGGGGCTCCCTCCCCGGAGACTGGAGTTACTCCTGCTGCAAAAGCAGAGAAATGAACTGTGTGGTCTCCTCCTGTTCCACCTGTGAGTCAGAGCCAGGGAGGGGGCAATCATTAGCAAAGACATAGAAACCCAAGGGGAGAGACCCAGGGAGACGCGTGCAGGACACATAGATGGAGCCAGAAGGGGAGGGAGAAGGGTGTTCTACGTTTGTGGAAAATAACGGTCATTTTGGATCCGTCAGGGAACTTATAAACTGTTCTTTCCAAGTCTTTTGGGTTAGTGCCTTTTTATTCTTCCTTATTAATTGAAAGATTCATTACTGAGATCATTGTAAATTTATAGGAAGTTGTTAGAAATAATACAGAGAGATACTGTGTGCACTTTTTAACCAGTTTATACCAAAGTTAAGATTTGGCCAAACTACAATTCAGTATCACATCAAAGTTACTGACATCCATACAGGCCACAAGTCTCATTCAGGTGTCTCCAGTTTAACTTATACTCGTGTGTGTAGGTGTGGGTGTGGTTCTATGCAATTTTATCACATGTATGGGTTCATGTATCCACTACCACAGCCAAAATACTAAACAGTTCCATCACAACCAGGATCCCTCCTGTTGTCCTTGTGTAACCACACACACACACACCCATGACAGCTGTCTCTCACCCTTGGCGAGCATTAATTTGTTCTCCATTTCTATAATTTTGTCATTGCAAAACTGTTCTATAAATGAAATCATACACTACCTAGCCTATATTTGTGGTCACCTATATTTGTGTTAATATTTCAGTCACTATTTTCAAGAAATAACCACACTGTTGTTTAGTATGCCTGTTCTATTTTCCTATGGATGAGCGGTTTTCAAACCATGTTCCACGGAACCTTAGGTTTCAAAGCAACGATTGCCATGTTTGGTGATGTGGGGTGGGGGAAATTGAGGGCGAGGTAACTTGGTGTAGAGTTCATGAGTTCCTGACAGGAGGAGCCTATTGTTTGTTTAGGTTGCAGATAAAAGGGTAATGTTGTTCATAACAACAACAAAAACAGAAAGATACCCATCATAGATGAGAGAGGAAGGACGTCTCTAGGTTGCCCTCGCTGGTTCCCACAGCGACTCGAACTGCGGAGGCATTTGCTCTTGACTTAGTCGTACGTCAGAGGCAGCTCTTCTCAGGGTTGGTTCAGCAGCTCCAGTGCGTTATTGGGAACCCAATTTCTCTCCCTCCTTTCATTCTCCCTTCTGCATCTCGTTGCTTTTTTTCTATGACTTGTTCCTCCAAAGCCCCCCGCCGGCTGCCTAGATCCAGCGGTAACAGCCTCAGAAATACAGGCACAAAGTCCATATGTTGCAACAGCTCTGCGTTTACAGGAACCACACCTGCACATCATGCGTGTCCAGGACAGACACGGCGGGACAAACTTACCCAGGGTGGGTTCATAGCTGACGACGGGGTCGGGGCTTAGGGGAGTGACCGGGGCTCGGGAGGAAGTGACCCCACCTCAGTCAGGCATTTCTGCCACAAACACATCCTGAAATCGCAGAGTTGCTCAGGAGTGACTCACGTTCTCAGGACTTTGGGGGAATAAAAGGATGTGAGACCACGTGAGCTACGAGCCCCTGACATGAACTGGTCGCTGCAGAGGAGTCCATCGTGGTTTCCATCAGATGAATGGCAACAAACGAGAACATAGATACGAGGGCTTGGCAGTTCTAGAGGACAAGCCCTCTGTGTGCCCTCCTCAAATGAATGCGGTCTCTCCTCTATGTCAGACGCCAGGACGGAGTAGGCAGTGCAAGAGCTTTATTGCGAGTGACATCTGTGGAGGTCACGGGAAGGGAGCCGGAGGGGGAAGGAAAAGCCGTCCCTCAGTGCAGGTCTGACACCTGCAATGGGAGAGGCCGCAGGAAGGAAGGAAGTTTAGACAGGCCGATCCCCAGACCGAAGGGCAGCACTGGGGCAGCAGGGGCTGGTCCAGCAAGGAGCTCCTGTAAAATGACTGCTCATAGGGGCTGGCCTGGCCGCATAGTGGTTAAGTTTGTACACTCTGCTTCGGCAGCCCAGCGTTCACCAGTTTGGATCCTGGGCATGGACCTACACACTGCTCATCAAGCCATGCTGTGGCAGCATCCCACATAGAAGAACAAGAAGTACTTACAACTAGGGTATATAGCTATGTACAGGGCTTTGGGGAGGAAAAAAAGAGGAAAATTTGCAACAGATGTTAGCTCAGGGCCAATCTTCCTCACCAAAAGAAAAAAAGAAAGAAAGAAAAGACTACTCATAGACAAGTCTCACATTGGGTCACAGTGGCCCAGACGCCCAGGTCCCCAAGGTGTGCTGCAGGTGGAAACCAATAGCACACTGTGCTCCTTACAGCAGCTCTTCCTGGAAGGGAAGTCTGAACAGTGCAATTCCATAGCAGCCACATGCTCCTTTCCAAAATATTTAGTGTAAATATATTAATTTTTTTTGAGGAAGATTAGCCCTGAACTAACATCTGCTGCCAATCCTCCTCTTTTTGCTAGGGAAGACTGGCCTTGAGCTAACATCCGTGCCCATCTTCCTCCACTCCATATGTGGGACGCCTACCACAGCATAGCATGCCAAGCAGTGCCATGTCCACATCCGGGATCCGAATCGGAGAACCCTGGGCTGCTGAAGCGGGACGTGCACACTTAACAGCCCCACCACCGGGCTGGCCCCTGTAAAAATATTTTAAATTACATAATAGGCAATCATTTTAGGGGGAAAAAATTAGAAAAGGTAAATAAAAAATAAAGCATAATTGAAATTGCTCAAACCCTGTACCACTCACTAACAGCGTGTTAGAACATAAACCTGAACACACAGGGCTCCGTAGGATTGAAGAGTTGCGGCAATGGTGCTTTAAATTGTTAAATAATTTTGGTTTCAAATATCATTTCTAATATTATGTCACCCATGTAAAAGGTATGATTCCAAACCAATTTTCACATGAAAAAAATGAAGGAACAGATTATGTTTCTCTGCATTACTATTCATGGGTATTGGCCCCAAATCCTGTGATGGATGTGGATTTTACAGACCGGACTCCACCACGGCCTTCGTGCCTGAGCCTATCGGCAGCCCCCGGAAGCAATTTTAAAGCGTATGCCTCATCACCGTGCTATTTCTCTCTTGGTTTTACAAGCCATTTTGGAATCTCTCACAGGTCAAAGCAATACCTTTTAAACACATCTTCTCTATTGAAATCAATAATCCATTAGCCCATTGAATTCTTTGGCTCCTCTAAATTTGAGAAGTGGCTTGTCATTTTAAACAGCTTCAGCTGGATATCTTTTGCCCCTAACTTCTGGCCAGTCATAGATAACCGCTTGCTGTTCACATAATAACCAGCATAGGGTCAGGCTGGCGTGTAATTTGGTAAAAGCCTAAACAACTAAGACTGTAGCAAAGCTTTTTCCCCCAAAGAAATTAATTCATGCACATATAAAATCGTTCCCCTTGGAAATGGGTAAGCAGGTGGCTGCAAATTTTTTATCAATTAAATTCTGATCCTGTTACTATAACTTCCATTTTTTTCTCTTTAACCACACTTTTTAACAAAATTACTTATGTACAATTATTTAGATTGCATGGGTTTTCTATGTCCATCTTCTGTCATGGGAAGTCAATGAAAAATGTAACTAGTCTCTTATTACTTACAGGAAACCTAATGAGAAAAATGTGAGCTTATTTCGCACACACATATCCACACACGCATGCACACACATGCACACGCACAAACACACGTGCACACACAGGCCTTGTGGAAATTATGGGTATGGACAAAATGTAATTCTGCGTTGGAGGCTTATGTGATTTCTTCTGCTCATTGCCATGCCATCGTCACAATAAAAATTCTTTCTGTTAAAACAAAAGGAGAAGAAATTTAAGAAAGTAAAATGAAGACAGATTGTATCTGATGTTAGTGCAAACTAGATAAGTTGTGAAAACTAGTGAAGAGAGATGCTGTTTTCCAGTAACTGAAAGTTTTCTTTTTTCTTTCGCCCCTGTTTTTTAATTGAAGAGATGCACAGAAGTGCCCCTGGTGGCGAGTTGGGGTATATAAACTTTGCTTTGACATCCAAGGAATGGAATAGGTGGCTTTGTCTGCAGTCCTGTAGACATCAGCAGTGCACATTGCTACAACATCTGCTTGCGTGGAGTATTCCCTTTTTTGTGTTCCTGATGGTTTTACAGTATTTTTTGCTTTCAAGGTCAGTGCTTGAACAAACACAGACATCACTGCCACCACCATCACCACCTCCACCGTCATCACGACCATCACCTCAACACAGTCACCATCACTCCCACCTCCGCCCATCACCTTCACCACCACAATCCTAAGCAACATTCTCATCACCATCGCAATCACCACCGTTGTTTCTTTTCTCAGATTTCTCCCAAGAATCTGCCTAAGTCGTTTCTTCAAAAGCAGCACTGACTCCACTACATACAACCCCCCAGAAGCAGGTGTGTTAATCTTGCCTCTCACTGTACTGTTGGTAGCCATTAAAGAAGAGCCCAAAAGTCTAAACTGCTTTTTTAGAGTCCACTGGCAGAGCCTCATTGTTCTGGTCTCTTGGTTTGAATCCTGACTTTGCCACTGTGTGACTGTGTGATTTCAGGCAAATCATCGTGTCTGGGCTTCAGCTATCCCATCTCTAAATCTGGGATCCTGGAGAAGATGGCACCTTAGGTTCCTTCCAGCTAGACATATCTGTACTCATAATTTTAATAAGGCAATATTTATAGATAATCAGAAGACTACATGGCAGTCTTAACAGGAAGAATCGTATTTACTTAACTGGAATACAGGAAAATAAATATGCAAAAATCTACCCTGCTTGATGTGTATAAACAAATAGACACAAATAATACACAGGCATGCCATTTAAAAATTTTCTTTCAAAGTTATGAGGTATATTCTGAGATATTTATTCATTATTTTCTCAAATATTTACTGAGTATATCAATTAACTTTGGATAACCAAGTGAACTCTAAGTTGCTTAAAACAGCAATAATCAACTTGCTCATAATTCTATAGGTTGATGATTTGGCCCATGTTCACCTGAGACAACTTGTCTGTGTTCGTACGGTGTGGACTGTTATCACTCGGGCATTCATGGGTATCTGACAATTGGCCACACTCACATGTCTCTCGTATAAAGAAATGGGAAAACATGATCCATAAAGAGGAGAAAATTGATCAATAGAAATAGACACAGGAATAACACAGATGATGGAAATGGAGCAAGGCTATTAAAATAGCTTTTATAAATATACTCCTTACGTCCAAGAAGGTATTAGAAAGTATGACTGTAAGTAGAGATACGGAAAGAAAGACCCCAATTAAGCCTCTATAAATGAAAGACAGATAAATTTCCCTAGAGCCCCAGATAACAAGTATTTTAGACTTTTGGACCAGAACATCTCTGCTGCAACTGATTACGTCTGCTCTTACAGGCTGAAGACTGTGGATACGGGGGGGAAACACGGTGTGCCCCCACGTACGTTACTGCCCCAGTTTATACCAGCATGCTGAGACAATAGTGATTAAGCATCTTTATCGACGTTATCAAAGTAAATCTAAATCATTTTTGTTTCACAGAAAAAGTGCACGTTAACAGAGTACATACAAAGCTAGTAATGAGATGCTCCTTCTACCCTGTTTTCCCCACCTCGAGTCTAACATGTGATACACATACCACGATATCACCTGACACCAGAGCTGCTACACCCAGAGACTGAGGGTGCATTGGAAGACGGCAGGATGTATCTCTTATTATCTCTGTGTAAATAGATACCATAGGCGATATTAAAAATGCAACTGCACATTTATTCATATATGCAAATCATGTTTCCAGAAAACAAATTGGGAAATTAAACTCATCAGCTCAACCCTAAGCTAAAAATTACACGATTAATCCTCACTTTGTTTTCCTTTAAGCAACGTGCAGACTATCAAAGATTTGAATCTGATGGGTTACAAAGTGAATTGCTTAAGGAAAGCAATACTTTTAATTTTATATGTTTTGTGGCTTTTGCATGGCAGATAAGCAATTTAGTTACCTCGTGACAGGTGCTTTTATAGAGTGTAACTTACTTTCTCCCATCTAAATGATGCTTTATCATCTTTTGAAATTATTTTTTCTAGCATTATTGGCTTATAATTGACATACAATAAACTGTATAATTTATAGTGTACAATTTGATAAACTGTGACATATGTTTATATCCACGAAAGCATTGTCACAATCAGGAAAATGCAGATGTCCATTACTTCCAAAGTTTCTTCGTGTCCTTTCATAATTCTTCCCTCCTGCTCCAGACAACCACCGATCGGCTTTCTGTTACTAGAGATGAGCTGACGTTCTCATAATTTTATATAAATGGAATCCTACAGATTGCAGTCCTTTTTGAGTGCCTTCTTTTACTCAGCATGTTTGTTTGAACATCCATTCCTATTGTTGGGTGTAGTACTTGTTGATTCCTTTTCACTGCTGAGTAGTATTCCACTGTGTGGCTACACCAGAACTGATCTCTTTACCTGCTCGTGGACATTTGAGATGTTTCCAGTGTTTTGGCTATCGTGAATCTGCTGTGAGCATTCACATAAAAAGTGTTGTATGGACATAGGCTTTCATCTCTCTTGGGTAAATATTTTGAGGTGTAATAGTTGAGTCATAGGGTAGCTACATATTTAACTTTTTAAAGAAACTGCCAAACTGTTTCCAAAGGATTCCAAAGAAAGTGTATTTTTAAATTCGCACCGGGAATGCATGAGTTCCAGTTGCTCTGCATTTTCACCAATATTTGGCACTGCCAATCTTAATTTGGGGTGTTCTAATAGGAGTATAGTGGTATCTCACTGTGGTTTTCATTTGCATTTCCCTTGTGGATAAAGATGTCAGCATCTTTACAGACATTTGTTTTACATTCTTTTAATTTTTTTTATTAGGATACATGACTTCATATTATTTTGGGGGAGTTTTTATGTATTCTGGGTCCAAGTCTGTTATCAGATACGCACGTAATTCACAGCATTTACATCTATCTGTGTCTTGTCTATCTGTCCTCTTAACAGTATTTTTTGAAAAGCAGGTCTTAATTTTCATTAAGTCAAATGCATTTTTTTTAGTCTACTATAAATTATGCTTTTGATAGTGTAGTAAAGAAAACTTAGGGGCCTGCCCGGTGGCGCAGCAGTTAAGCTCGCATCTTCTGCTTCGGCAGCCCGGGGTTCATTGGTTCGGATCCTGGGTGCGGACATGGCACCGCTTGGCATGCCATGCTGTGGTAGGCGTCCCACATATAAAGTAGAGGAAGATGGGCACGGATGTTAGCTCAGGGCCAGTCTTCCACAGCAAAAAGAGGAGGATTGGCAGCAGATGTTAGCTCAGGGCTAATCTTCCTCAAAAATAAAGAAAGAAAAAGAAAACTTGGCCCTGCCTCAGGTCACAAAACGCCCTCCTAGGAGCTGTATAGGGCTGTGGTTCGTGTTGAGTTGACGTTTGTATGCGGTGGGGAGTATGGATAGGATGTGTTCGTTTAGCGTGTGGATATCGAATTCTTGCAGGCCTCTCGTCTCATTTACTCTTCCCTGGGAATTCCAGACCTTGTGTCTCTCGACTCTGGTCTCTAGCTCCTCATGAAAGATACGTGGGTTCTGCTTGGGTTTCCTTTTTCACCTTGCAGCCTGGAAACCCTCTCTAGGCAGTAAGTTGATGCAATTACAGGGCTCACCTCATTTATATCTCCTCCCTCAGTCATCACTGCCCCGAACTATCTGATGCCTAAGGTCCGAAACTCTTATTCCATATAGTTTTTCCATTTGTTTAAGTTGTCTAAACCAGGAAGGCAAATGCAGGCCTTGTTCTTCTATCTTGGCCAGAAACAGAAGTCCTTTTTACTCCATTAATAAAAATAAAATTAATCTATTAATACAAAACTAAATGGATTATTTAAAATAAATTCCTTATTATGCATACAAAATCAAAGCAAATTCTAGAAATCAAAGAGTCACATGCTATCAATGGCTAGCAAGACCTCAAGTTCATGACTTAAAGTACATTCACAATTTGTGTGACAAACTGCTGTCATATTTCGTCATGATTAACTTTCCTGGTGATCAATTCAATCCTAAATATCAGCACATAGAAGTAAATTCATTCATATTAGGGATGGCATCTGGAGCTCGTCCTGAGATTTAAGTTTCGCCATAATAGTTTCACAGTTGCGTTCATTCATTCAGTAAGGCGATCTTCTTGTGCAGGATTATAGATGTGCACAATCTCATTTGCATACGCACATGTTGTATGCAACCAAGATTCCTGAATGTATGCATACGTGTATGACGCTGGCATAGCACTTTAACAATATTGATCTTCAAGCATTCGTCATTCTATCGTCCTGTTTAGCAATTTTCATAGACAGATATTGACAAGGATTTTATAACATGCAGCACCACGAAACCATTTTGTAGCTACTCTATCTTCTTTGTTAAATAGGCCAAGCATGTTGTTCCCATTGATCCATCTTTGCTCTTATAGCCTTATTCAATGCTTGCGGCATTTTTGAAGCTCTAAAATGGAATATCAATTAACAAGAGAAATGAGGACATTTAAAAGTAGGGGCCTGTCCTTATCTGTGGCATTTTAACTTTTTTAACTTTTTAGTAATGTTGATTTGCACTAACTGTCGTGTTTGCTGGCAGATGCTTATTCAAGGAGAGGTCTTTTTTTAAGTTTACTAGAAAGAAACATCGGAATATTACTGGAGAAAAGTCACAGCCTTCATTTATTTTTTCCTGAAGAACAGTTTTGGTTTTTGGTGTGTGGTTTTCTTCTCTATCAGAATATTGCAACGTACTGACTGGTTCCAAAATTCCACGTAAAACACTGATCCTGCCAACACTTTTCTCAATAACCTTACCCCCAGAATTTGATCAATTAAAGTTTTGGGAAAATCACTGCTATCCAAAAATATATTTACCTTTTGTGCTCCAATAGCGGTATAAATTCATTTTTAATACTTTTCTTCCCCAAATTCCGTCTTACATATATGCATAGATATACAAAGAGAGAGTAGCAGAAGAGCAGAGGAGAAAACAGAAGGTAGCTGGTGAAGGAAATTCACCTGTAAGAGTTATCTAAAATTAATATCTGGCAGGCTTTATTGTGCTTTGTTGTGCTGGGTCTTTACTTATGTTAGCTATTTTAACCCTAATTAATATCCCTTGTGGTACCACTAAGATTACCAGAATTTTATCTATCATAATAAAATCAGCTTTCGCTTATTAAATATCGACTACATTCCATGGAATGGGCTATGCACATTGACAGACATTATCTTCTCCTGGAAGGGAACAGGTGAAGTAGATCCTGTTAGATGCTCATTTTCTCAGGTCCAGCATTTCCTGTGATGAGGTGCAGGGCTGGGCCTTGCTCCAAAACTTCGGGTTTTGCCCAAGCCTGTGGCATGCCTCCCCTGGGGGGACCGTCTCGTGCTTTCATAGTTTCTAACCATCAATAGAAATTACCTTAAAATAAGGTTATCTTGGAATCAAGACTAAACCCAGGGATGGATTCTGCCAAGCCCAGAATAACTGAGACAATTCTTAAAATGCAAACAAAACAGGCGACATTCTGCCAATTATCAAGGTGTATTATTTCTTTGTGGTAATTAGGATTATGGTCTGGGAACAAGGGCAGCCAAATGGACCAATGGTGTCTCTGCCTGCCCAGACAGGGATGGAATTTGATACTTGATAGAGTTGGCAATGGAACCTAATTTGAAAATAATAGCAATTGAATAAATAGCTTGGCTTTCTATACAGAAAATTCCCTGAGCTTAGATTCCCACCTCACTCAGTACACAAATTGTCATGGAGAAGGTTCTTCGAAGAGATGAATGCTCTAAACCAAGATTCTCCAGGAATAATGTTGGAGACCATGAAAGTGAGTCAGGAGCTGAAATTTCAAGAAAAGTGGAGGGCTGAATCAGGGGTCTTGCCCAATCTTGGGGTCTAGAGGTGACCAGAAGAAGGAAGGGGAGACGGTGGTATAATCAGCTTCAAAGCCGGAGCATCTTAGGAAGGAGGGAAGGTGATGCTCTGGAAGGAGCGCTGAGGAGCAAGCAGGGCGTCACCTCATTGGCCAGCTGGTGAGCAGAAGGGTGCAGGACGTAAATCAGCCGCTGATCCAAAGGCTGCAGAGAAAACTGTGTCCTCAGGAGAGGAGGATTCCCTGAGGAAAGCCGATGTCACCAGGGAGGAGGGACTGTTTCAGTGAACACACTCAAGGGTTTCCTGGGTCAACACAGATCAAAGCGTGCTCAGCAAGGTGTGCAATATCAATGATCTCAAAAGAACTTGAGCATGTAATCCTTTCTATCTATAAAACAGGCAATGAGGGTTCAATTCTCCCATAAAACCAAATCTTGTCGCATATTGAAAGCCACTCCTTGTGACAAAAGGTAACTTCTCTCAGGGATGCAAGGATGTAACAGCGTTAGTAAAATCTACTGATGTAAAATAGATTAAAGGTGGGAAAATTATTAATCATGTCAATAGATTACAAAAATGCATTTGTTTAAATTCAATATATTCCCCCAAAACTAAGAAAATCTGAAACAAAAGATAAGGGACCCACCCGATGGTGCAGCAGTTAAGCTCGCTTGTTCTGCTTTGGCTGCCTGGGGTTCGCTGGTTGGGATCCTGGGCATGGACCTACGCACCGCTCATCAAGCCATGCTGTAGTGGCATCCCACATAGAAGAACTAGAAGGACTTACAACTAGGATGTACAACTACGTACTGGGGCCTTGGGGAGAAAAAAAAAAAGAGGAAGATTGGCAACAGATGTTAGCTCAGGGCCAATCCTCCTCACCAAAACAAGAGAAAAACATAAGCAAAAAGTCATATAAACTCAATAATCTATAAATGGTATAAATTCCTTCAATTTGATAGAGTATCCACCTGAAACCTAGAAAAAATATTAGAAAATCTTCCTCTATCACTAATAATATTCAGCATTTTGCTAGAGCTCCTAGCCAAAGCAATAAGTAAACAAAACCAGCAAAAATGAAGAATGTGGAAGCGTAAATATTAGGAAACACAAGAAAAACTGTCACTATGTGAAGATGTGAAATTAATTACATGCAAAATTATAAAATCTACTGAACACCATGGAATCCTCCCCGTCTTCCTCCCTCCCTCCCTCCCTCCCCGTCTCTCTCCTTCCTTCCCACCTCCCCCACCCCTCCCCTTTCCTGCTTCCCACCTCTCACTCCTTAGCCTGGCCACCTTCAAGCCCAACACCCAGTCTGGTTGGTGGGGTCCTCTCGGATGATATGGGCTTGCATCTTGCCTGGGACAGCCCCGAGTCCCCCGCTTGCAATCTGGAATCTGGTGGTCCCCCCCAGCCTCCAGCCTCCAGTCTCCTGTCTGCCATGCGCCTTTCATCCTTCTTAGATGCTGTGCCCGGACACATCCACGTGTCTAGGCCGTGCACAAGCTCCTAGGAGACACACTTGCCCCACTGGCCTCACACTGGTCCTGCATGTTTCCCTGGTGCCCTGGAGCCTCTGAGAGCCACTGCCTGCCTGACCACCTGCACTCCCGGCCACTCCCAGCAAACCAGGCGCCTCCTTGCCCACAGTCCACCCTGACACCCTGGCCTCCTTCTCTCACCTCCCACCTCTCAGCACACGTCCGTCAACAGAGGACCGAGTGGCTTCCTCTACAGCAGTCACCCACCTGCTCCACCGGCCAGTGAGGGCAGGAGGCCTGAGGGAACTTCTGGGGCGAGGGTAAGCTTCCGAATCCAGATGAGAGCTTGTTTACACGGACCTGTGCATTTGTCAAAATCTAGTGAATGTTACCCATGAGCTTTGTGAGGGTCATCCTTTGTAAACTTTACCTCTAATGAAAACACTCTGTGAATAAGTACGACGCTCTCTTTGCTGACACACAAGCTGAAGTTTTGGGGAAGTAGACTAATGTCTAAAATTTGCTTTGGAAAGTAGACTCTAGGTGGTGAATGTAGGGGTATTATCAGTAAGTTTCTTTCCTCTTTGAGAGAGTTGGTAATAAAATAATAATAAAATGTTTGGGAACGGGATGTCTAGCCACCCTTTACCCCCAAACACTGCTTCCACCAGCTTGTTCATTTTCCCACTGACTCTCGACTCCTTCCCTCCCACCTCACTACCCCCTCTAACTAGTAGGACAGCCCCAGATTCATTTTCACGTCTCCCAGCCTCCTGTCTGCAATGCCACCTTCCCATTTCCCCAAGCACCCTGACCTAGAGTCACCTCTGCTTCTCTTTGTTCTGAGTCTCTCCCCGACGCACGAGTTCTGCCTTCTAGTGTCTGCCTTTGCTTTATTTCCATCAGTGATGCATCCTTTCCAGTCCATTAGACTGAGACCAGATTAAGGCACTGCTGGGCACTCACACATAACAGGGCTGAAAGTGTCAGGGCATCTAGGGAGGGGTCTTTGCTGAATTCCCTTTTAGCAAGAGAGCTGTAGAGAAGAAGGAGAAATGTCCAGTGGGCCCAGCTTCTAAGAGGGTGTTTCTGACTCACCCCCAGGGCTGGCCGCGTTGCTGTCGTTACTGTTTGTGCTGTTGAATTGCACATGCAAACTGGGGGACAGAGCTGAATTGCTCAGGACAATAAAAGTAAAACAGAACAATGGCTGTCCTTGGTCCAGTCGTCCTCTCACGGATTACTCTGCCTTTCCTCTAAATAATTGTTGAGCTGTAGTTTTAAAATATTGACTTCAAGAATTGCCAAGCTGTTAGCCAGCCAAGAACCCTCATTTATCTTGGTATACTCCCATTGTGTGAAACAGAAAATCATTTCCTTCCACAGAAAATTCCAAACAAGGATCATGTAAATGTCCAAAGAGTTGGTCCACAGCTGAGGAGATGCACTGGAAAGATGTAGAGAACTGTCTGGAACTCCTTTTTGTGCTAAGCCAGTTGCTCTATAATGAACATAATGACAACATTCTCCCCCTTAGTTTTGCGTTGGGAAACTGTAAAAGCAATGTTTCATTTACTTTTTAAGTTTGCATAATTGCCAGAGAGCAGTGCCTCAAACCTTCTCTGATATTAAATAGGTTAAAAGATGCCTCGCCAAATTTGAAAACTGTCACTAATGCAAGAGTTTTAATTATGTGTAAATTAAATGAAAAAGGAAACTGTGCTTTTCCTTCCGTGGCAATAATTCTTGACGTTATGCAAAATCTCTCAAACGCAGAAATGTTTCAAAAGTTCTAAATCAAAAAGGCCTCTGGTCTAGATGAGACCATAGAAGTCCTCCTCCATGAAGAATGGTGTTCCACTGTCAGCTGCTGACTGCAGTCTGTGACGCTGTCACCTACTGACTTTCTTTTCCTCACAAATTCCCAGACACATGTGGTTGTTAAGAGGGCATATAGACTCCTCGAAGCCTGTTTGTTCTCAGATCCACTCCTTGCCCTTCTGCAATGCCCCAAATCACAGGGAACTGCGTTTCCCAGACTCTCTTGCTTCTGGCGAGATGCGCCCAATGAGGGACCCTGGCAGGAGAGCAGAGGATGGGGGGCGGGGAGAAGCCAAGCGTTTTCCCTCATCCACTTTCTGTCACAGGCAGCATCTCAGGTAGCAGCTGAGTCTCCTTATGGATCCATCTCTCACTGGTCAAGTCCGCTTTGGTTCAAGATTTAATTCTAAGACCCAGACTTCCAGCTGCAATAAAACTGCCACCTCCCTTTGTCTCATTAGTCTAGAATGAAGGCAGCTCCTGCCAGTTGTTGGTCTCTGGGAAGCTTTTAAGGTTTTCCATCACGTCTATATTGAGTTCCCTCAATTAAATTCCTCCTGTTTGCAATACCTGTGCTTTCTGCTTTCCTGACTGACACAGCATGATACGATAAATCAGCCACTGAGCACCCACTGTTTTCCAGCACTGAGAAAATGCCCCATTGCCTTCCTCTTGCTGGACATCCTCAATGTGGGCAGTGTCTCTTTGACTGACCACACACACGCCCTCCTGGTCCTGGGGCCCTCAGCTCTCCTCCTGATTGGGGTCTCCTCACCCTGCAGGCTGATATCCTGACCACTGGCCCCACAGCTGTGATCATGCAGTCACTTCCCAGCATGGACACCCGCCTGCTCTAACACCAAGGATGCGCTTCCAACCCAGCATCTCTCTGTCAGTGTTTTCAGGAGCGGTTCTGGCTCAAGGCTCTTTGCCCTCACAGTCTCCAGGGCAACGTTCCAAAATCTCATCTCTCACTTGCCTTAAGGTGAGAGGAAAATGCTCTTCTTTCTAGCTCAAGGGCAAGGGCCATGCTCAACCCGTGTCAACTCTCTCAAAAGGGTTTCCCCCTCTGATGCCCTACTTCTAAATTCTTCATCTTCGATCCTTTCACATGCTCTAGATTCCTAGTATTCAGAGTGATCATCTAGCGATTTACTTTGGAATATGGGCATATTTGCCTACCAAATAGTTTGTTTGTTGAGCTAGCAAGCATCCCCTTACAATATCCAATAACAAATATAAAGAATAATACAGCATCACCCAGGGACCCAGTTGGGGCAGCTGTGAAAACGTGCCTCTCAGACAGTGTGGGGAGTGACAATGGAGGGCCTCAGCTGCCATGCCCTGAAATTCTCACTGCAAATTTTTAACAGCATTATTGAGATATAATTCACACGCCATACACTCCACCTTTTTAAAGATACAAGTTAATGGTTCTCAGTACATTCACAGAAATGTGCAAACAGCACCTCAGTCAATGTCAGAACATTTTCATCATCCCAAAAAGAAACTTTGTATCCATAAGCAGCTATACCTATTCCGCCACCCCCCACCAGGCCCTGACAACCCCTAATCTGCTTTGTGTCTCTATAGATTTGCCTATTCTGGACATTTCACACACATGGAATCACACAGCCTGTAGTCTTTGGTGACCGGCTTCTTTCACTTTGTATAAAGTTTTCAAAGTCCTCGCGTGTTATGCCACGTGTCTCTTCTCCAGTCCTTTTTATTCTTTCCTCCTTTTCTGCTCCATCATTGTGGTTGATGTGGTGACCCAGGCATTTGAGAGATGTGGGGAGAACTGTGCTGCTCAGAGCGGAGTCATCTGATCAGTGCTGAGTCGTGTGTGTCCTGTGTAGGGAATGTGGGAACTGAGAGCCACTGACACACAGGCATGGGCTAAGCTTGCACGACAAAGGACCTCTGTGCTGGTAGAGCTGGTCGAGTGGCAGGTCAAAGACCTGATTGTTAGAGGATCAGGGATCCAGAGACGTTTGAATGCTCAGCCCAGGCAGGTCTGTTCTGCAAAGGTCAGGACCCTGCGGATGGACTTCTGCCCCTGGAGCACAGGCCGGAAACACCTCGGGGGAGGCCCCTGAAGCTGTTGACTCTCAAGCACGTCCCTAAATCACCCTACTGAGAGGTAGCTCTTTCCCTCTGCCCTGGAAAATGCTCATCTTGCCAGGAAAGAAGTGCACCCTGGGGCGCTGCCCCCATCTCCTCCCCCAGCTGCCAGACAGTCAACGATGGTTAAATTCCGCATAACCCAGCGGGCATGTGGAAGTCCAGAGATTATGCACTGAAAACATGGCGAGAATTAGCCAGCATGTGTTAGCGGGGCCAGAGGAGTGCTTCTAGGCTTGGATTTAACAGCGACTGATCCAAGGGCCCGGGGTGTTGAGACTGGATAAGCGAACACCCATTGCCTCGGGGGCACTTGCCCTCATGGGACTTACACCCTAGAAACGTCCCCAGGTAATGGCACAGATTCACTGCTGGGAAGGTTTCTGGCAGCCTGGACAACACCTAGTTGATAGCAGAGAATGAAGGCACGAACATGCTGGAATGAACGTATTTCGTACAGAAGACCCAGCAGAAGGTAACGTTTCTTGGTGGGGTCCACAGGGTATACCGTTGTGACTAGAAATGTGCTGGTGGGAGGACCCCGGCATCACTGAGAAGGTCAGTGGCAGGCCTCCTCTGCAGGCCAAGGCTGACACTGGGAGAGCTGGTCACACAGCCGGGATCGCTGGCACCCATAAGGGTGTGGAGTGGACACCCAGAGGGATGCAGAGTTGACACCCACAGGGATGTGGATGCCTGGAAGTTGCACAGGTGGCTGTACTTTACCCCAGTAGCCAGAGGCTGCAGTTACCATAAATCTACCAGCAAGGGTGGAGGGACAGCCAAGGGAGTCTGACCCGCAGGGAGCTGTGGGGCGCATAGCAGAGAAAGACCTTCCCAGGGGCAAAATAAACCGGCAACCAACAAAAGTGCTACTTAACATCCATATCCTGAAATGGCAAGAATAACAGAGCAGGAGTCGGAGGGTGGTTCCCCTAAAAAAGACCATGACCCCTTTCTTGAATCCCAGACCTGAGCTAATTTGTGGATCCAGATCCCACTGAGTGAAGTTTGCCAGGTCTCCAGGAGAGAAAGGACCTTGCGACGTCGTGGAAAGTGTATGCTGTGAGATTGCTCCAGGCCTCCAAGGGCATCCGGACCGTTTCCTCACGTGACTGCACAAGGAGGAAGGAGATAACCACACCTCTTGAAACCCATTGGGCACAGAGTCTGAGCTGGCATTGATGGCCAAAGACCCAGAGTGTCGTCATGGGCCAACCATTAGAGTGGGGTCCTGTGGGCACCGGGTCATACACGGACCCCTGGATGAAGTGTGGCTCAGTCGGCCCCCTGTACCCGTGGACACTCCCAGTGTCACTTCTCTAGTCTCTGAGTGTATCACTGGAACCGATATGACTAGTATTTCGAGTAACCCCCACCGTGGGTCCCTGTCCTGTGTGGTAAGTGGGAACCTCTGAAGCTGCCTACCTAGTCAAGATCACAAGTAAAGAACAGTGTCACATCTTGGGATGGGAACTATGGAAAAATGAGTGACAGCATTAAAGATGTGAAGGATGCCAGGGTGGCAGCCTCTTTCTTGTCTCCGCTTCCTTTACCAGGAGCCAGCAGGGAGTAAGGGAGCTCACTCATAGCGGGGCGAGTCCTGCTGATGGGGTGCACCCGCCAGCACAGGGGTGCGGCACTGCCTTCACACGTGGGGCAAGGGAAATGCATACGACCCAGGGGTCCATGTGGGTGCCTCCTGACACTCCCTGCTCCGTCGTACCTGAGAATGGGCACGTGCAGCAACTCCAGCCCAGAGGTTCTGGTCAGACTGACAGTGAGACCCCGTGGCCTGCCAAGGTGACAGCTGAAGGTGGCAGAAATTCAGGATGGATGGTGGAGGAGGAAGAGGATGCAGTTGCAGCTTTGAGACCAGCAACAGCCGCTGGGTCTGGAGTTCATCCCACTAACCTCCCTCTTCTGAGCTTCCTCTCAGGAGAAATGCCCGTGGGGACCAGGAGGAGATGTGCCCACATATGCGTGGAGCAGCAGGTCTGTGTGGGGAGGCAGTAGAGGCTGGTGGCCATGAGAAACACCTCAGCTGTCTGAATGAGGAGAGAGAGATGGGGCAGGGCCCTGCGGCTGCCTCCTGGGTGTCACTACCAGGTCTGTGCTGAGACCACGCCTCCCGCGTCCCGGCAGGGGCACTAAGGCGAGCTGCCCTCGAGACTGGGGCTTCTGTGATGGGGACTTTGGCTTGAGGGTTCCCGGTCGACCTTTACCAATGTCCCAAACTTCATGGAATTCTAAGGCACCTCCGCCCACAGTCGCTTCCTTCTTTTTTTCACAAACAATTGGACCTGCATCGAGGTTTGATGGCTCCTCCCGCTCCCTGACGATTTTTCTCAAAAGCCATTTCCCCAATCAGCTTTTTCCTTGTCCAATAACATCTTGGTTTCTGCCCGCAGGAGACCCAGCCTAACATGCCAATGTCGGAGGTTATAACACAGTTACAGACACCTAGGTACCCTTCCCAGGTTCCCCAATCCTTTCTCCTCACTTGGAGATAATCACTTTCCCAAATCTGGTTTCTCATTCTTGATGGCTGTTTTCACTTGCAGCCAAGGGTTGTCTGCAGCATGAGAGTTTGAAGACACCATCCACAACTCAAAGTGAGTACCCATAAAGAGGAAAATTCACATTTAGACTTAGACTGACTTGATCTAATGGGTACCGTTATTTCACACAAAAAAAGACT